>NC_138293.1:31790000-32447500 GCF_965601325.2 Salmo salar
CGGCTAAGTTACTGTAATGCCAGCCAGAATAACAGCAAAGTAGCTTCATTTGCACTTGTTTAAACTGTGACATTTATTTGAGTACATCCATAACAATGAGCTAATGAGGCGTGATTTTGCCTGGCGTAAGAGCTAGCCAACAACACAGCTACAATAACACAATCACTTCAAACTGAAGCTGGAAATACTGCAAATTAGCTGTGTTGCGTTTGACCCTTTTTCAATTGACATTTTTTTGTATATATCCATAAAAATGATGGCAGCTGATTCATGATTTCGACTGGCTGAGAAACGCTGCCTGTCTCGTCTCGACTCATTCATTACTATGGGACAGCAGGAGATCGAATTTGAATATTGAAACAATGTTGCACATGTTGGAGAGACAGACAGCAGGTTTATACAAACATCCGCTGTTGAAAACGAAGTGTTAGTCTAAAAGAAACGTGAGATAATGTCTAGATGCTTTTAATAGTGGAGATCAGGTTTATAAGTTGCCTGACTGGGTTGATGAGACATTGAATTGCGTAGTCAGATGGAATAGAGTAAATAGGCATTTTAAAGTCATAGATTTAGCCAGTGACAATTTGTGGATTATAAACTGGGTGGTTCAAGCCCTGAATGCTGATTGGCTGAAAGCCGTGGTATATCAGACCGTATACCATGGGTATGACCAAAACATTTTTTTTTTTACTGCTCTAATTAGGTTGGCAACCAGTTCATAATAGCAATATGGCAGCTCTGGGGTTTGTGATATATGGCCAATAAACCACGGCTAATTGCTGTGTCCTAGCACTCAGAGTTGCGTCATGCATAAGAACAGCCCTTAGCCGTGGTATATTGGCCATATACCACACCCCCCAGGGCCTTATTGCTTAATCTCCATGAACTCTAAACAGAAGGTTTATTTAAAGAGGAAGAGAACGCTGATGGAAGGGATGATTACACTGCATCCATACCTGTAAATCAGAATTAAATCTGTGACTGATATACTATATGTCACACATGATATCTAGCCATTTTAAGAACTTCATGAGTTATTCACAAATGTAGTCACTTCGGACGATTTATCATCAAAGAGAACATTTCAATGAAAAGGTTTCTGTCCTCTTGCAGAAGATCCAATACAATCTGTCCTGTCCTTGATTATAGGTTGCAACTGGGACAAGGTAAAGATCGACCAATCGAACTGAGTTGTGAGCTTAATATAGAATCTGAGTAGTTTCACTGTTGTGAAACTAGGACTCAGGACTCAGGTGATTGGTTATTGATATTCTTAGGACGCTACTTTATTTTACTTAAAAGAATAGGATCTTAGGGAGATGCCTAATATTGTAGAACGGATTCAGTCTCAGCTCTGGCCATGCATTCACCTTCACTGACCATGAAGAGTTCTGGATAGTTACAGCACTATGGCCTCTGGAACACTTAAATAAAGGTTAAATAAAAATAAATATTAAAAAATATTGCCACCGTAGTCAGGTACTAGGCCTAGGCTAGGTCTATACCTCTACTATCAAAATGACCACAATCATTACTTCTCTCTCTGATACTACTACTAGTAGTACCACAGTACAGTACTAATAGTAGTGCTTCTAGTTTTAGTACTTTGCCTACTACAGCATTATTGAAATTATTGGGTTGTCCACCAATGTGGAGCCTTTTGAGAAGTGTAACTTGGTAAAATAAAAAACATTTTATTTCACCTATCATTCTGTCACTAAGAGCACATGTTCATAAAAACATGTTTTCCCATCTCAAGAGGTAGAATTTAAAAAAAAAATACTATAGTAAGTGCCTATTAACTGCCAAATAAACTTACAGGGTTGACAATTTCATCTTAAATCATCCATAAATCCCCTTGTGACAGCATGAATGGAAGCTTCTTGTATTCAACAGGGAGTGGCAATTGAATATGTGTCACAATCTTTTTTATTGTTCAAGGCCCAGTGCAGTCAGAATTTAGTTTTTCATGTGTTTCGTATTGTACAACAGCTGATAAAACAAACACTGGAAAAGTGTAAAAATGTTGATCAGTGTTATTTCCTGATAGTTGCTGGTTGAAAATAAAATCTACACAGGATCTTCTATTTAGCAGGTTTGCATGGGCAGGAATTTCATCACCATGCGGTAAATTGGTTAAAAGACCAATAAAAAAGAGAGTTCCAAACCCCTCTGCCAATAACAGCTAGTTTTCAGTTTTCCCCTCCCAACTCAGACCACACACAGACAGCCCTAGCTAAGTTTAGCTTGAAACATTTTTTTTGTTGCTAAAAATCTATTTTGATCAATTATTATAGAACTATTACTATTACATTTTGTATTACCCAGACATGATTTGAGATTGTCACGTCCTGGCCAGTATAAGGGTTAATTGTCATTGTAGTTTGGTCAGGACGTGGCAGAGGGTATTTGTTTTATGTGGTTCAGGGTGGTGTTTTGGTAAAAGGGCGTTTGATTTAGTATTTCCGGGTTTTTGGTTTATGGTCTATGTTTATGTATTTCTATGGTTGATTAATTGGGGTTGGGACTCTCAATTGAAGGCAGGTGTTTTCTCTTTGCCTTTGATTGAGAGTCCCATATATTAGGGTGTGTTTGTGTTTGTCAGTTGTGGGAGATTGTTCTTTGTCTAGCATGTATGAGCCTGAGAAGACTGTCAGTATATCGTGAGTTTGTTTTGTTGTTTTTGGTAATCATTTTGAGTTAATAAATGTTCAAAATGAACAAAACCAGTCCTGCTGCATATTGGTCCTCTTTTTCCGATGATGATTTTGCTATATCGTCTGACGACGACGAAATCCCTGACAGAATCTCCCACCAAACCAGGACTAAGCAGCAGAGGAAGGAGCAGAGGGAATTTGAGTTGAGCAAAAGGGAGAAATGGACATGGGAGCAAGTTATGGCCGGAGAGGGCCCATGGAGAAAGGCGGGTAAGGACCGGGAACGTTACCGAGGAACGCAACTGGCGTTGAAGCACGAGAGGCACCCCCAATAATTTTTTTGGGGGGGGCACACGGGTAGTTTGGCTAGGCCAAGGAAGAGCCAGAAGCCAGCTACCCGTGGTTATGTGGAGGGCGCCATGTTTCGCTGAAGAGTGCACTATCTCACCCATACGCACGCACAGTCCGGTGCGCGTTATTCCAGCCCCTTGCAGGTGCCGTGCTAGAGTGGGCATTCAGCCTGGTAGGAGGATGCCTGCGCAGCGCATCTGGTCGCCGGTACGCCTCCTAGGACCAGGCTACCCAACTCCCGCTCTACACACGGCAACCATCAGGCCCCTGCACAGCCCAGTCCGCCCTGTACGAGCACCCCGCTCGTACAGGGCTACTAGTTCCATCCAGCCAGGACGGGTTGTGCAGGAGGTAAGATCAAGACCACCTGTGCGCCTCCATAGCCCGGTGTTTCCAGTTCCTGTCTCTCGTGCGGACCCGGAAGTGAGTCAGCCCAGTCCGACTCGTCCTGTTCCCGCTCCCCGCACTAGCCTGGAGGTACGTGTTCCCAGTCTGGTACGTCCAGCACCAGCACCACGCACCAGGCTTCAAGTGCGTCATCCCAGTCCGACGTCGCCAGAGCCGCCCGTCAGTCAAGAGTCGCCAGAGCCGCCCGTCAGTCAAGAGTCGCCAGAGCCGCCCGTCAGTCAAGAGTCGCCAGAGCCGCCCGTCAGTCAAGAGTCGCCAGAGCCGCCCGTCAGTCAGGAGTCGCCAGAGCCGCCCGTCAGTCAGGAGTCGCCAGAGCCGCCCGTCAGTCAAGAGTCGCCAGAGCCGCCCGTCAGTCAAGAGTCGCCAGAGCCGCCCGTCAGTCAGGAGTCGCCAGAGCCGCCCGTCAGTCAGGAGTCGCCAGAGCCGCCCGTCAGTCAGGAGTCGCCAGAGCCGCCCGTCAGTCAGGAGTCGCCAGAGCCGCCCGTCAGTCAGGAGTCGCCAGAGCCGCCCGTCAGTCAGGAGTCGCCAGAGCCGCCCGTCAGTCAGGAGTCGCCAGAGCCGCCCGTCAGTCAGGAGTCGCCAGAGCCGCCCGTCAGTCAGGAGTCGCCAGAGCCGCCCGTCAGTCAGGAGTCGCCAGAGCCGCCCGTCAGTCAGGAGTCGCCAGAGCCGCCCGTCAGTCAGGAGTCGCCAGAGCCGCCCGTCAGTCAGGAGTCGCCAGAGCCGCCCGTCAGTCAGGAGTCGCCAGAGCCGCCTGTCAGTCAGGAGTCGCCAGAGCCGCCCACTAGTCAGGAGATGCCAGAGTGGCCAGACTGCCCGGAGCTGCCAGAGTGGCCAGACTGCCCGGAGCTGCCAGAGTGGCCAGACTGCCCGGAGCTGCCAGAGTGGCCAGACTGCCCGGAGCTGCCAGAGTGGCCAGACTGCCCGGAGCTGCCAGAGTGGCCAGACTGCCCGGAGCTGCCAGAGTGGCCAGACTGCCCGGAGCTGCCAGTGTGGCCAGACTGCCCGGAGCTGCCAGTGTGGCCAGACTGCCCGGAGCTGCCAGTGTGGCCAGACTGCCCGGAGCTGCCAGTGCGGCCAGACTGCCCGGAGCTGCCAGTGCGGCCAGACTGCCCGGAGCTGCCAGTGTGGCCAGACTGCCCGGAGCTGCCAGAGTGGCCCAGCGGCCAGGATCAGCCAGAGTGGCCCATCTGCCCAGAGTCTGCCGATGACCAAAACCCAAGGGAGTCTAACAGCAACCTTGAACTGAGTAGGCCTGACAATTCAGAACTTAAAGAGATTAACTGTTTAATTGCTGAGTCTGCATACAGGGTGGAGAGGTGGAGGTCTGCCCATGATCCGGAGCAGGGGGAGTCTGCTTACGGTCCGAGGCTGATCGGGTCGGTCAGCACTCTGGAGGACAATAGACCGGAGCCTGAACCACCACCTGCTTAGGTGGGTTGGGGAGGGGGGGTGTAGCAGCCACCCTCCCTTCCCTCCCTTTACTTTAGGGGGATTTTTGTTGTTGTTTGGGGTTTTTCTTTTTCTTGAGGTGCTTCCGGGGTTAGCACCTTTTGGGGGGGGGGGGGGGGTACTGTCACGTCCTGGCCAGTATAAGGGTTAATTGTCATTGTAGTTTGGTCAGGACGTGGCAGAGGGTATTTGTTTTATGTGGTTCGGGGTGGTGTTTTGGTAAAAGGGCGTTTGATTTAGTATTTCCGGGTTTTTGGTTTATGGTCTATGTTTATGTATTTCTATGTGGAGTCTAGTGAGTGTGTTTCTATGGTTGAGTAATTGGGGTTGGGACTCTCAATTGAAGGCAGGTGTTTTCTCTTTGCCTTTGATTGAGAGTCCCATATATTAGGGTGTGTTTGTCATTTGTGGGAGATTGTTCTTTGTCTAGCATGTATGAGCCTGAGAAGACTGTCAGTATATCGTGAGTTTGTTTTGTTGTTTTTGGTAATCATTTTGAGTTAATAAATGTTCAAAATGAACAAAACCAGTCCTGCTGCATATTGGTCCTCCTTTTCCGTCGATGATTTCGCCATATCGTCTGACGACGACGAAATCCCTGACAGAGATTGATATAAAAACCGCTGCATTGGACCTTTAAAAAATGTCTAACCTGTCTATCTAGGGGTAAAAGGGTTGACATGTTATGCTCAACCCGCTCAGTTTTCCACCACAAAACACCATAAAATTGCCAAAAAGAATAGAACCAGCTCACCTGCTTTTACTCTATGATTTGACTATTAATGTTCAATGTTCCTTCTTTATTTAAAAATGTATAATTTCACCATAATAAAACTACAGTTCAGTTCACGCAGCAGGGTTGACCTTAAAATGAGGGGACAGATGTAAATGAATCCCTAATCACATGAAATAAATAATAATCTTCAGAAATGACCAACTAGGGCTAATGATGGAGAAAACCTGGAGAAAATGTGAGGTGAAGTGGGTTGAAATCTTCCTAGAAATCACAGAGGGTGCACAGAGGGACATTTTTGTACTTTAGCAAGTCTTTATTCATATACAAAATCTGATTTATTGAATTCTCCATGTGGTCTATATTAAAGGGGACTAATAATAATGTAATACAACAGACTTTTAAAATTCAATATTGGTGCACAATTTCTACTTAAAATATCAAAGGGATGCATGCAAAAGGCACTATTTTGTGGAATGACCTCAATACTAGTAGTACTAATCCTATGATTCTGTGGAGTTAGTGTCTGTATACTTTCCCAGTCATGTGAATTGTATCCACAGGACCAGGGCTGACTTCCTTAGTGGCTGATTTGATGGGTGGGGGTGGTGCTTCAAGAGGAGTGCCATACTCGTACTCAAGGTACTTCCTGCAGCTTTAGTAGGTCATTCTCTTCTTGCTGAAAAACTTCTGAAAAGTGAAATCACAAATGAGGTATAACCATTAACATAAAATGGGTGATGTGAGGGTGAATATTAGGTAACACCTCATATAGAACAATGAGCCAGATATTTCACCAAGTGTATAAATGTGAAGCATCTGGTTGGCGTTTCCATGCCCTACCAAATATGGTGATGAGAGGAAGCCCAGTGGCTGGCAGCGGGAGATGGATTTTGGTCGACATTCTGCTAATTTTCTCAAGGATGACACATTTGATCACCATACCGTTTTCTTTTTCTAAAACTAGAATCTGACTTTTTCTAAAACTAGAATAGACTTTACCCTTTGCCAAAGTTTAAAAAAATATCATTGTTTAGGAGTGCAAGGACGAATTGAGTTATTGCACATGCGCAGTTCACAGAGTAGGCGTTCCCTAACAGAAATATGCAAATATATGCGAGAAAGCGCCAAAAGGCAAGCTAGCGCATGGCTCTGCTCACCCCCTTGTTGTTCTGCCCACTATGATTCATTCGCTCCCATTAGAAACAACAGGCTCTGGTCTAGCTTGAGTTAGTTATAAAAATCTTTGGTACCACTTTATTTTAAGGGGTCCTTATTTCAGTGTAATTATGTAACACATATGTAACACATATTATAATTAATTGTAATAATTCATAGTTACTGTACTAACATGTAACTGGTGGTATTTGCAGTCCGTAATTAACGAGGTGTAACAACGAATGTTACCACGCTTGAGTCAAGTGTCCGATAGCATCCGAACGCATAATTTTTCAGTCTGCAGAAACCATGTGAAACTAAGTGTTAGCCCATTGAAAACCAACCACTTCATTGACACAACTCTGGCATTGATTGAAGCTCAGTGTTACATGTAAATCTCCCTACCATCATATCTAAGCCAATATGACAACAATCTCGATGAAAATGTGCAAATCAACTTGATTGGAAGTGCACAACTCCCCACCTCGTCATGTGCCATTTCTCACTAAATTCTGCCGTACGTGGAGAATCTAGGATTTACGTGTACAACAAATTATTGGGATTTATCAAACTGTTGAAGGCAACATACAGGCATGTTTTTATTTATAAATCAGAGCCATACTATGTATATTTCTCTGGAAAACGTTCTCCATTCACCTTTTATGGTAACAGAAACACCCACATTTGCTGTATGATTTGGAGTTGTTGGAACTGAGCCATGACAGTTTTGGTGTGGGCAGAATGTGTTCATTTTTTGCAGTGACTTTTTCATGCCACCTATACCCTCACATCACACCCACTGGCTGTGCTGCTCATGCATTGAATCTGCTCCTCAAGGACATCATGGCACTGAAAACAACGGACACACTTTACAAGAGAGCCAATGAAATGGTTAGGTATGTGAAGGGTCATCAAGTTATAGCAGCAATCTACCTCACCAAGCAAAGTGAGAAGAATAAGAGCACCACATTAAAGCTGCCCAGCAACACCCATTGGGGTGGTGTTGTCATCATGTTTGACAGTCTCCTGGAGGGGAAGGAGTCTCTCCAAGAAATGGCCATATCACAGTTTGCCGATATGGACAGCCCCATCAAGAGGATCCTCCTGGATGATGTATTTTGGGAGAGAGTGGTAAGCAGCCTGAAACTCCTGAAACCTATAACAGTAGCCATTGCACGGATTGAGGGAGACATTAACATCCTGTCTGATGTTCAGACTCTGCTTGCAGATGTAAGAGAAGAAATTAGTACTGCCCTGCCCACTTCACTGTTGCTCCAAGCAGAGGAAACTGCAGTTCTGAAATACATCAAAAAGCGTGAAGACTTCTGCCTGAAGCCCATACATGCCGCAGCGTACATGTTGTACCCCAAGTATGCTGGCAAGAGCATCCTGTTTGGTGCAGAGATCAACAAGGCCTATGGTGTCATCACTACCGTGTCTCGCCACCTTGGCCTGGATAAGGGCAAGGTTCTTGGCAGTCTGGCGAAGTACACTTCCAAGCAACGGCTTTGGGATGAAGATTCAATATGGCAGTCGTGCCAACATATCTCATCAGCCACCTGGTGGTGCCAGCTCAGCGCTCCTGGTCTCCAGTTCGCCTTCTCGGTCCAGGATATTCTGCGCCGGCGCTGCGCACTGTGTCACCAGTGCGTATTCACAGCCCAGTGCGTCCTGTGCCCGCGCCCCGCGTTTGCCGGGCGAAAGTAAGCATCCAGCCAGAACGGGTTGTGCCAGCTCTACGCTCGAGATCTCCAGTGCGCCTTCACGGTCCAGTATATCCTGTGCCTGCCCCACGTACCCGGCCTCCAGTGAGTCTATCCAGCCTGGTACGCCCTGTACCTGCTCCCCGCACTTGCCCTGAGGTGCATGTTACCAATCTGGCGCCACCTATACCTGCCCCACGCATCAGGCCTCCAGTGCGCCTGCCCAGTCCGGGGTCTCCTGTTCCTGCTCCCCGCACTCGCCCTGAGGTGCGTGTTACTAATCTGGCGCCACCTATGCCAGCCCCACGCATCAGGCCTCCAGTGCGCATTCCAAGTCCAGAGCTTCCGGCGACAGTTCCCAGTCCAGAGCTTCCGGCGACAGTTCCCAGTCCAGAGCTTCCGGCGACGGCCTGCAGCCCGGCACCTCCTGAGACGGCCTGCAGCCCGGCACCTCCTGAGACGGCCTGCAGCCCGGCACCTCCTGAGACGGCCTGCAGCCCGGCACCTCCTGAGACGGCCTGCAGCCCGGAACCTCCTGAGACGGCCTGCAGCCCGGAACCTCCTGAGACGGCCTGCAGCCCGGAACCTCCGGCGATGATCCATGGTCCGGTGGTATAGAAGCAGAGGGATCAGTGGGGGTTACGCCCCGAACCAGAGCCGTCTCCTCTGTTGGAGGATCCGTGGGATAAGGTTATGTGTACTGCACCAGAGCCGCCATAGACATTAGTTACCCACCCTACCCTCCCTTTTGTTTTTTGGGGGGTTTTTTTGGGGGGGGGGGGGGGGTTGTTTAGGTGCGGCGGAGTCCGCACCTTTGGGGGGGGTACTGTCACGTCCTGACCATAGTAAGATGTTATTTTCTATGGTAGAGTAGGTCAGGGCGTGACGGGGGTGTTTTTCTATGTTTTCTATTTCTATGTTCATGTTCTAGTTTTGTATTTCTATGTTGGTTTTGTTTGGGATGATCTCCAATTAGAGGCAGCTGGTCCTTGTTGTCTCTAATTGGAGATCATACTTAAGTAGGGGTTTTTTTCCACCTGGCTTTATGAGAGATTCATTTTGAGTTGTGTATGTTTCACCTCTGCGTCACGTCACGTTTTTTGTTGTTGTCTGTCATTCAGTTTATTTATGTATTGCATAGTTTCACACGCTGCACTTTGGTCCGCTCATTCCTATGACAACCGTGACGTGAACTCATTTGATTAAAGTTCAATTCGTAACTAAATAGTTTTTTTTATTTCTATTGGAAGGATTTGCAATTATGTCTACATATGAGGTAACAAGGTAAAATGTTTATGTTTCTGTCTCCATATGTAACGGCGTTGGTAGTCGTGTTGTAGGAATGAGGCGCAGGAAGCAACGAGCACAGGGAGTGTTGTTTTTTAATAACACTTTGAGAGAAGAAAACAAAGTTCCCAAACACAGGGGAATAAATATAAGGTACGACAATGCCAAGCCGACACGAACTAAACAGTCGAATACAACAATTAATCCCGCACGACAAGGAGCGGGCCAGCTAAACTAAATAGCCCCTCTAATGGCTAATTGACCACAGGTGTCTAAAATAAAAAAAGGGAAAAGCAAAAGGGAATCGGTGGCAGCTAATAGGCCGGTGACGACCGCCGAGCGCCACCCGAGCAGGAGGGGGCGCCACCGTCGGTGGGAATCGTGACACCATATGATATGGGAAACATATCCAATGCAAAAAACAACTACATTTAAATGGTATTAATATTAATTTGCATACATTTCTGTTAATTCCCATATTCCTGTTAATTACCATATATTCCCACGGAAAGTTTCCACCTCTGAATATTCCCGAAAATGTGCAACCCTAGTCACAACATGTTGAAGTAACAATGCATTAGATTGTTCACTCTCTCTCTGTTTTCCCTTTCCACTAATGTTGACTCTCTCCCCTTCTTGTCCATACACAGACACAAATTAACAAACAGTATTTCATACTGTACATTGTCTGTTCCTCTCAAATTTAAATCAATATTTCAATTAAAACTTCCACTTACCACCTGCAAAACGAACCCCCTGTCATGCCCTGATCTGTTTCACCTGTTCCTGTGATTGTCTCCACCCCCTCCAGGTGTCACTTATTTTTCCCAGTGTATTTATCCCTGTGTTTCCTGTCTCTCTGTGCCAGTTTGTCTGGTATGTTAGTCAAGTCAACCAGTGTGTTTTTCTTGTTCTCCTTTTGCTATTCTCTTTTTGCTAGTCTTCCTGGTTTTGACCCCTGCCTGACTCTGAACTTCTTTCCTGTCTGCCTGATCGTCCTGCCTGCCCTGACCTTGATTCTGCCTGACCTTCGGTACCTTTTGGACTGTGAACTGGTTTTGACCCTTTTGCCTGTCCACGACCATTCTCTTGCCTTACCCTATTGGAAAAATAAATATTGTAAGACTCCAACCATCTGCCTCATGTGTCTGCATCTGGGTCTCGCCTTGTGTCATGATACCACAGGGCAAACCCACCTGACAATTACATTTTCACTTTGACTCGGTTGATGTGAGGAAGTTAGGAAATGACCCAATGTCTGACCGCTTAAAACGTCATTCACTCATACAAGTCTTTGGCTTTGAACTGGTCAGGTGTACAAGGCTTGTAACAACTTTGATTTTGCAATTTCTTAATCATTTTCTGGACACTATCTTTGGAAATGTTCAAGTCATTACAAAACTTCAAAGGGATCAATTTAATGGTTGTTCTCCCATTTATTATTCACCAGTAAGGGCATGATACCTGTTAGACATTCAGCCCTCAGCCTCTGATGCTGTCATGTACTTCTTACCTACAGAGAAGCGACTGCTAACCACCCTGCATTGACTCCAAGCTACGCTGTGTGCTTTATTATCAGAACAGTGGCCGAGTGAGAAAATATTATACAACAAATGTTTTCTGCCAGAAGTCAATATCTGACCATTAATTAAAGACACCAGCTCATGTACAATACCAGTCAAAAGTTTGGACACACCTACTCATTTAAGGGTTTTAATTTTTTACTATTTTCTACATTGTAGAATAATGGTGAAGACATCAAGACTATGAAATAACATACATGGAATCATGTAGTAACAAAAAAAGTGTTAGCCACCCTTTCAAAATAGCCACCCTTTGCCTTGATGACAGCTTTGCACACTCTTGGCATTCTCTCAACCAGCTTGATGAGGTAGTCACCCGGAATGGATTTCAATTAACAGGTGTGCCTTGTTAAAAGTACATTTGTGGAATTTCTTTCCTTCTTAATGTGTTTGAGCCAATCAGTTGTGTTGTGACAAGGTAGGGGTGGTATACAGAAGATAGCCCCATTTGGTAAAATACGAAGTCCATATTATGGCAAGAACAGCTCAAATAAGCAAAGAAAAACGACAGTCCATCATTACTTAAGACATGAAGGTCAGTCAATCCGGAAATGTTCAAGAACTTTGAAAGTTTCTTCAAGTGCAGTCGCAAAAACCATCAAGCGCTTTGATAAAACTGGCTCTGATGAGGACCACCACTCTGTGAAGCATTTATTTGGGCTGAAATTTCTGAAGCTGGTAACTCTAATTTAAAAAGTTTGTTAGAGTTACCAGCCTCAGAAATTGCAGCCCAAATAAATGCTTCACGGAGTTCAAGTAACAGACACACCTCAACATCCACTGTTCAGAGGAGACTACTTGAATCAGGCCTTCGTGGTTGAATTGCTGCAAAGAAACCACTGCTAATGGACACCAATAAGAAGAAGAGATTTGCTTGGGCTAAGAAACACGAGCAATGGACATTAGACCGATGGAAATCTTTCCTTTGGTCTGATGAGTCTAAATTTGAGATTTTTGGTTCTAACCACCTTCTTTTTGAGACTCGGCATGTGTGGTTCCCACTGTGAAGCATGGAGGAGGAGGTGTGATGGTGTGGGGGTGCCAAGATTTTGCAAAGCTGTCATCAAGGCAAAGGGTGGCTACTTTGAAGAATCTAAAATATATTTGGATTTGTTTAACACTTTTTTGGTTACTACATGATTCTATATGTGTTATTTC
The DNA here is from genome assembly GCF_965601325.2 of Salmo salar. Lineage (NCBI taxonomy): Eukaryota > Metazoa > Chordata > Actinopteri > Salmoniformes > Salmonidae > Salmo > Salmo salar. Next base: position 31,802,488 of record NC_138293.1, read on the forward strand.
ATAGTTTTGATGTCATCATTATAATTCCATTCTATTCTAAAAATAAAGAATAACCCTTGAATGAGTAGGTGTGTCTAAACTTTTGACTGGTACTGTATATTTATAACATCTCCTCTTCCTGCAGGTGGTCAGTCCTGCTGTGCGGAGCCTAACTCAACCATGTTTCACTCATTCCCTTTCTCGTTCTCGTCCTCTCTCTTCATTGATTGTGTGTTCATTTCACTCTTTCTATCTTTCTGTTGATCATGTTACCACTGAATGGAAGGATGCTGGTGGACTTCCCTCTATCGATCTCTTCTTGCCATTAATATTCATATCTACATTTACATTCATGTCTAATGTGAGATGGAGAGTGGATGAAGGTTTGATTACTAGCGAACCGGTCGTCCGGTGGTATCCTGAATTGTGACCTATCTCTGCCGGCAGCTGTGGTCCTGTCCACATGGCGGGTCAGTGCTGTGGCAGTTGGAAATGGATGTGTGACTGAACTGCTGTGTGTTCTGGTATTTGTTATTTAGGCCTTATGAAGGCGCTGTTGTCGACTGAACTGCTATGTAAGAGCATCATTGGCTCAGCAACCACTGGCTACAGCTGTTCATATCAAAGTGTTTGAACGGTGATGTCCTGGAACTGTCGAGCGATCAATTGGAGTTATGGAACAAACAACACTGTTTCATTCGATATAGATCAAACTACAGGCAGAATTTGATATAGTGTATTGTATACACATGTAGGAGAAAAACTAACTTTTTATTTGACATTTTGAGAAACTTGCTGAACACCTATATTACCTGTATTACTATACAGTATGTGAGTTCAGTTGAAATATGGTCATAATAGGCATGTATTGATCTTCGTCCTGTTTTAACAGCAAACACCTTTGATACAGCGAAAGAGTTGTGCCTGCGTGCTGCCCAAAGTAAAGAGGCACGTTCTCACACAGAAGGATTCAGGAGGAGGAAGTAGTTAATTCACCGCCTGACCAGTCTAGCACCGGACATATTTGTCAAGTGAGTCAAGTGAAATGGAAAGATGATAGCACTTAATCATGCATGGATCATCAACCCCTATTGCGGCAGAGCTTCATTTGAGCGTTTAAACATTTATGAGCTCCATTCTCAGAGAAATCTGGTCAATTGGAGGCGCCTTGTTACACAGCCAGACTAGTTAGAACTCTCATTACTCTCATTTCACTGTCCTCTATTAACACAATGATCCATGTGCTCCCAACTCACCCTAAACTATCTAAATAAATATATATGGAGTGTGTGACTTTCTTTATTTTGATAGTTTATAGTTTATTCGCCGTTAGTCAGCGGGCTTTTCTTCCCACCTTGTTTTAACACATACGATTACGCTGATCAAGGTCGTGGTGAGAAGCTAATTAGTAGAATACGGTGTGCTGGATTTAGGATGGAACGAAAGCCTGCAGGAGGGTAGGGAGCCCCTGATGTAGATAGTATCACTTTACATGCATGCACACACATGCACATACAATCAAGGACATACACACAGACAAATTGAGTTACATAAGAGGCTAGCATATAATAGGGCAGGGGCCAAATACTTTAAATATGGTTATAAGGGATAAGGCCCAGGGCCCGGTTTCCTGATAGCGATGGAACTTAGGCTTAAAAGTGTTTTAACATGCAACTTTTCTACAACGGCCAAAGATGTAATATGCATTTCCCAAAACACCAGGCAAAGACAACTTTCGTCATTGGAGCATGTGTTGATACTGATGGGATCGAAAGCAAGGCAGCGCCTCTCTTGGATCAGCTTCCTCTTTTCAAATATTACCTTAACTTATCAGTAGAATTATTCCAAAATACTGACGACTGATCAGCTTCTATAGAGATATGATCATCTATGGCTTCTAATAGGTCATATTGAGGTGGCTTATTCTAATGACTTACCATATATTAAAGGACAAAATCAGAGATGTGGCACATTGTGAACATGTTGTTACACATCATGAAACATATTGAGGCAAAAATAACATAGCCTAGGCTACAATAGCCTACAATTAGCAAAACAGAATAACTAAATTGATTGAATATGAAATAGATTTTCAATAGCCCAATTCTTGAAATATATAGCCCTGTGTCTAGCCTACTGTATTTTATATTTTAATGCAATCATCTCGGTTTTCATTTTAAGCAATTTTTTCCTTTGCTTGTAACACGCTCCAGAGGCTCCCGTGTGGCGCAGCGATCTAAGGCATTGCATCTGTCACTACAGACTCTGGTTCGATCTTGGGCTGTATCACAACCGGCCGGGATCGGAAGTCCCATAGGGCGGCGCACAATTGGCCCAGAGTCGTCTGGGGAGGTCTTGGCCGGGGTAGGCCGTCATTGTAAAATAAGAATTTGTTCTTAACTGACTTGCCTAGTAAAATGAATAAAATAAAAACAAACTGCAAAGACATTGGCAACTTTATATTTCTTGTCAACTTCGTTCTGAATTCATCAGCGGTCATATACAGATAAACAACTTGATTCCGTACTGAACAAAAATATAATTGCAACATGTAAAGTGCTGGTCCCATGTTTCATGAACTGAAATAAAACATCCAAGAAATTTTGCATACGCACAAAAAGCTTATTTCACTGAAATGTTACACAGAAATGTGTCTACATCCCTGTTAGTGACCATTTCTCATTTTCCAAGATAATCCATCCACCTGACAGGTGTGGCATATCAAGAAGCTGATTAAACAGCATGATCATTACACAGGTGCACCTTATGCTGGGTACAATAAAAGGCCACTCTAAAATGTGCAGTTTTGTTACACAACACAATGCCACAGATGCCTCAAGTTTTGAGGGAACATGCAATTGGCATGCTGACAAAAGGAATGTCCACCAGAGCTGTTGCCAGAGAACTTAATGTTAATTTCTCTACCATAAGCCGTCTCCATCATTGCTTTAGAGAGTTTGGCAGTACGTCCAACCAGCCTCACAACCGCAGACCACATGTAACCATGCCAGCCCAGGACATCCACACCTGGCTTGTTCACCTGCAAGGTCATCTGAGACCAGCCACCCAGACAGCTGATGAAACTGTGGGTTTGCACAAGTGAAGAATTCATGCACAGACTGTTAGAAACCATCTCAGGGAAGCTCATCTGCGTAATTGTCCTGCTCACAAGGGTCAAATCAAATCACATTTTATTGGTCGCAAACAAATATTTAGCAGATTATATTGTGGGTGTAGCGAAATGCCTGTGTTCCTAGCTCCAACAGTGCAGTAATATCTAACAATACACAACAATATACACAAATCTAAAAGTAAAAGAATGGAAATAAGAAATATAGGGACGAGCAATGTCAGAGTCCGGTATATGTATATACACTATATAAACAAAAGTATGTTGACACCCCTTAAAATTATGCTTCTTCCGGTTCTTCCGGTTTGGAGCGAGCAGTCGCACTACGCTTCGCTCCACAGGTAATATTACACTTCACTACATTACAACGGCTTGATTTGTCTGATCTGAGCAATTCTTCTTAGCTAGCTACATAGCCGTCTTTGTATCAAAGATAATTGTGTAGTTTAGAGTAATTAGAGTAAATATAGAGGCTAGCTATCTTCGTCATCCTAACGTAGTCAACACTGCTAGCTGCTAGCTAGCTAGCCATCACTGCTAGCTAGCCAACTTAATCCGACTAGCAGCACTGCAGAAACTATTACATTACAACGTAACGACTTGATTAGTGCGGTGTTAGTGTTAGTTAGCCAGCTACATAGTTGTCTTTGCTGTCTCTGTATCTAAGATAATTGTGTAGTTTGAGTAATTATCGAGGTGAGCTAGCCAGCCGCGACGCGGCGCCAGACTTAGTCAACACACCTAGTCATCATTAACCCACTGCTAGCTAGCCAACCGTTACCGACTAGCAGCGCTGTAGATACTAATACTTTACAACGGAACGATTTGACTAGTGCAGTGTTAGCTAGCTAGCTACTTAGTTGTCTTTGTCATAGCTTGATAATTGTGTAGTCTAGTAATTACCGAGGTTAGCTAGCCAGCCATTGAGGTCAGCTAGCCAGCTATTTCCGTCCCCCGCGACGCCATTTTTCCTAACCCAGCCAACTATTACCGACGAGCAGCATTGTAGAAACTAAATACATTACAAGGACGTCTTGATTAGTGTTATGTTAGCTAGCTAGCTACAAAGTTGCTTTCTATCATGACAAGGGGTAGTACTGAAACTATCGAGGTTACCTAGCCAGCTACACGTTCAAAGTCAACAACGCAGCCACTGCTAGCTAGCCTACTCCACCAGCCAGCAGTACTGTATCATTTTCGTCATTTTAGTCAATAAGATTTTTGCAACGTAAGCTTAACTTTCTGAACATTCGAGACGTGTAGTCCACTTGTCATTCCAATCTCCTTTGCATTAGCGTAGCCTCTTCTGTAGCTTGTCTACTATGTGTCTGTCTATCCCTGTTCTCTCCACTCTGCACAGGCCATACAAACGCTCCACACCGCGTGGCCGCTGCCACTCTAACCTGGTGGTCCCAGCGCGCACGACCCACGTGGAGTTCCAGGTCTCCTGCAGCCTCTGGAACTGCCGGTCTGCGGCCAACAAGGCTGAGTTCATCTCAGCCTATGCTACCCTCCAGTCCCTAGACTTCCTGGCGCTGACGGAAACATGGATTACCACAGAGAACACTGCTACTCCTACTGCTCTCTCCTCGTCTGCCTACGTGTTCTCGCATACCCCTAGAGCATCGAGCCAGCGGGGTGGTGGCACTGGAATCCTCATCTCTCCCAAGTGGACATTCTCTCTTTCTCCCCTGACCCATCTGTCTATCTCCTCATTTGAATTCCATGCTGTCACAGTTACCAGCCCTTTCAAGCTTAACATCCTTATCATTTATCGCCCTCCAGGTTCCCTTGGAGAGTTCATCAATGAGCTTGACGCCTTGATAAGTTCCTTTCCTGAGGATGGCTCACCTCTCACAGTTCTGGGTGACTTTAACCTCCCCACGTCTACCTTTGACTCATTCCTCTCTGCCTCCTTCTTTCCACTCCTCTCCTCTTTTGACCTCACCCTCTCACCTTCCCCCCCTACTCACAAGGCAGGCAATACGCTTGACCTCATCTTTACTAGATGCTGTTCTTCCACTAATCTCATTGCAACTCCCCTCCAAGTCTCTGACCACTACCTTGTATCCTTTTCCCTCTCGCTCTCATCCAACACTTCTCACTCTGCCCATACTCGGATGGTATTGCGCCGTCCCAACCTTCGCTCTCTCTCTCCCGCTACTCTCTCCTCTTCCATCCTATCATCTCTTCCCTCTGCTCAAACCTTCTCCAACCTATCTCCTGATTCTGCCTCCTCAACCCTCCTCTCCTCCCTCTCTGCATCCTTTGATTTCCTCTGTCCCCTATCCTCCAGGCCGGCTCGGTCCTCCCCTCCTGCTCCGTGGCTCGACGACTCACTGCGAGCTCACAGAACAGGGCTCCGGGCAGCCGAGCGGAAATGGAGGAAAACTCGCCTCCCTGCGGACCTGGCATCCTTTCACTCCCTCCTCTCTACATTTTCCTCTTCTGTCTCTGCTGCTAAAGCCACTTTCTACCACTCTAAACTCCAAGCATCTGCCTCTAACCCTAGGAAGCTCTTTGCTACCTTCTCCTCCCTCCTGAATCCTCCTCCCCCTCCCCCCCCCCCTCCTCCCTCTCTGCGGATGACTTCGTCAACCATTTTGAAAAGAAGGTTGATGACATCCGATCCTCGTTTGCTAAGTCAAACGACACCGCTGGTCCTGCTCACACTGCCCTACCCTGTGCTTTGACCTCTTTCTCCCCTCTCTCTCCAGATGAAATCTCGCGTCTTGTGACGGCCGGCCGCCCAACAACCTGCCCACTTGACCCTATCCCCTCCTCTCTTCTCCAAACCATTTCCGGAGACCTTCTCCCCTACCTCACCTCACTCATCAACTCATCCTTGACCGCTGGCTACGTCCCTTCCGTCTTCAAGAGAGCGAGAGTTGCACCCCTTCTGAAAAAACCTACACTCGATCCCTCCGATGTCAACAACTACAGACCAGTATCCCTTCTTTCCTTTCTCTCCAAAACTCTTGAACGTGCCGTCCTTGGCTCTCTTGCTATCTCTCTCAGAATGACCTTCTTGATCCTAATCAGTCAGGTTTCAAGACTGGGCATTCAACTGAGACTGCTCTTCTCTGTGTCACGGAGGCTCTCCGCACTGCTAAAGCTAACTCTCTCTCCTCTGCTCTCATCCTCCTAGACCTATCTGCTGCCTTTGATACTGTGAACCACCAGATCCTCCTCTCCACCCTCTCCGACCTGGGCATCTCCGGCGCGGCCCACGCTTGGATTGCGTCCTACCTGACAGGTCGCTCCTACCAGGTGGCGTGGCGAGAATCTGTCTCCGCACCACGTGCTCTCACCACTGGTGTCCCCCAGGGCTCTGTTCTAGGCACTCTCCTATTCTCGCTATACACCAAGTCACTTGGCTCTGTCATATCCTCACATGGTCTCTCATATCATTGCTATGCAGATGACACACAATTAATCTTCTCCTTTCCCCCTTCTGACAACCAGGTGGCGAATCGCATCTCTGCATGTCTGGCAGACATATCAGTGTGGATGACGGATCACCACCTCAAGCTGAACCTCGGCAAGACGGAGCTGCTCTTCCTCCCGGGGAAGGACTGCCCGTTCCATGATCTCGCCATCACGGTTGACAACTCCCTTGTGTCCTCCTCCCAGAGTGCTAAGTGCCTCGGCGTGACCCTGGACAACACCCTGTCGTTCTCCACTAACATCAAGGCGGTGACCCGATCCTGTAGGTTCATGCTCTACAACATTCGCAGAGTATGACCCTGCCTCACACAGGAAGCGGCGCAGGTCCTAATCCAGGCACTTGTCATCTCCCGTCTGGATTACTGCAACTCGTTGTTGGCTGGGCTCCCTGCTTGTGCCATTAAACCCCTACAACTCATCCAGAACGCCGCAGCCCGTCTGGTGTTCAACCTTCCCAAGTTCTCTCACGTCACCCCGCTCCTCCGCTCTCTCCACTGGCTTCCAGTCGAAGCTCGCATCCGCTACAAGACCATGGTGCTTGCCTATGGAGCTGTGAGGGAACGGCACCTCCGTACCTTCAGGCTCTGATCAGGCCCTACACCCAAACAAGGGCACTGCGTTCATCCACCTCTGGCCTGCTCGCCTCCCTACCTCTGAGGAAGCACAGTTCCCGCTCAGCCCAGTCAAAACTGTTCGCTGCTCTGGCACCCCAATGGTGGAACAAGCTCCCTCACGACGCCAGGACAGCGGAGTCAATCACCACCTTCCGGAGACACCTGAAACCCCACCTCTTTAAGGAATACCTGGGATAGGATAAAGTAATCCTTCTAACCCCCCCTTAAAAGATTTAGATGCACTATTGTAAAGTGGTTGTTCCACTGGATATTATAAGGTGAATGCACCAATTTGTAAGTCGCTCTGGATAAGAGCGTCTGCTAAATGACTTAAATGTAAATGTAAATGTAAAATTTGTGGATTGGGCTATTTCAGCCACACCCGTTGCTGACAGGTATATAAAATCGAGCAAACCGCCATGCAATCTCCATAGACAAACAATGGCAGCAGAATGGCCTTACGAAAGAGCTCAGCGACTTTCAACGTGGCACTGTCATAGGATGCTGCCTTTCCAAGTGAGTTGTCAAATTTCTGCCCTGTTAAAGCTGCCACAGTCAACTGTAAGTGCTGTTATTGTGAAGTAGAAACATCTAGCAGCAATAACGGCTCAGCCACAAAGTAATAGGCCCAAGCTCACAGAATGTGACCTCCGAGTGCTGAAGCACATATTGCGTAAAAATTGTCTGTCCTCGGTTGCAACACTCACTAACGAGTTCCAAACTGCCTCTGGAAGCAACGTCAGCAAAATCACTGTTCGTTGGGAGCTTCATGAAATTGGTTTCCATGGCCGAGCGGCCGCACACAAGCCTAAGATCACCAGGCGCAATGCTAAGCGTTGGCTGGAGTGGTGTAAAGCTCAGGAGCACTAGAAATGCGTTCTCTGTAGTGATGAATCACGCTTCGCCATCTTGCAGTCTGGGTTTGGTGGATGCCAGGAGAACGCTACCTGCCTGAATTTCATTGTGTCAACTGTAAAGTTTGGTGGAGGAGGAATAATGGTCTGGGGTTGTTTTTCATAGTTCGGGCCCTTAGTTCCAGTGAAGGGAAATGTTAACACTACAGCACACAAGGACATTCTAGACGATTCTGTGTTTCCAACTTTGTGGCAACAGTTTGGCGAATGCCCTTTCCTGTTTCAGCATGACAATGCCCCTGTGCACAAAGTGAGGTCCATTCAGGAATGGTATGTCGAATGGTTTGGGCTTAGTGGGACTATCATTTGTTTTTCAACAGAACAGTGACCCAACACACCTCCATGCTGTGTAAGGGCTATTTTACCAAGGAGAGTGATGAAGTGCTGCATCAGATGACTTGGCCTCCACAATCCCCCGAGCTCAACCAAATTGAGATGGTTTGGGATGAGTTGGACCGCAGAGTGAAGGAAAAGCAGCCAACAAGTGCTCTGCATATGTGGGTACTCCTTCAAGACCGTTAGAGAAGCATTCCAGGTGAAGCTGGTTGAGAGAATGCCAAGAGTGTGCAAAGCTGTCATCAAGGCAATGGGTGGCTATTTGAAGAATCTAAAATCTATTTTCATTCGTTTAACACTTTTTTGGTTCATACATGATTCCATGTGTGTTATTTCATAGTTCTGCGATGTAGAAAATAGTAAATATAAAGAAAAACCCTTGAATGAGTAGGTGTTCTAAAACTTTTGACCGGTAGTGTACCTCAACTGGTATGCCATCCAGCCCTAGAGTTCGTGCCTCTAAAGGCACATTTAAAGGGGATCTGCTGTACCTACAGTGCATTCGGAAAGTATTCAGGCCCCTTGACGTTTTCCACATTTTGTTCTCTGTCTTCTCCCATTGATTTCTTTCTCACTCAATTTTTCCCTTACACAATCTCCATCTCAACTTTATTTTCCTCTTCTTCCCCTTGTTACCATCCTCTATCAACCTCCACTCCCCAACAGCGTTTCACTTAGTGTAAAAGAGTCAAAGAGTCTGAACAAGTTTACATCAGGACATTTCCTCATTTCCCATTCATAATTAATTAATTCATAATCCTCCATCGTCACAAATGATCACACAAGACCACCTTATTCAAAAAATGTCATCCAGGTCAACCATATAATGGAAGTTGTTGGCTACTTTATGAAGAAGAAAAGGGTGAATTTGGGTTTTATAATACCTGACTCCTGACTTTGTAATTAATTACACTCAGAATTACTAGCCTCTGAAAATCCTCGGCATACCGACACTCACCACGGATGTTTCTCTGATTGAATATCGATGTTGCCGGTCATACATATTAAAACGGGCCATACTGTATGGTGTATTGAAGGAAAGCCTAATTAGTTGTCTGTGGTGAATTGTTGTAATGATTTTGTTTAGAGAAGTATCGGAGTCAGGCGCAGGACACAGGGATGAGTGCAAACAAAACGTGTTTACTCAAAACCATAACAAAACTTCTCCCACAGCAATAATACAGGGTTGGGAGAACCACCTCCAACAACCACAAAACAGGAAACAATCACAGACAAGACAAACAGGAAAGCCAGAGGGTTAAATAATGAACATAATCAGGGAATCATAAACAGGTGTGTACAATTAAGACAAAACCAAACGAACAGGGAAACATAGATCGGTGGTGACTAGTAAGCCGGTGACGTCGACCGCCGAACGCCGCCCGAACAAGGAGAGGGCCCGACTTCGGCGGAAGTCCTGACAATTGTAATGTTTTGCTCTAAGAGTTCCACATTAAACACTTCATTTTCTTTTGTTTAAAATCCCATCATGGTCACGTGTCAAAACCTTACTCGCTCTGATGTTGTTAAGGGATATTAACACTGTTGTGGGTTTTCCTATGTGAGCTTATGAGGTCAAAATAGATGATAATGAGCATTGTCAAAGTCCCTTGTAAAAATGTACACACTCCCTTGTAAACAAGAATGAGACGGAAATCATCAAAGTAAAAAGTCTCCTTGTTAAATGCATCTGACTCCTGAGAACATACAACTCACTGTTGGCGTAAAAGCGAATTGACTTTGAGTGTGACAACTAAAACTTTTCCATGCATTTCTTCCTTTGTCAACTCAAAGAGAACTGAAACTGAGATTCCCTTTGAAGATACTGTATCAGCAGAGAAGATCTAAAGATATAGTGAACAGAAGTGGAGGCCGGCATGAGCTTTTTATGTTTGAATCTTCAGTGAAATGAGTCATGGAATAAAACACAGGCATGCAGACAATGCATTCTTTTAGCATAAAAAAAGGAGTTGAAACAAAGGGCCGGTTGGTATTTTCCTTTCCCCTGTCAGTTCTGTGAAGGTGAATTAAAGTGGAGTCATTCAGGTGTGTAGACAGAGTTTCTGGCCTACACACAATACCCCATAATGTCAAAGTGGAATTATGTTTCCAGACATTTTTACCAATGAATTAATATTGAAAAGCTCAAATATCTTGAGTCAATAAATATTCAACCCCTTTGAAATTCTCTGCTCGACTGAGGGACCTTACAGATGGTGTATCAATAAACCCAGTCACTACAAAGTTACAGGTGTCCTTCCTAACTCACTTGCCGCTGAGGAAGGAAACCGCTCAGGGAATTCACCATGGCTGTGATAGGAGAAAACTAAGGTTGGATCAACAACATTGTAATTACTCCACAGTACTAACCTAATTGAGTGACTAGAAGGAAGCCTGTGCAGAATAAAAAAATGCATCCTGTTTGCAATAAGGCACTAAAGTAATACTGCAAAGAATGTGGTACACATTACTGAGTACCACTCTCCATATTTTTAAGCCCAGTGGTAGATGCATCATGTTATGGGTATGCTTGTGATCTTTAAGGACTGGGGAGTTTTTCAGGATAAAAAATAAACAGAATGGAGCTAAGCACAGGCAAAATCCAACAGACACTACAGACACCTTTCAGCAGGACAATAACCCAAAGTACAAGGCTACACTGGGGTTGCCTACCAAGAAGGAAGTGAGTGAATGTTCCTGAGTGGCCTAGTTACAGTTTCAACTTAAATCTGCTTGAAAATCTATGGCAAAACATGAACATGGTTGTCTAGTAATGATCAACAAACAATTTGACAGAGCTTGAATCATCTTGAAAAGAAAATGGGCAAATATTGTACAATCCAGGTGTGCAAAGCTCTTAGAGACTTACCCAGAAAGACTCACAGCTGTAATCACTGCCAAAGGTGCTTCTAACATGTATTTATTCAGGGGTGTGAAAACGTGTTGTGTTGGAATTATTCTAATCAAAGGGGAGACTTTTAGATTCCTGTTAAACAATCTAACTTTATTATTTAATTACTGCAGTAATGGAGCTTGTCAACCACCCACCCGTAGGTGATTTGTTGAGAGCCCTTCCAGCAGGACTAAGCCACAGCATTTTATAGCAAAGCCCATCCTCCTGGATGTTCATGACAAATCACAGATGAGAGAATTAATACAAAGGTACATTTTGCTCTCACGCAACAGACATCAAGATTTACATGGCGCCAAATATCTGTCTCTAGTTCATTTACTGCTTGCTTATACAGGAATACTAATGCAACATAGACATTAGGTCCTTTCCTTAAATAAACTGGAGATTGGGTCTCTCTGGCACCAACAGACAGGCACACAGACACAAATCATGGAATGGAATGTTGTCTTATCACCAAGCCATCGTAAATCTACTGTCAGCGTTAAAATCTCAGCGGCTCCTCTCAGTTCACACAGACACATAGAGTTCTAAGAACCCTATTCTGTTGCCTCCAGATAAAACAGACAGTGTGAATGTACTAATATAAGAATGCATTGTAATATAAAAGTAATGTGATTAATATAATGTTGTAATTCTACAACATTCCCCCATTTTGAGCCATAGTCTCAACTTAAAAGATAATTATGATAACTTTAAAAAAAAAACATTAATAAAAATAAAACATAAAAAAAATGTTTAACTCAAACTTAATAGGAAAAAACTTCCTTGCACTAGTATATTACCATTGTAAATTACCATCCGTTGGCTCATTGAGTTTTTAACTCAACCTAAAATATCCTCAACCTAAAATATAGAAACATTAAAATATCATAAAACATTCTCATTTTTCATCAGTACAAAACAAAATCATGATGTTAATACTGAGCACACTCCCATTGGTCAGCACAGTGGAAATAACTATTTCCATCCCCATAACACCATCTGTAGAAACTAAAATTAGCATATCTTGTTTGACAAATCCAGGTAGTGATTCCCGGTTTAAGTAAAATGTATTCCGTTGGTGCCTAATGAACATGACCCAGGACAAGCATACTTCCTGAGTGTTAACATTATCATCAAAAATGCAATCTGGTAATGGATATAGGTCAAATAGATTAGGATCAGTTTTACTCTCAGGATCAGAGTTCACCCTCTCCATTCACTAGGGCATGCTGATAATAGTGTCAACATCTTTAGTTCACACAACTTCCTTACCCATGTCACAATTAGTATAACAACAATCAAAACAATCAATCCGTAATACATGAATTGCTTCACTTATATAGTTATTAACATACTAACAACTTACTCAAATCAATCAGTCAGTTTACAAATCATAATCATAACCCAATTCATTATCCCACCAAAACTTAGAATGATATTCTCAGTGATTCACATTGGTTCTATAACTCAATGTTAAAACCCTCAATTTAACACATCGACACTGGCAGAATGTTAATTGATATTAACATACAGTATAATTATCCATAATTCTAGTATTAACTTTCTTATCACGATTATAATGACAGATTAGTAGCTTAAGGATTTGTATACTCTGTAACTATTTTAAAATCACCATTGACCTCATGGTGAAATCTCTGAGCAGTTTCCTTCCTCTACGGCAAATGAGTTGCACTCCCCAAAAATATTTTGGCTTCCCTTAAATTTAGCTCTATAATACTTTAACATTTCACAATCAATTACTGTTTATTGGCAGAATAGAATTGTCTCTTGTAGAATTTACTTAACTTGATCTGCACCAGATTCATTCATGTAGAAATTAACTGAGCAAATTTCATTTGGTCAGAGTTTGTCTTTTTGGGTGGCAGAGCTCATTAGAATAATACCCAGCATGCTCTGCAACCATACATTTGTACATTTACATTTTGGTCATTTAGCAGAGATTTTGTCAAGATCGACTTCAGTTAGTGCATTCAACTAAGCTAGGTAGACAACCACATGTAAAATGTTTATGTGACTGTTACTGAGAATGTCCTTGTAGTTAAACTGGTCTGTTGGTTAGATCACTGTACTTTAATTAAGACCTGTTGGCTTAGGAGCTGGCATAGAGGAGCATGGATGAGCAAGAAGCAGATGGGAACACAAAGCTCCCTACTGAAATCTTCATTATACCATTGTTCATTGTAAATAAAACTTTTGAATGTAAAAAAGTGCTTTTTAATTTAGTAATTAGGACAAATGCTACTCGGAGTGCTAGAACTGACACAATTGATTCATTTGAGGAGTTACTTGTTCTAATTTTAAACACGATTTTAACATGATTACCTGAACACATTTTGTCAATCTGACAAGCATTTCTAATTATTATTTGGCAATTCAGTAGTGTTTCAATAACCAATTAAATTAAGGAGATCTGTATTAATAATGTAATGTAAAAATAACCTGTTTCCATTAGGTGTAACTACTTTCCAAAATTGAATTAAGTAAATCCAAATACCCTTATTTTTTTTGTGTAGGAAGTGCGCCTGTGTCTTTGTACAGACTGGATGTATTGATAAACCATCCAAAGTGTAATTATTGACTGCACCATGCTCAAAGGGATATTCAATATCTGTTTTTTTTTACCCATCTACCAATAGGTGCCCTTCTTTGCGGACCATTGGAACACCTTCCTGGTCTTTGTGGTTGAATCTGTGCTTGAAATTCAGTGCTCGACTGATGTACCTTACAGATAAATGTACACTGAGTGTACAAAACATTAAGAACACCTGCTTTTTCCATGACATTGACTGAACAGCAGTGGCGTGTATTCATGGATGTCAGCATTCCTCAAAACATTAACCAAGAAAAAAAAAAATAAACATAAAATATTTTAGCTTTTGTCTCTCTGTGCTTCATAATTTTTCTTCAATTCTCAAAACGCTGTATGTATCGCACCATTAGAAAGCATACGAGCGAGCGAAGCAGCACCCCACTGTCTTTGTACATGTAGGCCATCTACCTGATGCTATCTGGTCAAAAACAGTATGACATTGTTGTCGCCCGTAGCATTGAATGCAAGGGAAGTATTTGGCCTTCCTTGATAAAATAAGTATAAAATAATAGCCAAACTGAGTGAGTTCAACAGCGTACCACCATTGTATGAGTCATAATACCCATAAAACCTAGCGGTCAAACAAGGAAATGGTTCCAATAATTTTTCCACCATACATTTTTCCCATGGGGGATTTTAGAAATAAGGGCTGTGTTTCGTGTAGGCTTCCCCTGGCGTGATGTTTATATAATTGTGTAAATCTCTCTAGGACAATGTGAATAATCAATATATTTCCCATTATTGTGTATGTGTTGGATACAAAGATGGTGTAGTAATTTAAAAACCATGTTAAACACTATTATTGCACACAGTGAGTCCATGCAACTTTTTATGTGACATTTTTACTGCTGAACTTGATTACGCTTGCCATAAAATGGTTGAACAGATGCAGACTCAAAACATTTCAGCTTTTTAAATTCATTTGTAAACATTTCGAATAACATAATTCGACTTTGACATTATAGGGTATTGTGTGTGGATGAGTGACACAATCTCAATTTGAAATGCAGGCTTTAACACAACAAAATGTGAAAAAAGTCAAAAGGTGTGAATTATTTTTGAAAGCGTTTTATATTCCCCCATTGTTCTACCTTTGGGACCGCATTGTCCAAATATGTCATATTAAATGCATGTCTTCAGCTAACTGAACATCCTTCTACATGGGACCTCCATCTGCAAAATTCAAACAGCCAAGGGCTGACCATGTGAAATAACCAGGCCTTTTCGAGATGAGAGATGCTGCTAATTTAATTAGCGCCCTGCCAGCCTGATTCATAGAGCTGCTGGCGAGTGTATTGGGAACGGTGGGTTAATATCTTCCCCAGTCCACACCGTGGCTTCCCCAGTGAGATGATGGAGTGTTTCTAATACAAAGTGTCTCTCTCCATCTCCCCCTGAGTATCTCGTTCTGCTCTCCTGATTCAAACGATCAATATTAAGGAAGAACTAGGTCAAGGAAGAGTAGGAGCGGCGATGAGGAGGAGAGTCAAAGGGAGGGGTCTTTCCTTCAAGGGTCTCTCTTTTCACCCGTGGGTGTGACAAGAGGACAGAGCATGTGCTTATTATGTTAAACTCTAATGTATAAGGTCAGTAGTCAGTTGTAGTTGCTTCTTTCTGTAGGTGTATTTGGATTACAGGAAGGAAACCCTGCTGACATGCATGGTCCAGAACCTTTCAATGTGTTTCATGAAAGCTATTTTAAGAATATTAGGTTTCATCTCTACTGCACGTTGCATCACAATGTTATGAATGTTCTCTTGAGGACTGGTGCCAGAATGAATGTATTACCTAATGCGTTCTCAATTGGCGCCAATGAAGATTTAGTCTGAAGTGCAAATGATTAGTATTAAAACCTTTTTCCATCATTGTGATGTTGACTTTAGATGTAGGTGGACGTAGGGCCAAGCCATTTATAGCAATTACAAGTTACAGTAGGTCAAATTGGACATTTCATTTTGCCTGTCATTCAAGGTGGGGTTCGAATGAGGCTAACATACAGAACGCATAAACCTTTGCTTAGCTTTCCATAATGGTCTGTAAATGACTTGTGTATGGTCTGTCTTTTTATGTGAATAATAAGGTTGTCAAGGTGATAGGAAATACTATATGTAGTGTTATTTGTCACTCCAGCCCCTCCTTTGCCCTGGTTCTCTGTCCATTCAGTTGAAAGGCTTTTGAGAACAAAACATTGAAGGCAATGGAAGGAGAGCATTTCCTATCGCCATAATTTCAATTACAGCTGTCACCTCCATTTGCAGCGTATTTAATTATACATGTTTTATTGTCACATTCACCAGAAAGGTAAAGTGAAATGTGTTGTTTTATAGAGCAAGCCATAGTTGTACGGCATCCCTGGAGCAAATTCGGGTTAAGTGTTTCACTCAAGGGAGCATCGACAGGATTTTCACCTTTTTGACTTGGGTATTCAAACCAGCGACCTTTCGGTTACTGGCCTAACACTGTAACCGCTAGGCTATTTGTTATGCTACAATCTCAAACTAGTGAAAAAATGTAATTAGAGCTCTTTGAAAATTGCATATTGATAAGAGAAAAAGACAAAAGAAGAAAATGTAATATTTTAAATTCTGAAGGAGAGTTAGTTTGTATACTCTTAGAAAACAAATTTAATATTTTACATTCTCAACTAACTCCCGTTCAGAATTTAAAATATTGAATTATCTTCTAATTGTTTTCTAAGACTTAGACCTGCTAATGAACAGACTAAAGGTTAGAGAGAGACAGAGGACTGTGAACACATCCATAAAGATGAGAGATTTTAATATATACTTTATGGTACACCTTGAATCATCCATGTTCAACAGTAATATACTCAGTCTGTGCAGGGAAATGGAGGAAGGAAAGGAGGGTCTTGCATCACCATGGAGCAATTTAATGCAGCCTAATGGCTGAAGTGGGAAAGACCCAGGCTAGCTTGAAGCCCATTTTTGAAAGTTCTGTTTATGCGAATACTACAGAAAAGTAAAAAAACAGTCACTTTCAAAACACATTTACATTTTAAAGATTTTTTTGGGGGAAAAAACGAAGTAACTGTGTTTCAAAGAGAATCCTTTCATTAAAGTAAGTAATGGACTCCCGTTAACAGCCGTTTATACACCCATTGAGATACAGTGCCTTCAGAAAGTATTCATACCCCTTGACTTATTCCACATTTTGTTGTTACAGCCTGAATTCAAAATTGATTAACTATATGTTTTATGTCACCCATCTACATAATGGCAAAGTGAAAAAATGTTTTTAGATATTTTAGCAAAGGTATTGAAAATGAAATACATAAATATATAAGCCAATTTGAAAAAAATTGTTTCAACAGAATGTGTTGTTATTCTCTTTGACATGTGTTTAGAGATATGTATTAAGAATAATTGGTAAAAGTAATTATTCGTCTGGATTTCCAGAATCAGAAATGAACTGAACTATATTGTTGTTCTGATCTGTCCTCTCTTGAGGTTATTGTGAAGGAAACTACATATGGTGTCTTGATGCATGGCAGGGATAATTCGGCCGAGAACAGTGTGAACCTCAAAACCACCTCTAACCAGTTGAAGAAGAGCGGCAAAGGCGTTCAATATGGCCCTGTCCTCACCACTTCTACCGAGAGACCTGAGTCCGGGCCAGCAATCGGTGTACAGCATCCAATCGAAGCTGTCAACTGTTTTTTCTCTCATGCCTTTTCTATCATGAGTTTGACAGGAGTCCACGTGGAGTGAGCATGGAGAGAGATCCGTTCGGAAACGTTTCTTATGTTGCTGGTATACTGGTTGACAAATGGACAAGTCATAATGGGTGGTAAAGGTGGGACATTGACATTGAATTTGGGACATTATCATGGGCCATCCACTTTGAACTATGAAGCTATCTGAAGAAGACAATGAAGAGATGCTAAAAGAGTCAGTGGCCATAATTGAGTTAGACTTGTCTAAAAAAAAATATTTTGGGGCATCAGGTTGATTGTAGAGGTCTACACACTGCTAAATGTATAGTAATTTAGATTAAGAATGCATTAATAGGATTGGTGGGTCCCCTGCGGGACGTTGAGCTAACGTAGGCTAATGCAATTAGCATGAGGTTGTAAGTAACAAGAACATTTCCCAGGACATAGACATTCTGATATTGGTAGAAATCTGAAATTCTTGTTAATCTAACTGCACTGTCCAATTTACAGTAGCTATTACAGTGAAAGAATACCATGCTATTGTTTGAGGAGAGTGCTCAGTTTTGAACATGAAAAGTTTTAATAAACCAATTAGGCACATTTGGGCAGTCTTGATCCAACATTTTGAACAGAAATCCAATGGTTCATTGGATCAGTCTAAAACTTTGCACATGCACTGCTGCCATCTACTGGTCAGAATCTAAATTAAAGCTGGGCTGGAATAATACATGATGGCCTTTCTCTTGCATTTCAAAGATGGTACAAAAAAAGAACGGTTGTTTTTTTTTATTTTTATTTTTTTTACCAGATCTATTGTGGTATATTCTCCTACATTCCTTTCACATTTCCACAAACTTCAAAGTGTTTCCCTTCAAATGGTACCAAGAATATGCATATCCTTGCTTCAGGGCCTGAGTTACAGGCAGTAACAAGAAAATTTCGCAGGACATAGACTTATCTGACATTGGCAGAAATCTTAAATTCTTGTTAATCAAACTGTACAGTCCAATTTACAGTAGCTATTAAAGTGAAAGAATACCATGCTATTGTTTGAGGAAAATGCACAGTTATGTACTTGAAAATGTATAAACCATCAATAAACCAATTAGGCACATTTGGGCAGACTTGATACAACATTTTGAACATGTTTAATGCAATGGTTCATTGGATCAGTCTAAAGGTTTGCGCATACACTGCTGCCATCTAGCGGCCAAAATCTATATTGTGCCTAAACTGCAATAATACATTGTGGCCACTTCAAAGATGATCTTTTACCAGATCTAATGTGTTATATTCTCCTACGTTCATTTCCCATTTCTACAAAATTCAAATTGTTTCCTTACAAATGGTATCAAGAATGTGCATATTCTTGCTTCAGTTCCTGAGCTACAGGCAGTTAGATTTGGGTATATCAATTGACGCACCCGTCTATTGATGCATGGCTGCATCTATTGACGCACCCGTGCATCAACCCTAGTGACATAGTCAAAAAATCCCCATCAAAATCCGCCAGTTTAAGCTAGAGATATCATTTTTTTGCAGGGGGGCAAAGCTACAGTGCTGATGTCAGACCAGGAAAAATCCTGAAAATTTGACTTCTCTGGTTTGGCCTACTAACTAATATGACCACTCTATACCATCCTCTTTGAGACTCTCACAAACAAGAGCTCGTCTGAAGTCTGTACCGCCGATGTGCCAACTTCTGTCTGTAGTGTCCGAATTGTTTGGGCTACAAACTAATGTGACCCCACTATGGAATGGGGAGATTCTCATGAACACGATGGTGTTTTCCTACAACCCCCACAAGTGTCGTGGAACTCGTCTGAATGTAATCTCATAGCAGTTTAAAAAAAATGAAGTATGGAGGTAATTTTGTGCCAATATGGGTTAAAAATGTGTCCAAAAAACTGTAATATTTCAGGAGCTTTCTTATATCTCTTAGATGTAAGACAGACATTTCACAACCTTATTCCTTATGATAATTCTTTTTACTGTGTTTTGCCATTTATGAATGTTTTAGTTAATGCATTTCTGTGGACTATAGTAGTAAAGGCCAAATTCAATATTTGTCACCCGTTTCAAGAAGCTAGGCATATATTGCATGTCACTACTTCACGGGCGAGGCATTTAAACGTTCTTTATTATTTTTTAAATCAAAATTCTGTTTTTGGCAGAAATGCCTTCTGGAACATCTGAACTTCAATGTGCCTAATAAGGAACTTGAGCCTAGTTGGTTTAGCCATGGAAAAATAAAAAGAGGACCTTCCCGCTAGCCATGATTGACTGAGATAATGAGTGGGCTGGACATGCTGGGAGATGTGTTTGGATTGGTTTGCCATGGAGGATGCTTCTGTCTATAACCTGAGCTGCTGAGTATGTGTTGATAGCCCTTTCTACTGTGCCATTTTTGAAAGATATAACGTTAGCCATCGATAACTACAAAAGTTTTAGATATTATACTTTCCTAAATTTGTCAGAAAGTAATTTTCATTGCAAGTTAAAGTATACTGTACGCTAGCTAGTGAATGTTAGCTTGCTGGCTCGTAGCTAATGTTACGTGTATGATCTGTGTAGTAATATTATTTGAATCAGAAATCCATTTGCATTGCTAGTTATAGTCTAATGTTAACTAGCTAACATTGAACATAGTTGGATAGCTTTAGCTATATGCAGATTCATACTACAGCTATGGCAATGTTTGTTTAGCTAGCTAGCTACATGTCTATAGCATTTCCTTCACATGGCCCATCAATTTAGACAAGTGTGTCAGGTAAGCGTCATGTAATAATTATAAAATATTCATAAAATATGTTTCATTTGGACACTTTCTGTTTTTGATATTGCTACTATGCAAGTAACCATTTCACTGTACCGTTTACACCTTTTGTATCCTGTGCATGTGACAAATAAACCAGAGACGGTAATGTGAAGAACAACATGACCTGCACCAAAGTCAGATTACGATATAGGCCAAGGACTAGATAAAGTGTATTTTTTACCTGGAGTTTTTCCTAATTGTAGGCTACTACTTTTCCCACTTTTAGTCTTGATATCTTTGGTTGTTTACTACCTTACTCAATCTGTTTAGCACATGGCCTCATGTGTGAATCCTTAAAGAGATGGATGGGGCTAAGGCTTAAGAGGGTGTGAACGATGCTGAATGGATGTAGACAAATTAGAGCTCTCCAGTAGGTGTATCAAATAATTCACGGGACATTTTCTCAAAAGTGGGGTCACAAGTTTATCAACTTTCAAAGCAGAATTACTTTCCCATTGTTTCACAAATGCAGTGTTTGATATACCATTTTCTAGTTTTACATTTTAGTCATTTAGCAGATGCTCTTATCCATTTTACATACTGGTCCCCTGTGGGAATCAAACCCACAACCCTGGTGTTGCAAGTGCCATGCTCTACCAACTGAGTCACACGGGATCATTAAGTTGCTATTTTTTTCCAATGTAAAAAACACAATTTCAAATTTTGCTACATACAGTGAGGGAAAAAAGTATTTGATCCCCTGCTGATTTTGTACGTTTGCCCACTGACAAAGAAATGATCATTCTATCATTTTAATGGTAGGTTTATTTGAACAGTGAGAGACAGAATAACAACAAAATAATCCAGAAAAATGCATGGCAAAAATGTTATAAATTGATTTGCATTTTAATGAGGGAAATAAGTATTTGACCCCCTCTCAATCAGAAAGATTTCTGGCTCCCAGGTGTCTTTTATACAGGTAACGAGCTGAGATTAGGAGCACACTCTTAAAGGGAGTGCTCCTAATCTCAGTTTGTTACCTGTATAAAAGACACCTGTCCACAGAAGCAATCAATCAATCAGATTCCAAACTCTCCACCATGGCCAAGACCAAAGAGCTCGCCAAGGATGTCAGGGACAAGATTGTAGACCTACACAAGGCTGGAATGGGTTACAAGACCATCGCCAAGCAGCTTGGTGAGAAGGTGACAACAGTTGGTGCGATTATTCGCAAATGGAAGAAACACAAAAGAACTGTCAATCTCCCTCGGCCTGGGGCTCCATGCAAGATCTCACCTCGTGGAGTTGCAATGATCATGAGAACGGTGAGGAATCAGCCCAGAACTACACAGGAGGATCTTGTCAATGATCTCAAGGCAGCTGGGACCACAGTCACCAAGAAAACAATTGGTAACACACTACGCCGTGAAGGACTGAAATCCTGCAGCGCCCGCAAGGTCCCCCTGCTCAAGAAAGCACATATACATGCCCGTCTGAAGTTTGCCAATGAACATCTGAAAGATTCAGAGGACAACTGGGTGAAAGTGTTGTAGTCAGATGAGAACAAAATGGAGCTCTTTGGCATCAACTCAACTCGCCGTGTTTGGAGGAGGAGGAGGAATGCTGCCTATGACCCCAAGAACACCATCCCCACCGTCAAACATGGAGGTGGAAACATTATGCTTTGGGGGTGTTTTTCTGCTAAGGGGACAGGAAAACTTCACCGCATCATTTGACGGGGCCATGTACTGTCAAATCTTGGGTGAGAACCTCCTTCCCTCAGCCAGGGCATTAAAAATGGGTCGTGGATGGGTATTCCAGCATGACAATGACCCAAAACACATGGCCAAGGCAACAAAGGAGTAGCTCAAGAAGAAGCACATTAATACTTTTTTCTCTTCAGCATATACTGATCCTACTCACACAAGCTACAAAGTGGAGAGGCTATTGATCCATGGAATGCCATCACACAAATCCACAAAGTAAATGATGCATTTCATGTAGGTTACTCATCCCACTAAACTAAAGAGAACTATTATCATATTTAGACGAGTCTAGTCCAATACAATATAGAATTTGTTAAGTTGAGGAAGTTTTAGTTTTAACATTTTAGATAAGTGTAATGTGCAGTCAGGTAATGTTGTTATGTATGAATAATTGTTTGAATACCATACGTGTGTAAAATGTCTAATCCATACATGAGTGAATGCTGATGAAATAAATACGTGTATCGGTGTGCGTAAAAGCCCCGGGATCCAATTGGCTCCAGAATTCTACAAATTTCCACCTGACGTCAGTCATTAACAGAAGCGTCATGCGGTTGAATTCATTTGGTAGTGTTTTGACAAAGCCAGTGTACTAGGCTTCAGAACACGTGGTCGGATTTCTATCGGAAGCCCAATTGACACACAGACGATTCTTTCACAGGTGCACTATGCCACCTTTCGCCAGGATCTTCAGCGTGCATTTTGGAGACCGGGGGTGATTGTTTTGTGTGCATATTTCCGACACACAACTCATTGAATAACCACGGCTGCACATGACCAATGTGGATTGGAGGGCATCTTCAGGTAACTTCTTGGGGCTTTCTAGAAATTGACAAGCAACATATCTGGAATCCAGCAGCACGCTCCGACAAGGTAGGAAACTGAATTAGCCTTGACTTTTTTTTTCATTTTGAATGCACAATTAGGCTTTTGGAATGGGATTCAATATGTAGCCTACTATCAACACTTATAAAAGCTTTGCCTGCGAGAGTTGATATCAAATATGTATCATAATTGGATTGTTTTACAGTTCTCATTTTACATAACAATAAGAACACTGTTTATTGCTGTTATTTAAGCACCACTGGTGATGCTTTTTGGGAATTATTGTTGGACATAAAAGACTAAAGTCAGCAGAAAATCAATTCCAGGGGATTTTAATTTTGGAAATCTGTTCCAAAGTATTCCCACGCATAATGGAGAGATACTGTATATGTATAATATACAATATCTCTCTATTATGCGTGGGAATACAGATTTCCAAAATGAAAATCACTTGGAGCTGATTTGCGGGTGTTTTTACAATACTTTATGTCCATCCAAATAATGTGATGGTATACTAATGTAAGCAAGGTTTGAAATTATTATGTTTTAGTCAAATATGATATCTGTTTGGGCTTCTTGCAGTCATTTTGCAGTCTACAAATTATTTGTAATTATGTGACCATCCACTCTAGAAAAAATCGTCCCGCGGCTGAATTTAGTTGATGATCCCTGGGTTAGGGGTTAAGGTTAGGGGAAAGGGTTAGCTAACATGCTAAGTAGTTGCAAAATACCTAAAAAGTAGTAAGTAGTTCCCAAGTTGCTAAAATTATAAAGTTGTCCGTGATGAGCAAAGAAAGTGCAACCTTTGGGTTGATAGACATTCTCGTTATACACCCACCCATCCACCCTGACCAACCATCCTCAATTCAATTTTGCCTTCAGTTAGCTTCTGTCTTACTTAACCATGCCAAACGCAACATATACTAATATGAGTGTCCCTGATTTGTTACGTCTAGTCTAAACCAGGCTGGGATCTACAAAACACGTACAACATTTTTCACAACCACAGAGCTTTGTTTTGTCAGGATATCCAATAATAAAGAATGCAGAGAACTCACACATGATTAAAAAAAATCACTCCATAATCCATCTCAATTCCACTGAACTGAAAAAATCTAGACGGTATAGTCTAGGCTAGATTTAAAGTTACTCACCAAAGGTGTGGAATTGGTGTGACAGAAACCTCAGCTGCAAAACATCAACTGAAGATACATAAAATCAGAGTTAGCGCATACCTGGTAATTAATTACCTTTCAGAGTTGATGACGTGTTCTGCTTTCGAACAGAGCTCACAGCAAATCCATTACTGAATTTGGCCAACAGTAAGAAAAGTCATTTCAATTTAACATTCCTCCAGTCAGCACGGAGTTGAATTTAGTTTGCTAACCCCCAGGGTGACTTTTGATTAAAGCAGTGGTGTTCTAAAGTGTAGGTCATTGTCTTGTCATCCACACAGGTAAGTGGAAACCCTGCACTTCACATTTACTATCCAATTGGATAGTGTAGCCTACTTCTGTCAAATGAGTCAATCGAACTCTCATTTAACGGTTGTGGTGGCTGTTTAAAGCAGAGCTCGCAACAGTGTTCAAAGTCAATACAAGTGGTTTTGGAACCTATTGATACTCTTGTCTAATCATTGTCTTGTCTTGGACTAATGATAATAAGAGTTCTAACTAGATGATACATTGACATTTTAATTGTGATTTCATATCTGGTTGGAGATGTTAGTTATGCCATTGCTCAATATCTGGTCTTTCTAGGCAACCCAACGCAATTGACCCCTGTGACCCCTGTGTCTGGTGACATCATTGGTGTATCACTTGTCTAACAGATCTTTACTTGATCCCCTGAAAGAAAATAGGTGATTAAGATGGATCACCTGTAAAGGATAGTTTAGATACAGCCTTTATTGTTTTAACAGCTTAGTTATTATGTCATTAGTTAAGGCTGCTAGTTTCATTGCAGATTTGATATCCTATTTCTGTAATACTTTTCAAGTGAAAATGGAAAAAAGCATCTCATATAATGATTGATGTCTCATCTTAGGGAGAATAACATTGAACCAACAACAGGCTGAGAGTTGATGGATAAGTCACAGGAGGGTGCTGAGGGGAGGATGGCTCATAATAATGGCTGGAACAGAGTGAGTTAAATGGTATCCAACACATGGAAACTATGTGTTTGATGGTTTTAATACCATTCCACTCATTGCTCTCTAGCCATTACCACGATCCCACCCTCCCAAATGAAGGTGCCACCAACCTTCTGCGCTGTAAGTCCACATCATTCCCCCATCTCTCCATCTGTTTCTTTCTCTCGCTCATACACACACAAACACCATCTTTTTTAGAGTAACCTACAGTAAATGATGCATTCATAAAGATTGCAGCTTTGCAATGCCAATATCCATGCAGAAATCCATTACATACTACCACCGATGGTCCCAGCGCCATGCATTGGTTTAAATGTGTGACCACATACACTCAAACAGACTCAGACTGAGCTAACATGACCCTGCAGTGCTAAGCACCACATAAATCATTGCCGTGAGCAGCCGAAAGGATCATATACTACCATAAGGTATAATCCCATTAATTTCTCTCTGATATCCCACCACACACACAAACACACACACGCACTCACACACACACATACACACAAAAAAATCAAGCTTACTCTCAGCTCCCATCCTTTTTCTATCGCTTGGAGCAAAAAATTGTTCTTACTCGTCTTTCTGTTAACAATGCAAATTAAAAACACTTTGGTGATGGGTTGTGTGGACTTAGGGGCTTGAATGTGATCTGATTTACTGACATGCAACACAGAAAAGAAGGTAAACCTCCAAGTACACCAAGGTGAAAACAGAACGGACATGTAAGAGGTATTTAACCTTTCATGGAGGACGAATGGAAGTTGATAGACTTCTTTATTCTTTATTTGTTGAAACCAACATGTCATCAACTGAATGTATTTGCAATGTTCACTTAAATGAGAGAGAGAGAGAGAGAGAGAGAGAGGCGATAAACATTGATCATGTTTAGTACACATATGTCACTGTATCTCTTTCTATTCTCTTCCATTTCAGATGAGGGTGATTGCCAACATTGAGGACATTGCATTCCATTCAAACATACCTGTGGCGGCGGACATAACAGTAGCCATAGTGTATGCTGTGTTTGGTAAGTGAGCTCTCTCTTCAAAAAGGATTCACTTACACCCCCAGTCAGCCACATGTGAATGTAGGCAGAGAGGAGAGGATGAAGCATGTTGCTGAACTGTAACATGATGACCAACTCTATCAGTCAGTTCTTGGCATGATGCCAGACTACACACTGGGACTTAACCTGGGAGTGTGTGTGTGTGTTCTCATGTGTGTGTCTGTTTCACGTTTTATTAGTCGAATGTAGAGGATACACATGGTATACACCGTCCAACGAAATGCTGATTTGCAGGTTCCTTCTCGACAATGCAACAAGAAGAAACAATAAAAGATAAGAACACAAACATAAAGTAAATGGCTCAGTAGAACAGAATAAACATGTTAGCATTGTCATGACGTTGGCCTGTGGGTAAGGTTTATGACCCCCCCCCAATAAATACCTTTCTCCCTTCCCCTCTCTGACCCTACTGAAGGACTTGAATAGCCTGTGTTAAATATAGAGAGTCTGGGAACATCAAACAAATGGGGAAAAGGAACCATATTTTGGTAATAAAACCAGTTGGAAATATGCTTGGGAACGTAATGAGTATTTATGTCAGTTCGGTTGTCATCTGAGACATTATGACTGATGACAGGACGACATAAACTGTACCTGGGAAAGTATACACCCTCTAGTTATCAGAGTCACATGGAATTGTTATGCAATTGAAATGTTTGATATAGAAATTGTTTGTTAGGAGATTAAATGTAATTTTAGCTTCCAAATGAGAGAATTGGGTTTTCATAAGGAAAGTGCCCTGCTTGATCAGTGGCCCACCCCTGTGAAGAGACAGGGGTTATAAACGATGAAACACCTCCTTCCCCCTCTCCACTATATATAGCCTTTGACGAAAAGATAACCACGTTGTTCCAGTACGTGAGGTCTGCAGCCTCTACGTTAGAAGGACACACATGTCAAGTACAGAACTAAGCCAACCTCGGCGTGAGATTTGGTGGCGAATGGTATGAACTTTGAGCTTATTCACTACCGAAGTGATACTTCCTAGCCGTTGAGTTAGCAGCGGCCGCTGTAGACGTGGGCTAGGAAAGGACGGACGACGGATCCAGTCTAACAAACAGACGAAGATACCACCACGTATCCAATTTACCACCAGAGACATTCTTCCGAGTACAGGAAGATCTGTTGGTCAACCAGGCCAGCATCTACGACCAATATACCGAAGCGCAGCTCAGAGTAAATATTTATTGCATTTTCCTTTTCCAAATGGGCGGTAATTTAGAATGCATAAGATAATGTATTTACGATAGCATAGCTGCTGTTTGTTTGTTCCTAAGTCTTCCCGCTCTTTCATTCAAGCCCAACCCCCTTTCCTTTGTGTAACCAGCCGTCATATCTGTTCCGTCCACCGGGACGTTTTCTGTATGACATCATTTGTATTCTGTGTATTTGTAATTCTGTGTGATTAGTTAGGTATTTAGTAAATAAATAATTAAACCCAATTTTGTATTGCTGATTCAACTTGTTAGCCAGGGTTCGTGAAGATAGCCAAGAATTTACAACTTTCATTATGAGACTGAAAATAAGATAAGGGTTAATATTGACTGCTATCGATGTAAAATATTACTAAGTATTTTAAGAGTTTATTTGGAAGATAACGGCTCTATAAACGTTCTTCCGTGGTGCCCCGACTTTCTAGTTAATTACATTTACATGATTAGCTTAATCAGGTAATATTAATTACAGAGAAAGAATTTTATAGGTTAGCATGTCATATCACTTAATCCGGCATAGCCAAAGACACGACAGCATACATCTAATACAGGAAGGCACAATTTACAGAATATTTTTTACACATGTTTTGGGGAAGAGGGGATTGGGTGGCAAGTGTTTAAGTTGTGCAGTATCAGTATCTAGCAGGAGTAGGCAGGGTTGCCAGTATCAGTATCTAGCAGGAGTAGGCAGGGTTGCCAGTATCAGTATCTAGCAGTAGGCAGGGTTGCCATGTCCATCACTTTCTAACCACATTGAGCAACTTTGAAAACGATGTCATGGGTGAAAATGTATTGGTCACTGGTTGTTTTTTTTGGCTACTTCGTAGTTGCACACCGCCAGCTGTGTAATTTCTCTCTTAAAAAAAAACACAAATCGATTTCACTGTGACCTGCTGCTGACTATCAGGCACTGAGGCAAGCTGTTGCTGAGTCAGGGGTGCCGTATGGGGTGGAAAAGTTATGACAATTCTACGGGCCTGTGACTGACAGGGGCCCTAAAAAATTATTCGAACATTAGGTAAAAATAATTCATCATTAAATTATTAACCTATCATCATTACTAGAATATTTTATTTGCAATGTACAAATAAAACATTTAAAAAAAGTTAACATCCAGAGAGCCTCTCGTTTTCGAGAAGACCCTCTTAGAGGGAACGGATGTGGCCACTATGCAGAGTCTCCCTCTCATGACTTTAGTAAACCGTAGGTAGACAGAGGCCTTGTTCTTCCACCAGCTCAGAGGATCTGCAGAGGAGGAGGGGCTCCTCCAAATAGGATCGGACCTCCATTATGGCATCTGCTGAGGGATTCCTTCGTGCTGCATCCCCAGTTGCTCTCTCGTCAAACAGCATCCAAAAAGCAGATGTTTGTGGCACTACTGCTGGTGCTTCTGCTCCATCTGATCCCTCTTCTTCCTGTTGCCCTGGTGCCTGAGCCAGCTGACTGCTAGGGCTGTCCCTCCCTGCTGCTGAGGTTATTCTTTGAAGAGCCTCATCAATCAAGTGCAGCGGTTTCTGATAGCACGTGATTGTATTCCATTCTGTGGAACTTTCTGTCCATTGATGAACATAGGGTGTACATCAACTCTGTCACATGTCCTGTGGTTACATATCCTTCTCTCTGGCGGCTGGCTGTGATTCGCTGCAGACCCTTACACAGTATCATTTTTGAGGCTGTCACGTAGCTGAAAAGAGAGAACAGTAACTTATTAGTTCATGTTCATGTTTTGTCTACTGATACTACATTCTCATCTACTGCTCATATACATACAGTGGGGAGAACAAGTATTTGATAACCTGCAAAATCGGCAGTGTTTCCTACTTACAAAGCATGTAGAGGTCTGTAATTTTTATCACGGGTACACTTCAACTGTGAGAGACGGAATCTAAAACAAAAATCCAGAAAATCACATTGTATGATTTTTAAGTAATTCATTTGCATTTTATTGCATGACATAAGTATTTGATCACCTACCAACCAGTAAGAATTCCGGCTATCACAGACCTGTTAGTTTTTCTTTAAGAAGCCCTCCTGTTCACCACTCATTTCCTGTATTAACTGCACCTGTTTGAACTCGTTACCTGTATAAAAGACACCTGTCCACACACTCAATCAAACAGACTCCAACCTCTCCACAATGGCCAAGACCAGAGAGCTGTGTAAGGACATCAGGGATAAAATTGTAGACCTGCACAAGGCTGGGATGGGCTACAGGACAATAGGCAAGCAGCTTGGTGAGAAGGCAACAACTGCTGGCGCAATTATTAGAAAATGGAAGAAGTTCAAGATGACGGTCAATCACCCTGGGTCTGGGGCTCCATGCAAGATCTCACCTCGTGGGGCATCAATGATCATGAGGAAGGTGAGGGATCAGCCCAGAACTACACGGCAGGACCTGGTCAATGACCTGAAGAGAGCTGGGACCACAGTCTCTAAGAAAACCATTAGTAACACACTACGCCGTCATGGATTAAAATCCTGCAGCGCACGCAAGGTCCCCCTGCTCAAGCCAGCGCATGTCCAGACCCATCTGACATTTGCCAATGACCATCTGGATGATCCAGAGGAGGAATGGGAGAAGGTCATGTGGTCTGATGAGACCAAAATAGAGCTTTTTGGTATAAACTCCACTTGCCGTGTTTGGAGGAAGAAGAAGGATGAGTACAACCCCATGAACACCATCCCAACCGTGAAGCATGGAGGTGGAAACATCATTCTTTGGGGATGCTTTCTGCAAAGGGGACAGGACGACTGCACCGTATTGAGGGGAGGATGAATGGGGCCATGTATCGCGAGATCTTGGCCAACAACCTCCTTCAGTAAGTGCATTGAAGATGGGTTGTGGCTGGGTCTTCCAGCATGACAACGACCCGAAACACACAGCCAGGGCAACTAAGGAGTGGCTCCGTAAGAAGCATCTCAAGGTCCTGGAGTGGCCTAGCCAGTCTCCAGACCTGAACCCAATAGAAAATCTTTGGAGGGAGTTGAAAGTCCGTATTGCCCAGCGACAGCCCTGAAACCTGAAGGATCTGGAGAAGGTCTGTATGGAGGAGTGGGCCAAAATCCCAGCTGCAGTGTGTGCAAACCTGGTCAAGATCTACAGGAAATGTATGATCACTATAATTGCAAACAAAGGTTTCTGTACCAAATATAAATTTCTGCTTACTGTTGTATCAAATACTTATGTCATGCAATAAAATGCAAATGAATTACTTAAAAATCATACAATGTGATTTTCTGGATTTTTGTTTTAGATTCCGTCTCTCACAGTTGAAGTGTACCTACGATAAACATTACAGACCTCTACATACTTTGTAAGTAGGAAACACTGCCGATTTTGCAGGTTATCAAATACTTGTTCTCCCCACTGTATATAATACTGGATTAAATAATGATGTAGTAATAACTGCTTACGGTACCTCTCTCCACTGATCTCCACAGTGACCTGCTCAAAAGGTTCCAGGACTCTGCACACCTCCACCACCTCCCATTCCTCTTGGGTCAGAGCATCAACAGGTGCATTGATAATGGCCAGGGTAGAGATGATGGCATCCTTTGACTCAAGAAACAGCTTCAACATATAAAATGTTGAATTTCACCTTGAAGTGCAGTCTTGTTCAGGCCTCAGCTCAGGCATCCCCATCTGGCTATGTATAGACGTTAGTTTTTTAGCACCTACTGTGCTAAAGTATTCCACAACTGCTTTCACTTTGTCCACAGTGGGCTTCATCACCTTCAGAGCATCTCTTACAACCAGGTTGATTGTGTGGGCAAGACATGGATGATGGAAATTCTGAATTTTCATGGCTTTGGTTATGTTAGCTGCATTGTCACTAACACAACAGACCACTTGTCCATCTACTTGCCATTCTCTGGCCACTCTCAACAGTTCCTCTGCCAAGTTCTCTGAGGTGTCTGTCGCTGAACTCAAAGTAGTCCAGAAGACAGCTAGACATCGAAAAATCTTCAATGAAGTGACATGTAACCGACATGTAAGAAGTGGTTACCCTTAATACGCGACCATTTAGAATCCCACCGTACCTTCTCCACTATGCAATCTGGTTTCCGAGCTGGTCATAGGTGCACCTCAGCCACGCTCAAGGTCCTAAATGATATCACAACCACCATCGATAAAATATAGTACTGTGCAGTCGTCTTCATCGACCTGGCCAAGGCTTTCGACTCTGTCAATCACCGCATTCTTATCGGCAGACTCAATAGCCTTGGCTTCTCAAATGACTGCCTCGCCTGGTTCACCAACTACTTCTCAGAGTTCAGTGTGTCAAATCGGAGGGCCTGTTGTCCGGACATCTGGCAGTCTTTATGGTGGAGCCACAGGGTTCAATTCTCGGGCCGACTATTTTCTCTGTATATATCAATGATGTCGCTCTTGCTGCTGGTGATTGTCTGATCCACCTCTACGCAGACGACACCATTCTGTATACTTCTGTCCCTTCTTTGGACACTGTGCTAACAAACCTCCAAATGAGCTTCAACGCCATACAACACTCCTTCCGCTGCCTCCAACTGCTTTTAAATGCTAGTAAAACTAAGTGCATGCTCTTCAACCGATTGCTGCCCACACCCTCCCGCCCGACTAGCATCACTACTCTGGATGGTTCTGACCTAGAATATGTGGATAACTACAAATACCTAGGTGTCTGGTTAGACTGTAACCTCTCCTTCCAGACTCACAATAAGAATCTCCAATCCAAAATTAAATCTAGAATCGGCTTCCTTTTTGGCAACAAAGCCACCTTCACTCATGCCAACAAACATACCATCGTAAAACAAACTATCCTACCGATCTTCGACTTCGCCGATGTAATTTACAAAATAGCCCCCAACACTCTTCTCAGCAAACTGGATGTAGTCCATCACATTGCCATCTGTTTTATCACCAAAGCCCCATATACTACCCACCACTGCGACCTCTATGCTCTCGTTGGCTGGCGCTCACTACATATCCTTCGCCAAACCCACTGGCTCCAGGTTATCTATAAGTCTTTGCTAGGTAAAGCCCCGCCTTATCTCAGCTCACTGGTCACCATAGCAACACTCACCCGTAGCACACGCTCCAGCAGATATATTGCACTGTTCATCCCCAAAGCCAACACTTACTTTGGCCACCTTTCCTTACAGTTCTCTGCTGCCAATGACTGGAACGAATTGCAAAAATCTCTGAAACTGGAGTCTTATCTCCATCTCTAACTTTAAGCATCAGCTGTCAGAGCAGCTTACTGATCACTGTACCTGTACACAGCCAATCTGTAAATAGCACACCCGACTACCTCATCCCCATATTATTACTTACCCTCTTGCTCTTTTGCACCCCAGTATCTCTACTTGCACATCATCATCTGCACATATATCACTCCAGTATTAATGCTAAATTGCAAATATTTTTGCCTGTATGGCCTATTTATTGCCTACCTCCCTACTCTTATACATTTTCACACACTGTACAAAGATCTTTCTATTTTTCTTTTCTCTTGTGTTATTGACTGTATGTTTGTTTATGTGTAACTCTGTGTTGTTCTTGTCGCACTGCTATGCTTTATCTTGGCCAAGTCGCAGTTGTAAATGAGAACTTGTTCTCAACTGGCCTACCTGGTTAAATAAAGGTGAAATAAAATAAATAAATAAATTATGTCCAGCAGTCATTGGTAAGGCAAACTGCAGTCGCTTTATGGACTTTTTCCCGCACTGAAGCCTTTGTGCTCTCGTACAGTTGTGGAATAAGTGATTTTGAAAGGGTTTTTCTGCTTAGAATTGTGTACATTGGATTTAGACTATTGCTATAATTTCTAAAACCTCTGTCCTCCATGATCGAAAATGGATGGAAATCATTTTAGCCAATGCAATATCAATTTTGGCCTTGTTTTGCTACAGACATAGACTTTGACATAAACTGGTCCATAGAAGACTGCGTAGCTGTGGGTCGCGGAGTAGGCCTACTTGACTGAGTGGATACATCTCCACGTGTGGAGGTGCTGGCTCCACCACTATCACTAGCAGGCCCGCTAGTTTCTCGAAGCTCCGCTACAGTTAGCTTCACAATTGGGTGCACAGATCACATATGCCGGTATAAGTTGGGCATAGAACCGGCTTTATATAATTATATATTTTGTTTTGGCAAATTCTACACTGTGCTCTAACATTGTCTACATTATAAAAATGCATCCAAATGCTACTGTGCTTCCGACTCATTTTCCAGCTGTCGTTTTCACAGCTGTCCTTCCTCTTTCTCCTCAGCTGCTAAGTGTGTGACTGTGAGTGAGTTGTCTCGACCCTCCCTGACGCATCTTTGGTTCATTGGTTGACACTGCGTGTCTGATTGACAGGAACAACAGGTGAGGCTGTTAGTCTGAGCAGACAGTCAGAACGAATGTGTGTGCGCTTGAGCAATTAGGCCTATATTATTTCATTTCCAGTGACAACTGTTAAATGGTATGGCTATGGATATTGGATCACTACACACATGATGCTCACAGGCTGAGAACAAGACTGAGAACAGACCGAGAACAAGATATATCGCAAAGTAATGGCTGGATTGCCATAACATTTGTTGTGCACAATCAAGACCCCAAGTGGAAGAAACCTATTGATTTGGTGACCTCTTGACCTTTCCTCCAGTGCCACCAGCAGCCCTTTTCATTTCCATGTTGTCTTCCATTTTCCATTTCCGCTTTTACAGCTGCTTATATTCTAGTTGGTATGTATACTTCAACAATCTGCTGCTGATTTTATTATTTCGTTTTTTTCTATCATTCTATAGATGATAATGTTCATTTATTTTAATTGAAGAGGTTAATGTATATTTAAGTTTTTATTTTAAGTTATTCATTAATGTTAAGAGAATTTTTCCATTCAAGAATTGTACCATTCAAATTACATTTAGACTGTAAAAGACAGCCTTTAGCACATTTCTAATAGAGGGTATCAGTCTTGCATCAAATAGTGAATTGCACTGTATGCAGAATGTTGCATGCATGCCTGCACAGTGTTAAATTTTCACAGCTCACTGTCAGTAAATATCATACAGTAAATATTGGACGACAAGAGAGTTGTAAGCCTGCAAAGGTAGAGTTATTTAAAACTTTGAATGGGTCGATTGGGTTCTGGAGGTGTGTGGTTACAGCAATTGCGCAGGGTTGGTGTGGCCTGTGGTGGTATCTTGTGATATCTTTTCATGGGGCTCAAAGTCCCTGGCGGCGCCCCTGTGCTGAGTGAGTGAGTGGGGGGCTGGGGAGGGTGTGTGTGTGTTGAGAGAGCACTGCAGCAAAAAGCTTAGTCCACTACTGGCTGAGTCATGTGAGTGAGAGGAGACAGAGCAGCACGAGCGCACGTTGTGACAACTGTTTACCAGTTGTAGGTAGGCTATTTAGATTATCATTATATAGACACCTTTTTTCAAACCCTTTTCACATAAAACATATTAACACGCTAGAACAGATGTGTTTTAGGGAGGCTCCGTTCTTGGGTCTCGGGGGCTGCGTGAGTGGAAATTTGAAATTAACTCCCTTGTGTGCTTCTGTTACGGGGAAAAGTCCTCAATGAAACTTAGATGTGGATAATGATACATTTGCATCTGTTGGCCATCAAGTAGCCTATTAATGTATATGCCATTGTAGGCTACTGTAGGCTACCATTTGATACAATAAATATGTTGAAATCCCGATTTCACTGGAGTCAACGCAAATTAATTTGTGCCTCTTGTGTAGCCTACCGGGATCTGGTAAACAGATTTAATAAATAGCCTATAACAGCTTATTGTTGTTGTAGCCTTGTGTTATTATGCCATTATTAATGGCCATGTTTAGTTCGTTCAATTGGAAGTTATCAAAACTCTATCGCAATTGCCATTCAATTGTTAGTACGCATACAATTTACGGTAACAGGCAGTCAGATTAGGCTACAGGTAAATAAAATAAACACTGGCTGTTGTTGACAAGCATATTCAGTTAATATACACATTATTAATATGATTGAAATTACGACCACATCCTCAGTAGCCTATTCCAGCAGGCTATTGGGAAACACAAGCACTTCTTACCTCGACATCGCCTTGCTATTCATGTTGAATCAGTCTGTCAATTTGAACTAAGCAAGCTGCTAAATCGTTCAGTTTACATCTTGCCTAGTCTACTGTAGCCCATCTGAAATTAGATGTAAGCCTATCAGGGGCTATAGGCTACCTGCATTTTGCTAAGCAAACCATGGCAAAGTTGAATTACAATCATAAACCCAGATTTTAGTCAGTAGTATATGCCTATTAAAATGACATGTCAATCTGTCAAATATGCCATTTCTAACGGGTTGTAGTCTTAATATCTGGCACATAGCAGAGGATTGTGCACTACAGGAAAGGAGGACCGAACACGCTCCCATTCTCCTCGACAGGGCTGTAGTGGAGCAGGTTCAGAGCTTCAAGTTCCTTGGCATCCACATCACCAACAAACTAACATGGTCCAAGCACACCAAGATAGTTGTGAAGAGGGCACGACAAAACCTATTCCCCCTCAGGAGACTGAAAAGATTTGGCATGGGTCCTCAGATCCTCAAAAGGTTTTACAGCTGCACCATCGAGAGCATCCTGACGGGTTTCATCACTGCCTGGTATGGCAACTGCTCGGCCTCCGACTGCAAGGCACTACAGAGGGTAGTACATCACCGGGCCAAGCTTTCTGCCATCCAGGACCTCTATAACAGGCGGTGTCAGAGGAAGGCCCTAAAAATTGTCAAAGACTCCAGCCACCCTAGTCATAGACTGTTCTCTCTGCTACCGCACGGCAAGCGGTACCGGAGCACCAAGTCTAGGTCCAAGAGGCTTCTAAACAACTTCTACTCCCAAGCCATAAGACTCCTGAACAGCTAATCAAATGGCTACCCAGACTGTTTGCATTGCCCCCCTCCTTTACGATGCTGCTACTATCTGTTATTATCTATGCATAGTCACTTTAATAACTCTACCTACATGTATATATTACCTCGACACTGGTGCCCCGCACATTGACTCTGTACCGGTACCCCCTGTATATAGCGCCACTATTGTTATTTACTTCTGCTCTTATTTGCTATTCTCATCTCTTACTTTTTTGTATTTTTTTAGGTATTTTCTTAAAACTGCATTGTTGGTTAAGGGCTTGTAAGTAAGCATTTCACTGTAAGGTCTACACCTGTTGTATTTGTATTCGGGGCATGTGACAAATACAATTTGATTTGATAATAATTGCCAGAATATTTTTGCTTTTTTTTTGCTTTTTTGGTACAAGTATTTCTTGCTCAGAAATTTCGAGAACATCTGTCCAACTTTCATCACTCACACTCTCCTGTCAGATTGATCTGTAGTTATGCAGATGCGCAAAAGAGATTTATGTACAAATATAAACTGGGTGGTTCGAGCCCTGAATGCTGATTGGCTGACCGCTGGTATGACAAAACATTTATTTTTACTACTCCTGTAATTACGTTGGTAACCTGTTTATAATAGCAATGAGGCAGCTCGGGGGTTTGTGATATATGGCCAATATACCATGGCTAAGGGCTGTTCTTATGCACGACGCAACGCCTTATTGCATAATTATAAACTGGGTTCGAGCCCTGAATGCCGATTTGGCTGAAAGTTTCAGACTCTTTACCAGGGGTATGACAAAACGTATTTTTGCTGTTTTAATTACATTGGTAACCAGTTTATAATAGCAATAAGACACCCCTGGGGTTTGTGGTATATTGGTTGTATCCAGGCACTGCACTTTGGGTCATGCTTAAGAACAGCCCTTTGCCGTGGTATATTAGCCATATACCACACCCCCTGGTGCCTTATTGCTTAACCATAGCAGTCAAATGAGTTAAATTGACGTCCATTGGTGGAAATTGATCTGACGAGTTTAAGGGCAAATTATCTTTAATCTTGAGACATATTCAAATTCCTTTATTATGTCATGTCATAGCTTACAATAATAGTTATTTTGATGAAAACTGAATTTAGCTTCTAACGTCGTAACACGTTACTAGGATATTCCTTCTTAATTTTAGGGCAAGACCCCTTTTTTCTCCTCTTCCTGCTTGAATGACGTGCCCAAAGTAAACTGCCTGTAGCTCAGGCCCTGAAGTCAGGATATGCATATAGAAAACCCTTTGAAGTTTGTATAAATGTTCAAATAATGTAGGAGAATATAACACAATAGATATGGTAGGAGAAAATCCAAAGACAAAGCTCCCTGGATGCAATTCCTATGGCTTCCACAGGGTGTCAGCAGTCTATGTTCAAGGTTTCAGGCTTGTAACTTCAAAAATGAATAAGAAATATCAGTTTTAGTAGAAGGACACAGTCTTGGAAATTCGTGTTTGCGTGAGCTAGCAAGAGCATGTTCTAGCATGTATTCGCATATTTCCGTTTGGGACACATGTGCTCTGTTAAGTGCGCGTGTACAATAACTAAATTCACCCTTGCACTCCTAAACAAAGAAAATATTGCAAACTTTCTTTGTACTTCTATACTTAACAAAAATATAAATGCAACATGTAAGGTGTTGGTCCCTTGTTTATTGAGCTGAAATAAAAGATCCCAGAAATGTTCCACACGCACAGAATTCTCTCATATTCTGTGCAAAAATTTGTTTACATCCCTGTTAGTGAGCATTTCTCCTTTGCCAACATAAACTATCCACCTGACAGATGTGGCATATCAAGAAGCTGATTAAACAGCATGATCATTACACAGGTGCACCTTTTGCTGGGGACATAAAAGGCCACTTTAAAATTGAGTTTTGTCACACAACACAATACCACAGATGTCTCAAGTTTTGAGGGAGCGTGCAATTGGAATGCTGACTGCAGGAATGCCCACCAGAGCTGTTGCAAGATAATTTAATGTTAATTTCTCTACCATAAGCCGGCTCCAACGTTGTTTTAGAGAATTTGGCACTACGTCCAGCCAGCTTCATAACCGTAGCTCACGTGAAACCACGCCAGCCCAGGAACTTCACATCCGGTTTCTTCACCTGCGTGATCGTCTGAGACATGCCACCCGGACAGCTGATGGGTGGGTTTGCACTAGAGGTCAACCGATTATGATTTTTCAATGCCGATACCGATTATTGGAGGACCAAAAACCCTGATACCGATTAATCGGCCGATTTCTTTTATTTATTTATTTATTTGTAATAATGACAATTACAACTATACTGAATGAACACTTATTTTAAGTTAATATAATACATCAATAAAATCAATTTAGCCTAAAATAAATAATGAAACATGTTCAATTTGGTTTAAATAATGCAAAAACAAAGTGTTGGAGAAGAAAGTAAAAGTGTAATATGTGCCATGTAAGAAAGCTAATGTTTAAGTTCCTTGCTCAGAACATGAGAACATATGAAAGCTGGTGGTTCCTTTTAACATGAGTCTTCAATATTCCCAGGTAAGAAGTTTTAGGTTGTAGTTATTATAGGAATTATAGGACTATTTCTCTCTATACAATTTGTATTTCATATACCTTTGACTATTGGATGTTCTTATAGGCACTTTAGTATTGCCAGTGTAACAGTATAGCTTTCGTCCCTCTCCTCGCTCCTACCTGAGCTCGAACCAGGAACACATCGACAACAGCCACCCTCGAAGCAGCGTTACCCATGTAGAGCAAGGGGAAAAACTACTCCAAGTCTCAGTGCGAGTGACGTTTGAAACGCTATTAGCGCGCACCCGGCTAACTAGCTAGCCATGTCACATCTGTTACACCAGCCTAATATCGAGAGTTGATAGGCTTGAAGTCATAAACAGCGCAATGCTTGAAGCATTGCGAAGAGCTGCTTGCAAAATGAAAGTGCTGTTTGAATTAATGCTTACGAGCCTGCTGGTGCCTACCATCGCTCAGTCAGACTGCTCTATCAAATCATAGACTTAATTATAACATAATAACACACAGAAATACGAGCCTTAGGTCATTAATATGGTCAAATCCGGAAACTATCACGTTTATTCTTTCAGTGAAATACGGAACCGTTCCGTATTTTATCTAGGTACATCCGTGCAACGATGGTGCTTTTTTCGCAAATGCGCTTTTGTTAAATCATTCCCCGTTTGGCGGAGTCGGCTGTCTTTGTTAGGAAGAAATAGTCTTCACAGTTCGCAACGAGCCAGGCGGCCCAAACGGCTGCATATACCCTGACTCTGTTGCAAGAGAAGTGACACATTTTCCCTAGTTAAAAGAAATTAATGTTAGCAGGCAATATTAACTAAATATGCAGGTTTAAAAATATATACTTGTGTATTGATTTTAAGAAAGGCATTGATGTTTATGGTTAGGTACACGTTGGAGCAACGTGTACCTAAGTGATTATATGCAACGCAGGACAGGCTAGATAAACTAGTAATATCATCAACCATGTGTAGTTAACTAGTGATTATGATTGATTCATTGTTTTTTATAAGATAAGTTTAATGCTAGCTAGCAACTTACATTGGCTTCTTACTGCATTCGCATAACAGGCAGGCTCCTCGTGGAGTGCAATGTAAAGCAGGTGGTTAGAGCATTGGACTAGTTAACCGTAAGGTTGCAAGATTGAATCCCCGAGCTGACAAGGTAAGAATCTGTCGTTCTGCCCCTGAACAAGGCAGTTAACCCACCATTCCTAGGCCGTCATTGAAAATAACAATGTGTTCTTAACTGACTTGCCTAGTTAAATAAAGGTGTAAAAATAAATGTAAAAAAAAATGGAAAAAAAATGAAAATCGGCCAAATCGGCATCCAAAAATACCAATTTCCGATTGTTATCAAAACTTGAAATCGGCCCTAATTAATCGGCCATTCCGATTAATTGGTCGACCTCTAGTTTGCACAACTGATAATTTCTGCACAAACTGTCAGAAACCGTCTCGGGGAAGCTCATCTGCGTGCTCGTCATCCACACCAGGGTCTTGACCTGACTGCAGTTCAGCATCGTAACCAATTTCATTGGGCAAATACTCACCTTCGACGGCCACTGGCATGTTGGAGAAGTGTGCTCTTTACGGATGAATCCCAGTTTCAACTGTACTGGGCAGATGGCAGACAACGTGTTTGGTGTCGCGTGGGCAAGCGGTTTGCTGTTGTCAACATCGGGAAACAGAGTGCCCCATGGGGTTATGGTATGGGCATGCATGAGCTATGGACAACAAACACAATTTCCAGCAACTTGGCACAGCCATTGAAGAGCAGTGGGACAACATTCCACAGGCCACAATCAACAGCCTGATCAATGAGTTAAATATATTATATGCAAAGGAAATGTCGCGCTGCATGAGGCAAATGCTGGTCACACCAGATACTGACTAGTTTTCTGATCCACGACACTACCTTTTTTTTTAAAGGTATCTGTGACCATCAGATGCATATCTATATTCCCAGTTATGTGAAATCCATAGATTAGGGCCTAATCAATTTTCCTTATATGAACAGTATTATCTTTGAAATTGTTGCATGTTGAATTTATATTTTTGTTCAGTGTAGATTTATGGAGTGTCCTTGTTCATTAGTTAAATCAATGTGTAATTACTCTCCATTGATAGGAAAGGTCTGGGGAAATAATATACCATATTCATTGACTCTGAACACTGCCCTTAATATTCCTTTGGGACACAGCCCCATTGGGACGTCATTTATTTCAAACATGTTCTTTAACTATGCTGATTACAGGCATAGACGTAGAATTACTAGAACGGACATACCCAACAGAACACGGCCATTCGACAGTACAGCCGTGCCCGTTGTTGTGTTTATATTTCTGCATATTTATATACCCCTCCAGTTGTTGTCCTGAGGTGTGTCTGTCTCTGTGGTAATTATCACAGCAGAGTACTGAGTGGTGTCTCTGTCTCTCTCTCTGGTCTGCAGGTGTGTGCTCTCTGTTTGGCAACAGCACACTGCTCTACGTCTCCTATAAGAAGAAGCGCCTGCTCAAACCAGCTGAGATTTTCATTATCAACCTGGCCATCAGCGACATGGGTCTGACCCTGTCCCTCTACCCCATGGCCATCACCTCCAGCATCTACCACAAGTACTGTACACCCATGTTTACACCACAGAGCCAAGCCTAGCAAATATCTACCACAGGAACTGTACAAACCATCAAATAATTAGTGAAATAAGGGAGTGCCCAGGTCTGGCACTGTATACTATTTTACAGTGCCAAGCCCAGCTGTACTGTGCTGTCTGACCTGGTTACTCATCCACTGGATCCTCCTGGAAAGGATTATGTGAAAAGGACATTTCCAGGCCAGAACAGTGCAGTTCGGTTCAGCAGGATAGTATGAAAGACCCCATACAGACTCCCCAAGCTACAGTAACAGCCCATTGGAGAGGAGAGGAAATGCTTCACCTCACATGTGATTGGCTCCTATACTTCACAGACACACTGTCAAAAAAATCCTGTAGGTTTGTTACGGTAATTTACTGCCAGCCAATTGCCTGTACATTACTGTAAATAAAGGTACATTAAGTTCATGTAAAAACCAAAAGGATTTATTTTTATTTTTTACAGTGCAGGAAACTGCAGTGTTTTGACTAAAGGTTTTGATGTCTAACGTTGGCCTTATGCCACCACACTGTGTAAATGCAGATTAGTAGAGTTGGGTTTGGATTAAAAACTATCCTCTCCAATTGTCATGGTTCAATTACCTTTCTAGTTTGGTCGTGTGGTGACAGGTCCTGCTTTATACTGTACATTGAATGGTCAGTGTGTTCTCACTCTCTTTCTTTCGGTATTTCTCTCTCCCTCTCTATTTATCCCTCTAATTCTCTCTCTCCGTCTACGGCCTTTCTGACCCCTCCCGCTCTCGCTCTCGTTCCCTCTCTTTCTGTTCCTCCCCCTCTCCCTCAGGTGGCTTTTTGGGAAAACGGTGTGTTTGATCTACGCGTTCTGCAGCGTGTTGTTTGGGATCTGCAGTCTGACCACTCTCACCCTGTTGAGCATGGTGTGTTTTGTGAAAGTATGTTATCCTCTCTACGGTAAGTCATCAAAGAGCCTGGCCCTAGTCTTACCATGGAATTGACAGTGGATTAGTAAAAGTCGACACTAAGTAGTTGA
Organism: Salmo salar; assembly: GCF_965601325.2. Lineage (NCBI taxonomy): Eukaryota > Metazoa > Chordata > Actinopteri > Salmoniformes > Salmonidae > Salmo > Salmo salar. The sequence goes on from NC_138293.1 coordinate 31,844,937, forward strand.
CTGTTGATTTATTGATGGGGCAAAAATCTAAAGTTCAAAGGAACTAGATAATCAAAAGAACTAGATAATTCCTCAGTGACCGAACAAACATCAGCCACTGCTTTGATGGCTGACAAGTCAACTTGCAACTGACTAGCCAACACTCAATTAGTATGGCTTGTGATGTTGGCAAAAATTGTGCCATCCAGCTGAGGCATGCTCTACCAATTTAAACAAATTAGTTAGTAATGTATTCTCTCATTGCTGTTCTTTTTAAATGTGGTCTAGTACATAATGGATCAGTTATCCATGTAATTAGTATGTGCACCATAACATACTCAGGGCTGGAAATTGAGAAAATCACTCTGGGAGCATTCAAAACAGTTCCGAAAAATGTGTACCTGTCATAATATTCCCCTATGACATTTCCAGTTTTAGAAATCCCCACCTGTGCTTATCAGAATCTCTAATGATGACCATGCTATCTTATTAAACGGACTATCTCCCCATCCATCCACTATCCATCAATCCATCCATCTCTCACCTCCCCTTCCATCCATCCATCCATCCATCCATCCATCCATCCATCCATCCATCCATCCATCCATCCCCCTATCATCCATCTATCCATCCGTCTCCTTATCCATCTCCCCATGCATCCATCTCCCCATGCATCCCCCATCCTTCTCTCCACCCATCCATCCGTCCATTCAGGTAACCGATTCAACCCGGGGCATGGCCGTCTGCTGATAGCCTGTGCGTGGGTCTGGGCCCTGGTGTTCGCCTTCTCCCCTCTGGCCCACTGGGGTGAATACGGTCCAGAGCCATATGGCACAGCCTGCTGCATCGACTGGCGCCTGTCCAACCTGCACCCCGTGGCCCGCTCCTACACAATGGCGCTCTTTATCTTGTGCTACATCGTGCCCTGCTGCATCATCACAGCATCCTACACGGGCATCCTGATGACGGTTCGAGCCTCTCGTAAGGCCATGGAACATCACGAGGCCAGGCCGGCCAAAATGAGCAACATCCAGGCTGTTATTGTGAAGGTGAGCACTGAACAGAGTCTAACGGGAACTGTACCGTAAAACATGTTCTGACAACTGTTGATTTTAAAAAGGGATAAATATACAGTAATATTCAAAAGTTTGGACACACCTACTCATTCAAGGGTTTTTCTTTATATTGACTATATTGTAGAATAACAGTGACAAAACAATGAAATAACACATATGGAATCATGTAGTAACCAAAAAAAGTGTTCAACAAATCAATCAAAATATATTTTTGATTTTAGATTCTTTGAAGTAGCCACCCTTTGCCTTGTTGACAGCTTTGCCCAGTTGACATTCTCTCAACCAGCTTCACCTGGAATGCTTTTCCAACAGTCTTGAAGGAGTTCCCACATATGCTGAGCACTTGTTGGCTGCTTTTCCTTCACTCTGCGGTCCGACTCATCCCAAAACATCTCAATTGGTTTGAGGGCCGGTGTTTGTGGAGGCCTTCTTTGTCAAATAGCCTTCTTGGTCAAATAGCCCTTACACAGCCTGGAGGGGTGTTGGGTCATTGTCCTGTTGAAAAACAAATTATAGTCCCACTACGCACAAACCAGATGGGATGACGTATCGCTGCAGAATGCTGGGGTAGCCATGCTGGTTAAGTATGCCTTGAATTCTAAATAAATCACTGACAGTGTCACCAGCAAAGCACCCCCACATAATCACACCTCCACGGTGGGAACCACACATGCGGAGATCATCCGTTCCCCTACTCTCACAAATTTGGATTTCCACCAGTCTAATGTGCTTTGCTTGTGTTTCTTGCCCCAAGCAAGTCTCTTCTTCTCATTGGTGTCCTTTAGTAGTGGTTTCTTTGCAGCAATTCGACCATGGAGGACTGATTCACGCAGTCTCCTCTAAATAGTTGATGTTGAGATGTGTCTGTTACTTGAACTATAAGCATTTATTTGGGCTGCAAATTCTGAAGCTGGTAACTCTAATGAACTTATCCTTTGCAACAGAGGTAACTCTGGGTCTTAGTTTCCTGTGGTGGTCCTCATGAGAGCCAGTTTCAACATTAGCTCTTGATGGTTTTTGCGACTGCACTTGAAGAAACGTTCAAAGTTCTTGAAATTTTACGGATTGACGGACCTTCATGTCTTAAAGTAGTGACAGACTAGTTTTTCTTTGCTTATTTGAGCTGTTCTTGCCATAATATGGACTTAGTCTTTTACCAACCTTGTCACAGCACAATTGATTGGCTCAAACTCATTAAGAAGGATTCAGTAAACTAGGCGTATGTCGCAAGTCACGACTTCACAGGAGGGCCGTTTCAATGTAAAAAAAAAAAATGTTTTTATATAAAAATGTGTTTTTTGGCAGAAATGTCTTCTCGACCATGTGAACTTTCATGTGCCTTAATAACAAACTTGTATGCCATCTGTAAATACGAATAAAATTGTTCAATTACAAGCCTTGTTGGTTAAGCCACAGAAAAATTATATTAACCTTCCCACTAGCCATGATTGGCTGAGATAATGAGTGTGCTGGACATGCCGGGAGAGAGGTTCGGATTGGTCTGCCATATTGAAGGTATCTGCCTATTTGAGCTCGTCAGTCTGTGTTGGTAATCCTGTCGAACGTGGCTTTTTAAAAAATGTATTCTGTAGTGGAGCTGCATAAGTGTTGCTGCTCTCCATTTTCTGGAGGATCAAGTTTTGAAATCAGTGGAATTAGAGTATGATAGCTAAAGAGATGGAGAAAACACCTGTCTCCAGATTACATCTTCAAACTAAGGGCAACCGTGGTATGGCATTCCTGCCAGGGAGACGCGTACCTCATGCATGATGATGTATACAGGTAAGATAGACTATCATTAGCTAGCTACATTTTCAGATATTACACATTTCTAATGTGTACTGTTACCGAGATAGGTAATGTTAGCTGGCTGGCTCCTTAGCTGACATTATTTGTTTCCCAGAGTTGTTTGCTTTTATAGTTAGAGCCTAATGTTAGCTAACATTGGACCTGGTTGGTTAGCTCCCAGCACAGTGGCATTGTTACCACTTTGTTCATTGTTGTTTAACTAGCTAACATTAGCTGGCTGGCTCGTTAGCTAACGTTACGTGATGTGTGTGATTTTAAAAATTGTTTACCTAGCTAGCTAGCTATATGTCTTAAGCTAAAGTGTACTGTTAGCTAGCTAGCTAAGGTTAGCTGGCTCTCTAGCGGACGTTATTATTAGTTTCCTAGAGCAGTTTGCTTTTCTAGTTAGAGCCTAATGTTAAGCATTGTTGGCACTTTGTTTATTGTTGTTTAACTAGCTAATGTTAGCTGGCTGGCTCGTTAGCGAACGTTACATGTCGGGGGTGATCTTAAACGTTATTTACCTAGCTAGGTTCATTGTTTAACTAGCTAGCTATATGTCTTAAGCTAAAATGTACTGTTAGCTAGCTAACATTAGCTGGCTCCCTAGCGGACGTTATTATTCCTTTCGCAGAGCTGTTTGCTTTTCTAGTTAGTCTAATGTTAGGCAGTGTTGGCACTTTGCTCATTGTTGTATAACTAGCTAACGTTAGCTGGCTGGCTCGTTAGCCAACGTTAAGTGATGTGTGTAGAACACCTGTTGAATATGGCCGGTGTCAGTAAACGTCTGCAAAAAATTGTAATGAAATTGTTGCCAGCAAAGCTGGTTAGGCTGTTTTCATGTTATCCAGGGGTAAACAAATCATTGGCCAGAGCGTCAAGTGTGCACTCAGAGAGTGAAATGAGATGGGTGGGGCTAACACTTAAGAGGGTGTGAACGATGCTGAACGGGTGTAAACAAAGCAGAGCTCTTCACTAGATACCAAAACATTCAAAGGCGATTTTCTCAAAAGTGAGTTTACAAGTTGATCAACTTTCAAAGCAGAATGACTTTCCCATTGTTCCTCAAATGCAGTGTATGATATACCATTTTGTAGCTCTGAGTCTCTACTTTTATCCAATGTAAAAAACACCATTTGACATTTTGCTACATAAGACCAAATCCAGGTGGTGAGTCAAAAATGTACTTTTAACAAGGCACACCAGTTCATTGTAATGCATTCCAGGTGACTACCTCATAAGGCCGGTTGAGAGAATGCCGAGAGTGTGCAAAGCTGTCATCAAGGCAAAAAGGGTGGTTCCTATGAAGAATCTCAAATATAAAATATATTTTGATTTGTTTAACACTTTTTTGGTTACTACATGATTCCATATGTGTTATTTCATAGTTTTAATGTCTTCACTATTATTCAACAATATACTGTATAAATTAGTAAAAATAAAGAAAAACCCTGGAATGAGTAGGTGTGTCCAAACTTTTGACTGGTACTGTATTTGATTGGTTGATTCGTTAATTACAAATTCAATTGTGTATTGTATGGTCACTACTAAGGCCACTTCACATAATAGGGGGTTTGTATAGTTTAATGTCATGAACAGGAAGCTCAGAGCTTGCCTGGCTACCCAAACTCCTTGCTCCGGCCAAACGCTACGCCCCGCCCACGGACATTAGTTTCTTCTCCGCAATGAGTCTGGATTTGAGTACTTCCCCGACGAGTTCTAGAACGCAACCACATTTACTGGTCCCAGAAACCTATGGGTTGGGCCAGAGCCAGAACACACATAGGTTAAATGGCATTTTGAAAATTCATCATTGGCTTTGATACTCTGATTGGTTAGAGATCATCCAATCGCTGATGACTTTGTTTTGTACAACAACCGTCATTTTAACATCACCACAAACGGTTCAACGATGGCAGTCTCATACTGAAGTATATAGCGAACATAGATCAGCGGGAAGAATTCAGTTTGAGTCGTCAGGCAAGATCAGTGCAGGAAATGGATTAGGATTAGTAAATACCCGTCTCCATTTCTTTGCTTTATGTAGTCCTCCCTTTTGCTCTCTCTTCCGGTCTCTCTCTTTCCTCCATCCTTGTTCCCTCTCTCTTTCACTCTCTCTCCTTTATTACTGTCCCTGTATATTCAACCCCATAGGGGCTATATTAAAGCACTCATCCTCTCCCAGTCATGTACAGTACAGTATGAGCGTGAACGCAATGCAACACACATCTCTTCCTGCTAACAGCCCCGCTCCAGGGGTGATGGTCCCCCCTCCCCCACTCATACCTGAGATTGATGCAAATCTTATTATCAGGAAACCCACTCTGGTTGGGGACTCTTCTCTGAGGCGTGATTCCAATGTCATCCGCCATATTGAAAAGAGAGGGCATAGGGGTCAGAATTAAAGCTCAGCTCCATCTCTCCCTGAGATTGGAAGTAACCTCAATAAATCCCCTAGTGATGGGAGGTTCTCATCAGAGGGATTTGGCTAGTTATACAGGAATACATTATGATGGGTGTGGAGTCGGGTGCTTGCTGCACCCTCAGCTTAGTGGGCATCATCAGCCAGCCACAGCCTTCCTTGCTATAAGTTTGGCTCATGATCCATACGAGAATGCTTCACCTATACCTTTTTACTCTCTAAATCCAATCAGTGGCAGTCAGACAGGCCCTAATGTCCCTCGCTCTAACCTTAAACCTTAACCTAACCTTAAAAGAATCTCAATGGCCTACTTCAATCATTCAATCCTCGGGAGTCAATCAGTTGTGAATGGAGTGCTGAGTGCACTAAAACGCTATCTGCCAATAGATCTTGTTAAACTGTTAAATAACATTTGCTCTCTCTCTCTCTCTCACTCTTTCCTTCCCCCCTTTTCTGTCCTATTGTTTATTTTTCTCCTCCAGCTGAGTGTTGCAGTCTGTATCGGTTTCTTCACAGCGTGGAGCCCTTATGCCGTGGTGTCGATGTGGGCAGCGTTTGGACACATGGAGAACATCCCACCATTGGCGTTCGCCATACTCGCAATGTTTGCCAAGTCCTCCACCATATACAACCCCATCATCTACCTGCTGCTCAGGCCCAACTTCCGCAGGGTGATGTACCGGGACCTGGTGAGCTTTCGCAGGGCCTGTCTGAAGGGCTGCCTGTGCTCCTGCTCCCAAGGCGCTGTGGGGAAGTGCCGCTCCGGCTCTGTGGTCCAGGTTAGCCTCCGGTCGCTCCGCAGACCACCAGGACACAACCAGTCCTGTTCCACCAACTCATCTGCCAACCAAGCCCTCGCCGGGTACAGAGGTTGTAGCAGCACCTGTGAGAAGTGCAGCGACGCCTTCGAGTGCTTCAGACACTACCCCAGAGATTGCCATGGCGGCACCAACCCCCCCAGCTCCTCAGTCAACACTAACACACCTCAGGATCAGCTCTCAACAGAGCCCCAGCTGCAGTCACTGACACAGAAACCAACACGGAAGCAGATGCAGAAGCATAAAAAACAGGAGGCCTGTCACAAGAAGTCCCTGCGAGCCACGATGCGCAGCAAAAGGACCTCGGAGATCGACAACCTTCAGATCAACTTGAAGATGGTCCCGGGACACGCTAAATTTGCCTGGCCCTAGAATGTGATATATGCATTCTCTGGTTTTATATTTTTTACATCTCTGATATAAATTTTGCAGTTGATATTTAAAATTACTTCATTTATTTATCTGTCAAGATAGACAGTGACTTTGTTGAAATGCGCTTAGTAAAAACCTAGGTTGTCCTTCAGGGATTCATGTGGGCTGGAGGAGAACACAGTGGAACAAAATGGAACCCCATCATCCTCGGAAGGATCGGGACAGAAGCCAAGGTACAATACTGTTTGCTGTGTGCGGCAATAAAAACAGTTTGACACATGACGATGGAAAGCGAAACCCACTTTGACATCAGTTCCGCTTCCTCTACAATCCCATTTCCATCCAGTGTTTATAGTTGTCTAATACAGGTACATATACAGTAGGTGCTGGATTGTTTTATGTTGGTTCAGTACAGCATGGTTTAACTCAACATGAAACTGTTGACTTTATGTATAAAGGAAATCGATGAGAGACAGCGATAGAATCAACCAAAGTCATAATCAAACAGCTGAAGATACTGATATTCACTCAACAATAAGCACTACAGTATACTGTGTATATAAGCGCAACAGGGAGAGGAGAAAGGGCGAGCAAGGCAAATAACCAAGTACAAATTGAGCAACTGTAGACAGTCAAATTCAGAGTGAGAGAGAGGAAAGGGTTAAAAAAAAACAAGACAAAACAAATTTGTGTTGTGTGGTATTGACACATTGTGAACCGTGTTGTGTGTGAAAACTGTGTAAAATATGCATGGCAGTCATCGGCATGGAATGTCCTCCATTGCAAGGTTCAAAAAATGATTTGACCAAATCTACAAGCTGTTGATTCCTTCCAATCATGTTACAAACCATTAAATCTTCCTCCCATTTTCCACAGCTGAACTAACGATACTGTAGCACTTTGCCATGCACCTTCTCTCTCTCTGGGTAGCTGTATTGAAATCTGTTGATTTAATAATTAATTTAAATACTAACTGCCTATTTGAGAAACTAATGAGCAAAGATTTTTTTGTAGTCTTGGTACTTAATTAGAATGAATTATGGGGGGTCAATTGGAACAAAGTTCATTTAAACATCCATAAATCTGATATAATGTAATTATTGTGTGGAAAACGGACGCTAACCAACATTTGCATTCGCTGATTTATTCATTAATCATTCATGCAGAGATCCATTTTCTCCTGTTTGCGAAGGGGATTAACAGGCTCCAGCCTTGATAAGAATGTTAGTATCAAGATATGGGAAGGTATACAAAAAAACATGAATCAATGCCTTTAAAAAATGTCGAGCTTATCTCTTCTTCATCCCTGATCCTTTTTAAAACATGCAATTAAAACAGTGTTTCGCAGCAGCCAATCAGCCGCGTGGTAGTCAGATAGAGATGGACCGCTGTGGTTGGATCTGGGATCGGATGGGTCCGAGGAGAAGCTTCCTGAATACAGCAGCTGATGTTATTCTAATCAAATGCATCTAGGCTCTACCCAAGTTCCTGTTGTTGCCTGCTGCCTGGCCAAATGAAATCTGGGCACTAGCCAGATGAAATTGAATTGCTCATGTACACATATCTTGCAAATGTTATCGTGGGTGTAGAGAAATAATTATGTTCCAAGCTCCAACAGTGCAGTAATACCTGACAGTACACACAAATCCCCAAAATAAAAAGGAATTAAGAAATATTAGAACGAGCAATGTCAGAGTATGGAATATATGGCTCATATATATATATATATATATATATAACAGTTGAAGTTGGAAGTTTACATACACCTTAGCCAAATACATTTAAACTCAGTTTTTCACAATTCCTGACGTTTAATCCTAGTAAAAATTCCCTGTCTTAGGATCACCACTTTATTTTAAGAATGTGAAATGTCAGAATAATAGTAGAGAATGATTTATTTCAGCTTTTATTTCTTTCATCACATTCCCAGTGGGTCAGAAGTTTACATACAGTCAATTAGTATTTGGTAGCATTGCCTTTCAATTGTTTAACTTGGGTCAAACATTTCAGGTAGCCATCCACAAGCTTCCCACAATAAGTTGGGTGAATTTTGTCCCATTCCTCCTGACAGAGCTGGTGTAACTGAGTCAGGTTTGAAGGATCCTTGCTCGCGCACACTTTTTCAGTTCTGCCCACAAATGTTCTATAGGATTGAGGTCAGGGCTTTGTGATGGCCACTCCAATGCCTTTACTTTGTTGTCCTTTAGCCATTTTGCCACAACTTTGGAAGTAGGCATTGTCCATTTGGAAGATCCATTTGTGACCAAGCTTTAACATCCTGACTGATGTCTTGAGATGTTGCTTCAATATATCCACATAATTTTACTTCCTCATGATGCCATCTATTTTGTGAAAGTACGTTCATCTCTAGGAGACAGAACGTGTCTTCTTCCTGAGCTGTATGATGACTGCGTGGTCCCATGGTATTTATACTTGCGTACTATTGTTTGTACAGATGAACGTGGTACGTTCAGGCATTTGGAAATTGCTCCCAAGGATGAACCAGACTTGCGGAGGTCTACAATTTATGTAAACTTCCCGGAAGTTTACATACACTTAGGTTGGAGTCATTAAAACTCGTTTTTCAACCACTCCACAAATTTCTTGTTAAGAAACTATGGTTTTGGCAAGTCGGTTAGGACATCTACTTTGTGCATGACACAAGTAATTTTTCCAACAATTGTTTACAGACAGATTATTTTACTTATAATTCACTGCATCACAATTCCAGTGGGTCAGAAGTTTACATACACCAAGTTGACTGTGCCTTTAAACAGCTTGGAAAATTCTAGAAAATTATGTCATGGCTTTAGAAGCTTCTGATAGGCCAATTTACATAATTTCAGTCAATTGGAGGTGTATCTGTGGATGTATTTCAAAGCCTACCTTCAAACTCAGTGCCTCTTTGCTTGATACCATGGGAAAATCCAAAGAAATCAGCCAAGACCTCAGAAAAGAAATTGTAGACCTCCACAAGTCTGGCTCATCCTTGGGAGCAATTTCCAAACGCCTGAAGCTTGTGGAAGGCTACCCGAAACGTTTTGACCCAAGTTAAACAATTTAAAGGCAATGCTACCAAATACTAATTGACTGTATGTAAACTTCTGACCCACTGGGAATGTGATGAAAGAAATAAAAGCTGAAATAAATCTCTCTCTACTATTATTCTGACGTTTTACATTCTTAAAGTAAAGTGGTGATCCTAATTGACCTAAGACAGGGAATATTTACTGGGATTAAATGTCAGGAATTGTGAAAAACTGAGTTTAAATGTATTTGGCTAAGGTGTATGTAAACTTCTGACTTCAACTGTAGACCAGTGTTCAATGAATATGTACATAGGGCAGCAGTCTCTAAGGTGCAGAGTTGAGTACCGGGTGGTAGCCGGCTAGTAACAATGACTAAAGTTCAGGGCAGGGTACTGAGCAGAGGCCAGCTAGTGGTGACTTTTTAACAGTGATGGCCTGGAGATCAAAGCTATTTTTTTGTCTCTTTGATGCACCTGTACTGTATCTGCAATTTAGATAGTAGTGGGGTGAACAGGCTGTGGCTCGGGTGGCTGAGGTCCTTGATCTTCTTGGCCTTCCTGTAACATCGGGTGCAGTTGCCGTACCAGGCAGTGATACAGCCCGATAGGATGCTCACAATGGTGCATCTGTAGAAGTTTGTGAATGTCTTAGGGGCCAAGCCACATTTCTTCAGCCTCCTGAGGTTGAAGAGGCGCTGTTGTGCCTTCTTCACCACAATCTCTGTGTGGATGGACCATTTGTCAGTGATGTGCACACCAAGGAACTTGAAGCTTTTCATCCTCGCCACTGCGGCCCGGTCGATGGGAGTGTGCTCCCTCCCTCTCCTGAAGTCCACGATCAGCTCATTTGTTTTGTTGAGGCAGAGGTTAGTTTCCTGGCACCACTCTGCCAGGGCCTTCACCTCCTCCCTGTAAGCTGTCTCATCGTTGTTGGTAATCAGGCCTACTACTGTTGTGTCATTTGCAAACTTTTATTTATATACTTTTACCCCTTTTTCTCCCCAATTTCGTTGTATCCAATTGGTAGTTACAGTCTTGTCTCATTGCTGCAACTCCTGTACGGACTCGAGAGAGGCGAAGGTCGAGAGCCATACGAAACACAACCCAACCAAGCCGCACTGCTTGACACAATGCCCACTAACCTGGAAGCCAGCCACACCAATGTGTCGGAGGAAACACCATAAACCTGGCGACCGTGTCAGGTATTGTTGCCTACCTTCACCACCTGAGGTCGGCCTGTCAGGAAGTCCAGGACCCAGTTGCATCGGCGGGGTTCAGACCCAGGGCCCAGGGTTTAGTGATGCGCTTTGAGGGCACTATGGTGTTGAAGGCTGAGCTGTAGTCAACAAACAGCATTCTTATATAGGTATTCCTCTTGTCCAGTTGGGATAAGGCAGTGTGCAGTGCAATAGCGATTGCGTCATCTGTGGATGTTGGGGCGGTACGCAAATTGTAGTAGGTCCAGGGTGTCGGGTAAGGTGGAGGTGATATGAGCCTTAGCCTCTTAAAGCACTTCATGATGACAAGTGAGTACCCAAGTCCTGTTGTTGCTGTCTGGGTACACTAGTACATAATCTGGGGCCGGGCCAGGAGTTTGTCCTGGTCAGGAAAAACCATAGAATTGGAATTAAGAAGACTAATAATTAATTTAACAGGATCTCTATGGGAACAACACTATTGGCCCCATGTAATGTGTCTTGGTGCTTCAACGGAGAATGGTATATCTAAATTCAGAAGATTTGTATGGACTAGAATCAATCCGATTTCCCCTTTTCGGCTATGCACCTAGCATGACTTAGTGAGTCATTGGCTACAAACAATTAGATCGCTTCTCAACATTTATGACAAAATTCACTTTTCTTGAAACAGACTTTATTTAAAAACACAGTGAAGTGACACAACACCAGCTCTTTTTGGAGATGCCTCTCTCACCCACATATGAACATACGCACACACATTTAAGCGTGCACACACACACATGCACTCACACACACTACTAACGGCTACTGCCAAGCGTCAAAATAACATACAAGCACGCACCAAAGCACATTCATTGACGTACAATCAGGGTCATGTCCAAGAGCAGACATTATGGCGGAAAATAGACTTGCAGTGCATGACTGCTGTTCTGTATCACAAAACACTATAATAGTTAATTTAAACTAGCCTAGAGACAAGAGGTTTCAGTATCAGCGGACCTTTAATCTGTCAAATAGGTAATTGCCTCAAACAAATTCATATGCATTCATGTTTCATTTTCCGTACACTGGGGGTAACTAATTGTCATGCATGGAGGAGGAAATTCCTGCCTGGCAGCTGTACGGGATAAATAGTGTAAGGTTGGAGCCCTTCAATGAGGCTGGTTCCCCATGATTATGAGACGAACCTGACAAGGAACACATACATTCTGCTGCGCTCTAGCGGAGAGCAGGTGAGCAACAACGTCTATGTTGGTCAAGTCACATGTTTGTTGTCCACAGGAAACATGTATCTTTGTTGTGTTCTTGGAAAGCTACTGTACATGGTGTGCTTTTGTACTACTGCTGACCTAAATAATCAAGGTCTCGAATGTTGATGATTGAAATATTGGTTGAATCAGGGTGTGTTGGTGCTGCACAGCCATAGAATTAGAATGGGTTCATTATATTTCTATGTGCACTGACTGCACACCATGTAGCTCGCCTAGACCAAGGTTCATTATACTGGAAGGATTATATATATTTTTTTAAATGTCCACTTCCGTTTTTCTTTGGTGCTGATAAAAATATTAAAATCAACAAAAATAAAATATGAATAAAAACATCTTTCTGATTGTGGGTGTACTGGATTTTAGAACGTACTGTGACACATAAAATTAGTCTCTGAGTTCACAGCAGATGTTTCCAGTCCAAAGGCTTGTTTTATCCAAGTGATTAACGTTTTGAAAGACTGACAGGTAGAGGAAGTAAAGAAGATGACACTGTCAATTAAATTGGGAGTTTACGAGGGTGTAGTGACAGGTTTGGAATGTGTTCTTATGGATGTTAGGACTGACCATCCACAATATCAAAATGATAGGTTTTAACCATGTTTTGAGGCTATATAGTTTTTGCTTACATTTACTTTGTTTACAAACATTGGAGTAAAACAAACTAATATTTAGAGTTCTGAGTGGTATATTACGAAGCAAGATAGACTTTTATAAAGCTAGCCAGCTTCAGTTAGCTTCACATTCCAGCTCAGCCTTCATCTGTACTACGATGGTGGATATTGCTTGTCTGCCTGCTGCTAACTCTAGCAGGCTTTAACTGCGTGTGCACGTCACACATGTCTAGTCAAAGGTCGAACTCTTCACTGAGACAATGCTGAAACATGAATCCATGCGGAAATTTAAACGAAAGAAAAGTTATTTAGCAAATCCAACAGGCTATGGTGTGAAATAGGCTTTTAAAAGTACAGTCTTTATTTTATTTGTTATCGTTAATGCCGTCTTTTGTGTGCTTATCCGGGGGGGGGGGGGAAGGTATAAATTCCAAGACTGAAACTTACGTCGATCTCGGATCGATTGTCTAACCTCCCCTTTCATGTAAGAAAGTCATGACCATCATGCTTTTATGGAAAGAGGATAATTTGGTACATTTAGTAAACTGCGAGTTTAACCAATTCCAGTCCCCTCGCTTAGGGGGTCCAGAGTCCTCCCTGGGATAATTTTTATGTAGAAGGAATAAAAGCTCAGTTGTGGTAACTTTTTAAAAGGACATTCTACTCCAAAATGTATGATGCTGCACCATCTAAAATATAATTTCCACCTCTAGAAATCGTCCCAATAACATATTGGTAAAAATGATTTTAACATAATGGACCATGCACATAGCCTATGCATGGTCTATATTATTAGATGTGCTATTAGCCAAGAAGCATCATCACCTGTAGCCTACTGTAACTGACGCAGCATAGGGGCTATAACATTATGTACATATGATGAAGCATGTGGCTTCTCCATCTGCATTTACCCCATTGGACACAAAATCCTGATTGTTATTATTAATCATTTATTTTATTATAAATATTAATAAATACACTGTATTCGGAAAGTATTCAGACCCTTCCCTTTTTACACATTTTGTTACATTACAGCCTTATTCTAAAATGTATTAAATACATTTTTTCCTCATCATACCTCATAATGACAAAGCAAAGTTATAAAAAAATATTTTAGCAAATTTAATCAAATTAAAAAACAGATACCTTAATACCTTAAGTATTCAGACCCTTTGCTATGATACTCGAAATTGAGCTCAGGTGCATCCTGTTTCCAATGATCCTCCTTGAGATGTTTCTGCAACTTGATTGGAGTCCACCTGTGGTAAAATCAATTGGAAAGGCACACACCTGTCTAGATAAGGTCCCACCATTGACGGTTCATGTCAGAGCAAAAACCAAGCCATGAGGTCAAAGGAATTGTCCGCACAGCTCCGAGACAAGATGGTGTCGAGGCACAGATCTGGGGAAGGCTACCAAAATATGTCTGCAGCATTGAAGGTCCCCAAGAACACAGTGGCCTCTATCATTCTTAAATGGAAGAAGTTTGGAACCACCAAGACTCTTCCTAGAGCTGGCCGCCCGGCCAAACTGAGCAATCGTGGAAGAAGGGCCTTGGTCAGGGAGGTGAACAAGAACCCGATTGTGGAGATGAGAGAACCTTCCAGAAGGACAACCATCCAGCATTCCACCAATCAGGCCTTTATGATAAGATGGCCAGACGGAAGCCACTCCTCAGTAAAAGGCACACGACAGCCTGCTTGGAATTTGCCAAAAGCACCTAAAGGACTTAGACCATGAGAAACAAGATTCTCTAGTCTGATGTAACCAATATTGAACAATTTGGCCTGAATGCCAAGCGTCACGTCTGGAGGAAACTTGGCACCATCCTTACTGTGAAGCATGGTGGTGGCAGCATCATGCTGTGGGGATGTTTTTCAGCGGCAGGGACTGGGAGACTAGTCAGGATTGTGTGAAAGATGAACGGAGCAAAGAGATCCTTGATGAAAACCTGCTCCAGAGCGCGCAGGACCTCAGACTGGGGCAAAGGTTCACCTTCCAACAGGACAACGACTTTAAGCACAAAGCCAAGACAATGCAGGAGTGGCTTCGGGACAGGTCTCTGAATGTCCTTGAGTGGCCGAGCCAGAGCCCGGACTTGAACCCGATCAAACATCTCTGGAGAGACCTGAAAATAGCTGTGCAGCGACGCTCCCCATCCAACCTGACAGAGCTTGAGAGGATCTGCAGAGAAGAATGGGAGAAACTCCCCAAATAGAGGTGTGCCAAGCTGGTAGCGTCATACCCAACAAGACTCAAGGCTGTAATCGCTGGAGAAGGTGCTTCAACAAAATACTCAGTAAAGGGTCTGAATACTTATGTAAATGTGATATTTGTATTAAAAAAAATTGCTTTGTCATTATGGGGTATTGTGTGTAGATTGGTGAGGATACATTTCTATTTTAGAATAAGGCTGTAACGTAACAAAATGTGGAAAAAGTCAAGGGTTCTGAATACTTTCTGAATGCACTGTACGTCTATGGTTGCGGCTGTTACAAATGTGAAAATACAATCGCAAGTTTGCAAAGCGAATGCTGTCATTACTACTTATATGTAATATGATAGGTATTTAAAAAAATGACACAAAAAACATTTGATTAATACAAATATTTAAATCAGTCAGCTTCCTCAAATGGAGGGGATGATGACAATCTTGGCAGGGAGGGTATCTGATTTAATTATTCCTCAACTTTTGGCTCAGACAGTTCATTCAGGATATCATTTGTTGCCGATTATTCAGAGGATTTGACCAAGGTTACCTCGCCAACTCCTCAAACCTGATTTGTAGTATAGGGCTCTGAAGTGGCACAACAGTTGAACTAATCAAATGAGGCATTTATAAGTTCTTTCTTCAAGAATCAAATGGGTATATATTGTTAACTTAAGCCCAAAAAAATTGATGTAGCAACTGCAGATTTCCCCCAGATTGGAATGGTGTATTTGGGCTGCTACACTCAAATCCATATCATATGGCAAGAACATTCCGGCCAGACTACCTTACAGTAAGTAAGTGGTTCAAAGTCAACACTAACAACTCAACTCACAATCATTAAACATTAGATTGGTTGGTAGGAATGTAAGGGTGAGGGTGGGGGGGCTGGAGTCAATAGTAATCCCTCTGGTATAGGGGTAGGGGGAATTGAATACAGTTGATACAGTCTATTGTACCTACAGAGAACTGTTGGTCCCGCTGGAGTGCAGAAGCCTCTTCAACAGGTCGACTTTAACACAGTTCTCCAGGGCTCTGCAGAGCCGGCCCACGGTGCAGCCCACACAGCCCTCCTTCATCCTCCAGCGCTCCAGCATCTGGTGCACCTTTTCAGGCAGCCCGTCACGTTGGTAGTCATGGTCGATGGTCTCCACCTCCACCTCGCTCAGGCCCAGACGACGGGCGCAGCGCTTCCAGTCCTTCCCGATGTTATCTCTCAGGAGATCCAGGTGCTCCTCAGTCACAGCCTGGTCCTCTGAACACGGGAAAGGACACAACAGAACATATTGTATAACATGAAAGTTAAAGCCCTTTTCTGTGATATTAACAAGGGTTTTTTGATAATTTACTGTCAATTAATGATACATACCCATTGACTGTTGAATAATATAATGTATAAATTCCCCATGGTCTTAGTTTAACTATCCAACCAAATTATAACCCCAAATATATACTGAACAAAAAATATAAACAGAACATGCAACAATTTCAAAGATTTTACTGAGTTACAGTTCAAATGAGGAAATCAGTCAATTGAAATAAATTCATTCGGCACTAATCTATGGATTTCACAACTGGGAATACAGATATGCATCTGTTGGTCATAGATACCTTATAAAAAATGGGCCTCTTTAATGGGCAACAGGATCTCATCACTGTATTTTTTGCGCATTCAAATTGCCATCGATAAAATACAATTGTGTTCGTTGTCCGTAGCTTAAGCCTGCCCATACCATAACCCCACCGCCACCATGAGGCACTCTATTCACAACGTTGACATTAGCAAACCGCTCGGCCACACGACACCATGCACATGGTCTGCGGTTGTGAGGTCGGTTGGACATACTGCCAAATTCTCTAAAACAACGTTGGAGGCGGCTTATGGTTGAGAAATAAACATTACATTCTCTGGGAATAGTTCTGGTGGACATTCCTGCAGTCAGCGTGCCAATTGCACACTTCCTCAAAACTTGAGACATCTGTGGCATTATGTTGTGTGACAAAACTGCACATTTTAGAGTGGCCTTTGCTGTTTAATCAGCTTCTTAATATGCCACACCTGTCAGGTGGATGGATTATTTTGGCAAAGGAGAAATGCTCTCTAACAGGGATGTAAACAAATTTGTGCACAAAATTTGAGAGAAATAAGCTTTTTGTGCATATGGAACATTTCTGGGATCTATTATTTCAGCTCATTAAACATGGGACTCAGACTTTACAAGTTGCGTTAATAATTTTGTTCAGTGTAAATTTGTAAACAAACAATGCATAGATTAATGGTTTTATGGTACATTTTGTGGTTCCCTTCCTTAACCAGATGAGCATAGAACCCCTCTGTTGTGGCCAAATGCAAAATCTGTGACTAGTAGAAAACATGACATAGAGAAATAGGAAGCTGATGTCTATTTTCAGGAAGTAGGCTCGTCTTTGCAGGATGTAGTCTACTCTTACCGTACATCTGCAGGTTTTCTTTGAGCAGAGAGAGTGAGTTGGCCCCGTTGGAGAGAGAGCTGGTTAAGCTGTTGTAGGACTCATGACCCCTGATGCTGAGTGTGTTGTTGCTGCCTATCTGGATCCCACTGGCGTTCTGGATAAACAGGCCTGCTGCAACACACATGTACACACAAATACAACGTTTCTCATAAATGCCTTCCTGATTGAATTGCTAGATAGCTGTCATGTTGACTGTGGAATCTACATAAGCTGTAGACTAGCTGTAGTAATGGTGATACAAGTATCAAGCACTGTAATCTTTGTGCATCATCCCTACCTGGGTCTTGTGGAGGTCCAACCTTGGCACCCGAGTTCAGGCGCAGCCCTGCAGTGAGGTCTGGGGCAGCTGACTCTGGCACTGGGTAGGCTGGCCAGGACTGGAGGCGGTCATACTGGGCGTAGGGATATTGCTGCTGGGGGGAGTACTTGCCCTGGCTCAGAGATGGGCTGCTGGTGGACTCAGGGATGTGGCTTGACAGCTGGTGTCTTGGTGTGGTAGTAATGGAGGGGGCCGCCGACTCGTACAGGCCTAGGTCAGAGAGATGGAGGAGGGGGTCCATCTCCACGCTGCTGGGCTGGACGGCCTGGGTTTTGGTCCAAGACTGGACAGAGGACACTGGGGGCTGAGAGGGCCTGAGGTCTGGGAGGCCTCTGGTGGAAGTGAGGTCCTGTGAGGAGAGGCGCTGTGGGGAGGCAGGGTGAGGGTAGGGGCTGAATTCAGGCTGGTCCATCCGGCAGTAGCTGCCGAAATTGTGGTACTCCAACTCCTGGGCTAATTTGCTGACCAGTTTGAGCTCCATCCCCGAGGGGGTGCTGATGGGGCCGAGGGCCCGGGCATCTGGCTGGATTAGGGAAGGCTCATAGGGAAGGAAGAGGTTCAGGTCCTCAATGCTAGCCTCCACTGGACCAGCTTCTATACGGACAGCCCCAGCACTGTCTGAGCTCAGCAAGGGAGCTGGCCGGTCTATAGTGAGAAGAGGTAGAGGGTTCATTTTTAAAAGACGAATTCTAAATTGAGATCCATGTGGATTACTTGTTAACTTCGTATAAATGGTTTACTGGTGAGAATGAGAGATTTGAACGAAAAACCTAAATACGGGCAAAGATCTCAAGTTCGGGTCTTAGTTAGGGCTGTCACGGTGACCGTATTACCGCCACACCGGCGGTCACGAGTCATGACTGCAGTAGAATTCCATCCATATTTTTTTCTTCACATTTTCAAACAGTTCATTTATATTTTCCAATGGGGCAATACATTTGGGTGAAGTTTTTTCCTCGCATGAATAGCATCGTATCACTGCCAGAAATAAAATTAAACCATCTAGTGTTCAGCGAAATAACAACACAATGTCAAATACAGGTAGCCTAGTCAAATAATTAACATTAATCACATTAACCGTTACTCTCTCACAGGAATTCCACTAACGGTCCATATGTAGCCAAATGTAGCTGCTGCTCATTCCGTTTGCTCAAAAATGGAGACACAAACCAGCTCTACTGGTAGTACTGCTACTACCAGCAGTACTACACCTGCACCTGTCGATGACACAAGTTGTTCTGCTTCCACAAGCACATCCAATGCTAGCATCAGTAATTCTACATTTATTGTTAGCCCAGCTAGCATGGACACTGACTGTTGTGAATCTGATGCAGCCGAAGAGCTACTGCCCCCGAACAAAAGACAGGGACGTTGGACCATTGAAGAGGCACAAATATAATGAGAGCTACACATATATTGGGAATAGTGCCTTTCCTCAGCCACAGTGTGTTATATGTGCAAAAGTACTATCTCACAACTCAATGAAACCTTCACTCCTGCACAGACATTTAGAAACAAAACATGCCAATTTGAAAAATAAGCCACAGGAGTTTTTTTGAGCGAGAATTAAGACGACCTTTGTGTAGTAAGACATGTATAAAAGCCACAGATACCATTAATAAGAAGGGGCTAGAAAATTATTATATGGTGAGCTACTGAGTGGCTAGGACAGGCTAGCCCCATACTATTGTGGAGGACTTAATTCTTCCTGCTGCTGCAGATATGGCTTGGACAATGCTGGGGGAAAAGGCCCCAAAAAACTATATAGATAATGCCTTCAACAAACAACACTGTTTCACGATGCATCAGTGACATGGAAGGAGATGTTTTGAAACAATTACTGCTTCGCATACAAGCCAGTGAATTCTATGCGTTACAGCTGGGTGAGTCAACAGACGTGGTGGGACTGGCACAGCTCCTGGTATATGTCCGTTACATTTATGGGTGGTCATTTAAAGAAGAAATCCTCTTCTGCAAACCACTGGAAACACAGGACAACAGGAAAGGATTTTTTTAAAGAACTGGACAGCTTTGTGACATCAAATGGACTTTGGCGGTCAAGATGTGTTGGTATCTGTACTGATTCCGCAAAAGCCATGACAGGGAGACATAGTGGAGTGGTAACGCGCGTGCAAGCAGTTGCCCCCGACGACACTTGGGTCCACTGCAGCATCCACCGAGAGGCTCTTGCTGCCAAGGGAATGCCTGACAGCTTGAAAGACGTTTTGGACACCACAGTGAAAATGGTTAACTTTGTTAAAGCAAGGTCCCTGAACTCTTGTGTATTTTCTGCATTATGCAATGATATGGGCAGCAACCATGTAACGCTTTTACAACAGAAATGCGCTGGTTATCAAGGGGCAAAGTATTGACACATTTTTTTTTTTTTAATTGAGAGACGAGCTTAAAGTTCTGTTTACTGACCATCATTTGCACTTGTCTCGACCGCTTGCATGATGACGAGTTCTCACACGACTGGCCTTTCTGGGTAAAGTTTTTTCTCGCCTGAATGATCTGAATCTAGGATGACAACTATATTCAATGTGCTGGACAAAATTGAGGCTAGATTAAGAAGTTGGAGCTCTTCTCTGTCTGCATTAACAAGGACAACACACAGGTCTTTCCATCATTGTATGATTTTTGTGTGCAAATGAACAAGTTTACGGACAATGTCAACTGTGATATAGCGAAGCACCTGAGTTGGGTGCGGAATTTCGCAGGTACTTTCCCAAACGGATGACACAAACAACTGGATTCTTTATCCCTTTTCATGCCCTGCCTCCAGTCCACTTACCGATATCTGAATAAGAGAGCCTCATCGAAATTGCAACAAGCGGTTCTGTGAAAATTTAATTTAATCAGAAGCCACTGCCAGATTTCTGGATTGGGCTGCGCTCAAGAGTATCCTGCCTTGGCAAATCGCGCTGTTAAGACACTGATGCCCTTTGCAACCACGTACCTATGTGAGAGTGGATTCTCGGCCCTCACTAGCATGAACACTAAATACAGGCACAGACTGTGTGTGGAAAATGATTTAAGACAGACTCTCTCCAATACAACCCACCATAACAGAGTTATGTGCAAGCACACCCTTCTCATTAACCTGCGTTGAGTTAGTCACCATTTTTGATGACCAAATAAAGTTTTATATGTAAGATAATATAATAATAATTTATTTTTATTTAGCTATGATTATTATTATATTATTAATTTGTGCCCTGGTCCTATAAGAGCTCTTTGTCACTTCCCACGAGCTGGGTTGTGACAAAAAATCACTCATTCTTATGTTTAATAAATGTATTGTATAGTGTGTGTGTGGCAGGCTTACAATGATGGCAAAAAACAACATTTGAGAGTGCGCTGACCCTGGTGCTAGAGGGGATACGCAGCTGGAGGTTGAATGTTTTAAGGGGTACGGGTCTATAAAAAAAGTTTGGGAACCACTGCTCTAATCAATCTGACATCAATGCAAATGTGTCCAAAATCAAATCAAACACTTTATGAGAGCCCATGAGCTCATGTTGAGCAACATTTCTATAGGCTCTGCAATATGCTTGAGAAAAAGGAGTGATGGCCTCTATTAAAAAGAGGAGGATTCCATCAGCTTTCTATAGGCTAGGCCTACTATTTATTTCTCTCAACATTGCTAATATTAAGCACATTGCTTCTCTTTACAACTGGAGTATAGCCTACCTGGCTGGCATGAAAATTAACCATGGGAAAAGCATCTTCCATTCGCTATTTATTTTTCTGCTGCATGTTTCGAGACAGGTGCATGATAATGGTCCATTCTAAAACAAAACATATTCCATTCTAAATCAAAACAAATTTCACATATATTATTTAGAATATGTAAAGACAAGATTAAAATCAAGAATAGTGTGACAATATTAGCCTATCACTTGTGCATGATGCCCAGCTTAAGGCAAGAAATCATAGTCGCACACCTCATGTAGCCTAGCCCATAGGCCTATATGTTTTGATAAGGCTTGCATCAAATCTAAAGTGGCCAAATAACTTCTTAAAATGAAGCACATTAATCCGCTTTACAACTGGTGTAGAGCCTAACTGGCATACATGCGCACCGTGCGAATTTCAAGTTTGGGGAAGATAATTTTCACCATAAAAATGCACCTTTATAATTAAAGCATAATCACATTTGTGCTAATGGAACATTTGCACTTGTAGCCTACTGCCGTGTGCGCATTGCTACGCTTATAATATGAAGAAATAGCATAATGGTTTATTAACATTTTAAGCTAAACGTACATGTTTTTTTATGCTATTGGTTGTATTAATTTGAGATCTATCGCATCCCACAACTGTCCCAGACTATGTTTGGAATATTTATTTCTCACACAGAATAGAGTAGGTTGACTTTTGTACTGTGGGGGATAGTAAATTGACATAGACTAGTGCTTTTGCTGTTCGTTAAGACTACTCATCTTGGTGGATGACGAAAAGTACTGTAAATGTGGACAGTTCTTCCAAAATCTTCAATATGCGCCTCGGAATTGGATAAGGATCCAGGCAGTTGCGTCCCCGATGTGTCTGTCTTCGCTTGTAGCCTGTGAGAAAGACCCGATCACGTGACGGAGAGCCAAGTGAGTGAGAGGTGCTTCGGCACGCAGCTGGGAGAAGGGAATTATAATTATTATATTCAGCCCAAGGGCACAATGTCCACTGGCTGCAAAAGGCATGGACGTTTTTAGGGGGTATTACAGCCACACAAAGGGGATGCAGCCGGGAAATTCAAGGTATTATCAAATGCTTGTCAAATTGTGAATGAGAGAGTGATGAAGTATGTACAGACTGCACAAAAATCAAAGCAGAGCTCATGCCTCTCATGCAACTTTTTTCAAATCATCATTGGTCACATCATGCAGCCTTAGAATGTATTAAAAATCTAAATATATAGCCCAACATTTGTATCACAAGTAAAGTTACATAGATAACTGTAAATTAAGCATATAGGAGTATCTGTTTCTTTGGTAACTGCTCATCCCAGAAGAGATGCATGTGCACACTCCCTCAAATCATTTGGAGAAAATATCCTTTCTATTTTATTCAGCTATGTTCAATTGTATTCTTAATACTATAAAATAATATAAAATAATGCCACAGACTTCTAAGCAAACCTTGTCTGCTAAATTAACTAGTGTAGCCCACAGCCATATGGCATAGTCAGATCAGGGCCTAACATAAGGACAACTCAGAGTATGCTTTTCTGTTCTTCAGAAATAGACAACATTTTCTTAATTTCATGTTTCTTTAGACCTGTCTTAAAATAAATAATGGATTTATTGGGATGGTCTAGGCTATATTCTTTTGGATTTATTTGACTTTTTAAAATGTAGATGTTCCAAAAGGTCTGCATCAGTGGCTTGTAGGCTGTGTTTTATGTTAATTAATGGTCAATTACCGTAAGACCGGCAATTATTTGCTTGAAAATCACCGGCTGACAAAATGTCATGACCGCCACAGCTCTAGTCTTAGTGCATCCCGTCTCGTTAGATTTAAAAAATATATATAATAATTCTGTCATGCCAAATAGTTCAGTGGACTTTGACCAAACTTTTGGATCAGTGGGCTTAGGCTGAGTATATTAAATATTAAACTTAACACAAGTCTACACCATGCTGAGACTGTAGACAGTGTGCGGTGTAGAGTTGTAAGATAAGGCTGTGAGTGGTCTGGAGGTATACGGCCAGGGCATCAACTACTCTTCCTGGGGTCGAACCACACCAAAGCGGCCACATTACATATAAAACAGTGAACTATGTTTGTACTGAATGAGCTAAAGAGAAAACAGTACATCATATAACATCCCTACTCCACCACATATCCACAACACAAAATATTCAATACTACCACACAACAATATCACAATGTGTGCGTATGCATGTGTCTGTACCTTTGTGTGTCTCTTCAGTCCCCTTTGTTTCATAAGGTGTATTTTTACCTGCTTTTTAAATCTGATTCTACTGCTTGCATCAGTTACCTGATGTGGAATAGAGTTCCATGTAGTCATGGCTCTATGAAGTACTGTGTGCCTCCCATAGTCTGTTCTGGACTTGGAGACTGTGAAGAGACCTCTGGTGGCTTGTGGAATGCATGGCTGTCTGAACTCTTTGTTAAGTGTTGCAGTTATTTCAGTCGCTGTAGTAGCTGACGTGTATAGTGTTGAGTCATTTGCATACATAGACACACTGGCCTTACTCAAAATCAGTGGCATGTCATTAGTAAAGATTGAAAAAAGCAAGGGGCCTAAAAAGCTTCCCTGGGGAATTCCTGATTTTACCTGGATTATGTTTGAGAGGCTTCCATTAAAGATCACCCTCTGTGTTTTGTTAGACAAGTAACTATTTATCCACATTATAGCAGGGGGTGTAAAGCTATAACACTTACGTTTTACCAGCAGCAGACTATGATTGATAATGTCAAAAGCTGCACTGAAGTCTAACAAGTATAAAGAGGAAGCGAGCAGTCTGGAGTTGTAAGGCCGGAGAGTTATAAAGGGTCAGAGCCTTGAAGCCTGCCTCCCGTGGTGCTCAGACCACTCACCTGCTGTAAGGCTCTCAGGAGGCATCGATAAAGATTTCATCTTCTCCACCAGCTCCTCAGGCCCCTCGTACAAGTCCTACATGCCAATGAAACAGATCTTAGGACGCATAACATAGTTCCAAAATGTGTTGTGGACCTTTTATGATAGATGAGGTAATATTGTGGTAATCACACACTCACAGAGGTGATAGTGTTTTCAAGAGTTATCTACAACTTAAGTGAATCGCCACAAACAATGCACCCATCAATATCTTTCACTAAGTTACTGTATTTGTTTCGACAATGTTTTGTGGCACACTTGGTTAATTAAATTATGTACTCATGACAATGCTATCACTTTGTTCACGCATCCAACTTACTCTGAGACCAAGTGAGTCCCTTTCTACATCTGGCTCCAACTTCTCCCTGTAGACGGGCAGGAAGACGTTGTAGCCCTCTTGACGAGAAAAAGAGAGAGAAAGCAATTAGAGCAGTCATATTTCTAACAGCCACATAAGAGTGTGTATTAGACTCATGAATACCAAGGGATCACTTGAATTAAATATTGCACTTGCTTTGAACTCGTGTTGGAATGTACAAGTTGTAAATGCTCTGTAATACACCTTTTAATACCATGTCTGTACACACACACACATACATATATATATATATATATATATATATATACACATATATACATATATATACACATATATACATATATATATATGTATACACATATATATATATATATATATATATATATATATATACACACACACACACACACATATATATACACACACATACACACATATATATACATATATATATATATATACACATACATACATACATACATACATACATACATACATACATACATACATACATACATACATACATAGACACACACTACCATTCAAAAGTTTGGGGTCACTTACAAATGTCCTGGTTTTGAAAGAAAAGCTAATTGTTTGTCCATTAAAATAACATCAAATTGATCAGAAATACAGTGTATACATTGGTAATGCTGTAAATGACTATTGTAGCTGGAAACAGCAGTGAAGAGGCAACTCCGGGATGCTGGCCTTCTAGGCAGAGTTGCAAAGAAAAAGCCATATCTCAGACTGCCAATAAAAATAAAAGATTAAGATGAGCAAAAGAACACACATACTGGACAGAGGAACATCCAGGAGTCGCCTCTTCACTGCTGACGTTGAGACTGGTGTTTTGCGAGTACTATTTAATGAAGCTGCCAGTTGAGGACTTGTGAGGAGTCTGTTTCTCAAACTTGACACTAATGTACTTGTCCTCTTGCTCAGTTGTGCACCGGGGCCTCCCACTCCTTTTTCTATTCTGGTTAGAGACAGTTTGTGCTGTTCTGTGAAGGGAGTAGTACACAGTGTTGTACGAGATCTTCAGTTTCTTGGAAATGTCTTGCATGGAATAGCCTTCGTTTCTCAGAACAAGAATAGACTGACGAGTTTCAGAAGAAAGTTCTTTGTTTCTGGGCATTTTGAGCCTGTAATTGAACCCACAAATGCTGATGCTCCAGATACTCAACTAGTCTAAACAAGGCCAGTTTTATTGCTTCTTTAATTAGAACAACAGTTTTCAGCTGTGCTAACATAATTGTAAAAGGGTTTTCTAATGATCAATTAGCCTTTGAAAATGATAAACTTGGATTAGCTAACACAACGTGCCATTGGAACACAGGAGTGATGGTTTCTGATAATGGGCCTCTGTACGCCTATGTAGATATTCCATTAAAAAATCTGCTGTTTCAGCTACAATAGTCATTTACAACATTAACAATGTCTACACTGTATTTCTGATCAATTTGATGTTACTTTAATGGACAAAAAAAATGCTTTTCTTTCAAAAACAAGGCCATTTCTAAGTGACCCCAAACTTTTGAACGGTAGTGTATATCCAGTTAGTCACAGGTGTATGGGGACCCCTGAAGGGTCTGGTTCCTCTCAAGGTTTCTTCTTCACCCCCCTAAATAGTTTTATCAAGCTCCTGTTGCCCTGAACTCGCTATTTAGGTCTGGGTTTCGTGAATTGTGCCATGATATTACTTTGTAAAAAGTGCTATACAAATACAATTTGATTGATTGCCATTGTGCATATACTGTAATACATTATTTGAAATTCCTGTACCTCAATCTCACCACACATATGCACACACACCTCCGAATGTTGGCCGTTGTTCTGGCTCCTGATGCCAGCATCTCTTCATTAGCTCTATGATCTCTACAGGAGTATCATCAGGGATGAGGTATTCATCCGGACGATCGCCATTACGGACACACTGGCAGATATGGTCCTCACTCCGAGCATCTGAAAATACAGTAGTCCAAAATTAATGCAGTGCATTCAAATCTGTACAGGCATTTGAAACCTGAAAACCTTATCCATTCATAAAATGTTTACTATAAAATACAGTGGTCTCCAAAAGTATTGAGCCAGCGATACAGTTTTTGTTGTTTTGGATCTGTACTCCAGCACTTTAGATTTGAAATTATAAAATGACTATGGGGTTAAAGTGCAGACTGTCAGCTTTAATATGAGGGTATTGTCATCCATATCAGGTGAAATTACTGCACTTTTTAAACATATTCCCCCATTTTAGGAGACCAAAATTGGAACAAAATAAGTTATGTGTATTAAAGTAGTAAAAAGTTAAGTATTTTGTCCCATTTCATAGCATGCAATGACTACATCAAGCTTGTGACTCTACAAATTTGTTGGATGCATTTGCTGTTTGTTTTGGTTGTGTTTCAGATTATTTTGTGCAGTCACTACCATCATGATACTTATATTAAAATCACATTTTATAGGTCACATTTATTGGTTTAGCAGATGTTATTGCAGGTGTAGCGAAATTATTGTGCTTCTAGTTCCGACAGTGCAGCAATATCTAACAATTTCACAACATATACCCAACATACACAAATCTAAGGAAAGGAATGGCATTTAGAATATATCAATATATGGACGAGCAATGTCAGAGCGGCATAGACTAAGATAGAGTTGAATAGTATAGAATGCAGTACATACATATGAGATGAGTAATGCAAGATATGTAAACAATATTAAAGTGACTAGTGTACCATTTATTAAAGTGGGCAATGATTTCAAGTCTGTGTATATAGGCAGCAGCCTCTCTGTGCTAGTGATGGCTATTTAACAGTCCGATGGCCTTGAGATAGAAGCTGTTTTTCAGTTTCTCGATCCCCGCTTTGATGCACCTGTACTGACCTTGCTTTCTGGATGATAGCGGCGTGTACAGGCAGTGGCTCGAGTGGTTGTTGTCCTTGATGATCTTCTTGACATCGGGTGCTGTAGGTGTCCTGGAGGGCAGATAGTTTGCCCTCCGGTGATGCGTTGCGCAGACCGCACCACCCTCTGGAGAGCCCTGCGGTTGTGGGCGGTGCAGTTGCCGTACCAGGCAATGATACACAGTAATGGGTGAACAAGGAGTACAGGAGGGGGCTGAGCACGCACCCTTGTGGGGCCCCAGTGTTGAGGATCAACAAAGTGGAGGTGTTGTTTCCTACCTTTACCATCTGGAGGTGGCCTGTCAGGAAGTCCAGGACCCAATTGCACAGGGCGGGGTTCAGACCCAGGGCCTCAAGCTTAATAACGAGCTTGGAGGGTACTATGGTGTTGAATGCTAAGCTATAGTCAATGAACAGCATTCTTTCATAGGTATTCCTCTTGTCCAGATGGGATAGGGCAGTATGCAGTGTGATGGTGATTGCATCGTCTATGGCCCTATTGAGGCGTTAAGCAAATTGAAGCGGTCTAGGGTGTCAGGTAAGGTGGGGGTGATATGATCCTGGAATACTCTCTCAAAGCACTTCATGATGACAGAAGTGAGTGCAATGGGGCGATAGTCATTTAGTTCAGTTACCTTGGCATTCTTGGGTACAGGAACAATGGTGGCCATCTTGAAGCATGTGGGGACAGCAGACTGGGATAGGGAGAAATTGAATATGTCCGTAAACACACCAGCCAGCTGGTCTGCGCATGCTCTGAGGACGCAGCTAGGGATGGAGTCTGGGCTGGCAGCCTTGCGAGGGTTAACACGTTTAAATGTCTTACTCACGTCGGCCACGAAGAAGGAAAGCCCACAGTCCTTGGTAGCGTGCTGCGTTGGTGGCACTGTGTTATCTACAAAGCGGTCAAAGAAGGTGTTTAGCTTGTCCGGAACCAAGACGGTGTGAACGCGACGTGGCTGGTTTTCCTTTTGTAGTCTGTGATTGTCTGTAGACCCTGCCACATACGTCTCGTGTCTGAGCCGTTGAATTGCAACTCCACCTTGTCTCTAATACTGACGTTTTGCCTGTTTGATTACATTGTGGAGGGAATGACTACTCCGTTTGTATTCTGCCAAATTCCCAGTCACCTTGCCATGGTTAAATGCGGTGGTTCACACTTTCAGTTTTCTGCGAATGCTGCCATCTATACATGTTTTCTGGTTAGGGTAGGTTTTAATAGTCACAGTGGGTACAACATCTCCTGACACTTCCTGATAAACTCAGTCACCGTCTCAGTGTATTAGTCAAAATTATTATCGGATGCTACCCGGAACATATCTCAGTCCGCGTGATCAAAACAATCTTAAAGTGTGGATTCCGATTGATCAGATCAGCGGTGAATAGTCCTTAGCACGGGTACTCCCTGTTTGAGTTTCTGCCTATAGGAAGGGAGGAGCAAAATGGAGTCGTGGTCAGATTTGCCGAAAGGAGGGAGAGGGAGGGCCTTGTATGCATCCCGGAAGTTGGAGAAACAGCGGTTGAGTGTTTTAGCAGCGTGAGTACTGCAGTCGATATGCTGATAGAATTTAGGCAGCCTTTTCCTCAAATTTGCTTTGTTAAAATCCCCAGCTACAATAAATGCAGCCTCAGGATATATGGTTTCCAGTTGCATAAAGTCCTGTGAAATTCCTTGAGGGCCTTCGTGCTATCAGCTTGATGGGGGATATTTATTGTTTTATTCTGTGTTGTTACAGCATTTACAACCGACATAATGCATAGTGCATAAAGTTTTAAAAGATTATCGAAACCGAAATTAAAAACCATGATTTGGAATCGAACTGACCTCAAAAAGCACTAATAACTCAGCACTACCCAATATGGATGAAAATACCCTCAAATTAAAGCTGACAGTCTGCACTTTAACCTCATAGTCATTGTATCACTTCAAATCCAAAGTGCTGGAGTACAGAGCCAAAACAACAACAAAATTGTCACTGTCCCAACACTTTCAGAACTCAGTGTATATGGCTGAAATCACATCCGATTACTATAAACCCAACAGGCCTCTGTAGACTGAGTGAGCAACACTCACTTTCAAAGGGCTCCCTGGCAGTGAGGATGACCCAGACGACAATAGCGAAGCTATAGATGTCAGACTTCTCAGAGGAGCGTGTATGGATGCTGTCAAGGTGCTCAGGAGCCATGTAGCACAGAGTACCAGCTGCCCTGCCCCCCCCTCCCCCAGCCCCCATACGTCCTAGCCGGCTCTGCCTGCGAGACTCCTCCTTAGTCAGTCTGCTCCACGTCTGACAGGTGGCCAGGCCCAGGTCTGCAATCTGGAGCACAGATACAGACATGCATATTCATACATGTACATGCATTATGCACACGCATACATGGATTTGACACACACATCCATACTTATACACTACCGTTCAAAAGTTTGGGGTCACCTAGAAATGTCCTTGTTTTTGAAAGATAAGCGTATTTTTTGTCAATTAAAATAACACCAAATTTATCAGAAATACAGTGTAGACATTGTTAACGTTGTAAATGACTATTTTTAATGGATTATCTACATACAGTTGAAGTAAGAAGTTTATATACACCTTAGCCAAATACATTTACTCAGTTTTTCACAATTCCTGAAATGTAATCCTAGTAAAAAATCCCTTTCTTAGGTCAGTTAAAAGAAAGTGTTGATCCTAAGAATGTGAAATGTCAGAATAATATTAGAGAGAATGACTGACTTATTTCAGCTTTTACCATCACATTCCCATTGGGTCAGAAGTTTACATACACTCAATTAGTATTTGGTAGCATTGCCTTTAAATTGTTTCACTTGGGTGAAACGTCTCGGGTAGCCTTCCACAAGCTTCCCACAATAAGTTGCGTGAATTTTGGCCCATTCCTCCTGACAGAGCTGGCGTAACTGAGTCAGGTTTGTAGGCCTCCTTGCTCGCACATGCTTTTTCAGTTCTGCCCTCAAATTTTCTATAGGATTGAGGTCAGGGCTTTGAGATGGCCACTCCAATACCTTGACTTTGATGTCCTTAAGCCATTTTGACACAACTTTGGAAGTATGCTTGGGGGTCATTGTCCATTTGGAAGACCCATTTGCGACCAAGCTTTAACTTCTTGACTGATGTCTTGAGATTTTGCTTCAATATATCCACATCATTTTCTTCCCTCATGATGCATTCTATTTTGTGAAGTGCACCAGTCCCTCCTACAGCAAAGCACCCCTACAACATGATGCTGCCACCCCCGTGCTTCACGGTCGGGATGGTGTTCTTCGGCTTGCAAGCCTCCCCCAAACATAACGATAGACATTATGGCCAAACAGTTCTATTTTTGTTTCATCAGACCAGAGGACATTTCTCCAAAAAGTACAATCTTTGTCCCCATGTGCAGTTGCAAACCGTAGTCTGTTTTTTTATTGTGGTTTTGTAGCAGTGGCTTCTTCCTTGCTGAGCGGTCTTTCAGGTTATGTCGATATAGGACTCGTTTTACTGTGGATATAGATACTTTTGTACCTGTTTCCTCTAGCATCTTCACAAGGTCCTTTGCTGTTGTTCTGGGATTGATTTGCACTTCTCGCACCAAAGTACGTTAATCTCTAGGAGACAGAACGCGTCTCCTTCCTGAACAGTATGACGGCTGCGTGGTCCCATGGTGTTTATACTTGCGTACTATTGTTTGTACAGATGAACGTGGTACCTTCAGGCATTTGGAAATGACTCCCAAGTATGAACCAGACTTGTGGAGGTCTAAAAAAAAAAAAATTGTCTTGGCTGATTTCTTTTGGTTTTTCCATGATGTCAAGCCAAGAGGCACTGAGTTTGAAGGTAGGCCTTGAAATACATCCACAGGTACACCTCCAATTGACTCAAATCATGTCAATTAGCCTATCTGAAGCTTCTAAAGCCATGACATAATTTTCTGGAATTTTCCAAGCTATTTAAAGGCACAGTCAACTGAGTGTATGTAAACTTCTGACTCACTGGAAATGTGATACAGTGAATTATAAGTAAAATAATCTGTCTGTAAACAATTGTTGGAAAAATGACTTGTCATGTACAAAGTAGAAGTCCTGACCGACTTGCCAAAACTATAGTTTGTTAACAAGAAATTTGTGGAGTGGTTGAAAAATGAGTTTTAATGACTCCAACCTAAGTGTATGTAAACTTCCGACTTCAACTGTAGGTGTACAGATGCCCATTATCAGCAACCATCACTCATGATATCCAATGGCACGTTGTGTTAGCTAATCCAAGTTCATCATTTTAAAAGGCTAATGATCGTTAGAAAACCCTATTGCAATTATGTTAGGACAGCTGACAACAGTTCTGATTAAAGAAGCAATAAAACTGGCCTTCTTTAGACTAGTTGAGTATCTGGAGCATCAGCATTTGTGGGTTCGATAACAGGCTCAAAATGTCCAGAAACAAAGAACTTTCTTCTGAAACTCGTCATTCTATTCTTGTTCAAAGAAACGAAGGCTATTCGATGCAAGAAATTGCCAAGAAACTGAAGAACTCGTACAACGCTGTGTACTACTCCCTTCACAGAACAGCGCAAACTGGCTCTAACCAGAGTAAAAAGATGAGTGGGAGGCCCCGGTGCAAAACTGAGCAAGAGGACAAGTACATAGAGTGTCTAGTTTGAGAAACAGACACCTCACAAGTCCTCAACTGGCAGCTTATCTTCAAAGGAAGCATCTTCAAGAGCAAATGGAAGGAACATCAACTCTGTAGTTCTGTTCAGGACTAAACGACAAGTCACCGGATAACTACGAAGAAGGACAACAGTTGAAGACTTGTTGGAACCATTTCGGACAATCAGAGCCTTACAAGCGTCTCGAGAAAAGGCCCAACCCCCTTTCCAAGGCTGCCCCGTTCACCGAAAGATCCCCGGCGAACCCAGGCATTTCACGTAAATGCATTCCAGATTTCTTGCTCAAAGCGGGTGGCGGTTCGTGTGCAAAGTATATGGTTATTGTAGGTGAGAGTAGTTTCTGGATGTAGCAATGTTAAGTGTCTCTGTCCCTCTCCCTCTCTTTTTTAACCAGCATCCATGTTGTTGTCATTCCGCTAGGGATACGTTTTCACCGTATTACGTCTCCAGTCAATAACCGGTGCAGTGTGTGTATGTTTATTCTGTGTTCCCACTTAATTAGCTAGTAAATAAATAATTAAAACAATTTGTGTAGTACTGAATCATAATTAAGGCTCCAGTTTTTGCAGATGCAAGGAGGTTACGACTGTTCGGAATGATGATATGATACAAGGTTATGATTAATACGTTGACTGTTTATAGATGTGATAGGGAAAGACCTTTTAGAGTTTTATTCGGGAGATGGTATCTCTTTAAAGAACCGCTCTCGTGGTGCCCCAGACCCTAATGAGTTAGTTACATGATTAATTTAATTCAGGTAACAATTAAACATAGTTAATTAGATAACAGTCTTCAAATTAATGTTAAAGTCTAGTCACGACATATATTATACAGTGTGTGCTGTACCTTAATATGAAAATCCTTGTCCACCAGTATGTTTTCTGGTTTGAGATCCTTGTGTATGACACGGTTCTTCATCAGGTACACCATCCCCTCCAGAATCTCCAATATGATCCTGCCCTTGATAGATATCGGCACAGAAACCTGGAGAAAAGACAGGAATATATAAAAGTTGTTTTCCCAAAGAGAAAACAGCTTGTTGATGTTACACAGACCAAAGTGTGATGCAGAGGTCTCCTTGAAGACCTCCCACCACTGCAGTGAGGAAGAAGGCTAGCCTGTGAGTTCAGGAACTAACCTAAAGTGACACTGTAGACTAAGTTAGATATTGTTGTTAATGTAGTTGTCATTGTTGTGATCTCCTCTCACCTGGTCCAGCATGGCCAGTAGGTTGCCTTTAGGGATGAGCTCCATGACCAGAGAGTAGTCCCCGTCCTCCAGGATCACCCCCAGCAGCTTGACCACCCGCTCATGGTTCAGTCTGGTCATCAGGCTGCCCTCCTCTCGCAGGGACTGCTTATTGCCCCTGGGGAAGACAGGGAGGAAGGCTTAGTCAAGACTACCAGTTCGAAAAATGTGTTAATTTCGAAAAATGTATTACTATGTAATAACTAAGCCAACTGTAAGCTACTTGAGCACTATACACACTACAGACACCCATTTTCTCTGTTTTTATCATCCTTTATGTCACAGGAAAAGAGAAGTGTAGCCTACCCATTGGACTGGTTCTTTTTCTGTGTGAACTCATAAAACATTATCTAAAACAGTGGTTACCAAACTGTGGGGCACGCCCGTTCGTTTTTGAAGGAACTCAGTCCGACTTTGAACTTACTCTTGAAAGTTGTAATAGTATAATGCACAGGGTGCAATTTTCGAAATTGGGTAGGGCATCAACAGTTCCTCTTGTCATGTTAGTCATTACATACCTTAGGAGAGCTATTTAAAACTATCCCAGAAATGTCCAAATCAATTATTCCATGCCAGCTAACGTTTTTTAATTTAGTTTTTTTTTATAGCCCATATTGTTGTAACTTTTTAGTCACGAAAATAACACAAATAACACATAACACATGGCAAAATGTATAGATTTGCAAGACAATTAGCTTTAAAACTGCAACATTTTCTTTGCACTCCATAACAAAATGTGTAGAATTGCAGGAAATAAGCTTTAAACCTGCACAAGTCTCTCCACCAACAAGAGGTGTGTGAACAGTTTGTGTCATGAACAATGCTGTGCTCATAGAAATAGACGTGGCGCGGGATGTTCCCCAATGCTGGAAGGGGAATCCCTGATCTAAAAGTTATGTTAAACCATGCAAGTAAGTAGCCTACCATTCAAACATATATATGTTTTATCTAATTGAAAATAAAATATTATGAAACCAAATTTACTTCATGGATCACATAGAAAAATATACTTTAAAGTTGCTTCTTTAAATGAGAAAACAACAATATGAAACTTTTGGAGCGTGACAGTCACAACACTGGTCATGGACACTGGGGAATTCCCACCATGGCCCTCTACTCACTCATTGCGCGGTGGCCCGGTGTAGACGGTCTTCAGAACCACCTGGCCGAGGGTTTTGTGATAGCACAGGTACACAGTACCGAAGCCGCCGTAGTCCAGAGGCTCCTTTTTGATAAGGTCAGAGGATTTCATGTAGATAGAGTCCTGCACAGCAGCCATGGTGGCTGTCTACCTGGTCCGACCTCGGTATATCCCTCTAGCATTGAGATGAGAGCAGCTCATACATTGTTAATAATAAAGCGCGAAATCTCATTATGAAAAAGTATCAATAGTTGATTTCCGAACGAAAGGAGCAGTAGGCTAATGAGATTCAGCGGCGTTGAGTCGAAATACAGAACTGAATCTGGAAGTAAGACGTTACGTTAGTCGGAAATCCAATAGACTGTAACGTTAACTTCAACAAATGTACCAACAATGTTGTCAACTTATAAAGTACACAAAATGAAGCACGCATACCGTTTAACATTCGATGTAAATTGGTTATGCCTATGTATGCACTATGATAAAAAAATGTGGACAAAACTGTAAATTATAGAGAAATATCCTACTTTCACACTCCACGCATAGTTCCGGGATTTGTCAAACTCGCTTTTTCTTCTTCGACGGGGTTTAAGGGCGGTTGGCATCCAATGTTGTTGGTGCATTACCGCCACCAACTGGAAAGGATAGTGAACGAGAAAGAAAAAAATCCATTGCGGGAAAAAGGTGGAAAACGACATACAAAAATAGACATATCCATAAACAAAACCCATCCCACCCCTCCAGTCACAACAAATATTATATATTAAATTGACCGCTCTAACAATGGAAATACATGACCTAAGAAATGGAAGGAAGGTGGGAGGTGAGATGTGTAACCATTCTATCCATTGTGAGGGCAGATACACGTGTGAACAACAGGCCACTGAGATAGATAGAGAATGTATCGTTGTATCTGTGCCATTTTAGAGTCTGAGACAGAATAGGCAGTGCCATTGAGGCTTTCTCCATTTTTAAAGTAGTACATTTTCTTCATTGTCTGATTGTTCCCAACTCATAGGAATCCCCACCCAGTTGACTACTTTAAAATGGTGGAAGCCCTCAATGGCAAGGTCCATGCTAAAACGTGTTATAGCCATCATGAGGCCTCTAATTCTATGACAACAGGCACAAGTCTATATTTATTTGACATTTTGCAGGATGAAATCCCTTGAGATGCACCATCTCATTTTCAAGAGTGTCAAAATGAAAAAAACAACCAAAAAAATACATAGTAACAATAATATGCCAACTACTGTCTAATAATAACAATGAAATAATAGTAATTTAAAAAAAGTACATTAACAGCATAAAAAGATGTACAACTACTAATAGGCTTACAACTAATGAAACCTACTGCTACAACTAGTAAAACGAAGTATCTCTAATATATACATATTATACTATGTAAAGTAGTTTTTTCAAAGATGCCTAAGTGCCACGTTCGTCCACTTATATCAGTGCATTCGTGACAACTTAACCAACTTATAAACTTCTATTTGATTAAATTAGCCTCATGTAGCTAATTAGCAATTACATTTTTTGTTGACCAAATCCGACACCCTCTCATTGCCCTCCGTACAAAA
The DNA here is from genome assembly GCF_965601325.2 of Salmo salar. Taxonomy (NCBI): domain Eukaryota; kingdom Metazoa; phylum Chordata; class Actinopteri; order Salmoniformes; family Salmonidae; genus Salmo; species Salmo salar. The sequence continues at coordinate 31,880,982 of NC_138293.1, forward strand.
ATTCCTCACTTCGTGTGCTTATTTTCGTGGACAGACCAATCCAAAACACATCCCTACACAGGCTCAGCTACAGAGTACCACAGTATGAGTCTTAACACTTATTTTTATTTATTTTTCTTAACGTCTTAATGCATTGTTGGTTAAGCACTTGTAAGTAAGCATTTCACTGTAAGGTGAACCTGTTGTATTCTACACCTGTTGTATACGGCACATGTGACAAATGAAATTTGATTTGAGTCATAATACCTATAAATTATAGCGTTCAAACACGGAAATGGTTCCAATCGTTTTTCCACCATTCATTTTTCCCATAGCGAATTTTATAAACACTTAAAAAAGGGCTGTGTTTTGTGTAGGCTTACCCTGGCGTGACGTTTTGATAACCGTGTAAATCTTTCTCGGACAAGGTCACTTTTATCAATATAGTCGTATTTACCCCGCCAAAATGAAATACTAATTGCCTGCCAATGTAGCTATCATATAACATTTTTTAAATGCGTTTTTCTGGATTGTTTTGTTGTTATTCTGTCTCTCACTGTTCAAATAAACCTACCATTAAAATTATAGACTGATCATTTCTTTGTCAGTGGGCAAATGTACAAAATCAGCAGGGGATCAAATACTTTTTTCCCTCACTGTATGTACATACTACCTCAATTGGCCCGACCAACCAGTGCTCCTGCACATTGGGTAACCGGGCAATCTGCATTGTGTCCCACCACCCGCCAACCCCTCTTTATGCTACTGCTACTCTATGTTCATCATATATGCATAGTCACTTTAACCATATCTACATGAAAATACTACCTTAATCACCATGACTAACCTGTGTCTGTATGTAGCCTTGCTACCTTTATAGCCTCGCTACTGTATATAGCCTCGCTACTTCTTTTCACTGTCTTTTTACTGTTGTTTTTATTTCTTTACTTACCTATTGTTCACCTAATACCTTTTTTTCACTGTTGGTTAGGGCCTGTAAGTAAGCATTTCACTGTAAGGTCTACACCTGTTGTATTCGGCGCACGTGACAATTAAACTTTCATTTGATAATTAGGCTTCAAGAAAAACCATTTCTTGGATTGGAGTAACTTAACTGAGTTACTTCAACTGGTAACATCTAATTGAATGAAGTCCATGCAAATCAAAATATTAGGTTGTTCAAAAACATTAAAGTACAGTATGACAAAACCTTTCTTTCACAATGACACATTTATTGGACACAACTTGCACGTACAACACAATCTGCATGTACCAAAAAACCTCGACACAAAACTCTTCAGTGTAGTGGGTTACGAGAGCGGATTGTCAGGGAAATAGATGGGAAAGCAGAGTGGGGGGAGATAGAGATTTACAGAGGTAAAAGCTATAACCCATTCAAACAAAAGTCCTAAAATAAACAAAAATATTTGGACCAATCAGCACTGAGGTGCAATAGTGTTTGTTACTATGGGTTTTATAGTTTGGTAAACAGTTTTTGCACTTGGAAGCTATAACTGAGTCATCAAGCGATCAAAAACATTTTGTTGAACTATTGTGCAAGCCCAAGAAAGACAACTCCTTCAATGTACACAAACCAACTTGTCCAAACTAGTTGGGTAGTGTCACGTTGAATACTGATTGGAGACAGGCGCAGGAATACGAAATAGTTTTTCTTTTTATTTCACTACCCAAAAATGAACACTGTTTCCCATGCTTGTTCAATGAACCATAAACAATTAATGAACATGCACCTGTGGAACAGTAGTTAAGACACTAACAGCTTACAGACAGTAGGCAATTAAGCTCACAGTTATGAAAACTTAGGACACTAAAGAGGCCTTTCTACTGACTCTGAAAAACATCAAAATAAAGATGCCCAGGGTCCCTGCTCATCTGCGTGAACGTGCCTTAGGCATGCTGCAAGGAGGCATGAGGACTGCAAATGTGGCCAGGGCAATAAATTGAAATGTCCGTAATGTGAGACGCCTAAGACAGCGCTACAGGGAGACAGGACAGACAGCTGATTGTCCTCGCAGTGGCAGACCACGTGTAATAACACCTGCACAGGATCGGTACATCCGAACATCACACCTGCGGGACAGTTACAGGATGGCAACAACACACCAGGAACGCACAATCCCTCCATCAGTGTTCAGACTGTCAGCAGTAGGCTGAGAGAGGCTGGACTGAGGGCTTGTAAGCCTGTTGTAAGGCAGGTCCTCACCAGACATCACCGGCAACAACGTCTCCTATGGACACAAACCCACCGTCGCTGAACCAGACAGGACTAGCAAAAAGTGCTCTTCACTGACGAGTCGCGGTTTTGTCTCACAAGGGGTGATGGTCGGATTCACGTTTATCGTCGAAGGAATGAGCATTACACCGAGGCCTGTACTCTGGAGTGGGATCAATTTGGAGGTGGAGGGTCCGTCAAGGTCTGGGGCGGTGTGTCACAGCATCATCGGACTGAGCTTGTTGTCATTGCAGGCAATCTCAACGCTGTGCGTTACAGGAAAGACATCTTCCTCCCTCATGTGGTACCCTTCCTGCAGGTTCATCCTGACATGACCCTCCAGCATGACAATGCCACCAGCCATACTGCTCGTTCTGTGCGTGATTTCCTGCAAGACAAGAATGTCAGTGTTCTGCCATGGCCAGCGAAGAGCCCGGATCTCAATACCATTGAGCACGTCTGGGACCTGTTGGATCAGAGGGTGAGGGCTAGGGCCATTCCCCCCAGAAATGTCCGGGAACTTGCAGGTGCCTTGGTGGAGGAGTGGGGTAACATCTCACAGCAAGAACTTTTAAATCTGGTGCAGTCAATGAGGAGGAAATGCACTGCAGTACTTAATGCAGCTGGTGGCCACACCAGATACTGACTGTTACTTTTGATTTTGACCCCCCCTTTGTTCAGGGACACATCATTCCATTTCTGTTCATCATATGTCTGTGGAACCTGTTCAGTGTATGTCTCAGTTGTTGAATCTTGTTATGTTCATACAAATATTTGCACATGTTAAGTTTGCTGAAAATAAACGCAGTTAACAGTGAGAGGACATTTCTTTTTTTGAAGTCGGAAGTTTACATACATCTTAGCCAAATACATTTAAACTCAGTTTTTAACAAATTCTTGACATTTAATCCTAATACAAATAGCCTGTCATAGGTCAGTTAGGATCACCACTTTATTTTAAGAATGTGAAATGTCAGAATAATAGTACAGAAAATTATTTATTTCAGCTTTTATTTCTTTCATCACATTCCCAGTGGGTCAGAAGTTTACATACACTTGTTTAACTTGGGTCAAACATTTTGGGTAGCCTTCCACAAGCTTCCCACAATAAGTGGGGATTTTGTCCCATTCCTCCTGACAGAGCTGGTGTAACTGAGTCAGGTTTGTAGGCCTCCTTGCTCGCACATGCTTTTTCAGTTCTACCCACAAAAAGGGTCTCTTTTCCAAGCTTAAAAGAATAAACATTTACATGCCACGGGCCAGAAAAGGTTGAATACATTGGCCATGCTGTCAATCCAGTATTACTTATGCCATGTTCAAAACAACTGGAAACTCGGGAACTGAGAAATCTCAGACTTCAGTGAATTCAAGACAACAGGGAACTAACTCTGAGCTCTGACTGGGAAAATACGCTTTGAACGGTCATCCAACTCAGAATTCCAATTCGAGAACTCGGGCCTCTTTCTAGAGCTCTGACCTGAAGATCACTGACGTCATGATTCAACCTTGTTTTTTTCCCAGAGTTCCCAGTTGTCCTTGAAGCACCATAAATCCAGAGAATGACAAAGTTTCATGACAAAATTTGCCAGCAAGAAGGACCACAGAGCCACTTTCATGTTCAAGTGAGCACAGCTCAGGACCTGAAGCAAGGATATGCATATTCTTGATACCATTTGAAAGGAAACACTTTGAAGTTTGTGGAAATTTGAAATTAATGTAGGAGAGTATAACACATTTGATCTAGTAAAAGGTAATACAAAAAAAACATGTGCCATCATCTTTGAAATGCAAGAGAATGGCCATAATGTATTATTCCAGCCCAGGCACAATTTAGATTTTGTCCACTAGATGGCAGCAGTTTATGTGCAAAGATTTAGACTGATCTAATGAACCATTGCATATCTGTTGAAAATGTTGTATCAAGAATGCCCAAATGTGCCTAATTGGTTTATTAATACATTTTCAAGTTCATAATTGTTCACTCTCCTCAAACAATAGCATGGTATTCTTTCACTGTAATAGCTACTGTAAATTGGACAGGGCAGTTAGATTAACAAGAATTGAAGCGTTCTGCCCATATCAGATATGTCTATGTCCTGGGACATTTTCTTGTTACTTACAACCTCATGCTAATCACATTAGCCTACATTAGCTTAACCGTCCCGTGGCGGGGACACCGACCCTGTAGAGGTTTTAAAGTGACTAGTGTTCCATTATTAAAGTGGACAGTGATTTAAGGTCTATGTATATAGGGCAGCAGCCTCTAATGTGCTAGTGATGGCTATTTAACAGTCTGCTGGCCTTGAGATAGAAGCTGTTTTTCAGTCTCTCGGTCCCAGCTTTAATGTATCTGTAACAAACTCGCCTTCTGGATGATAGCGGGGTGAACAGGCAGTGACTTGGGTGGTTGTTGTCCTTGATGATCTTTTTGGCGTTCCTGTGATATTGGGTGCTGAAGGTGTCCTGGAGGACAGTTAGTTTACCCCCGGTGAAGCATTGGGCAGGCCGCACCAGCCTCTGGAGAACCCTGCGGTTGCGGGTGGTGCAGTTTCCATACCAGGCAGAGATACAGCCCAACAGGATGCTCTCAATTGTGTATCTGTAAAATATTGTGAGGGTTTTAGGTGCCAAGCCAAATTTCGTCAGCCTCCTGAGGTTGAAGAAGCGCTGTTGCACCTTCTTCACCACTGTCTGTGTGGGTGGACAATTTCAGTTTGTCAGTGACGTGTGTGCCAAGGAACTTGAAGCTTTCCACCTTCTCCACTGCGGTCCCGTCGATGTGGATAGGGGGAGGTCCCTTTGCAATTTCCTAAAGTCCACAATCAGCTCCTTTGTTTTGTTGACGTTGGGTAAGAGGTTATTTTCCTGGCACCACACTCCCAGGGCCCTCACCTCCTCCCTGTAGGCTGTCTCATCATTGTTGGTAACCAGGCCTACTACTGTTGTGTATTCTGCAAACTTGATGATTGAGTTGGAGCTGTGCGTGGCCATGCAGTCATGGGTGAACAGGGAGCACAGGAAAGGGCTGAGCACACACCCTTGTGGGGCCCTATTGTTGAGGATCAGTGAAATGGAGGTGTTGTTTCCTACCTTCACCACCAGGAAGTCCAGATGGCACCAACAGATAGGGCAGCCGTGCTTCTAGTTCCTAGGCAACTTTGTGCTATTTCATTTTGTTATGTGTTATTTCTTACATTATTAGCTCAGATTTTTTTGGGGTGTAATTACATACAGCCGGGAAGAACTTTTGGATATCAGAGCAGAGGTAACTCACCAGCATTACCAGAATTACAACCAGCAATACGACTTTCCTGAATCGGATCCTTTGTTTGTACCCCCCAAGGAAATGTAACTGATTCGAGAGGCTGATCTAAAACACTGGTGGCGGAGAACAGGTATTCGGAGTGGACTTCTAGTCCACCGCTTCCAAGTATATTACTCGCTAATGTTCAGTCTCTGGATAATAAAGTTGACGAGCTCTGGGCGAGGATCTCCTTCCAGAGAGACTTCATGGATTGTAACATACTCTGTTTCACGGAAACATGGCTCTCTCAGGATATACTCTACGAGTCCGTACAGCCAGTTGGGTTCTCAGTTCATCATGCAGACAGAAATAAATATCTCTCTGGGAAGAAGAAGGGCAGGGGTGTATGTTTCATGATTAACTACTCATGGTGTGATTGTGATAACATACAGGAACTCAAGTCCTTTTGTTCACCAAACCTAAAATACCTCACAATCAAATGCTGACAGTATTACCGCCCAGGAGAATTCTCTTCGGTTATAGTCACAGCCATGTATATTCCCGCCGCAGGGCAATTCCACGACGGCCCTCAATAGAACTTCATTGGACTTTATGCAAACTGGAAACCACATATCCTGAGGCCGCATTTTTTGTAGCTGTGGATTTTAACAAATCAAATTTTAGGAAAACTCTACTGAAGTTCTATCAACACATTGACTGTAGTACTCGCGCTGATAAAACTCTCGACCACTGCTACCCCAACTTCCGGGATGCCAACAAGGCTCTCCCCGCCCTCCCTTTGGCAAATCTGATGACGACTCCATTTTGCTCCTCCCTTCCTATAGGCAGAAACTCAAACAGAAAGTACCCGTGCTAAGGACTATTCAATACTGGTCGGACCAATCGGAATCCACACTTCAAGATTGTTTTGATCACGCAGACTTGGATATGTTCCAGGTAGCCTCCGAGAATAACATTTACGAATACACTGATACGGTGGTGACTGAGTTTACCAGGAAGTGTATAAGAAATGTTGTACCCACTGACAATTATAACCTACCCTAACCAGAAACCGTGGATAGATGGTAGCATTCGTGCAAAACTGAAAGTGCGAACCATTGCCTTTAACCATGGCAAGGTGACTGGGAATATGGCCAAATTAAAACAGTGTAGTTATTCCCTCCATAATGAAATCAAACAGGCAAAATGTCAGTACAGAGAAAAAGTGGAGTCGCAATTTAACGGCTCAGACACGAGACGTATGTAGGCAGGGTCTACAGACAATCACAGACTACAAAAGGAAAACCACCCAAGTCTTCCTTCCGGACAAGCTAAACACCTTCTTTGCCCGCTTTGAGGATAAGACAGTGCCACGCTTTGAGGATAACACAATGACACGGCCCGCTACCAAGGACTGTGGGCTCTCCTTCTCTGTGGCCGACGTAAGTAAGACATTGAAGTGGCTGCTGGGCCAGACGGCATCCCTAGCCGCGTCCTCAGAGCATGTGCAGACCAGCTGGCTGGAGTGTTTACGGACATATTCAATCTCTCCCTATTCCAGTCTGCTGTCCCCACATACTTCAAGATGTCCACCATTGTTCCTGTAACTTAGAAAGCAAAGGTAACAGAACTAAATGACTATCGCCCAGTAGCTCTCACTTCTGTCATCATTAAGTGCTTTGAGAGACTAGTCAAGGATCTTATCTTTTCTACCTTACCTTACCTGACACCCTAGACCCACTTCAATTTGCTTACTGCCCCAATAGATCCACAGACGATGCAATCGCCATCGCACTGCACACTCCCCTGTCCCACCTGGACAAGAGGAATACCTATGTAAGAATGCTGTTCATTGACTATAGCTCAGCATTCAACACCATAGTACCCTCCAAGCTCACCGTTAAGCTCGAGACCCTGGGTCTGAACCCCGCCCTGTGCAGTTGAGATTTTTAGATAGTAGATCTTATATATAGGATATGTTTCTTCATTTGTAGCATTGTTTGGTGATTTCCATGTATTCATGTTGCAGAGATCAGCACAGCAATAACCTTCCATGTAAGACATCCTATAATCAATTAGGCTACACATTGTGTGTGTGGGTGTGTGTTTCCATGTCCTGTTTTGGACAATAAATATAAAATGTATATGTTTTCTGACAGCGTTGATAATATTGTGGTGCTTTTGTGCTGTAATAATATGTGTAATTGGGGGGGGTTAACTAATTTTCTTTACAAACTTTTATTTTTTTACCTATCTCAAGACTCCATGTGTCTATTAAACTACATTGATTGGTTGGGGTTTATTGGTGACCCTGATAAGGGCCTACACTTCCTACATAGGCAATGGACAATATCATTGAGGAGTACTTCCAGCGTGGATTCACAAACAATGAAATGTTTTTGGAGGACTCACACAACATACCAATAAGTCTTTGAACCCTAGAGAGAGTTCTAAGTAGGAATCAGCTCTGGCGGGTTTAAAACAAAACAGATGAAGCAGAGGTGCTGTCCATTTTACAACAGCAGCTTCCAATATCATGTCGACAACATGGCTACTGGTGGATGCAACAGAAATTTTGAACGGACCAAATAGATACCAACATGGAAACTGTCCGTCAACTTCTGTGCCATCTTGGATGGTGAGTGTGTCAACCAGCGAGCAAGGAACCACCTGAGCAAGCGACTGTGTAACAGTTGTGGCCCAAATTATGTTTGGCACGTGGATGGTTACGACAAGTTAAAACCTTATGGAATATGTTACAGTGGACGCATCGACAGGTTTTCACATAAAATGATATGGCTAGAAGGCTTCAAGTCAAACAATGACCCTAGGCTCATCACTGGGTATTTCATGGATGCTGTGATTGAAAGTAATGGATGCCCCCATAGATTGAGGCTTGAAGATGGAACTGAAAACAGCCATATAACAGAGATGCAAAAATGTCTGCATCACTCTGTGGATGAGGCTGTAAAAGACTGTCACTTTGAGCCCCAGCACTTTGAGTCCCCTCCTGTACTCCCTGTTCACCCATGACTGCGTGGCCAAGCACGACTCAAACACCATCATTAAGTTTGCTGACGACACAACAGTGATAGGACTGATCAACGATGAGACAGCCTATAGGGAGGAGGTCAGAAACCTGGCAGTGTGGTGCCAGGACAACAACCCTCAACGTCTCCCTCAACGTGATCAAGACAAAGGAGCTGATTGTGGACTACACTACACGCCCTCATTCACATCGACGGGGCTGTAGTGGAGCGGGTCGAGAGTTTCAAGTCCCTTGGTGTCGACATCACCAACAAACTATCATGGTCCAAACACACCAAGACAGTCGTGAAGAGGGCACGACTACGCCTTTTCCCCCTCAGGAGACTGAAAAGATTTGGCATGGGTCCCCAGATCCACAAAAGTTTCTACAGCTGCACAATCGAGAGCATCCTGGCCGGTTGCATCACTGTCTGATATGGCAACTGCTCGGCATCCGACCGTAAGGCGCTACAGAGGGTAGTGCGTACAGCCCAGTACATCACTGGGGACAAGCTTCCTGCCATCCAGGACCTATATACTAGACGGTTTCAGAGGAAGGCCCAAGAAATTGTAAAAGACTCCAGTCACCTAAGTCATAGACTGTTCTTTCTGCTACCGCACGGCAAGCGGTGCCAGAGTTCCAAATCTTGGACCAAAAGGCTCCTTAACAGCGTCTACCCTCAAGCCATAAGACAGCTGAACAATTAGTCAAATGGCCACCCTGACTATTTGTGACCGACCGGCTCGATCTTATGGAGCAAAATTTGAAATTGTTTTTTACATTTGATGAAAGTAGACACTCAGAGCTTGAAAATTGTATATAATACACAACAGTTGAGGAACAATGGAAAAGTAATTCTGCTTTGAAAGTTGATAAACTTGAAAAGCTCACTTTTGAGAAAATAGCCTTTTTTTGGTACACCTACTTTTATCTACACCCATTCAGCATCAGTCCACACCCGCTTAAGCTTTAGCCACACCCATTTCTTTAAGGGTAGACCAAGCATTCTGTCCTAACAAAAGCAGTCAAGCTAACTGGCTAACGGTGGCTAGTTCCAGACAAAAATGAGAGAACAACTCACTCTGATCATTTTACTCGCCCTAACAGAGCTGGTTAGGCTCTTGGTGACTGCAACTGTGCTGCTGGCAACAATTTAATGACGATTTTTTGCCAACGTTTACTGACACCGGCCATATTCAACGGGTGTTGAGCATTTGTAAATTCGTAAATTATTCTCAGTGAAGCGGCGACTCCAGGATGCTGGCCTTCTAGGCAGATTTGCAAAGAAAAAGCCATATCTCAGACTGGCCAATAAAAAGAAAAGATTAAGATGTGCAAAAGAACACACACTGGACAGAGGAACTCTGCCTAGAAGGCCAGCATCCCAGAGTTGCCTCTTCACTGTTGACGTTGAAACTGGTGTTTTGCAGGTACTATTTAATGAAGCTGCCAGTTGAGGACTTGTGAGGCATCTGTTTCTCAAACTAAACACTCTAATGCTGACGCTCCAGATACTCAACTAGTCTAAAGAAGGCCAGTTTTATTGCTTCTTTAATAAGAACAACAATTTTCAGCTGTGCTAACATAATTGCAAAAGGGTTTTCTAATGATCAATTAGCCTTTTAAAATGATAAATATGGATTAGCTAACACAACGTGCCATTGGAACACAGGAGTGATGGTTTCTGATAATGGGCCTCTGTACGCCTATGTAGATATTCCATAAAAAATCTGCTGTTTCCAGCTACAATAGTCATTTACAACATTAACAATGTCTACACTGTATTTCTGATCAATTTGATGTTATTTTAAATGGACAAAAATGTGCTTTTCTTTCAAAAACAAGGAGATTTCTAAGTGACCCCAAACTTTTGAACGGTAGTGTAGATAGCTAAACAATTTACCATAATCTCAACTCATGATGTTACTTACCTGCATGAATCTGCAGGTGGCTAACCCACCAAGTTCGATGTTAGCTAGCATTAGGCTATAACTGAAAAAGCAAATGACTCTGAGATATGAATAATATTACTAGACAGATCATACGTGTAACGTTAGATAGCTTGGGTGTTTGACTGCTGTTGTTAGGTTAGCTAACTGGCTAACGTTAGCTAGCTACTTCCAGACACAAATGAGAGAACAGCTCACTCTGACCATTTTACTCGCCCTAATGAAATGGTTACTTGTATAGTGGAGTCTTTTCTTCAGACATGTAGCTAGCTAGCTAAACAATGAACCATAATCCCAAATCAAGATGTTACTACCCTGCATGAATCTGCAGGTAGCTAACCAACCAGGTTCAATGTTAGCTAGCTAACATTAGGCTATAGCTAGCAAAACAAATGGCTCTGAAATACGAATAATATTACAACACAGATCATACATGTAACATTAGCTAGCTAGCCAGCCAGCTAATGTTAGCTAGCTAGTTAACAGTGAACTTTTACTTGAAATGAAAATGACTTTCTGGCAAAATCAGAAAAGTGTAATATCTGAAAATGTAGCTAGGTAGACTATCTTACCCGTAGACATGGATGGACGCATCTCCCTCTCTCATGGATGCCATGGTTGCCCTTAGTTTGAAAATGTAATCTGGAGACAGGTGTTTTCTCCATCTCCTTACCTATCATACACGAATTCCACTGATTTCAAAACTCGGTCCTCCAGAAAGTGGAGAGCAACACTTATGCAGTTCTACTACAATATCTATATATTTTTTAAGCTGCGTTAGACAGGATTACCTACACATACTGACTAGTTCAAATAGACAGAAGCGTTCTACACGGCAGACCAATCCAAACTCATCTCTTGGCATGTCCAGCCCACTCATTATCTCAGCCAATCATGGCTAGCGGGAAGGTTGCTGGCGTTTTCTGTGGCTAAATCATATTTGAATGAGTAGGTGCTCTAAAACTTTTGACCGGTAGTGTTTATACCAGTCAAAAGTTTGGACACACCTACTCATTCAAGGGTTTTTCTTTATTTTTACTATTTTCTACATAAAATAACACATATGGAATCATGTAGTAACCAAACAAAAGGGTTAAACAAATCAACATATTTTTTTAGATTTGAGATTCTTCAAAGTTGCCACACTTTGCCTTGATGACAGCTTTGCACACTCTTGGCATTCTCTCAACCAGCTTCATGAGGTAGTCACCTGGAATGCATTTCAATTAATAGGTGTGCCTTGTTAAAAGTTAATTTGTGGAATTTCTTTCCTTCTCAATGCATTTGAGCCAATCAGTAGTGTTGTTACAGGAGGTGGTGGTATACAGAATATAGCCCTATTTGGTAAGAGACCAAGTCCATATTATGGCAAGAACAGCTCAAATAAGCAAAGAGAAATGACAGTCCATTATTACTTTAAGTCATGAAGGTCAGTCAATCTGGAAAATTTCAAGAACTTTCAAAGTTTCTTCAAGTGCAGTCATAAAAACCATGAAGCGCTATAATGAAACTGGCTCTCATGAGGACTGCCACAGGAAAGGAAAACTGAGAGTTACCTCTGCTGCAGAGAATAAGTTCATTACAGTTAACTGCACCTCAGATTGCAGCCCAAATAAATGCTTCACAGAGTTCAAAACAAATCAAATCAAATTGTGTTTGTCACATGCGCCTAATACAACAGGTGAAATGCATACTTACAAGCCCTTAACCAACAATGCAGTTTTAAGAACAATGAGTTAACCTGTTAGGGCTAGGGGGCAGTATTGACACGGCTGGATAAAAAACATACCCGATTTAATCTGGTTACCACTCCTACCCAGTAACTAGAATATGCATATACTTATTACATATGGATAGAAAACACCCTAAAGTTTCTAAAACTGTTTGAATGGTGTCTGTGAGTATAACAGAACTCAAATGGCAGGTCAAAACCTGAGAGATTCCTTTACAGGAAGTGGCCTGTCTGACCATTTCTTGAACTTCTTTTCCATCTCTATCTTTTACTAAGGATCTCTGCTCTAACGTGACACTTCCTACGTCGTCCATAGGCGCTCAGAGCCCGGGAAAAAACAGAATGTCGTCATCCCAGCCCCAGGCTGAAACACATTATCGCCTTTCTCAAGTGGCCGATCAAGGGACACTGGGCTTAGGCGGTGACCCGACCGCCCCCGCCTTTGTGATTTTTTCCTCTGTTTGCCGAAAAGGAGATTCCCTGTCGGAATATTATCGCTTTTCTACGAGAAAAATGGCGTAAAAATTTATTTTAAACAGCGGTTGACATGCTTCGAAGTACGGTAATGGAATATTTAGATTTTTTTTGTCACGAATTGCGCCATGCGAGCGACCCTTCTTTACCATTTCGGATAGTGTCTGGAACGCACGAACAAAACGCCGCTATTCGGATATAATGATGGATTATTTTGGACCAAACCAACATTTGTTATTGAAGTAGCAGTCCTGGGAGTGCATTCTGATGAAGACAACAAAAGGTCATCAAACTTTTATAATAGTAAATATGATTATGGTGAGTGCTAAACTTGCCGGGTGTCTAAATAGCTAGCCCGTGATGCCTGGGCTATGTACTTAGAATATTGCAAAATGTGCTTTCACCAAAAAGCTATTTTAAAATCGGACATATCGAGTGCATAGAGGAGGTCTGTATCTATAATTCTTAAAATAATTGTTATGCTTTTTGTGAACGTTTATCGTGAGTAATTTAGTAAAATGTTAGCGAATTCCCCGGAAGTTTGCGGGGGGTATGCTAGTTCTGAACGTCACATGCTAATGTAAAAAGCTGGTTTTTGATATAAATATGAACTTGATTGAACAAAACATGCATGTATTGTATAACATAATGTCCTAGGGTTGTCATCTGATGAAGATCATCAAAGGTGAGTGCTGCATTTAGCTGTCTTCTGGGTTTTGGTGACATTATATGCTGGCTTGAAAAATGGGTGTCTGATTATTTCTGGCTTGGTACTCTGCTGACATAATCTAATGTTTTGCTTTCGTTGTAAAGCCTTTTTGAAATCGGACAGTGTGGTTAGATTAACGAGAGTCTTGTCTTTAAATAGCTGTAAAATAGTCATATGTTTGAGAAATTGAAGTAATAGGATTTTTAAGGTTTTGAAAATCGCGCCACAGGCTTAAAGTGGCTGTTACGTAGGTGGGACGAATTCGTCCCGCCTAGCCCAGAGAGTAACTAATAGATAAATAAGAAAATAAAAAATATAAATATATACAATAATTAAAGAGCAGCAGTAAAATAACAGTAGCGAGGCTATATACAGGAGGTACCAGTACAGAGTCAATGTGTGGTAGCACAAGTTTGTCGAGTAACTGAGGTAATATGTACATGTAGGTAGACTTAAAGTGACTATGCATAGATAATAACCAGAGAGTAGCAGCAGTGTAGAAAGGGTGGGGGGGCTTTGGGGTAGAAGCTGTTAAAAAGCCTTTTGAACCTATACTTGGCGTTCCGGTACTGCTTGCCGTGTGGTAGCAGAGAGAACAGGCTATGACTAGGGTGGCTGGAGTCTTTGACAATTTTCAGGGCCTTCCTCTGACACCGCCTGGTATAAAGGTCCTGGATGGCAGGAAGCTTGGCCCCAGTGATGTACTGGGCCGTGCGCACTACCCTCTGTAGTGCCTTGCGGTCGGAGGCAGGCAGTGATGCAACCAGTCAGGATGCTGGTTGCAAAGCTATATAACTTTTTGAGGATCTAAGGACCCATGCCAAATCTATTCAGTCTCCCGAGGGGGAATAGGCTTTGGCGTGCCCTCTTCACGACTGTCTTGGTGTTTTTGGACCGTGATAGTTTGTTGTGATGTGCACACCAAGGGACTTGAAACTCTCAACCTGCTCCACTACAGCCCCATCGATGAGAATGGGGGCGTGCTCATTCCTCCTTTTCCTGTAGTCCCCAATCTTCTCCTTTGTCTTGATCACGTTGAGGGAGAGGTTGTTATCCTTGCACCATACGGCCAGGTCTCTGACCTCCTCCCTATAGGCTGTCTCATCGATGTCGGTGATCAGGCCTACCACTGTTGTGTTGTCAGCAAACTTAATTGAATTTGTAACGGAGACGCAGGGAGTCAGGAAGTAGGTGCAGTTAGTGAGTTTAATAATAACGAACATGGCGAGATACAAAACAAGAGAAGCGTCTGGACAAGAGTACAGAACTAATGCTGCCTGATGAGTGAGGCTACCGAGTGCTCGATAAAGGGGAAGTAATCAAGGTAGTGATGAAGTCCAGTTGGGCATAATGATGGGGCGCAGGTGTGCGTAATGATGGATGCAGGTATGCGTAATGATGGTTGCCAGGACCGGTGGTTAGTAAACTGGCACCGTCGAGCACCGGAGTGGGAAAGCAGGGAGTATGCATGAAAGTTCCTCCACAATTATAAGGGCACAAGGCGAGACCCAGATGCAGACACAGGAGGCAGAGTCCAAGATGTTTATTAACAATCCAAAAGAGAGTAGGCAAGAGGCAAGAGAATGGTTGTGGACAGGCAAAAGGTCAAAACCAGTTCAGAGTTCCAGAGGTACAGAATGGCAGGCAAGCTCGAGGTCAGGGCAGGCAGAATGGTCAGGCAGGTGGGAATGGAGTCCAGAACAACAGGCAAAGGTCAAAACCGGGAGTCCTAGTAAAAGAGAATGGAAAAGCAGGAGCACCGGAAAAACACGCTGGTTGACTTGAACATACAAGACAAACTGGCACAGAGACAGGAAACACAGGGACAAATACACCAGGGAAAATAAGCGACACCTGGAGGGGGTGGAGACAATCACAAGGACAGGTAAAACAGATCAGGGCGTGACAGCAATACTATCCTAAATGACAGAGTGAAAAGATGGAAGCTTGTACAGAATACAAATATTCCAAAACATTCATCCTGTTTGCAACAAGGCACTATAGTAAAACTAAAGAAAAAATATTTATGTCCTGAATACAAAGTGTTATGTTTGTGGAAAATCCAACTCAACACAAACACATCACTGAGTATCACTCTTTATATTTTCAAGCATAGTGGTGGCTGCGTCATGTTATGGGTATGCTTGTCATCGGCAAGGACTATGGAGTTTTTTTTTAGGTTAAAAATAAACTGAATAGAGCTAAGCACAGGCTAAATCCTAGAGGAAAACCTGGTTCAGTCTTCCTTCCAACAGACACTGGGAGAATAATTCACCTTTCAGCAGTGCAATAACCAAAAACACAAGGCCAAATATACACTGGAATTGCTTATCAAGACGACATTGAATGTTCCTCAGTGGCCTAGTTACAGTTTTGACTTAAATTGGCTTGAAAATCTATGGCAAGACTTGAAAATGGCTATCTACCAATGATCAACAACCAACTTGACAGAACTTGATAAAATAAAAAAATAAGAAGAAAAATTATATATGTGCAAATATTGCACAATCCAGGTGTGCAAAGCCCTTAGAGAGTTACCATGACTACGTGGAACTCTATTCCACATCAAGTAACTGACACAAGCAGTGAAATTAGATTTAAAAAACGGATACAAAAACACCTTATGGAACAGCGGGGACTGAAGCAACACAAACATTGGCACAGACACATGCATACTCACACACACACACACACATACGCACTATACATACACATGGATTTAGTAATGTAGATATGTGGTAGTGGTGGAGTACGGGCCTGAGGGCACACAGTGTGTTGTGAAGTCTGTGAATGTATTGTAATGTTTTAGAATTGTATAAACTGCCTTAAAACCTGTTGGGGATAGGGGGCAGTATTGAGAATTTTGAAAAAAATATGTGCCCATTTTTAACTGCCTACTACACCAACTCAGAAGCTAGGATATGCATATTATTGTTCAGGTTTGGATAGAAAACACTCTGAATTTTCTAAAACTGTTTGAATGGTGTCTGTAAGTATAACAGAACTCATATGGCAGTCAAAACCCTGAGACAAATTCTGACAGGAAGTGGATACCTGATGTGTTGAATTACCTTTAAACCTATGCCATTGAAACACACAGGGGCTTATTAATCGTTGAGCACTTCCTATGGCTTCCACTAGATGTCACCAGTCTTTACAAAGTGGTTTGAGTCTTCTGCTGTGAGAACTGAACGAACAAGAGCCTTGGAACGGTGGTGGCCGACAAGACTCTGGCGCGCGAGTTCATGTTGGGTACTCTCGTTCCAATACGTTTTAAAAGAGAATGCAATCGTCCGCCTTGAATATTATTCATGTTCTGGTTGAAAAAGGCCCTAATGATTTATGCTATACAACGTTTGACATGTTTGAACGAACGTAAATATTTTTTCTCCCCTCTTTCATGAAGACAAGTCCGGCGGGCTTAGATCATGTGCTAACAACACAGAGCTTTTTGGACATAAATTATGAGCTTTTTCGAACAAAACTACATTTGTTATGGACCTGGGATTCCTGGAAGTGACATCTGATGAAGAGAATCAAAGGTAATGGATTATTTACATAGTATTTTCGATTTTAGATCTCTCCAACATGGCGGTTAGTCTGTATCGCAAAGCGTATTTTTCTGGGCGCAGTGCTCAGATTATTGCAAAGTGTGATTTCCCAGTAAGGTTATTTTTAAATCTGTCAATCCGGTTGCGTTCAAGAGATGTAAATCTATAATTCTTTGAATGACAATATAATATTTTACCAATGTTTTCGAATAGTAATTATTTAATTTGTTGTGCTGATTTGACTGGCGGTATTGGAGGGAAAAGATTTCCTCAACATCAATGCCATAGTAAAACGCTGTTTTTGGATATAAATATGAACTTGATAGAACAAAAAATGCATGTATTGTCTAACATAATGTCCTAGGAGTGTCATCTGATGGAGATTGTCAAAGGTTAGTGCATAATTTTAGCTGGTTTTCTGCTTTTGGTGACGCGTGTCTTTGCATTGACAAAACATTACACACAGCTATTTTCAATGTACTGTCCTAACATAATCTAACTTTATGCTTTCGCCATAAAGCCTTTTTGAAATCGGACAACGTGGTTAGATTAAGGAGATGTTTATCTTTCAAAGGGTGTAAGATAGTTGTATGTTTGAGAAATTTGAATTATGACATTTAATTGTTTTCAAATTTGGCGCTCTTGATATTTCACCTGTTGTTGATAGGGTGTACCAGGGGTGGGACGCTTGCGTCCCACATAGCCCATAGAGGTTAAGTTTGCTGGACCCCAGGAAGAGTAATGGGGATCCATAATAAATACAAATACAGCTGTAATCATTGCCAAAGGTGATTCTAACATGTACTGACTCAGGGGTGTGAATATTCATGTGAATGAGATAGTTCTGTGTTTCAATTTCAATAAATTTGCAAACATTTCCAAAAACATGTTTTCACTTTTTCATTATGGGTTATTGTGTGCAGATGGGTGAGGGGGAAAAAAAGAAAATGTAATCCATTCAGAATTCAGTCTGTAACACAGCAAAATGTGGAATAAGTGAAGGGGCATGAATACTTTCTGAAGGCACTGTAGCTAGCAAATCTTTCCTTGACGTTCTTCTCCCCAGCACCGCTTTACTCACAAAAGTAAAACAAGAATGCAGGAAAACCACAGACTACCACTTAGCAGTACATTTTGTGTACATTTTTTGAAACTTTCTTAAAGCTGTGTTGTTGTGTATCCTACAGGGCCCTCTGTCCCAACTGCTGTATGGTCATCCTGCTGTATGGAATGTTGACAATGTGCTTGAGCAAGCAGGCTGCCTGCGTGCAGAGATCTATTACTGTGCAGAAGGTAAATATTCCAATCCACATTTTATCTGGAACTGATATGCCTACCTCCTATTTAGCTACTGAAATTAGAATAAAATGACTGCATGCATTATGTTAATTGCTTAAAAGCTACAAGGGAAAAAAATTATAGTTATAATAGTTATTTAGTCAAATTCAGGGGTAAAAAAAAGGGTTGTGTAATTTCTGGTGGATTGTAGTAGGATATTGATGTCACGTCCTGACCAGTAGAGGGTGTAGTTGGGTCAGGACGTGGCAGAAGGGAGTGTGTGTGTTTTATTGTTTCATTGATTTTGGCCGTGTGACTTCCATTCAGGCACAGCTGTAGAGGGTTGTGGTTGATTGGGAGTCACACATAAGTTGCCTACGTTTCCTTTGTATTTCGTGGGTAATTGTGCTTGTCATTGTGGTTGCACCTGACAGGACTGTGTTGGCTGTCAGTTTTGTTGTTTTTGTACATTGCATAGTGTTTGTGTAATTAAATATGACGAACCCTAACTCCGTCGCATTTTGGTCCACTTCTTCCTCAGACAGCCGTTACAGAATTACCCACCAAACCAGGACCAAGCGGCGGAGGAGGAAGGAGCAGCAGGAGTACAGCGTTATGGACAAATGGACTTGGGAACAAATCCTGGACGGAGAGGGACCATGGACTCAGGCTGGGGATTATCGCCTCCCGCAGTGGGAGATTGAAGCGGAGAGGCGCTATTACGAGGAGAGAGAGCGCAACGAGCGCGAGAGGCAGCCCCAATAATTTTTTTGGGGGGGGCACACGGGACAGTCGGTGGAGCTGAGGTCGGAACCAGAGCCAGTCGGGATGACATTGGAGGTGAGCGAGGGATATGAGGCAGAGACTGTGACGGGGTTAATGGGGAAATTAGGAGAGAGAGAGAGATGAGAGAGCTGCTAGTATGGTGCATAAAATACGGCATTCGCCCTAATGAGCGTGTCGTGGGAATGATGTCACCTGAGGCAGCTCTCCATCCTCGTCCTGAGGTGCGTGCTGGTTGTCTGGTAAAGACTGTGCCTGCGCCCAGAAACAGGCCTCCTGCCTGTCTTCCCAGCCCTGCACGTCCTGTGCCTACGCCCAGAACCAAGCCTCCTGCATGTCTTCCCATCCTGGTCAAGCCCGTGCCTCCTCCACGGACCAGTCCTCCAGTGGGTCTCCCTATCCTGGTCAAGCCCGTGTCTCCTCCACGGACCCGTCCTCCAGTGGGTCTCTCCACCCTGGTCTCTCCTGTGCCACCTCCTCAAACCAGGCCTCCAGCGGGTCTTCCCAGACTGGTGAGTCCAGGGCCTGCGCCCAGAGCCAGGTCTCCGTTATGTCTCCCCAGCCTGGTGAATCCTGAGCCGGAACTGCCAGAGTGGCCAGACTGCCCGGAACTGCCAGAGTGGCCAGACTGCCCGGAACTGCCAGAGTGGCCAGACTGCCCGGAACTGCCAGAGTGGCCAGACTGCCCGGAACTGCCAGAGTGGCCAGACTGCCAGAGTGGCCAGACTGCCCGGAACTGCCAGAGTGGCCCTCCTGCCCCCCGGCCCAGCCCGAGTGGTCCGTCTGCCAGGGTCAGCCCGAGTGGCCCGTCTGCCCGGCGCAGCTATCGGCGCCATCAAAGTGGGCAACGCCGAAGGTGGAGCGAGGTCCACGTCCTGCACCTGAGCCACCTCCAGGATAGGTGGGTTGGGGAGGGAGGGTGTAGCACAGTGCCGTCGGTGACGGCAGCCACCCTCCCTTCCCTCCCTTATTGTTTAGGTGTTATATTTTGTTGTGGGATTTTCTTGTGTTTTCCTTTTTTAGGTGCATCCCGGGGTCTGCACCTTGAGGGGGGGGTACTGTCACGTCCTGACCAGTTGAGGGTGTAGTTGGGTCAGGACGTGGCAGAAGGGAGTGTGTGTGTTTTATTGTTTCATTGATTTTGGCCGTGTGACTTCCAATCAGGCACAGCTGTAGAGGGTTGTGGTTGATTGGGAGTCACACATAAGTTGCCTACGTTTCCTTTGTGTTTCGTGGGTAATTGTGCTTGTCATTGTGGTTGCACCTGACAGGACTGTGTTGGCTGTCAGTTTTGTTGTTTTTGTACATTGCATAGTGTTCGTGTAATTAAATATGACGAACCCTAACTCCGCCGAACCCTAACTCTGGTCCACTTCTTCCTCAGACAGCCGTTACAATTGAAATAAAAGACAGAGGCCTGCATGTTATTTGTTAAATTCTGAAAACAATTTGAGTTAGTCATAATAGAACTCCAAAACAGCATTCAGTGGAACAGAAGACAATGTGCAGCACAATAAAAAGTGCAATTAGCTAACACAGATAAAAGATGACCATCAGAAGCCAACATCAAGCTATCAGATGTCATTAATTAAACAACCATTATTTCATTATTCTGCAGTTTTACTGTATTTTAATGGCAGTGCATTTTTGTAAATGTATCCTGTATTATTGTGCATGTTTATCTTACATGCTGGTAGCCTAGAACAAATGTTATGAAAGTGAGTGTGCCCTTTTCAATTGGGTGGACTGCAACTACGAAAAACACTGGCATAGCCTGTAGTAAAAGCAAAAGCATTTATAGCATCTGAGATTTTCTAAATTAGGGACCATCTCTGATAGCTATAGGACCATAGAGACTGTCACAACTGTTTTGCTTTTAATGAACTAGCAAATTCCATGACTTGGGAGTGAAATATATCACATTTCTTTGTTTTAAAAAAATTGGTATTTCAACACCTGCCGAATAAAAAATCTAAAATGGCCCTACTCCTGAAAAATATGATTCTGCTGGACCTTGGAAGAGCTTGGCCCGCATGAAGCACCCAGAGTCCCCAAAGTCTCGGATTAGGCCCATTGTGTTGACTGGGTACGTTATGCCATGATACCCTAATCTGCTTTTGTTGCACTCTGCCAGCTGATGTTTGCCAAGTGCTGAATCATGCAAACCCTGCTGAAAAATTACTTTAATAATTGTAATGGTTCTAGTGTCTTATATGCAATGGGTGTATGGCCCACAAACAATATGCCCATGTTTATATAGATTGATGTCTATAATTGCAACAGCATTTATATAACTGGTCAGTTGTTCAATCAGATTTCAACCAAAAACCAGATATCAACCAAAAAGACGTCTTGATCTGGTAATGATCTGCTTATAAGACGTCCAGACCAGATTTCAACCATTTATTTTTGGTGGTTTATGTTAAAGTCTGAATGCAGCTGAACATTTTGGTTAAAGACAGACTCTTAGCCTGTGCAATAGGCTAGGTTACACACAATGATGTCACAGTTAGACAACTTTTCTTTGTCACAAAACAATTCACATGTTCATGGAATTACTTAGCTATGAATGTTCTTGCATATGTTGAGTCTTGACAGTGTTTGCAACATATGTAATATATGTTGTTACAATCCGAATGTCTGTGACTGATTTATATGCATTAATGTGCATCAGCCACGTGTATATTTATTGGTCAATAGCTGCCATGTTGTTTTAGGTACTAGTCTGGGAAATGTTGCTTTGAGAGAGATTTGTCCTTAAATGACACATATCAATTTTCGTGCAGAGCCGTCATTCAGTCCCAGAGGACTATCGTTTTAAGTGTTTTTCACAAAATTAAAAATGGCGGAAAATCCATCATGGCGGACCTCATGGGTCCAGAGGCAAATATGTTCCTTGTGAGGAGAGGGATTTATGTACTCTATGTCCTAACCTTAGATCAAATGGGGTGAGGGGAGTTAGCATTTTCAGTCGCTTGTTATCGTGCCCCTTTCTGACCAGTCAGTGTAATTTTGTAAATGCCAGATCTCTATGACAGGTTTTGTCTAAATCAGGCCAGTGCTGTCTGAGCTATTGTGTCATCCACAGTCTCCCTCCCGATTGATTGTGGGGGACAATAAAGATAGCCCAGTAAAAATAGACCACTATCACCACCTACTGGTGGAATACATTTTCTCACAATTAATCTACCAAAGAGAATATAACGTCTTACTACATAGGCCTATGCACAACCACACACCTCCTGACTATTGGGAGTTGCACATTATAGGGTGATTGTAATTCTAAAGATCCATCTTTGTCTAAGTATTACAGCATACAGCTTCAAGTCACCTCTCCAGCCTACGGTTTAACAGAGAGTGTTGTGTGGCACTTCCTGTTGCTGCAACATCATATTGTGAGGGAGCTGAGAAGACATTTTAGCCCTGACCGCAATGATATTGTGTGTGTGTGTGTGTGTGTGTGTGTGTGTGTGTGTGTGTGTGTGTGTGTGCGTGTGTGTGTGTGTGTGTGTGTGTGTGTGTGTGTGTGTGTGTGTGTGTGTGTGTGTGAAGATGTATACACATACAGTACATTCGGAAAGTATTCAGACCTTATACCTTTTTCCACATTTTGTTGCAATACAGCCTTGTTCTAAAATAGATGAAATCATTTTTTTTCCTTCATCAATCTACACACAATACTCCATAATGACAAAGCAAAAACAGGTTTTTAGAAATGTTAGCAAATGTATTACAAATAAGAAACAGAAATACCTTACATAAGTATTCAGACCCTTTGCTATGAGACTCGAAATGATGGTCACTCTGACAGAGCTCCAGAGTTCCTCTGTGGAGATGGGAGAACCTTCCAGAAGTACAAACATCTCTGTAGCATTCCACCAATCAGGCCTTTATGGTAGAGTGGCTAGACGGAAGCCACTCCTCAGTGAAAGGCACATGACAGCCCACTTGGAGTTTGCCAAAAGGAACCTAAAGGACTCAGACCATGAGAAACAAGATTCTCTGGTCTGATGAAACCAAGATTGAACTCTTTGGCCTGAATGCCAAGCGTCATGTCTGGATGAAACCTGGCATCATCCCTACAGTAAAGCATGGTGGTGGCAGCATCATGCTGTGGGGGATGTTTTTCAGCGGCAGGGACTGGGAGACTAGGCAAAGAATAACGGAGCAAAGTACAGAGAAATCCCTGATGAAAATCTGCTCCAGAGCACTCAGGACCTCAGACTTTCAGTATATATTTATTTTCTGAAATTTGCTAAGATTAAAAAAACACATTTTTTGCTTTGTCATTATGGGGTATTGTGTGTAGATTGATGACAATTATATTTTTTAAATCCATTTTAGAATAAGGCTGTAATGTAACAAAATGTGGAAAAAGTAAAGGGGTCTGAATACTTTCCAAATGCACTGCAGAGGAAACATTGATTGTGTGTATGTGTTTGTCTATGAAGACAGTAGGCTATCCTAATTCTTGAAACGTGTACTGTCCAATATGGATGTGAAGATTTTCTTGATTGCTCAGAGAGAGAGACAGGGTCATGGTCATGTGAATCATGTAGGCCACTTTACCACTTATAGCCTGGCTGTTCCTGGAAGTCAATGGACATTGATAGATAATGGGTCATGCTGTGCAAGTATATATCAGCCATGGCATTGTGAAAGACAGACTGCACTAGATTGTTTTTTATAAGGATCGTTACCAGAAGGTTTTGTTTTTGGACACAGTCTCAGTTTTACTTTTTATGACTACTTTAACCTTTTTGACTTATCAAGTAATGACATACAGTATATTAACAACACTTGTGACAGTGAAACACACAGGCAGCAAATGTAATACAATAATACAATATAAAAATAGCAAACCCTAAAATAACCAGAATTGTTTAAATGATCTATTTCAGAGTACATTACAGAAAGTAAGAAATACACGACAAGACACTCACTTACCGTCAAAAGGACTCAACACAGCCAAATCACACTGAAAAAAAAAAAAAAATGCAGTCACAAAACAAGAGATTATGATCCATTGATAAAATAAGATTTTCTCTGAAACCAGGATGGGAAACCACCTGAATTGTAGCGCATCTGACTGTGTGGGTGACATGTGACTAGACTGAAACATGCGGAGTTCGACCTAGGCCTAGATCTGGAGGATGATGTACGCTGTAAACGCCCCCGACCTCATCTACATTCTCTGTCTGTCCCCACACACTAAAGCCACAACAAAGTATTTCACATCATCGTTTGCTATGGCTCTGGGTTCTCTTTCATGAGTCATGGTCATTACGGTAACCCTGCCATTCCACTGTTTTACTGGATCTTATCATCTGCCATATGTAATAGAGTTAATCAGTTTGGTTTAAAGATGCACAATGCAGAAATCGCTCTGCCGTTTCCTGGTTGCTAAAATTCTAATAGATCACCTAATTTCAGTTTATGTGACAAACAAGCAAGTATAGTCTAGAGAATCCTTGTACTTTCTAAACCGATGTGAAATATATTTTCCATAAACAAAAATCTTGTATTTTCAGCTGTTTGAAGCTGCTGTATAAAACAGAAAGTAAAAGACGCACAAATTAAACTTAATTAAACAGCGAGCATAGAAATAGTGCACATGAGAATGACAGATACAGTAAATAACACACATTTCTATGTGAATTTGGTCGTGTTGGGTGGATTACATTTATTCTTTTGTCGTCCATCTACACATAATATCCCATAATAAAAAAGTGAAAACATATTTTGGGGAATTTATGCTCATTTATAAAAAATTAAACACATCAATATCTAATTTACATACACTATATGACCAAAAGTATGTGGACACCTGCTGGTCTCATTCCAAAATCATGGACATTAATATGGAGTTGATCCCCCATTTGCTGCTATAACATCCTCCACTCTTGTTGGAACATTGCTGCGGGGACTTGCTTCCATTCAGCCACGAGCATTAGTGAGGTCGGACACTGATGTTGGGCGATTAGGCCTGGCTCACAGTCGGCATTCCAATTCATCCCAAAGGTGTTCGAAGAGTTTAGGTCATGGCTTTGTCCAGGCCAGTCAAGTTCTTCCACACTGATCTCGACAAACCTTTTCTGTATGGACCTCACTTTGTGCACAGCGGCATTGTCATGCTGAAACAGGAAATGGCCTTCCCCAAACTGTTGCCACACAGAATCGTCTAGAATGTCATCGTATGCTGTAGTGTTAAGATTGCCCTTCACTGGAACTAAGGATCCTAGGCCGAACCATAAAATACAGCCCCAGACCATTATTCCTTCTCCACCACTTTACAGTTGGCACTAGGCATTTGGGCAGGTAGCGTTCTCCTGGCATCCACCAAACCCAGATTTGTCCGTTGGACTGTCAGATGGTGAAGCGTGATTCATCATTCCAGAGATCGCGTTTCCACCACTCCAGAGTCCATTGGCGGCGAGCTTTACACCACTCCAGCCGACGCTTGGCATTACGCATGGTGATCTTAGGCTTCTGTGCGGCTGCTCGGCCATGGAAACATATTTCATGAAGCTCCTGACGAACAGTGCTTTTGCTGACGTTGCTTCCAGAGGCAGTTTGGAAATAGGTAGTGAGTGTTGTAACTGAGGACAGATTATATTTATGCACTTCAGTACTCGGCGGTCCCGTTTTGTGAGCTTGTGTGGCCTACCACTTCGTGTCTGAGCCATTGTTCCTCCTAGACGTTTCCACTTCACAATAAAAGCACTTACAGTAGGGCTGAAATTTGACAAACTCACTTGTTGGAAAGGTGGCATCCTATGACGGTGCCACGTTGAAAGTCACTGAGCTCTTCAGTAAGAACATTCTACTGCCAATGTCTGTTTATGGAGATTGCATGGCTGTGTGCTCGATTTTATACACCTGTCAGCAAAGGGTGTGGCTGAAATAGTCAAATCCACAAATTTGAAGAGGTGTCCACGTACTTTTGTATATACAGTGCATTCAGAAAGTATTCAGACACCTTGACTTCCAACTACCTACCTCATCCCCATATTTGTTTTTGTTTTTCTGCTCTTTTGCACACCAGTATTTCTACTTGCATAACCTCATCTGCACATCTATCACTACAGTGTTAATTGCAAAATTGTAATTACTTCACCACTATGGCCTATCTATTGCCTTACCTCCTTACTTCATTTGCACACACTATATTCAGACTTTTATATTGCGTTTTTGACTGTACATTTCTTCATCCCATGTGTAACTCTGTGTTGTTTTTGTCACACTGCTTTGCTTTATCTTGGCCAGGTTGCAGATGTAAATGAGAACTTGTTCTCAACAGGCCTATCTGGTTAAATAAAGGTGAAATATATATTTAAAAAAAATACTTTGCACATGAACCGCTGCCCACTTTGAGAAAGAAATCATGAAAGTATTTACTTGAAATGCCTGGGTTTGCCAGTGATTGTCCATGAGGTGAGTTAATCGTCTCATGTTGAGATTCAAAGTTCAAACCATTTTAAACGCGCAGCTGCAGCTTCACACTTTTCTGGTCTAACGTGTTAACTTCTTAACCCATCCTTTATACCTTTTGCTCGAAGGGAGCGGTTTCGGCAGGCTGGCACACTCCCTGACCTCACTACCAGAGGTGGGACCAAGTCATTGTTTTACAAGTCTATGACATAGAGGGTAAACAAAAAGTGAGTAAGAGTACCGTCCTTAATTTGCAGAGCGCAGACCTCTCTAGATAAGAAAACACTACATATCCCAGGAAGCATTGGAAAGATCGGGAGCTTTGGCACTGGTGATGGGCATTCCGGCTCCCAAACTGCTCTTTCAAAAAAATATGTTTTGTATTTTTTCAAGTCAAACAGTTTGCGATAGTTCGTCTATGATTGGTGTTAAAGTAATTCTAATAAAATGATTAAATGAAATCATACTCTACCTTAACCACAATGTATTTAAAAATGCATTGGTTTGTTATGAAGAAGAATGCTATAAAACATTTGCATTTAAAGTTTAACTTTTTAATGTATATAAACAAAGTCCATATAAAACTGACCATTCAAAACGAATACAATCTGAACAGCATAATAGAATATTGCACCATATCAAAGAAAAATAAATAACAATTTGCAAAAATGCAACATCCCACAAATTGAAATAAATGTAAAAAAGAAGGATGCTATTAAACATGTGCATTTAAAGTATATATTTTTCAATGTATAGAAACAAAGTGCATATAAATGTAGCAATTAAAAATGAATCCAATCTGAACAACATAATAGAATATTGCACCATATCAAAGAAAAATAAATAGCAATGTGCAAAACTGCAGCATCAGGTTGGGGCGAGGAAAGGGACGGAAGCTATACTGTTACACTGGTGCTTCTGCTCCATCTGATTCCTCTTCTTCCTGTTGCCCTGGTGCCTGAGCCAGCTGACTGCTGGGGCTGTCCCTCCCTGTTGCTGAGATTCTTTGAAGAGCCTCATCAATCGCTCTGGCATCACTGAAGGCTAACTTCTTACACCTGTGGTCAAGTGCAGCGGTTTCTGATTGCATATGATTTATATTCCATTCTGTAGAACTTTCTGTCCATTGATGGACATAGGGTGTCCATCAACTCTGTCACATGTCCTGTGGTTACATTTGCTTCTCTCTGGCGGCTGGCTGTGATTTGCTGCAGACCCTTACACAGGAGTATCATTTTTGAGGCTGTCACGTAGCTGAAAAGAGAGAACAGTAACTTATTAGTTCATGTTTTGTCTACTGATACTACATTCTCATCTACTGCTCATATACATATATAATACTGGATTAAATAATGATGTAGTAATAACTGCTTACGGTACCTCTCTCCACTTATCTCCACAGTGACCTGCTCAAAGGGTTCCAGGACTCTGCACACCTCCTCCACCACCTCCCATTCCTCTTGGGTCAGAGCATCAACAGGTGCATTGACAATGGCCAGGGCAGAGATGATGGCATCCTTTGACTCAAGAAACCACTTCAACATATAAAATGTGGAATTCTACCTTGTAGTGCAGTCTTGTTTAGGCCTCAGCTCAGGCATCCCCATCTGGCGTTGTGTAGACTTTAGTTTTTCAGCACCTACTGTGCTCCTGTGGAAGTATTCCACAGATTCTTTCACTTTGTCCACAGTGGGCTTCATCACCTTCAGAGCATCTCTTACAATCAGGTTGATTGTGTGGGCAAGACATGGATGATGGGTCCATTTTAAAATGTTCATGGCTTTAGTTATGTTAGCTGCATTGTCGCTAACACAACAGACCACTTTTCCATCTACTTGCCATTCTCTGGCCACTATCAACAGTTCCTCTGCCAAGTTCTCTGAGGTGTGTCTGTCCCTGAACTCAAAGCAGTCCAGAAGACAGCTAGACATCAACAAATCTTCAATGAAGTGACATGTAACCAACAGGTAAGAAGTGGTTACCCTTGATGTCCAGCAGTCAGTGGTACGGCAAACTGCAGTAGCTTTTTGGACTCTTTCCCGCACTGAAGCCTGTGTGCTCTCGTACAGTTGTGGAATAAGTGATTTTGAAAGAATTTTCCTGCTTGGAATTGTGTACATTGGAATGAGACTATTGCTATAATTTCTAAAACCTCTGTCCTCCATGATCGAAAATGGCTGGAAATCGGTGGCAATCATTTTAGCCAATGCAATATCAATTTTGGCCTTGTTTTGCTACAGACATAGACTTTGACATAAACTGGTCCATAGAAGACTGCGTAGCTGTGGGTCGCGGAGTAGGCCTACTTGACTGAGTGGATACATCTCCACGTATGGAGGTGTTGGCTCCACCACTATCACTAGCAGGCCCGCTAGATTCTCGAAGCTCCGCTACAGTTAGCTTCACAATTGGGTGCACAGATCACATATGCCGGTGTAGGTTGTGCGTAGAACCAGCTTTATATGAGATTTTGTTTTGGACAATTCTACACTGTGCTCTAACATTGTCTACATTATAAAAATGCATCCAAATGCTACTGTGCTTCCGACTCATTTTCCAGCTGTCGTTTTCACAGCTGTCCTTCCTCTTTCTCCTCAGCTGCTAAGTGTGTGACTGTGAGTGAGTTGGCTCGGCCCTCCCTCATGCATCTTTGGTTCATTGGTTGACACTGCGTGTCTGATTGACAGGAACAACAGGTGAGGCTGTTAGTCTGAGCAGACAGTCAGAACGAATGTGTGTGCGCATGAGCATTTAGGCTTATATTATTTAATTTATTTTTTCGATCTTTGAGTTAGTTAATTCTACTCATTTAAATATTTTGATTATTCATATCTTCATTTTAAAAAGATTCGGCTCTTCTGATATGCGAGCCGGCTCCCAACGTTCACCTACAAGAAACGGCTCTGAGAGCAGACTCGTTCGTGAACGACCCATCACTATTTGGCACCACCACGCTGCTGCGGACTGTGTGAGGTCCTCGCTCGCAATTTGGGGAGATTTTGGGAAAGCGTTTGGAGAACTACACTGCTCAAAAAAATAAAGGGAACACTTAAACAACACAATGTAACTCCAAGTCAATCACACTTCTGTGAAATCAAACTGTCCACTTAGGAAGCAACACTGATTGACAATAAATTTCACATGCTGTTGTGCAAATGGAATAGACAACAGGTGGAAATTATAGGCAATTAGCAAGACACCCCCAATAAAGGAGTGGTTCTGCAGGTGGGGACCACAGACCACTTCTTAGTTCCTATGCTTCCTGGCTGATGTTTTGGTCACTTTTGAATGCTGGCAGTGCTTTCACTCTAGTGGTAGCATGAGACGGAGTCTACAACCCACACAAGTGGCTCAGGTAGTGCAGCTCATCCAGGATGGCATATCAATGCGAGCTGTGGCAAGAAGGTTTGCTGTGTCTGTCAGCGTAGTGTCCAGAGCATGGAGGCTCTACCAGGAGACAGGCCAGTACATCCGGAGACTTGGAGGAGGCCGTAGGAGGTCAACAACCGAGCAGCAGGACCGCTAACTCCGCCTTTGTGCAAGGAGGAGCAGGAGAAGCACTGCCAGAGCCCTGCAAAATGACCTCCAGCATGCCACAAATGTGCATGTGTCTGCTCAAACGGTCAGAAACAGACTCCATGAGGGTGGTATGAGGGCCCGACGTCCACAGGTGGGGGTTGTGCTTACAGCCCAACACCGTGCAGGACGTTTGGCATTTGCCAGAGAACACCAAGATTGGCAAATTCGCCACTGGCACCCTGTGCTCTTCACAGATGAAAGCAGGTTCACACTGAGCACGTGACAGACGTGACAGAGTCTGGAGACGCCGTGGAGAACGTTCTGCTGCCTGCAACATCCTCCAGCATGACCGGTTTGGCGGTGGGTCAGTCATGGTGTGGGGTGGCATTTCTTTGGGGGGCCGCACAGCCCTCCATGCGCTCGCCAGAGGTAGCCTGACTGCCATTAGGTACCGAGATGAGATCGTCGGACCCCTTGTGAGACCATATGCTGGTGCGGTTGGCCCTGGGTTCCTCCTAATGCAAGACAATGCTAGACCTCATGTGGCTGGGGTGTGTCAGCAGTTCCTGCAAGAGGAAGGCATTGATGCTATGGACTAGCCCGCCCGTTCCCCAGACCTGAATCCAATTGAGCACATCTGGGACATCATGTCTCGCTCCATCCACCAATGCCACGTTGCACCACAGACTGTCCAGGAGTTGGCGGATGCTTTAGTCCAGGTCTGGGAGGAGATCCCTCAGGAGACCATCCGCCACCTCATCAGGAGCATGCCCAGGCGTTGTAGGGAGGTCATACAGGCACGTGGAGGCCACACACACTACTGAGCCTCATTTTGACTTGTTTTAAGGACATTACATCAAAGTTGGATCAGCCTGTAGTGTGGTTTTCCACTTTAATTTTGAGTGTGACTCCAAATCCAGACCTCCATGGGTTGATAAATTGGATTTCCATTGATTATTTTTGTGTGATTTTGTTGTCAGCACATTCAACTATGTAAAGAAAAAAGTATTTAATAAGATTATTTCTTTCATTCAGATCTAGGATGTGTTGTTTAAGTGTTCCCTTTATTTTTTTGAGCAGTATACTTCTCGAGACAAGAGTACAGCAATATATTACGTAATTTTCCTTCCATTCGTTGGTTTTACAGATGTCTTTGATTTCAATGGGTAATGGGCTCAATAAGGTATGTTATTTGTTGATATATCGTGCATGTGCATGCGCTCCCAGCAAAGTTTACGCCCGGTCTTCGAGTACGCTAGTTCTGTAGACCGCAGGTTTCAATTAATTATATGATGTCAATCAAGAACGCGTTGTCAACTGTGTTTAATGTGTGAGTTCTATTGCTGCTGTAAAAACATATTACACCTAATGTATTATATTGAATCAGGTACACAATTGCATAATATCATTTCCACTTTATGCCAGAAGATTGTCAGTTTGCTGCTCTATGTACTGTACACTGTACACTTTAATTAATCTAGGTGTCTATCAAAGCAGCTTTCACACACACCCGGTCTGTAGGCGTGGTGCTTTTACATTCCAACTCCTTGGCTACACAGTGGACAAATTCCATCGAAAACAAACCACATGGTTTGGTGATATTACTTGTTCTGGGTGTAATGCATTGCTGTGTGTTATCACATACTGTAGGTTACATGTCATGAATACTTTAGCGATTGACCTTTTCAAATGTTGGCTTGGTACTTGTTGTACACAACAGGTGTCATCAACTCATTTCAATTGGATAACATTTCTGCAGCCCTCATCAGTGTTATTCCAGCTGCGGGATGAGGGATAAAGACTTTTACCACGTACACACACACACACACACACACACACACACACACACACACACACACACACACACACACACACACACACACACACACACACACACACACACACACACACACACACACACACACACACACAGATCCCCATTAACATTTGTTATTATCACCATTATTTTGTGTGGAGTCAGAGTGACACGTATCAGTTGTCTGAGCTCACTCTCCTCTAGTCTTTGGTGTCAAACTAAATATACCGTCCCTGCACCTCCATGTTGTCTTTCCTTGAGTACACAGTCTATATATTTGAGTTTCGTCTTTCCTGTCAATAATGGTAGAATACGCCAGGGGGCGTGTATTTTGAGTAGTAATATGGTTGCCGTAATTTCCGGAATATGAAGCGCACCTGAATATAAGCCGCACCCACTGAATTAAAAAAATATATATATTTTGAACATAAATAAGCCGCACATGTCTATAAGCCGCAGGTGCCTACCGGTACATTGAAACAAATTAACTTTACACAGGCTTTAACGAAACACGGCTTGTAACAAAAAGAAATAGGCTTTAACGAAACACGGCTTGTAACAAAAGTAAATAGGCTTCAACGAAACACGGCTTGAAACAAAAAATAAAACATTAGCAGTAAGCTTTACCGGTAGTTGTCTTTTTGCACTGAGTCCATTTCTCACGCTGCTGTTTCCAACGTCTTATCATCGATTTTTAAGACCAAGAGCTCGATTTAATCTAAACAGTAAACAAAAAAGTTGTTTGACCTTAACCCGTTCGGCAATTTCATTGGTCTAATAAAAGCTTCATGCCGGCAAAAAACTGAGCACGTCACAGAATGTTTTTAAAAAAAAAAAAAAATGAAAGCGGGAAAAATCCATATATTAGCCGCGTCATTGTTTAAGCCCCGAGGTTCAAAGCCTGGGAAAAAAGTTGCGGCTTATAGTCCGGAATTTACGGTACTTAGCTGAGCTATTTGGGCAATGAATGAAATGCTTGTTGTAATTATGTTAGGTTTATGTACACCAGTAAATTAATGTATACAACTGGTCACACATTAATATTCTATGCTTACCTTCCCATAGGTCCTGCCTGATTTGTACTTGGGAAACTTCAAAGGTATGTGTTTCTTCCCCCACTCTGCTGGTCAAAGGCTTGAACTAAGGATAAGACAAACGAAGACACCCCGCCACTGTTTCCCTTCCAGTACATTTCAGTGGCACATTCATTTTGAGAACATTCTATAAATATTTGTTGATTGTCATTGGGTACTTTTTTCTCACAGATGCGAGGGACAGGGAACAGTTAGCGAGGAACAACATCACACACATCCTCTCCATCCGTGATAGTGCAGCCCCTATCCTGCCGGTAAGAAAACAATTCCCAGGGGACCATTTACTAGAACAAAGCTAAATACCACCTCAGAAATGTTTTACGCATGAGGTTATTATATGAATGTATGTACACATGATGTAATGATACCCGACGCATGCATTTACACACATTCATTAATGCTCATCCCGTATCATGCACACTTAAAATCCAGTTTCAAAATCCAATTTAGATGGATGGTAAACATATAAATCATGTTTATCATCGAAATATGCACACACAGTTTGTTTAAGGAAATAAATTGCACGTATGACAGTCATGGGAAGAGTATGGTGCGTGTTTGCCCCTGGACCTGTCTGTCAGGTAATTCCGGACTGCAGTATGAGAGTATGGCTTACCGTGTAGCATTAGACTATGCCCCATCCCAAACCAACCAGGTTCCCATGACTTCAATAGAAATAATCTGTTGGAGCCTGTATGAGCTCTGTGGGAGACTATAGGCGGGGGATTAGGCGGAGAGGAGTTTCATTTGAGTTTCTGACCCAGTGCTCTGGCTCGAGCTTGTGTGGAACTTGGTGTTCTCGCATTCTACTACTCCCTCTAGCAACTAGCAAGGTCTGTCCCCTTCCACCACTTCCTCACTACAGCTGCAGTCACGCCCTCACAAACCCAGCCTATAGGAAAAGCCCTTGTGTGTAAACTTACATAATGGTTCTTGCTGTTTGCAGAAACACTTGTAAAGACTGAGGATTCAGCATGGATGTAATAGTGTGTAGTGAGTGGTGTTTCCAATGATCCTGTTGGTATACCTTGCCTATTAGATTGTGATTGTGTTAAACCTTTTTAACAGTTGGCTGTTGTCCTACTTTGCCTATTAGATTGTGATTGTGTTAGACCGTTTAACAGTTGGCTGTTGTCCTGCAGGGGATGACCTATCTGTGCATCTCAGCAGTAGACCTGCCCACACAAAACCTGTAAGTACCCCAACACACAGCACCACATAGTACACAAGGCTACCAGGTACAGAACAGAACAGCACAGGACTTAAGCGAGGTAGACCATTCATATCCATTCTATCCATCAGATACACTCTGTGTGGGCGTCTCTAGTTCACGTTCTATTAGTATGAAAATGATGTGCTTCACATTTTCACCATTTAACTGTGAATCAAAGCACTGAATAAATGACTAGATGACAAGGTGATTCAGCTTCTTATTTCTTATTGAGAAATCATGGAGGGATTTTTACACACTAAGATTAAGACACAAATATATGCAGAGATGTACTGAGCACCCATAACAACATATATTATACATACATAGATAGGTGGATAGATAATGCTGAAACACACACGCACACAGGCACAGACACAGACACACGCACACACACACACACACACACATTTACTCTGGTTAAGTGTGTAGAATGCTGGAGGTCTGGTCCTCTGATATGCAGGAAGGAACAGGAAGTCTGTACTGCAGCGTTGCCTCGTCCATCTGCACGGTAACCCCTGTTACCCCCACGCCTCGACGCTCCAGCGCGGTGTGAAACCTGCAGGCGAAATATGAAACTGGCACTGACTAACCAGAGATGGAGACAGACAACACTTTCTCATCCTGGTCTTGTCAGGAGGATAGATGGATGGCCCTAGAGCTTAGTAGAACACACCCATCCTCACCGCTATGGCCCTCTCATCACGCATACCCTTCACCGCTCGCACACCTTTAACCACTCATCACCCCAGTGTTTATGACTAGGGAGGGGGGCCCGTTTTTTGCCGACTTAAGTGTTACTTGTCCTATGTGTTTTCTCTTCCACAACTGATACAATTGTGTTACCATTATGGGAATGGCAACTGGTTTGTAACTTTTTTTACGACCTGCTTATGACCTTACATAACCTGTATTTGTGTCATTCTCAGGAGAATGCACTTTTAAACAGAGCATCACGTTCATTCACGAGTCACGTCTCAAAGGAGAGGGTTGTCTGGTCCACTGGTGAGAAACTTTATAAAATACAAAACAACTTTATTTGTCCAACTGCTACTGTATCTCTGGGTTTAACTGAGTGCTCACAAGTGAACCCATGTGTGACTATGGCTAGCAGAAGACAGAGAGATAACGCAGAATGCTATTCTTGAACTTCCCCAAACAACAATCTTGATTTGAATGTGTTGTGTTTGTTAACCTATCTGAGGTATATCTGGTGAGGTTGAGGGTCTTCTGAGAAATACAGAGGAAGACCTTCCTTGATATTCAATCTCTAATGTTGCCCCCACAGCACACCCTGTTTCTTTGACTTCCAATTCAATGTATTGTCTTTTAATATGACCTTCTGCTGATGTCCTTTATCTCTATCATGGCCATACCCACTCCTATCCATCTCTCCTTAACCGTCCATCCCTCTCTCCATGGAGTCTGGCGGGTGTGTCTCGGAGTGTCACCCTGGTGGTGGCCTACATCATGACGGTGACAGGGCTGGGCTGGCAGGAGGCTTTGGCTGCTGTGAGGGTGGCTCGGCCCTGTGCTGGGCCCAACCTGGGCTTCCAGCGCCAGCTCCAGGAGTTTGAGACCAATCACGCTGACCAGGTCAATACAAAGGGGGATAGAAGAAGGATAGATGGCAAAATGTAATTCTTGGAGGAAAATGGAAGTTCAATAAAAAGTTACTTATCATTAAAAATGAATGTGTTAAAGGTCCAATGCAGCCGTTTTTATCTCAATATCAAATCATTTCCGGGTAACAGTTAGGTACCTTACTGTGATTGTTTTCAATTAAAATGGTCAAAAAGGAACAAGAAAAGCTTCCCCTGCAATTGTACACATTTTGCTATCACATGGAGTCCAGGTGCCTGTTTGGTAATCTGGCCATGTTTCGAACACTCTTTCTTATTTGTCTATTAACTAATTTACTGCCTGGTGATGTCATCAAAACTCCATCCCACCAAAATAGGCAGAAATTTCAGGCGGTCTTTTCAAACAGCGCTTACACTAAAAGGGCATTATCATCATTTTCACAATTTCACAGTATTATCCCAGCCTCATAACGTGCAATAAAAAACACAGGAACATCCCATTTTTGACTGCACTGGGCCTTTAAGCATTAAAGCTTTCAGAGCGAGGAGTCAGGCTATGCTGTAGTTACTTTAGAAAGAGAATACACCTTCCTCAATAGACAAGAATATTGACATACTGTATTTTGTTGTATGTCTCTGCAGTTCGGGGAGTGGCTTTGGCAATTATACAAAGAGAGGCCCTTCAACGACGAGGATGACATCCGCATCCTGTTGGCCAAGAGTTTCAAACCCAATGGGATGGAGGTGAATGTTGAGCCGTCCACCCCTCCAGGATTGCAGGGTACCTGAGATCCCTTATCCAGGTCTGAAGGCTTGCACTGTGGGATGATACCACTCTGGCCCCTAAAGGGTGGGTGGGGGGGGGGGGTTCTTTCTCTGTCAGTACGCTGTTAGACCAGTCGCTCTGTTGTTGTCCCTCTACTGGAGAAGACTGGGGGAGGATGGGCCGATGGATGCACCATTTAGAGAATGTTTATTGATGTTTCATTATGGCTAAAACCACTGGTTTTATTACCCCTAATGTATGTACAGTATTTAGTTATATATGGCACGCTCAGCATTAATAAAAGGATTAAAGATGAAATTATGACTGAGATGAAATGGTTATTAACAACCGGTAGGTCTGCTATGCTGTCAGATACAGTGTGATGACAGACAGACATGCTCTGCTCTGTTTATATATGTTTCTGGGTCTATTTCCTGTTTGTGTGTTATGCAAAGGAAGCCTTGCATGACAGCAGTAAAACAACCTTTTCAGCACCCTCTGTCAGCATTGGAGGGATACAGAGAGCTGGACATGCGTGACACTGGCTCTGAAAAGTGATGCATTTGAATTTATCTGTTGCCTACCTACCCACGCACCTACCTATAATGTAGCCCTTCTCCAATAGATATAGCATGCAGTCTATGAATTAGACCCAGTTGATATTTAAGTTTATGTGCATTACACAACCACTGGAGGGCAGCAGTATAACCACAGTAAAACAAAATGGTGGCTATATTGTATTTGTGAATGAAATGAAAACACACTAAAATATCCCCTATTTTCATCATTGTAATAGGCTACTGTAATTAACTTGCAGGAGGATTGACTACATTTTAATTGCCATATAACTATATTATGAAAACAACAGCACAAGAACAATTCTATTTTAGGACTTTATAATACAATATTTAAAGCATAACCATATAATGGTAATGGAATCTATTGACATAATTATGATTTTAGGGAGTTTCTTTTTTGATATTGACACAGGTAATTGTTCCATTCCATGGTGACGTTTGCTTCCTGTGTTTGCCACTCGAGAGGGATTCCCCATCCACCGACTGTAGGTTGTTCTCGATAAGCTTCAGAGAACTGCAGCTCCTCCCAGTCGCGGCACCGACACATCAAGATGTGACTAACTATATGAATAGGGCACCCGATGCTCTCACTTGAGAACAGTGTCAGTGAAATTGATTTCATCACTTGTCAGAGAAGCTCACATGGTTAGAGGTAAGGAGTTTATTCTCACTCACAGTAGGCTATATAGGAAACATAAGAGAGGAGAAAGTTCTGAAGTTGATGCAGTGATGTTGATGCACTTAAGACCATTATGTTATTTATTTTATTCATGTGATTATAACACTGTTTTTCTGATTTTACTTATGAGCCTACAAAATATGAATTCCATTGTCTTTGAATTCAAATAACCCAAGACATCCAGAAGGGTTTCATTCTTAAATTAAGGCCTAACTATTTTCTATGTGATTTATTTTTATGCAATTCAAAAGTAAATAATAATAAATGTTTTAGTGCATATTTAATCCAAAAAATATATACTATCAAATAAGTTGTGATATTATAGCTTCATTTCATGAAAGCATGGCATTTTTATAAAAGTATGACTTCCCTGATCACATTAACCTTCATCACTCAGCATCAACTGACATTGTTTTGCATTGCATGATAACGACCTTATTGCAACGCACATTATCTTTATGCCCATCCTTCTATTGCATGTGCTTTTTGACAGAGATGAACTTAGAGGGGGACAGCGGTCTGTCAGTGAGCTGCGGCAACGGGAAACTTAGACAGTGGCTGATCGATCAGATTAACAGCAGTAGCTATGCCGGACTGGTTTGGGAGAATGGCGAGAAAAGCATTTTCAGGATCCCGTGGAAACATGCGGGCAAACAGGACTACAATCGAGACGAGGATGCTGCACTCTTCAAGGTGCGTTTGGACCCACGCAGTCACTTCACCATACTTCTCTACAGTTTTTTTCTTCTACTATTTAGTTACTATATACAACTGGTGAATATTGAATATAGTGTGCAGGTACCCCATAAAGTATTGCTAACTCAATCATATTCAGTCACTCAATTCACTCTCCATACCTAGTCTACTCGGGCAGGTGTAATTTACATTATTTTCTATAGACTACCTGTTGTTTTTTTTGTACATTATAACAAGTGATCATCTTTGTTCAAGGCAATGGATATTTGTTTAAGACAAAGACCAATACATGTTGATTTTGATGCAGGCCTAATAATGCCTTACTTATTGCCAGATACATTTAAATTGAATGCAGAGAGAAAGTGTAAATCAGTCAATTTATTATGCTGTTGATTATTGCAGGCTTGGGCATTGTTCAAAGGGAAACACAGGGAAGGAGTGGACAAACCAGACCCCCCCACATGGAAGACCAGACTGCGATGTGCTCTTAACAAAAGTAATGACTTTGACGAGCTGGTGGAGAGAAGCCAACTTGATATATCAGACCCTTACAAAGTCTACAGAATCATACCGGAGGGAGCTAAGAGAGGCAAGTTTTGTTCATCTAATTGCTGTATTTCCAAAGTCAAGTCCATGTCACGAGTGTAAACTGCTGTCAGAAATGTCTACTGTACCATAATTAAATGATATAGACTACCTGCAGGTGATGTCACAGATTTCATATGTCAAAGGTAATGAAAACACTGGCTAACTCTTAACACACCCGAGTAGACACACATACAGCCAGCAATGTTTCATTTTGCCTCCATCGTCTAATGAGGCAGGAAGCCGAGAGGAAGCCGATGCATCTACCAAAAAGGCCTCTGAGCTTTTTTTAGAGGGCTTCGGTTTACCAGTGCAGAATGCACAACATACACACTTAACCTTGCATAACGAAGGCTGAAGGCTAGACAGAAGACCCCTTTGTCACTCTCATTAAGCAGTCTCAGGAGTGACTCGTAGAGACCAAACCTGCAACATGGGGGTTCAAACTCTTGAATCAAAAGATGTTATCGCAAGCTTGTATAGTTGTTGTATTCAACTATTTGAAAAGGGGCTGAATAGCATGTGAGCTCTGTTGAAAAGGCTCTAATAATGTTGACTATAGTGACATTTTTTATTGAGGATCACACACATTTCTGAGGGACCTCCACATCATTTTGCATTGTGCATTGTAGATTGGAATATAGAGAGTTCTATGTGTGATGTCTAATGTTACATTTCTGTAATGTAGCGATCAAGATGTCAGAGACAACGTTACATATGAGCTCAGAGAGCAACTACCCCATGCACTCTCTGTACCCAACTCTACACAGCCAGGTAACGTCATTCGTTTACCCCTGCAACATGTAGCTTCAAAGGTCTTAAGAGCTTCAAAGTTCTTCACAGCTCTCTCTCTTCCTGCTGTGTGTGGATCAGGAACCCACCACTATCTGACTAACAGCTGTCTCCTCTCCCCCTGGCTTGTCCCAAGGTGTCTGGCGGCTACATAGTTCCCCAGGAGAGGAAGGAGTGGAAGGAGTACAGCCAGACACAAGACCACCAGCAGCAACCTCAGCCTCAGCACCACCAGCCACCCCACGTTGAGCTGCAGTACAGCCAGTGCCACTACCCACCGCCACTCAGCCGACTGTGGCACACCGGGCCACACACAGATAATGGTGAGGCATGGCATAGCATGGCCACGGTCATGGGGTGGGCACTGATTATAGGAAAGAACAGGTAATGGAGAGATAAGATTACACAGTATATTTATTTTTATTGATTTATTTGACCTTCATATAAACGCAACAAGGAAACATTTCAGCGGTTTTACTGAGTTACAGTTCATATAAGTAAATCAGTCAATTGAAATAAATTCATTAAACCCTAATCTATGGATTTCACATGACCGGGAAAGCAGATATGAATCTGTTGGTCACAGATACCTTAAAAAAAAGGTAGGGGTGTGGATCAGAAAACCTGTCAGTATCTGGTGTGACCGCCATTTGCCTCATGCAGCGCGACACATCTCCTTCGTATAGATTTGAGCAGGCTGTTGATTGTGGCCTGTGGAATGTTTTCTCACTCCTTTTCAATGGCGGTGCGAAGTAGCTCTATATTGGCGAGAAGAGAAATACGCTGTCGTACATGTCGATCCAGTCCAGAGCATCCCAAACATCCTCAATGGGTGACATGTCTGGTGTGTATGCAGGCCATGGAAGAACTGGGACATGTTCAGCTTCCAGGTAATGTGATCAGATCCATGCGACTTGGGGCCGTGCGTTATCATGCTGAAACATGAGGTGATGGCGGCAGATGAATGGCACAACAATGGCCTCAAGATCTCGTCACGGTATCTCTGTGCATTAAAATTGCCATCGATAAAATGAAATTGTGTTTGTTGTCCATAGTTTATTCCTGCCCATATCATAACCCCACCGCCACCATAGGGCAGGTGAAGAATCCGGATGTGGAGATCCTGGGCTGGCGTGATTACACAGGGTCTATGGTTGTGAGGCTGGTTGGAAGTACTGCCAAATTCTCTAAAACATTACATTTTCTGGCAAGAGCTCTGGTGGGCATTCCTGCAGTCAGCATGGCAATTGTACACTTCCTCAAAATTTCAAACATCTGTGGCATTATGTTGTGTGACAAAACTACACATATTAGAGTGGCCTTTCATCGTCCCCAGCTCAAGGTTCACCTGTATAATGATCATGCTGTTTAATCAGCTTCTCGATATGCTACACCTGTCAGGTGGATGGATTATCTTGGCAAAGGATAAATAATCACTAACAGTGATGTAAACAAATTTGTGCACAAACTTTGAGAGAAATACATTTTTTGTACATACAGAACATTTCTGGGATCTTTAATTTCAGCACATGAAACATGGGACAAACACTTTAATGCTGCATTTATATATTTTTTTCAGTGTACTGTGTACATATATTTATAAACTGGGTGT
The DNA here is from genome assembly GCF_965601325.2 of Salmo salar. NCBI lineage: Eukaryota > Metazoa > Chordata > Actinopteri > Salmoniformes > Salmonidae > Salmo > Salmo salar. The sequence goes on from NC_138293.1 coordinate 31,922,303, forward strand.
TTCAAGCCCTGAATGCTGATTGGCTGACCACGGGCATGACAAAACATTTATTTTTAATGCTCTAATTACTTTGGAAACCAGTTTATAATAGCAATAATGCACCTTGGGGGTCTGTGGGACGTGGCCAATATTCCAAGGCTAAGGGTTGTATCCAGGCGCTCCGCATTGCATTGTGCATAAGAACAGCCCTTAGCCGTGGTATATTGGCCACATACCACACCCCCTCTGGCCTTGCTGGATTGAATCCCCGAGCTGACAAGGTACAAATCTGACATTCTGCCCCTGAGCACTCCTGAGTCCTGAGCACTCTGGAGCAGGTTTTCATCAAGGATCTCTCTGTACTGTGCTCTGTTCATCTTTCCCTCGATCCTGACTAGTCTCCCAGTCCTTGCCTCTGAAAAACATCCCCACAGAATGATGTTGCCACCACCATGCTTCACCGTAGGGATGGTAACAGGTTTCTTCCAGACGTGATGCTTGGCATTCAGGCCAAAGAGTTCAATCTTGGTCTCATCAGACCAGAGAATCTTGTTTCTCATGCATTCCAGGTGCATTCCAGGTGACTGACTACCTCATGAAGCTGGTTGAGAGAATGCCAAGAGTGTGCAAAGCTGTCATCAAGGCACAGGGTGGCTACTTTGAAGAATCTCAAATATAAAATATATTTGAATGTGTATGTGTGTCCAAACTTTTGACTGGTAGTATATATATATATATATATATATATATATATATATATATATATATATATATATATATATATATATATATATATAAAACAGTGTACTATTGTATGACAAACACACATGTTGTAAAAAAAGCTTTAGGTTGACAGTGAAGGCTTTGGTGGCTGCCACTTCTACAAAATATTGAGGGCATTATTTGACATGCTCTAGTCAGGTTCCTCCTGAGATAAAATCATGACAAGAAGGTGTAGTGCTTTATCCGCGATTAAATGTACTCTGTAAACACTAATTAATTGGTTAATAACGATACTCCTTTCATCTTTTCCTCCCAGGTTATCAGTTCACTGGCTCCTTCTATTCATACTCCTCCTCAGAGTCCCACCCCACAGCATTTACAATGGACCACAACATGGCCACCCTTTCTGGTAAAGACATATTTATTCTCTTACTACTACATTACTTAGTTACTACTGCTGCTGCTGCTGAAGCTAATGCTACTGCTACACCACCGAACAGGGCAATGACAGCTGGACACAAAGGGCAGGAGTAGTAAGATGTAGTGGAGTGTACTGAATTGTTATCTCTTGTTACCAACCACTAGAAACTAGAAGCTATTTATAGGACAATTACTTCCCTAATCTGGGTTTTAATAAGGTTAGTTGTTTGTTTTCATATTAAGTGTTTTCTATGAGTATATTGTTAATGTTTTAGATGGGTAACTGTAGAGACCACTACAGTTAAAGTAACCTGATTATGAAAGTCGTAAAGTTCAGTAGTTTGCTAACTTCCCTCATTCACTTCCTTTCTATATACACTGTTTATACATTCGTTTTCAGACAGCTGTCCATCTTGTTTTATTTGGAATCACTTGTTTATTCTCTAACAACCTCCCCCCTCTCTCCTCCAGACTTCCGACTGCATGTGTCCCTGTTCTACCGTGAGGCTTTGGTCAAGAAGGTAACCACCTCTGGTCCTGAAGGCTGCCAGATCACCTCTTATTCCTCCTCCTCTTCCTCGTCTTCCTCTCCGTCCTCCACCTGCCCTGAGGACAAGCTGTACAGCGGTGCAGAAGTGGTGCTGTTCCCGTCCCCTTACCCCGAGTCACAGAGGAGGGGGGCGGAGAAGCTACCCAATGTCCTGGAGAGGGGCGTACTCCTGTGGATGGCGTCAGATGGGCTCTATGCCAAGCGGCTTTGCCAGAGCCGAGTGTACTGGGAGGGCCCGCTGGCCCCGTACACGGACAAACCCAACAAACTGGAGAAAGAACAGACCTGCAAGCTGTTTGACACTCAGCAGTTCCTCACTGGTGAGAAACAGTATTTGATTGTGATGCTTATGATGACGCTGATTATGATGATGATAATGGGGGTGAGGATGATGATGAAGATGATCGGAGGAGGCGTACTATAGAATGTAAATTCCCTCTCCATACTGTGGTATCAGTGGGTAAAAGACTTGTCACGTTCTTAGCGGCGGCCTGTCCGTGGAGTCTCTCCATGAAACAGCCAAGGTTTTCAGGTGCACCACTCATTTTTCACTCCAAGGACTTCCTTACAAATGACTGGAAAAAGATTTCACTGACTCCTCTTTCTGATTCTGTGAACCTTATTCTCTCAGCATAGCATGTCCCTTGCAGTGCTACTGTTTCACAATACCCAGCCCACTTCAGCTGAAGGTCCGTCCTTCATGAGCAAAATAGCTGTTTTCAGCTGTTAGAGGGCAAACTGGTGATTTGGGGTGAAATAAAGTGAGAAACTCATTGTACACTCCCTCCCTCCTTCCAGAGCTGCAGGGGTATGCCCAACATGGCCGTCCCATGCCCAGGCATCAGGTGGTGCTGTGTTTTGGCGACGAGTACCCAGATCCCCAACGCCAGACCAAGATGATCACAGCACAGGTACAGTACACCACATACTTTCACTGTTTTAATGCATTACAATAACAGTCCAAAATGAGAAAGGTTTAAACTAAATGATTTCTCTATAGCCTGCTTAGCCTTGTTAGTCATGATGTGAAAGGAAGGACTCTATCAACAGGTTCCAAATCGCTCCCTCCCCCTTGACCCCAACTCATCAATGTTTGTAGATCTGTAGGGCCCGGATTGATATAAACAGTGCAGTGCATATTGCTTACACATTACAGATTTGCAGAAACTAGAGGGGTAGGGAGAGATTTGGTAAATGTAAGCAATCTTTATTCATTGTCATTCATCATTCATAGTGTGACCTCTGTATGTGTTGCAGGTGGAGCCAATGTTTGCCAGGGACCTGTTGTACTTCACCCAGCAGAACAGCAGTCACTACCTTAGGGACTATGAGCTCCAGGGACACACAGAGAGCTCCCCTCCAGCTTCAGGAGACTACCAGAGGACCCTCCAACACATGCAGGAGTAACACATACAAACATGCCTCAGGAGCCATGGACATGCATGTAGATAGACCAATGAGCTTAACTTCACAACTACTGTAATGTATACAGTATACTCAGGTCTTGGACTAAAATGCCTCACTGTGATTTCAACGTAAGACTGGACTGTGCCTCCATCATCAGTGTCAACAGTTTGAGCCAAAGATGATCAAAGATGGAAGTATCTACCCTAGTTTGTACAGCCTTACAATTACGTTTGTAATCATCATTTATTTGTCTTTTTTTAAACAATATGGAAAACTGAATAAGTCTTTTGATTTGTAAATCTTTACATTGCACTTCTGTTGTAGCTGTAGATAATTGAAGTGATTGGATTTAGGCTGACCCTAGCATTGGTTCCCACGTGATCCTTGATACATTATAGCTACAAAGTGTGTGGTGTGTGTAGGCTTATCACAAGAGATAGTGTGTTTTCCGGTGACATCTGTAGGAAACCCACAACACCCCCTGACCTGTGGTAGTGGTATGGGGGCGGAGGTAGCCTGCCCCTGTCTCTCTCTCCCCATCTCTCTCTCTTTCTTTGTCTCCCGCTTCATTTTCTCTCTTGCTAACACTTGTTTTCAACGAGAGAGGGATGCATGTGCTTGTGTATGTTTGTGTGTATGTGTGTGTGTGTGTGTGCGGGCGGGTGTGCATATGTGTGTCTGCATGTGACATTCTGACAGTGTATAGGATGCGGTTTGAGGGGACGAGGACCAATGTGAAGCAGAGGGTGACTGACAGAAGCAGGAAGCACCAGTCACAGGTGCACAGGAAGTGGAGTAGCCCTCAGGAGAAAGGGAGAAGAGGCTTAATGTGACCCATTTCCAGAAGCTAGGCATATGTTGCACGTCACTACTTCACAGGAGAGGCATTTTAAGGAAAAACCTTTTTTTTATATCAAAATCCTTTTTTGGGCAGAAATGCTTTTTGGAGCATGTGAACTTTCATGTGCCTTAATAATAAACTTGTATGCCATCTGTAAATACGAATAAATTGGTTAAATTATGAGCCTAGTTGGTTTAGCCATGAAAAAAAGACAGGAACCTTCCGATAGCCATGATTGGCTGAGATATGCTGAGAGATGAGTTCAGATTGATCTGCCATGTAGCACGCTTCTGTCTATAACATGAGCTGCTCAGTATGTGTTGATAATCCATGCTACGGCGGCTTTTTTGAAAGAGATAACATCAGCCATGGAGAACTGCAAAAGGGTTGCTACTGTTCTCAACAACATTGTTGCCCTGAATTTAGCAGGCACTATAGACAAGATCTCTGGGAAAAAGTTGTGATGGACTACTTTCTGCACACAATCAGTGTGAACCGGAGTGACATGACACAACGGGCCAAATAAGCTGTAGCTAGCTACAAATAAAATGGAAAAGACACAGGACGTCTTAATTAGTTAAAGTGGTTCCAGTCTGCAGTGAAGCGTTCATCCATGTATACGGATAAGTGTCTAGCTACATTTTTCAGGTATTTTACTTTTCAAATTTTGTCAGAAAGTCATTTTCATTGCAAGTTAAAGCTCATTGTTCGCTAGCTAGCAAATGTTAGCTTACTGGCTCGCTACCTGATGTTACGTGTATGATCTGTATAGTAATATTATTTTTGTCTCAGAAATCCATTTGCATTGCTAGTTATAGCCTAATGTTAACTAGTTAGCTTATGTTGAACCTAGTTGGTTAGCTTTAGCTACCTGCAGATTCATACTACAGCCACAGACAGAACAATGAGACAGATATTTCACCGAATGTATAAATGTGAAGCATCTGGTTGGCGTTTCCACTCTCTACCAAATATGTGACCCGTTTCAGGAAATAAGGCATATGTCGCAGGTCACTACTTCACACGAGAGCCATTTGAACGTAATATTTGTATATTTTTATCAAAATGCATTTTTTTTGACAGAAATGGCTTCTGGAGCTTGTGAACTTTCATGTGCCTTAATAACAAACTTGTATGCCATCTGTAAATACGAATAAAATTGTTAAATTACAAGCCTAGTTGGTTTAGCCAGAGAAAAGCCAGCAACCTTCCCGCTAGCCATGATTGGCTGAGATAATGAGTGGGCTGGACATGCCGAGAGACGAGTTTGGATTGGTCTGCCGTGTAGAACGCTTCTGTCTATTTGAACTAGTCAGTATGTGTAGGTAATCCTGTCTAAAGCAGCTTTAAAAATATATATAGATATTGTAGTAGAACTGCATAAGTGTTGCTCTCCACTTTCTGGAGGACCGAGTTTTGAAATCAGTGGAATTCGAGTATGATAGCCAAGGAGATGGAGAAAACACCTGTCTCCGGATTACATTTTCAAACTAAGGGCAACCGTGGCATCCATGAGAGAGGGAGATGCGTCCATCCATGTCTACGGGTAAGATAGTCTACCTAGCTACATTTTCAGATATTACACTTTTCTGATTTTGCCAGAAGGTCATTTTCATTTCAAGTAAAAGTGCACTGTTAGCTAGCTAGCTAACATTAGCTGGCTGGCTAGCTAGCTAATGTTACATGTATGATCTGTGTAGTAATATTATTCGTATTTCAGAGCCATTTGTTTTGCTAGCTATAGCCTAATGTTAGCTAGCTAACATTGAACCTGGTTGGTTAGTTACCTGCAGATTCATGCAGGGTAGTAACATCATGAGTTGGGATTATGGTTCATTGTTGCGCTATCTAGCTACATGTCTTAACAAAAGACTCCACTATGCAAATATCCATTTTAATAGAATGTTACTGAGACAACTATTGACAACAGTAGGCTAGACAATAGAATGAGTCAAAATTCACCCAAGGCTGAAAACGTTGGCTGAGCTGGAACACTAGCATGAGGCCATAGCAGATGAATTGAAACAAACCTTTGCAGATCCTCTTCTGACTGGTGATGCTTAGAATTCCACTTCCCCTAAATGGCACCAAAAATGTATCCCTTTTTATTTTACCACTACAATCTGTTCTTAGGGCAAAAATAAATAAGTAAACTAAACATCCGCACATCGATGGTACAGTAGGGAAAAAATGAAAACTTCTGGCTATTTCTGGTCTAGTGATCAATGACAACCAAGCTCGCTGCCCAGACTTACATAATTACAAAGAGGAGATTCTTCTGATTAAAATTGTGTAAAAAAGCTTGCCCTCCATTTGGCAAATCTGACCTTAATTCTATCCTCCTGATTCCTGCTTACAAGCAAAAATTAAAACAGGAAGCACCAGTGACTTGATCAATAAAAAAGTGGTCAGATGAAGCAGATGCTAAGCTACAGGACTGTTTTGCTAGCACAGACTGGAATATGTTCCAGGATTCCTCCGATGGCATTGAGGAGTACACCACATCAGTTATTGGCTTCATCAATAAGTGCACGGATGACGTCATCCTCACAGTGAACATACGTACATACCCCAACCAGAAGCCATGGATTACAGGCAACATCCGCACTGAGCTAATGGCTAGAGCTGCCACTTTTGGAGCAGGACTCTAACCCGGAAGCTTAAAAGAAATCCCGCTATGCTCTCTGATGAACCATCAAACAGGCAAAGCGTCAATACAGGACTAAGATTGAATCGTACTACACCGGCTCTGACACTCATCGGATGTGGCAGGACTTGCAAACCATTACAGACTACAAAGGGAAGCACAGCCGAGAGCTTCCCAGTGACATGAGCATACCAGATGAGCTAAACTACTTCTATGCTCGCTTCGAGGCAAATAACACTGAAACATGCATGAGAGCACCAGCTGTTCCGGAAGACTGTGTGAGCACACTCCCCACAGCCGATGTGAGAAAGACCTTTAAACAGGTCAACATTCACAAGGCCGCAGGGCCAGACGGATTACCAGGACATGTACTGTGAGCATGCGCTGACCAACTGGCAAGTGTCTTCACTGACATTTTCAATTTCTCCATGTCCGAGTCTGTAATACCAATATGTTTTAAGCAGACCACCATAGTCCCTGAGCCCAAGAACACTAAGGTAACATGCCTAAGTGACTACCAACCCATAGCACTCACGTCTGTAGCCATGAAGTGCTTCGAAAGGCTGGTCATGGCTCACATCAACACTATTATCCCAGAAACCCTAGACCCACTCCAATTTGCATACCACCCTAACAGATCCACAGATGATGCAATCTCTATTGCACTCCCCACTGCCCTTTCCCACTGGGACAAAAGGAAAACCTATGTGAGAATTCTATTCATTGACTACATCTCAGTGTTCAACACCATAGTGCCCTCAAAGCTCATAAATAATAGTAAACAAACATGCCCCATTGCGCAGGTTTAGAGTTAAAGGGCGGGATAATCCATGGTTTTCTTCTGAGCTGTCTTGTGTTATTCATAAACGTAATCTATCCTGGACTAAAGCAAGGAAATGATGTTCTGATGCTGATTGGCTTCTTTTTAGGCAGTTCTTCTTTTCTCAGGAAGGCCAAGTCTGAATATTTTATGTCTGTCACAACTGATAACCTGAATGACCCTAGAAGGTTTTGGAAGGCTATTAAGTCTATGTCTGGAAACAGTAATGTTAATGAATTACCATAATGTGTATTGAAGGACTCTGTTGCTGTATATGACAAAACTGAAATGATGAATTGTTTCAATGAGCACATTGTATCATCTGGTAGGCTGTTGGATTCAGTGTCCTCTGTCTCTGTACAAGCCTGTGTGGATGAACCAGCGAGAGCTGGTCAAACTTTAGATTTTTGCCATTCTCAGTGCAGGAGGTACATAAAGCCCTGAAATCCTTAGATCACAGAAAGCCTGCAGGTCCTGATCTTCTTGATCCCTGCTTTTTAAAACAGGCAGCTGATTTCATAGCTGAACCACTTACAGATCTGTTCAATCTAACCCTGGAATGTAATGAAATTTCAAAGATCTGGAAATCAGCATTTGTCCTACACCACTTTTGAAATGGGGAGATCCAACTTTTAAAATAATTATAGGCCAATCTCAAAGCTGTCACCCCTGGCAAAAATACTTGAAACCCTTGTTAGTGAACAGCTAAAAGAGTTTTTATATACTATCTCTATTTTATCAATGTACCAATCAGGCTTCAGGAAGAAGCATAGCACAATTACAGCAGCCATTAAGATTTGAAATGATATCACTGAAGCCCTTGACAAAAAACAGCACTGTGTCTCACTTTTTATTGATCTTTCTAAGGCCTTTGATACAGTTGATTATGCTATACCGAGGCAGAGATTGTCGATGGTAGGACATGTACTGTTGCAGAGCATGCAGTTGCATCTGTTCGATAGAACAATTTGATGGGCTCATATCTGTTAAATTGTCTGTCTGTAATGGTGTGTCCCAGGGCTATGTACTTGGTCCCCTCTTATTCACTATTTATATAAATAATTTAGACAAAAATGTACAAAATGCGCAACTTCACTTTTATGCTGATGATACTGTTATTTATTGTTGGGCCTCGTCTCTCACAAAAGCTTTCCAGAACTTCCAAACTGCTTTTTACATTGTTCAACATACCTTGTGTCAATTGAAGCGTATCCTCAATACTGATAAAACAAAACAAATGGTGTTTTCTAAAGCAAGAAATAGACCTCTGAACCTTTCACCTAATACTACCTGTCAGGGCAATGAGATTGAGACTGTAACCTCATATAAATATCTTGGAATTTTAATTGATGACGGCCTCTCCTTTAAATTGCATATTCAACAACTTACAAAAAAATTGAAGCTGAAGTTGGGATTTTATTTTAGGAGCCAGAAGGAGGCCAGTATCAGCTACATTTATGACTACTAGACTATGGGGATATTTTATATATGAATGCTTCCTTTCAGTGTTTGAGATCAACATCCATGATGGTGTAGCAGTTCAGAAGTCTTTGTCTTGTCACGTGTATATATATATTTTTTCCTTCGTATATATTTCGTATATATTCTTTTATATTTTTAACCTCAGTTTCAACATACTCTCCTGCAACCCGCCTCACCCAATGTGGTATGGATCTGCTATTTTCTATACTTTAGAACCGGAACCCCCAACAGAAGTTAGCCAGCTAACTAGCTACTAGCTAGTAGTCAGTTAGCCACTACTAGCGGTCATCAGCTAACCTTAGCCCGGTCAACTCCTGCCAGTCTGCACAGGGCGTTTCAACCCATAGCATACCGGACTGCTTTTTCTCCACATCTCCGGTTTCCTACCGCAAGCTCTGAACCTTTTCACCTGGATCATCTCAGCTAGCTATCTGCTATCCGTCTCCGTCTCTGGCTAACGTCTCTGTCCCGAAGCAAGCATCAGTGAGCCTGGAACTAGCCTCGTGCTAGGCCCATCTCCCGGCTAGCTTAAGAGGTCCATCAGCCACTCCTTGGGCTACAATACATATTTTGCCAATTGGCCTGGACCCCTTTTACTGCCGACAGGGAGCCCTGCCGATTCAAACACGACTGGTCTACCGACGTTATCTGCCCGGGGGGTTTCAACAGGCTCCTCCGTCGTGACGTCCCCTGAAGGCCCATCCCCTAGCCTGCTAGCCGCGGCCCGCTAGCTGTCTAGTGCACATCGGACTGTTAGATGAAGAGGACCATCAGCCAATTTCTTGGGCTACAATACCTATTTTGCCAATTGGCCTGGACCCTTTTACTGCCAATCCAACACGACTGGTCTGCCGACGTAACCGTCCGAGGGGGCTACAACAGACTTCTTCCGTCGCGACGTCCCCCTAAGGCCCTTCTGCTAGCCCCGGCCCGCTAGCTGTCTGAATTGCCGTGTCTCCAGCTTGCCTAGCTACCCACTGGTCCCTATGATCACTCGGCTACGCATGCCTCTCCCTAATGTCAATATGTCTTGTCCATTGCTGTTTTGGTTAGTGGTTATTGTCTTATTTCACTGTAGAGCCTCCAGCAATGCTCAATATGCCTTAGCTAGCCATTTTGTTTCAACTCCCACACATGCTGTCAGTAAATGCTAGGAGTGGTGGTAGGAGTCAGGCGCAAAGAGCAGAGGTAAGGAGATAATGTGTTTATTCCGTAACACAACAAAAACGGTCGATGCCAACACAACCGGCGTGAAAATGCGAGGTGCCCAAAAACAACAGGTGCACAGCACGCACATAAAACAACACTATACGATCGCCAGCACATCCAATAACAAAACACACTGACGCAAAAAATCCCGCACAAACCTGGGCGGGCTAAACAGGCTTAAATAACCATATATCAAGAGAACCAAATGGGGAACAGGTGCAAACAATAAGACATACCAAACGAAAAGGAAAAAGGGATCAGCGGCGGCTAGTAGGCCGGTGACGACGACCGCCGAGCGCCGCCCGAGCAGGCAGGGGAGTCACCTTCGGTGGAATTCGTGACACATGCGGTGATCTCACCTGGTCAAAATGATGTCTCTAGAGACAAAACCTCTCTCATCATCACTCAATGACTAGGTTTACCTCCACTGTATTCACATCCTACCATACCCTTGTCTGTACATTATGCCTTGAATCTATTCTTCCGCACCCAGAAACCTGCTCCTTTTACTATCTGGTCCCGGACGTATTAGATGACCAGTTCTTATAGCCTTTAGCCGTACCCTTATCCTACTCCTCCTCTGTTCCTCTGGTGATGTAGAGGTTAATCCAGGCCCTGCAGCGCCTAGCTCCACTCCCATTCCCCAGGCGCTCTCATTTCTTGACTTCTGTAACCGTAAAAGCCTTGTTTTCATGCATGTTAACATTAGAAGCCTCCTCCCTAAGTTTGTTTCACTCACTGCTTTAGCACACACTGCCAACCCAGATGTCCTTGCCATGTCTGAATCCTGGCTTAGGAAGGCCACCAAAAGTCCAGAAATTTCCATCCCTAACTATAACATTTTCCGACAAGATAGAACTGCCAAATGGGGCGGAGTTGCAATCTACTGCAGAGATAGCCTGTAGAGTTCTGTCATACTATCCAGGTCTGTGCCCAAGCAATTCGAGCTTCTAAAAATCCACCTTTCCAGAAACAAGTCTCTCACTGTTGCCACTTGTTATAGACCACCTTCTGCCCCCAGCTGTGCCCTGGACACCATATGTGAATTGATTGCCCACCATCTATCTTCAGAGCTCGTACTGTTAGGTGACCTAAACTGGGACATGCTTAACACCCCAGCCGTCCTACAATCTAAACTAGATACCCACAAACTCACACAAATGATCAATGAACCTACCAGGTACAACCCCAAATCCGTAAACACGGGCACCCTCATAGATATCATCCTGACCAACCTGCCCTCTAAATACACCTATGCTGTCTTCAACCAGGATCTCAGCGATCACTGCCTCATTGCCTGCATCCGTAATGGGTCTGCGGTCAAACGTCCACCCCACATCACTGTCAAATGCTCCCTAAAACACTTCAGCAAGCAGGCCTTTCTAATCGACCTGGCCCGGGTATCCTGGAAGGATATTGACCTCATTCCGTCAGTATAGATGCCTGGTTATTCTTTAAAAGTGTTTTCCTCACCATCTTTAATAAGCATGCCCCATTCAAAAAATGTAGAACCAGGAACAGATATAGGCACTGGTTCACTCCAGACCTGACTGCCCTTGACCAGCACAAAAACATTCTGTGGTGTACTGCATTGGCATTGAATAGACCCAGCGATATGCAACTTTTCAGGGAAGTTAGGAACACATATACACAGGGAGTTAGGAAAGCAAAGGCTAGCTTTTTCAAACAGAAATTTACATCCTGTAGCACAAACTCCAAAAAGTTGAGGGACACTGTAAAGTCCATGGAGAAAAAGAGCACCTCCTCCCAGCTGCCCACTTCACTGAGGCTAGGAAACACTGTCACCACCGATACATCCACGACAATTGAGAATTTCAATAAGCATGTTTCTACGGCTGGCCATGCTTTCCACCTGGCTACCCCTACCCCGGTCAACAGCCCTGCACCCCCCATAGAAACTTGCCCAAACCTCAACCCATTTCTCCTTCACCCAAATCCAGATAGCTGATGTTCTGAAAGAGTTGCAGAATCTGGATCCCTACAAATCAGCTGGCTAGACAATCTGGACCCTCTCTTTCTAAAATTATCCACCGCAATTGTTGCAACCCCTATTACTAGCCTGTTCAACCTCTCTTTCGTATCGTCTGAGATCCCCAACGATTGGAAAGCTGCTGTGGTCATCCCCTTCTTCAAAGGGGGAGACACTCTAGACCCAAACTGTTACAAGCCTATATCTATCCTACCCTGCCTTTCAAAGGTCTTAGAATGCCAAGTTAACAAACAGATCACCGACCATTTCGAATCCCATCTTACCTTCTCTGCTATGCAATCTGGTTTCCGTGCTGGTCATGGGTGCACCTCAGCCATGCTCAATGTCCTAAACGATATCATAACCACCATCGATAAAAGACAATGCTGTGCAGCTGTCTTCATCGACCTGGCCAAGGCTTTCGACTCTGTCAATCACCACATTCTTATCGGCAGAGTCAACAGCCTTGGTTTCTCAAATTATTGCCTCGCCTGGTTCACCAACTACTTCTCAGACAGAGTTCAGTGTGTCAAATCGGAGGGCCTGTTGTCCACCTCTATGCAGACGACACCATTCTGTATACTTCTGGCCCTTCTTTGGACACTGCGTTAACTAACCTCCAGACGAGCTTCAATGCCATACAACTCTCCTTCCGTGGCCTCCAACTGCTCTTAAATGCAAGTAAAAATAATGCATGCTCTTCAACCGATCGCTGCCCGCACCTGCCGGCCCGTCCAGCATCACTACTCTGGACGGTTTTGACTTAGAATATGTGGACAATTACAAATACATAGGTGTCTGGTTAGACTGGAAACTGGGGTGGCAGGGTAGCCTAGTGGTTAGAGTGTTGGGCTAGTAACTGAAAGATTGTGAGTTCAAATCCCTGAGCTGACAAGGTACAAATCTGTTGTTCTGCCCCTGAACAAGGCAGTTAACCCACTGTTCCTAGGCCATCATTGAAAATAAGAATTTGTTCTTAACTGACTTGCCTAGTTAAATAAAAAATAATAAAAAAGATTGTAAACTATCCTTCCAGACTCACATTAAGCATCTCCAAAATTAAATCTAGAATCGGCTTCCTATTTCGCAAAAAAGCATACTTCACTCCTGCTTCCAAACATACCCTAGTAAAACTGATTATCCTACCGATCCTTGACTTAAGCAATGTCATTTACAATATAGCCTCCAACACTCTACTCAGCAAATTGGATGCAGTCTATCACAGTGCCATCCCTTTTGTCACCAAAGCCCAAATGTCCGAACCATCGGCTTGGAACACCTTAGAAAATACTTTCAAACTGGAAGAACTTGTCCCGATTGGTGTTTTTAAATCATTGATGAAGGATTTTGAGGCTGATATCCTGACCTGTTAATGTTTTTAATTAGCTGTTTTGTGATTTTGTTATACTCTTGTGAATTATATAGTTTTTTACTATATTACCTGTAGTTTTTCATGTTGTCTGTGTGTAATTGTGTAATGACTTGGTGCTGCCTTTCTTGGCCAGGACGCTCTTGAAAAAGAGATTTCAAATCTCAATGAGCCCTTCCTGGTTAAAAAAAGTTTAAATAAATAAGCTAAGGACCCTGGGCCTAAACACCTCCCCCTGCAACTGGATCCTGGACTTTCTGACGGGCCGCCCCCAAGTGGTAAGGATAGGTAGCAACACATCCGCCACGCTGATCCTCAACACAGGGGCACCTCTGGGGTGCTTGCTGATTCCCCTCCTGTACTCCCTGTTCACTCAAGACTGCACGGCCAGGCACGACTCCTACACCATCATTAAGTTTGCTGATGACACAACAACGGTAGACCTGATCACCGACAACGACGAGACAGCCTATAGGGAGGCGATCAGAGACAACAACCTCTCCCTCAACGTGATCAAGACAAAGGAGATGATTGTGGAATACAGGAAAAAGAGGACCAAGCACGCTCCCATTCTCATCAACAGGGCTGTAGTGGAGCAGGTTGAGAGCTTCAAGTTCCTTGGTGTCCTCATCACCAACAAACTAACATGGTCCAAGCATACCAAGACAGTCATGAAGAGGGCACGACAAAACTTATTCCCCCTTACGAGACTGAAAAGATTTGGCATGCGTCCTCAGATCCTCAAAAGTTTCTACAGCTGCACCATCGAGAGCATCCTGACTGGTTGCATCACTGCCTAGTATGGCAACTGCTCGACCTCCGACCACAAGGCACTACAGAGGGTAGTGTATACGGCCCAGTACATCACTGTGGCCAAGCTTCCTGCCATCCAGGACTTCTATACCAGGCAGTGTCAAAGGAAGGCCCTAAAAATTGTCAAAGACTCCAGTCACCCTAGTCATAGACTGTTCTCTCTGCTACCGCATGGCAAGCGATACCGGAGCGCCACGTCTAGGTCCAAGAGGCTTCTAAACAGCTTCTACCCCGAAGCCATAAGACTCCTGAACATCTAATTAAATGGCCATCAAGACTATTTGCATTGATCCCCCCCGCCCCCTTTTTCCACCACTGCTACTCTCTGTTGTTATCATCTACGCATAGTCACTTTAGTAACTCTACCCACATGTACATATTACCGCAATTACCTCGACTAACCATTGCTCCAGCACATTGACTCTGTACCGGTACCCCCCTGTATATGGTCTCGCTATTGTTATTTTACTGCTGCTGTTTACTTTTATTCCTTATTCTTATTCATATTTTTTTTTAACTGCATAGTTGGTTAGGGGCTTGTAAGTTAGCATTTCACTGTTGTATACGGCGCATGTGATTAATACAATTTGAATTGATTTTTAATACGTGGATAGAATAGTATATGTACAGCAATGGTTTAATAGGATGGCCTTGACTTGAATACAATATATACTGTACATATGAAATGGGTTAAACAGTATGTAAATATTATTAAAGTGACCATTGTTCCATGTCTATGCATAGTGCCATCCCAATGCATTTATTTACATTACAGCCTTATTCTAAAATTGCTTAAATATAATTTTTTTCCTCATCAATGTACCACACAACACCCCATAATGACATATCAAAAACAGTTTTTTTTAAATGTTTGCTAATTTATTCAAATACAAAACTGAGAAATCACATACAGTACATATGCATTCAGAACCTTTACTCAGTACTTTGTTGAAGCACCTTTGGCAGCGATTACAGCATTGAATCTTCTTAGGTATGACGCTACAAGCTGTATTTTGGGAGTTTCTCCCATTCTTCTCTGCAGATCCTCTCAAGCTCTGTCAGGTTGGATGGGGAGCATTGCTGGACAGCTATTTTCAGGTCTCCCCAGAGATGTTCGACCGTGTTCAAGTCCAGGCTCTGGCTGGGCCAGTCAAGGAAATTCAGAGACTCCTGCATTGTCTTGGCTGTGTGCTTAGGGTCATTGTCCTGTTGAAAGGTGAACCTCCGCCCCAGTCTGAGGTCCTGAGCACTCTGGAGCAGGTTTTCATCAAGGATCTCTCTGTACTTTGCTTCGGTTATCTTTGTCTCGATCCTGACCAGTCTCCCAGTCCCTGGGCGACTCAATTACCACCCCATCGACGGAGGCCTTGTTTATGCACGTCTTCCGGCACTACGGGGTGCCTGAGGATATAGTGTCTGATCGGGGTCCCCAGTTCACTTCGAGGGTCTGGAGGGCGTTCATGGAACGTCTGGGGGTCTCGATCAGCCTTACCTTGGGTTTTCACCCCGAGAGTAACGGGGTGAAAACCAGGATGTGGGTAGGTTTCTGAGGTCTTATTGCCAGGACCGGCCGGGGGAGTGGGCGGCGTTTGTGCCCTGGGCAGAGATGGCCCAGAACTCGCTCCGCCACTCCTCCACTAACCTCTCCCCCTTCCAGTGCGTACTGGGGTATCAGCCAGTTCTGGCTCCTTGGCATCAGAGTCAGACCGAGGCTCCTGCGGTGGACGACTGGTTCCAGCGCGCGGAGGAGACATGGGACGCCGCTCATGTTCACCTTCAGCGCGCCGTGCTGCGCCAATAAGCCAGCGCAGACCGTCACCACAGTGAGGCCCCGGTGTTCGCACTGGGGGACTGGGTCTGGCTATCGACCCGAAACCTGCCCCTCCGCCTGCCCTGCCAGAAGCTGGGTCCATGGTTTTTTGGGCCATTTAAAGTCCTGAGGAGACTGAATGAGGTGAGATACATGTTACAGCTTCCCCCTGATTACCGCATTAACCCCTCGTTCCATGTGTCTCTCCTCAGGCCGGTGGTGGCTGGCCTGCTCCAGGAGTCTGAGGTGCGGGAGGTTCCTCCGCCCCCTCTGGACATCGAGGGGGCCCCGGCATACTCTGTTCGATCCATACTGGATTCGAGGCGTTGGGCGAGGGGCCTTCAGTACCCCGTGGACTGAGAAGGGTACGGTCCGGAGGAGAGATGCAGGGTTCCGTTGGAGGACGTGTTGGACCCTTCAATGCTGCGGGTGTTCCACCACCTCCGTCCAGATCGCCCTGCACCTCGCCCTCCAGGTCGTCCTCGAGGCCCCCTGCTGGAGCCGCGCGTCAAGGTGGGGTACTGTCACGACTTCCACCGAAGTCGGTTCCTCTCCTTGTTCGGGCGGCGTTCGGCGGT
The DNA here is from genome assembly GCF_965601325.2 of Salmo salar. Taxonomy (NCBI): domain Eukaryota; kingdom Metazoa; phylum Chordata; class Actinopteri; order Salmoniformes; family Salmonidae; genus Salmo; species Salmo salar. The sequence goes on from NC_138293.1 coordinate 31,938,941, forward strand.
CGGCGTCACTGGTCTTATAGCCATCGTCGATCCACTTTTCATTTTCCATTTGTTTTGTCTTGTTTTCCTACACACCTGGTTCTCATTTCCCTCATTAAGTGTTGTGTATTTAACCCTCCATGTCTTTTTGTGGAATTGTTTGTTGTAAGTGCTTGTGCACATGTTTACTGGTGCGCGTCGGGTTTTGTACCCATGTTGGTTCTTTCTTTATGCCGTTGGTTATGAAAATTAAACTGCTCCGGCTATTACCTAGTTCTGCTCTCCTGTGTCTGACTTCACTGCCACCAGTTATGCACCCCTTCACAGCCCGAGCTTAATGTTAAGCTTGGAGGGTACAATGGTGTTGAAGGCTGCGCTGTAGTCAATGAACAGCATTCTTACATAGGAATTCCTATTGTCCAGATGGGATAGGGCAATGTGCAGTGCGATGGCGATTGCATCATCCGTGGATCTATTGGGGCGGTATGTGAATTGCTGTGGGTCTAGGGTTTCAGGTAAGGTGGAGGAGATATGATCCTTAACTAGCTTCTCAAAGCACTTCATGATGACAGAAGTGATTGCTACGGGCGATAGTCATTTAGTTCAGTTACCTTCGCTTTTTGGGGTACAGGAACAATGGGGAACATCTTGAAGCAAGCGGGGACAGCAGACTGGGATAGGGAGAGATTGAATATGTCCGTTATCATAAATTGTTTTTCCTTGGCTGCTGGATATAATGGAGGACTTCAGGTCCTTAGAAAACTATGCAGTTATTTGGTCTTTTATGTATTATTTTATTTTATGTATTATTTCTTACATTGTTAGCCCAGAAAATCTCAAGCGTTATTACATACAGCCGGGAAGAACTACTGGATATAAAAGCGATGTCAACTTATCATCATTACGACTAGGAATACATCTTTCCCAAAGCGGATCCTTTGTTCGGACCTCCACCCTGGACATTCGATCATATCCCAGAGGCTGACCCAGGTCAGACTCAGAAGGCGAGCACACCATCCACCGCTTCCGAGCATATTACTCGCCAATGTCCAATCTCCTGTTAACAAGGTAGACGAAATTAGGGCACGAGTTGCCTTCCAGAGAGACATCAGAGATTGTAACATTCTCTGTTTCACGGAAACATGGCTCACTTGCGATATGTTGTCAGAGTCGGAACAGCCACCCGGTTTCTTCACGCATTGCACAGACAGAAACAAACATCTCTCTGGTAAGAAGAAGGACGGGGGTGTATGCCTTATGATTAACGACTCATGGTGTAATAACAACAACCTACAGGAACTGAAGTCCTTTTGTTCACCTGACCTAGAATTCCTTACAATCAAATGCCGACCGAGAATTCTCTTCGATTATTGTCACAGTCGTGTATAATGTCTGAGTGTTGGAGTGTGCCACTGGTTATCGGCCAATAAAAACATTTAAATAAAATTGTACCATCTGGTTTGCTTAATATGAGCAATACGAAAAAATGTGTACTTTTACTTTTGATACTTAAGTACATTAGCAATTCCATTTACTTTCGATACTTAAGTCAATTTAAAACCAAATACTTTTAGACTTTTACTCAAGTAGTATTTTACTGGGTGACTTTCACTTTTACTTGAGTCATTTTCTATTAAGCTATCTTTACTTTTACTCTAGCATGACAAATTAGTACTTTTTCCACCACTGACTAAAAGGCACATGACAACCCACTTTGAGTTTGCCAAAAGGTACCTGAAGGACTCTCAGACCATGAGAAACAAGATTCTCTGGTCTGATGAAACCAAGATTGAATTCTTTGGCCTGAATGCCAAGCGTCACGTCTGGAGGAAACCTGGCACCATCCCTACAGTGAAGCATGGTGGTGGCAGCATCATGCTGTGGGGATGTTTTTCAGCGCCATGGACTGGGAAACTAGTCAGAATCGAGGGAAAGATGAACGGAGCAAATTACAGAGAGATCCTTGATGAAAACCTGCTCCAGAGCGCTCAGGACCTCAGACTGGGGCGGAGGTTCACCTTCCAACATGACAACAACCCTAAGCACACAGTCAAGACAATGCAGTAGTGGCTTTGAGACAAGTCTCTGAATGTCCTTGAGTGGCCCAACCAGAGTCCGGAACATCTCTGGAGACCTGAAAATAGTTGTGTAGCAACGCTCCCCATCCAACCTGACAGAGCTTGAGAGGATCTGCAGAGAATAATGGGAGAACCTCCCCAAATACAGGTGTGCCAAGCTTGTAGCGTCATACCCAGCAAGACTCAAGGCTGTAATCGCTGCCAAAGGTGCTTCAACAAAGTCCTGAGTAAAGGATCTGAATACTTACGTAAATGTGATAGTTCAGTTTTTTATTTTGATAAATTAGCAAACATTTCTAAAAACCTGTTTTGCTTTGTCATTATGGGGTATTGTGTGTAGATTGATGAGGAAAAATAACAATGTAATCAATTTTGGAATATGGCTGTAACCTAACAAAATGTGGAAAAAGTCAAGGGGTCTGAATACTTTCCGTTCCTAATATTGAGTTGCACTCCCTTTTGCACTCAGAACAGCCTCAATTCTTCAGGGCATGGACTCTACAAGGAGTTCCACAGGGATGCAGGCCCATGTTGACTCCAATGCTTACCACAGCTGTGTGAAGTTGGCGGCATGTCCTTTGGGTGTTGGACCATTCTTGATGCACACGGGAAACTGTTTATCATGATAAAACCTAGCAACATTGCAGTTCTTGACACACTCAAACCAGTGCACGTGGCACATACCCCATTCAACGGCACTTACATCTTTTGTCTTGCCCATCGACCCTCTGAATGACACACATACACAATCCATGTCTCAATTGCCTCAGGGATAAAAAAAAAATGCTGCCTCCTCCTCTTCATCTACACCAGCGTTTCTTAAAGTATGGGTCGCTACCGGACCTGTTAATGGTGGGTCGCGACGTATAATTATTTCATTAATAACTGGAATTGATTTGGCCAAGTGCAAGTGCACTCTCGGTTCATTGAGCTCTGTGCTTAGCAGCGGTCTCTGTTCAGTTTGGCAGCTCGGCGAGTGGGAGAGGTAGAGGGAGATGCCCGTGTGCTTCGCGGTTTACCGGATCTTTTTTCTGCAGTTTTCTTAAAGATCACTACGCGACCCACATGCTGCAGCGCTGTTGTTCAAGCCACTGACTTGTCATTCCCACTCGCCACCACTGTCATGAAATAGACTCATGCTAGCCACAAGTTCTGACAGCTCAATCGTCATGAAACGCAAATACAGTGATGACTTTTTGTCTCTTTCATTCAAACTTTGAGAATAACGAGGAGCGCCCACAATGTGTTTTGTGTGGGGAAGTGCTTGGTAATGAGTCTCTCAAAATGAACAAATTAATAAAACGACATGTCATGACCAAACATCCAGGCACAACATAACGGTACACTCAGGGAGTTATATCATTACAGGGCAGAATGCTTCAGGAAACAGTGCTTCGAAAGTGGAAAAGTAAGTCAACTAGCTAGGCATTGTTGTAATTTTATAACCGGTGATGATAAGCAGAAATAAGGGACTATTGTCTCTCATAGTAGTAGATGTGAGTTTCTCTTTCAAACAATGCCCTGGCCTTGCAATTTACACAGCTAATAGCTAACGTTAGCCAAAGCAAGCTAACTAGTTACTGATAGTGCAACCCTAAGAAACATTACAGATGAAGATGAAAAATTATCAGGCCTACAGTACATTTTACTGTAGAAATGATTGTTGAAAACAAGTCTAGGTTGGAACTGTTGCTGTTAAAATACAAGTAAGAATTTTTATTCTTAACTGGAATAAACTGATTAAAGCAAGATGCTTTTTGAGGCAAACACACAGTTCTGGGTTGCTCATCTGCAGCAGGAAGCAGTCTCTTGCCTGACTGAGAAAGCAGTAGATGTTCTGATCCAATTTGGCACCACATACCTATGCAAATCAGGGTTCTCATGTACAGAAACTGTGTCAATGCTGAGCATGACCTCAAGAGTTGCCCTGTCAAAAACTGAGCCCAGAATGACATGCTTGTTGAAAACTTCAACCAGCCACACACCTCTCATTAGGACTGTGTGTATGTGTGTTTTCTGGTCTACATCTGTGTGATGTGATATATCAGTTTATTCCAGTTCAGAATAAAAATATATGTATTTTAACAGCAACAGTTTTAACCTAGAATTTCTATCAACAATCATTTATACAGTAAGATGTACAGTAGGCCTGATAAATGTTTTGCTGTACTGTTACTTAGGGTTACACGATCAAAAAGCCTGTGTGTGTGTGTGTGTGTGTGTGTGTGTGTGTGTGTGTGTGTGTGTGTGTGTGTGTGTGGTGTGTGTGTGTGTGTGTGTGTGTGTGTGTTCTGTTATACATCTGTGTGATGTGATCAATCCGTTTATTCCAGTTCAGGTTGAAATTATTTATTGTATTTTAACAGCAACAGTTCCAACCAAGACAGGTATGTAAGAGTGTTTTTAATGGGGAAAAATAAACATGAAAAGACATTTATGGGTATTTCATTGTTATTTGTTTTTGTCTATATTGCTTTTTTTTTAGGCATAAGGGCAATGAAATGTATCGATATTTACATATAGTTGAATATTTTCCTAAGCTTGAGTCCCAGGAAAACACAGAATTTCAAATGTGGGTCCCAGGCTGAAAAAGTTTAAGAACCCCTGATCTACACTGATTGAAGTGGATTTAACAAGTGACATCAATAAGAGACCGTAGCTTTCACCTGGATTCAGCTGGCAATCTGTCATGGGAAGAGCAGGTGTTCCTAATGGTTTGTATATTCAGTGTATTACAAAGTGGTTATTATAATTTCACATGTACGAACTAACTGTCAGGACAGGATTGTCAGGAAAATGTCACCATTGTCATATTTCACTGGTGGGAAGAAACCACACCTGTTCCCCATGACTCGAAACTGGTGGGCAGGCTAATGGGAAGGGAAACTATCTGTGGTCTCCATTTACTGTAGGGCCAGGCCAGCCAAGACAGGAGCTTTCAGGTTGAACCACTCTGAGCTAGCATCACACAGGGAGATGCTTCCATGTTGCAAGTCAACAGACATGCAGCTCACATGCTACTGATAGTCTATTGATAGTTTGTTGAGCACCTATAGATGGGCTATCCAACTAAAGTGTAGTACAGATTAAATCTAATGTTATAGGTCGCTTACACATATTTTGCACATGTTATTGCAAGTGTAGCGAAATGCTTGTGTTCCTAGCTCCAACAGTGCAGTAATATCGACCAATGCACAACAATACACAGAATTCTAAGAGTAAAAGAATGGAATTAAGAAATATAGAAATATTAGGACGAGCAATGTCGGAGTCCGGAGTGTATATATATATATATATATATATATATATATATATATATATATATATATATATATATATACATACACACACACTCCGGACTCCGACATTGCTCGTCCTAATATTTCTATATTTCTAAATTCCATTCTTTTATATATATTGACTGCTCAAAAAAATTAAAGGGAACACTTAAACAACACATCCTAGATCTGAATGAAAGAAATAATCTTATTAAATACTTTTTTCTTTACATAGTTGAATGTGCTGACAACAAAATCACACAAAAATAATCAATGGCAATTTATCAACGCATGGAGGTCTGGATTTGGAGTCACACTCAAAATTAAAGTGGAAAACCACACTACAGGCTGATCCAACTTTGATGTAATGTCCTTAAAACAAGTCAAAATGAGGCTCAGTAGTGTGTGTGGCCTCCACGTGCCTGTATGACCTCCCTACAATGCCTGGGCATGCTCCTGATGAGGTGGTGGATGGTCTCCTGAGGGATCTCCTCCCAGACCTGGACTAAAGCATCCGCCAACTCCTGGACAGTCTGTGGTGCAACGTGGCGTTGGTGGATGGAGCGAGACATGATGTCCCAGATGTGCTCAATTGGATTCAGGTCTGGGGAACGGGCTGGGCCAGCCCATAGCATCAATGCCTTTCTCTTGCAGGAACTGCTGACACACTCCAGCCACATGAGGTCTAGCATTGTCTTGCATTAGGAGGAACCCAGGGCCAACCGCACCAGCATATGGTCTCACAAGGGGTCTGAGGATCTCATCTCGGTACCTAATGGCAGTCAGGCTACCTCTGGCGAGCACATGGAGGGCTGTGCGGCCCCCCAAAGAAATGCCACCCCACACCATGACTGACTCACCACCAAACCGGTCATGCTGGAGGATGTTGCAGGCAGCAGAACGTTCTCCATGGCGTCTCCAGACTGTCACGTCTGTCACATGTGCTCAGTGTGAACCTGCTTTCATCTGTGAAGAGCACAGGGCGCCAGTGGCGAATTTGCCAATATTGGTGTTCTCTGGCAAATGCCAAACGTCCTGCACGGTGTTGGGCTGTAAGCACAACCCCCACCTGTGGACATCGGGCCCTCATACCAACCTCATGGAGTCTGTTTCTGACCGTTTGAGCAGACACATGCACATTTGTGGCCTGCTGGAGGTCATTTTGCAGGGCTCTGGCAGTGCTCCTCCTGCTCCTCCTTGCACAAAGGCGGAGGTAGCGGTCCTGCTGCTGGGTTGTTGGCCTCCTCCACGTCTCCTGATGTACTGGCCTGTCTCCTGGTAGCGCTTCCATGCTCTGGACACTACGCTGACAGACACAGCAAACCTTCTTGCCACAGCTCGCATTGATGTGCCATCCTGGATGAGCTGCACTACCTGAGCCCCTTGTGTGGGTTGTAGACTCCGTCTCATGCTACCACTAGAGTGAAAGCACCGCCAGCATTCAAAAGTGACCAAAACATCAGCCAGGAAGCATAGGAACTGAGAAGTGGTCTGTGGTTACCACCTGCAGAACCACTCCTTTATTGGGGGTGTCTTGCTGATTGCCTATAATTTCCACCTGTTGTCTATTCCATTTGCACAACAGCATGTGAAATTTATTGTCAATCAGTGTTGCTTCCTAAGTGGACAGTTTGATTTCACAGAAGTGTGATTGACTTGGAGTTACATTGTGTTGTTTAAGTGTTCCCTTTATTTTTTGGAGCAGTGTATATATATATATATATATATATATATATATATATATATATATATATATATATATATATATATATATATATATATATATATATATATATATATTACAGTATGTTGATAGAAAATGTAGTGTAGCTGTAGAATACGCAGGATAGAATAGTATATGTACAGCAATAGTTGAATAGGATGGCCTTGACTAGAATACAGTACTATAAACTCAGCAAAAAAATAATCATCCCTTTTTCAGGACCCTGTCTTTCAAAGATAATCCATAAAAATCCAAATAACTTCACAGATCTTCATTGTAAAGGGTTTAAACACTGTTTCCCATGCTTGTTCAATGAACCATAAATAAATAATAAACATGCACCAGTGCAAGGGTCGTTAAGACACTAACAGCTTACAGATGGTAGGCAATTAAGGTCACAGTTATGAAAACTTAGGACACTAAAGAGGCCTTTCTACTGACTCTGATAAACACCAAAAGAAAGATGCCCAGGGTCCCTGCTCATCTGCGTGAACGTGCCTTAGGCATGCTGCAAGGAGGCAATGAGCACTGCAGATGTGGCCAGGGCAATAAATTGCAAGTCCTTATTGTGAGACACCTAAGACAGCGCTACAGGGAGACAGGACGGACAGCTGATCGTCCTCGCAGTGGCAGACCACGTGTAACAACACCTGCACAGGATTGGTACATCCGAACATCACACCTGCGGGACAGGTACAGGATGGCAACAACTGCCCAAGTTACACTAGGAACGCACAATCCATCCATCAGTGCTCAGTCTGTCCGCATTAGGCTGAGAGAGGTTGGATTGAGGGCTTGTAGACCTGTTGTAAGGCAGGTCCTCACCAGACATCACTGGCATCAACGTTGCCTATGGGCACAAACCCACTGTCGCTGGACCAGACAGGACTGGCAAAAAGTGCTCTTCACGGACGAGTCGCGGTTTTGTCTCACCAGGGGTGACGGTTGGATTCACTTTCATCGTCGAAGGAATGAGCGTTACACCAAGGCCTGTACTCTGGAGCGGGATCGATTTGGAGGTGGAGGGTCCGTCATGGTCTGGGGCGGTGTGTCAGAGCATCATCGGACTGAGCTTGTTGTCATTGCAGGCAGTCTCAATGCTGTGCGTTACAGGGAAGACATTCTCCTCCCTCATGTGATACCCTTCCTGCAGGCTCATCCTGACATGACCCTCCAGCATGACTCCAGCTCCAGCTCATTCTGTGCGTGATTTCCTGCAAGACAGGAATGTCAGTGTTCTGCCATGGCCAGTGAAGAGCCCGGATCTGAATCCCATTGAGCACGTCTGGGATCTGTTGGATCGGAGGGTGTTACTTTTGATTTTGACCCACTCTTTTTTCAGGGACACATTATTCCTTTTCTGTTAGTCACATGTCTGTGGAACTTGTTCAGTTTATGTCTAAGTTGTTGAGTCTTGTTATGTTCATATAAATATTTACACATGTTAAGTTTGCTGAACATAAACGCAGTTGACAGTGAGAGGACGTTTATTTTTTTTGCCTAGTTTACATATTAAATTAGTAAAACAGTATGCACACATTTTTACAGTGACCAGTTTTCCATTATTAAAGTGAGCAGTGATTCCATGTCTATTTAATTAGGGCAGCAGCCTCTAAGGTGCAGGGTTGAGTAACCAGGTGGTAGCCAGCTAGTGACAATGATTAAGTTCAAGGCAGGGTACTGGGTGGAGGCCATCTAGTGATGGCTATTTAACGGTCTGATGGCCTTGAGATAGAAGCTATTTTTCAATCTCTCTGTCCCAGCTTTGATGCACCTGTACTGACCTCGCCTTCTGGATGATAGCTGGATGAACAGGCCGTGGCTCGGATGTCTGAGGTCCTTGATGATCTTTTTGGCCTTCCTGTGACATCGGGTGCTGTAGATGTCCTGGAGTGCAGGCAATGTATCCCCGGTGATGTGTTGGGCATACCGCACCACCCCCTGTAGAGCCCTGTGGTTGAGGATGGTGCAGTTGCCGTACCAGGCGGTGATACAGCCCGACAGGATTCTCTCAATGGTGCATCTGTCAAAGTTTGTGAGGGTCTTAGGAGCCAAGCTGAATTTCTTCAGCCTCCTGAGGTTGAAGAGGCGCTGTTGCGCTTTCTTCACCACACTGACTGTGTGGGTGGACCATTTTAGATTGTCAGTGCTGTGTACTCAGAGGAACTTGAAGCTTTTCACCTTCTCCACTGCACCCCGTTGATGTGGATTGTGGCGTGCTCCCTCTGCTGTCTACTAAATTCCGAAATCAGCTCCTTCGTTTCGATGATGTTGAGGGAGATGGGCAATGCTCACTAAAGCAGCAGACATAACATTACAGAAACATACTGGCTAAGATGGCACCGGAGAAGAAGGCTGACGTTTTACGTGTCCCCATCCAATTGTGTTTTGTTTGTTTCTTTGCGTTGTTTGTAACTTAGTTTTGAACTTATTTTGTACACAATGTTGCCGCTACTGTCTCTTATGACAGAAAGTAACTTTTTTTCCTTTAACGAGTCTGACGAGCCCGACGTGAATGATTTACTGCTTTCCCGGGAACAGGCCCAGATCCCTGTGATTTGCGTGAAGAGAAGGCGGAGAAATATGGGCCAAAGGGCAGGCTTCCTTCTGAGAATTCGTAGGCGAACGGATAAACCCCCACTTCCTTCCATTCTGCTAGCAAACGTGCAATCTTTGGAAAATAAAATAGACGACCTACGCGGAAGATTAAACTACCAACGGGACATTCAAAACTGTCATATCTTATGCTTCACGGAGTCGTGGCTGAACGACGACACTATCAACATACAGCTGGCTGGTTATACGCTGTACCAGCAGGATAGAACAGCGGCGTCTGGTAATGTATGGCGGACTATGTATTTTTGCAAATAACAGTTGGTGCATGATATCTAAGGAAGTCTTGAGCTATTGCCCGCCTGAGGTAGAGTATCTCATGATAATCTGTAGACAACATTGTCTACCTACCTGTATTTTTCGCAGCTGTTTACAAACCACCACAGACTGAGGCTGGCACTAAGACCGCATTGAAAGAGCTGTATTCCTCCATAAACAAACAAGAAAACGTTCACACAGAGGCGGCGCTCCTAGTAGCTGGGGACTTTAATGCAGCGAAACTTAAATATGTTTTACCAATTTTCTATCAGCATGTTAAATGTGCAACCAGAGGAAAAAAACTCTGGACCACCTTTACTCCTCAGACAGAGATGCATACAAAGCTCTCCCTCGCCCTCCATTTGGCAAATCTGACCTTAATTCTATCCTCCTGATTCCTGCTTACAAGTTAAAATTAAAGCAGGAAGCACCAGTGACTCAATCAATAAAAAAGTGGTCAGATGAAGCAGATGCTAAGCTACAGGACTGTTTTGCTAGCACAGACTGGAATATGTTCCGGGATTCCTCTGATGGCATTGAGGAGTACACCACATCAGTCATTGGCTTCATCAATAAGTGCATGGATGATGTCGTCCCCACAGTGACCGTAACTACATACCCCAACCAGAAGCCATGGATTACAGGCAACATCTGCACTGAGCTAACGGCTAGAGCTGTCGCTTTCAAGGAGCGGGACTCTAACTTGGAAGCTTACAAGAAATCCCACTATGCCCTCCGACGTACCATCAAACAGGAAAAGTGTCAATACAGGACTAAGATCGAATCGTACTATATCGGCTCTGATGCTTGTCGGATGTGGCAGGGCTTGCAAACCATTACAGACTACAAAGGGAAGCACAGCCGAGAGCTGCCCAGTGACACAAGCCTACCAGACAAGCTAAACTACTTCTATGCTCGCTTTGAGTCAAATAACACTGAAACATGCATGAGAGCATCAGCTGTTCTGGAAGACTGTGTGATCACGCTCTCCACAGCCCATGTGAGAAAGACCTTTAAACAGGTCAACATACACAAGGCCACAGGGCCAGACGGATTACCAGGACATGTACTGCGAGCATGCGCTGACCAACTGGCAAGTGTCTTCACTGACATTTTCATCATTTTCATCAAACGTGTTTTAAGCAGACCATCATAGTCCCTGTGCTCAAGAACACTAAGGTAACCTGCCTAAATGAATCCCGACCCATAGCACTCACGTCTTTAGCCATGAAGTGCTTTGAAAGGCTGGTCATGGCTCACATCAACACCATTATCCCAGAAGCACTAGACCCACTCCAATTTGCATACCACCCCAACAGATCCACAGATGATGCAATCTCTATTGCACTTCACTCTGCCCTTTCCCACTGGGACAAATGGAAAACCTATGTGAGAATGCTATTCATTGACTACAGCTCAGCATCCAACACCATAGTGCCCTAAAAGCTCATCAATAAGCTAAGGACCCAGGGACTAAACATCTCCCTCTGCAACTGGATCCTGGACTTCCTGATGGGCCGCCCCCAGGTGGTAAGGGTAGATAACAACACATCCTCCATGCTGATCCTCAACACAGGGGCCCCTCAGGGGTGCGTGCTCAGTCCCCTCCTGTACTCCCTGCTCACTCATGACTGCACGGCCATGCATGACTCCAACACCATCATTACATTTGCCGATGATACAACAGTGGTAGGCCTGATTACCGACAATGAGACAGCCTATAGGGAGTAGGTCAGAGACCTAGCCGTGTGGTGCCAGGACAACAACCTCTCCCTCAACGTGTTCAAGACAAAGGAACTAATTGTGGACTACAGAAAAAAGAGGACCGAGCACGCCCCCATTCTCATCGACGGGGCTGTAGTGGAGCAGTTTGAGAGCTCAAAGTTTCTTGGTGTCCACATCACCAACAAACTAACATGGTCCAAGCACACCAAGACAGTTGTGAAGAGGGCACGACAAAACCTATTCCCCATCAGGAGACTGAAAAGATTCGGCATAGGTCCTCAGTTCCTCAAAAGGTTATACAGCTGCACCATCGAGAGCATCCTGACTAAACATCACTGCCTGGTATGGCAACTGCTCGGTCTCCGACTGCAAGGCACTACAGAGGTTAGCGCGTATGGCCCATTACATCACTGGGGCCAAGATTCCTGCCATCCAGGACCTCTATACCAGGTAGTGTCAGAGGAAGGCCCTAAAAATTGTCAAAGACTCCAGCCACCTTATTCATAGACTGTTCTCTCTGCTACCGCACGGCAAGCGGTACCGGAGCGCCAAGTCTAGGTCCAAGAGGTGTCTAAACAGCTTCTAACCCCAAGCCATAAGACTCCTGAACATCTAATCAAATGGCTACCCAGACTATTTGCATTTACCCCCCCACCCCTTTTTTACACCACTGCTACTCTCTGTTGTTATCATCTATCATCTATTACCTTGACTAACCGGTGCCCCGCACATTGACTCTGTACCCGTATCCCTCTCTGTATATAGTCCGGCTATTGTTATTTTACTGCTGCTCTTTAATTACTTGTTACTTTTATTTCTTATTCTTATTTTTTTAAACTACATTGTTGGTTAAGGGCTCGTAAGTAAGCATTTCACTGTAAGGTCTACACCTTTTATATTCGGTGCATGTGACTAATACAATTTGATTTGATTAGAACATGAATTTAGATAGCAGGAATTAGACAGTTCTGTACACTGAAGTGTGAGTAAAGATGAGGGTCCTGTTTTTTCTCTCTCTCATTGTCCAGAGTTTCGGTCCCTGCGAGTGACTTCCCTCACACTTCAACCACACTACTTTCACTGTGGGCCCTCAAAACCAAAACCACGGATGATTTGGTGTGAATTAAAAAGTCCAATCACTCTCCCTCAATCTCTGGGCTAAAATAAAAGGTTATTTATTTCACATTTGAACTAGACTTTCTTGTAGAATTACCCAGATATATGACTTTGCGTGTGTGTGGGGGGGACCACTAGCACGGCTCTAAGGGCTTGACATTTGAGGAGACAGGAGAACACGTGACTCCCCCACCTACACGCTCTGTAATAACCCGGTTACGTCAGTGACTCATACACACACAGACAAAAGGTCTGACTCCTCATACATACACACACTAATTAATTTACTGTAAACCGATCCCATTTGGAACATCCCCAAAAACATCCCCAAAAGCAGTATTAATGACTCAAAAAGAAAAAGTTAGACTCTCCAAAAATAACTGAATGTCTTCAAGAAGAAGAAAAAACTATCGATCTATGATGATGGAGCATGAGAGGATTTAACTGAAATTCGAACATACTTGACATAAAAACACCTTATCTAATATTTTGTTTTTATTTTCCACATTATCTAATGATATCCAGAGCTAGTCTACATTGCAGAGCATGAGTGAAGTCAAAATAGCATTTAGCAGATTATTAAACAAAGAGAGAGGGGCTTGAAATACAACAACAGCAATTCACAAGTTTTGCCATGGTACTCCCCCCCCCCCCCCCCTTCGCAGGAAGCAGAGTCTAAGGTTTCAGTATTTCCATCTATGAGCTGTTATTCAGCTCTCACCTCACCAAAGGCGTCTGAGCAGTGGAGAAAGACAGGGTACACAGTATTAGCATGAGAGACCAGAGAGCAGTTCCACCATCACCCATTTGTCCTTACACCGAAACGAAACTGTCATGAAGGCGTGGGCTCTAACCAATGACTGTTAATAATGCCAATTACTCAAGGAGAAACATATCATAATAACATAATTACAATTGCTTTAGAAAAAGTTTGTTAAGGCAATGACAAATGACCTGATACTATGAAATGATGTGATAAAATGCCTGGGTATTCTTTGGTACAACATGTTTTCTTGATTCATAAAATCCCAATGTAATAAAACGGTGAATTATGTAAGCTACTAAATTTAGTTAATATGTAATTGCCATTCTTCAATGTAATTTATTAGAAACTATCAGATAAATTGCTGACCTAAATAACATAACCAAAAATAGATATCTGAGTTTTTTATTTACTGAAAATAGTGACCTTATGGTTTTACTGATAAAAACAAGGATTGCAAACAAAAGAAAATGAAGGTGGTACAGATAAATCAGATTGTGTTCAAATATGGATTTAGTTTGTATCTTACTGACCTCTGCTGGACATGACAAACGATCTCTGCTGGAGATCAAAGCGGTCAAAGCTGAGAAACTCATGTTTTTTTATTTTAAGAAATACTTCCGTAAGTGTTTGTAAAAATGACTTGAACATCCAAAACTGTATTCTAGGGGAACAACTGTGTGTGTACAGCATGTCTGTGTATGTGTAGGAAGAAAGGCATCTTACTGGGTGGCTTGCGTATAATTTTAATACCTCCATGGGTGGTCAAAACAGCAGTAAAACACTTGGCAAATTAAAGAGCTGCACGGGGACATGCTTTTTACCCTGTGGTATCCGCCATCTGGACTAGACTGGACTCTCAGTTTAACCACATGAATGATAGGTGAGAGAGAGAGAGAGAGAGAGAGAGAGAGAGAGAGAGAGAGAGAGAGAGATGGGGGGGGGGCTGTCATTGAGTGAGATTATTCTTCAGTTACAGGAACTGTAGGTAGAACAATAAACAAAACTCCCAGATCTGTTATAGCTGACAACCAAGTAGCCAAGTGCCTGAACTGTAGGCGTAGGCTACACCAGCCACACATACACACGCACAATGGACCTACAGCAAAAGAAGAGGGAGGTCTGGACCTCATCATGTTGGATAACTAGACACTCAAGCTCAAGGTACAGCTGGAAGTCCTCTCAGTGTCTATAATAGATTATCAGTGTTTCAGGAAAGTCAGGACAACCAAACCAAAACAACCCCTGGGACCATGAATCTGTCTCTGTCACATGTAGGATGTACCTTCTTCCAAGCACACTCCCTAACACACTCATGTACACAAATATAAACGTACACATACACACAAATGTTCACCATAACTTTCGGGCTCAGTCTAGCCAACTGGATCTCCATTTAGGATGTTTGATCCTGGATTGCCATTTAGCTGTGTTGATCCCAGATTATCATTATGGCTGGGATTTGAATTTCAAATCTTACACATGTTGATGATGTCACAAGGCAGACTACTGTCTGACTGGTTGATGGACATGTTGATCCAGGGATGACATAATACATACCTACATGTACCCCTTGGATGAATGAGAATGTGTGTGTCTGAGCACCCATGTCACTAACCTCTGTCTGTTTAGGATCGATGAAAAGCGAGACACTTCTCACTGTTTCGTGTCCAGGGTGTTGAGAAAATGGCCAATTCCCTCTAACCCCAGAACAGTCTGTTTGACCCCCATCTGACATTACATACCCCCCTGTCAACACGTACCAGCAAATCACAGATGTCCTGCTCCCAGGAAGCAGTGGCTGATGGGTAACGTCATTATATTGTAATTATACTATATTGTAATTACTTCGCCACCATGGCCTATTTATTGCCTTACCTCCCTTATCTTACCTCATTTGCACACACTGTATATAGACTTTTTCTAATGTATTATTGACTGTATGTTTGTTTATTCCATGTGTAACCCTGTGTTGTTGTATGTGTCGAACTTCTTTGCTTTATCTTGGCCAGGTCGCAGTTGTAAATGAGAACTTGTTCTCAACTAGCCTACATGGTTAAATAAAGGTGAAATTTAAAAAAATTATAATAAAATGTGAGCTGTTTGACATCACTGCAGTGGTTATCAAATTGATAGTTAACTTAAAGTTCCTGTAAAAGTACCTTTTTTGCCTGTAAGTCAAGCTCTGAGTGGCATGAGAATAGTCTCTGCCACTTTATTATGAAGTCACTAAAAATGGGTAAAAAAAGTTATCGCCACAATTAATCAGTTGCATTGTTATGTAGACTCTGATTATTTATCTGACCCTCCTCAGATAACAATGAAAGCAACCACTACACTGCAATGGCAGGAAAGCAGTAACAGTTGTCGGATGATAATAAGAAACAGTAAAGTAATGGGAAACATGACCACAGGCCTGCATGTATACAGATGTAATGATAGTCAACCAGAACAATACTGTAGACCAGTCTACCTGGCAGTGAGAGGTGCAGACTGGGGCTGGCTCCTGCCTGTTTAGGGCTTGGAAGGGATGGTATGGGGGTTTTGGAGGAGGAGAAGGATGTTTCTCTAAACACTATGGGAGAAATATGTGGGTCGATTGAGGCCAGTGGAGAGCTTGGAGAGAGTTACTGGGTGATATCAGATATTAATTCATCTACATCAATTAACCAATAAATCAATGAATCAAAGGGATTTATAAAGCCCTTTTTACATCAGCAGATGTCACAAAGTGCTATACAGAAACCCAGCCTAAAACCCCTCTTTGGATAGTGGGAACATTGACGGAATATTACTTCAAACTCCAGATGCAGTACTGTAGAATTCAGACAGACACAGAGAAAATGATTGTCTGAACAATGAATAATGAAATCAATACCTGAACCCTACATTGACGCTACCTTTTATTTGGTCAGAAAGTATTTCATCCTGCTTTTGTTTAACTCAGGAGTATTACAGAAGAAGAATGGTGCAGTACACATTATCGCCAGCAGGGAGTGATACAGTATGTCATTAGTCAGTTGTAGTAAAAGAGACAGCTGGAGAGAAAATAAACAAGCAGTGGTATAAAGTACTTAAGTAAAAAAATACTTTAAAGTACTACTTAAGTTTTTTTGGGGGGTATCTGTACTTTACTTTACTATTGATATTTTTGACTACTTTTACTTTTACTTTTACTTTACTACATTCCTAAAGAAAATAATGTACTTTTAACTTCTAACAAATTCTCCCTGATACCCAAAAGTACTTGTTACATTTTGAATGCTTAGCAGGGCAGGAAAATTGGCCAATTCACGCTCTTAAAGAGAACATCCCTGGTCATCCCTACTGCATCTGATCTGGCAGACTCACTAAACACAAATGCTTAATTTGTGAATGATGTCTGAGTGTTGAAGTGTGCCCCAGGCTATCCGTAAATACATTTAAAAAAAGAAAAATGTGTCGTCTGGTTTGCTTAATATAAGGAATGTGAAATGATTTATACTTTTACTTTTGATACTTAAGTATATTTTAGAAATTACATTTACTTTTGATACTTAAGTATATTTAAAACCAAATACTTTTAGACTTTTCCTCAAGTAGTATTTTACTGGGTGACTTTGACTTTTAATTGAGTCATTTTCTATTAATTAAGGTATCTTTACTTTTACTCAAGTATGACAATTGGGTACTTTTTCCACCACTGGAAACAAGGACCCCTGGAGCAGAATGACCACCATGAGTGCCTACGCTGCGACCGACAGAGCCCCACGATAAATGCATTTACACAGCCTCTGATCTCTGCTAATGACCCATAGCCCTGCTTCTACTAACACCCTGACCTCCAACACACACAAGTGCACAAGTACATACACACAGTACTGTAGTTACGGTAGTAATATAACTAACACCTCCAATAAAATCATATTGTAACATTTATATTCAAATGTCTCATTTCTAATCTAATTTCTTAAATTAATCATAAGCTGTCCACTTACATATAAACACATCACAGACATCAGCATCTGACACTTTAAATACATTTTTGGCCAATGGTTGTTTATTTGTTCTTGGTCCACGAGTCAAGTAAAACCACTCAAGTGACCATGAAGCATCGAGAGAAAGAAAGGACCAAGAAATCAATCAAGAGAAGAAGTTCTCCTGTCAACACTACAGCTCTGTTCAGGGCCATATTTGACATACTTGACATTTTGCGAGGAGAAAATCCCAACCCAACAACTTCACAGGACTGATGAATCACTTTTTAAAATGTGTAATAACCACAGAAATACATATACCTACGACTACTACCTTTCTGTTCCTCTGTGTTTAAGAGTGTGTTTTAGAGTAGTGTGTGTGTGTGTGTGTGGTAGGGGGGTCAGAGTGACAGCTTGCGGACTGTGTTGCGTGAGAGGGCCCTGGGCCGAGCTCAGACTCTGTGTGGTCTGGCTGTGTGGTCTCCAGCTGACGGGCAGGCTGGGGAGGAGGATGGGAGAGGGGAAGAACCCCAGTGTGTGTGTGTGTGTGTGTGTGTGTGTGTGTGTGTGTGTGTGTGTGTGTGTGTGTGTGTGTGTGTGTGTGTGTGTGTGTGTGTGTGTGTGTGTGTGTGTGTTTACTTTATCCAGAACCCGGCCCAGGCACTCGGCAGCCTCAGCCCCAGTGGAGAGCCCTGCTCTCAGCCACTCAGCAGCAGCAGCAGCCCCTGGTCCTGGCACTGCTCTAGTACAGAGGATAAATAGACACTGAGTCCTACACACATACTACCGCCTCTCTCACATAGCTCTTCTCAACATAGCTTTTAGTTCTGGACCTATGGGGCCTATTGGCCGAGGCTTTGAAGGGAGCATGTACACTACAGTATAATACTGTGGACCTCTGGTTATAAAAGAGATATATGGGGTAGAATCTGAAGAAGTTAGTTTGCTGTGTTACAGTAATGGACTGTATACTAAACAAGGCCACTCAATGACCCAATATAGAACCCCTCATTTCCTTCCTCTTTAAAAAAAGAAATGGCCAGTCAATGACCCAATATAGAACCCCTCATTTCCTTCCTCTTTTTAAAAAGAAAAGTCCTTCTAAATGTTGTTAGTGCAAAACACTCATTCCTATTAGGGCTGTGGAGGTCATGAAATTTCATCAGCCGGTGATTGTCAAGCAAGTAACTGTCAGTCTCACAGTAACTGACCGTTAACTAACATAAAAACATTTAGCATCCCCTGGCTTCCACGCATAGCCTACAAGCCACTGATGCAGACCTTTGGAACATCTACATTTTAAAAAGTCTAGTAAATCAATTTAATATAGCCTACACTATCACAATAAATCCATGATTTGTTTTACAGGTCTAAAGAAACATGATATGAAGAACATGTAGTCTATTTCAGAAGAACAGAATAGCACATTCTGAGTTGTCCTTATGTTAGGCCCTGACCTTCATATGTCATATGTCTGTGGGCTACACTAGTTAATTTAGCAGACAAGATTTGCTTAGGATTCTGTGGCATTATTGAATAATATTTTATAGTATGAAGAATACAATACAAATAAAATAGAAAGGATATTTTCTCCAAACAATTTCTGAGGGATTGCCGGATACACCATAGCCAAATACATTTAAACTCAGTTTTTCACAATTCCTGACATTCAATCCGAGTAAAAATTCCCTGTTTTAGGTCAGTTAGGATCACCATTTTATTTTAAGAATGTGAAATGTCAGAATAATAGCAGAGAAAATGATTTATTTCAGCTTTTATTTATTCTATCACATTCCCAGTGGGTCAGAAGTTTACATACACTCAATTAGTATTTGGTAGCATTGCCTTTAAATTGTTTAACTTGGGACAAACGTTTTGGGTAGCCTTCCACAAGATTCCCACAATATGTTGGGTGAATTTTGGCCTGTTCCTCCTGACAGAGCTGGTGTAACTGAGTCAGGTTTGTAGGCCTCCATGCTCGCTCACACTTTTTCAATTCTGCCCTCAAATTTTCTATAGGATTTAGGTCAGGGCTTTGTGATGGCCACTCCAATACCTTGACTTTGTTGTCCTTAAACCATTTTGCCACAACTTTGGAAGTATGCTTGGGGTCATTGTCCATTTGGAAGACCCATTTGCGACCAAGCTTCAACTTCCTGACTGATGTTTTGAGATGTTGCTTCAATAGATCCACATAATTTTACTTCCTCATGATGCCATCTATTTTGTGAAGTGCACCAGTCCCTCCTGCAGCAAAACATCACCACAACATGATGCTGCCCCCCCCCCCCCCCCCCTTGCTTCACGGTTGGGATGGTGTTCTTCAGCTTGCAAGCCTCCCCCTTTTTCCTCCAAACATAATGACGGTCATTATGGCAAAACAGTTAGATTTTTGTTTCATCAGACCAGAGGACATTTCTCCAAAAAGTACGATATTTGTCCCCATGTGCAGTTGCAAACCATAGTCTGTCTTTTTTATGGCGGTTTGGAGCGGTGGCTTCTTCCTTGCTGAGCGGCCTTTCAGGTTATGTGGATATAGGACTCGTTTTACTGTGGATATAGATACTTTTTTTCCTGTTTCCTCCAGCATCTTCACAAGGTCCTTTGCTGTTGTTATGGGATTGATTTGCACTTTTCGCACCAAAGAGCATTCATCTCTAGGAGACAGAACGCGTCTCCTTCCAAAGCGGTATGACGGCTGCTTGGTCCCATGGTGTTTATACTTGCGTACTATTGTTTGTGCAGATGAATGTGGTACCTTCAGGCGTTTGGAAATTTCTCCCAAGGATGTACCAGACTTGTGGAGGTCTTGGCTGATTTCTTTTGATTTTCCCATGATGTCAAGCAAAGAGGCACTAAGTTTGAAGGTAGGCCTTGAAATACATCCACAGGTAAACTTCCAATTGACTCAAATGTTATCAATTAGCCTATCAGAAGCTTCTAAAGCCATGACATCAATTTCTGGAATTTTCCAAGCTGTTTAAAGGCACAGAGAACTTAATGTATATAAACTTCTGACCCACCGGAATTGTGATGCAGTGAATTATAAGTGAAATTATCTGTCTGTTAACATTTGTTGGCAAAATTACTTGTGTCATGCACAAAGTAGATGTCCTAGCCGACTTGTCAAAACTATAGTTTGTTAACAAGAAATTTGTGGAGTGGTTGAAAAACGAGTTTTAATGACTCCAACCTAAGTGTATGTAAACTTTCGACTTCAACTGTACATGCTGCTATTCTGTGTTGAGCCATTAACAAAGTAACAGGTCCTCCTATATACTTAAAGTAGAGTTATTTATGCAACTTTAGTTGCTATACAAACGCAGGGTTGGGGAGTAACGGAAGGGATTACAAAAAATGGTAACTGTAATCCGTTACTGTCACGATTGCTAGGAGTGGTGGTAGGAGTCAGGCGCAGAGAGCAGAGGTAAGAAAAATGAGTTTAATTTTTCTCTGGTTCGACAACGGTTGACGACAACACAACAGGCGTGAGAACTAAGTGCCCAACCCATATACAACATGGGTAAACAGGGCCTCTGCAGTCTGCAGAGCCGTAGGGAGACCGGGCAACGGGATGAGACGGCAGGACTTCGAGAACCGATCCACAACGACCAGGATTGTGGTGTTCCCCTGAGATAAGGGAAGGTTGGTGAGGAAGTCCACTGACAAGTGCAACCACGGCCGCTGTGGAACGGGGAGGGGCTGTAATTTCCCTCTAGGCAGGTGTCGAGGAGCCTTGCTCTGAGCGCACACCGAGCAGGAGGAAACATAAAACCGCACATCCTTTTCCAAGGTGTGCCACCAGTACTTTCCCCTCAGGTTCCGCACTGACCTCTCGATCCCAGGGTGACCCGAAGAGGGGAGATTATGGGCCCATCGAATCAATCGATTACGGACACCAAGCGGCACGTACTGAACACCTGCTGGACACTGAGATGGTGCAGGTTCCAACCGTAATGCCCGCTCGATCTCCGCGTCCACCTCCCATACCACCGGTGCTACCAAGCACGACGCTGGGAGGATGGGAGTTGGATCGATGGCCCTCTCCTCGGTGTCATATAGGCGGGACAGTGCGTCGGCCTTCGTGTTAAGTGAACCTGGCCGATAGGAGATTGTGAACCGGAAACGGGTAAAGAACATGGCCCACTTGGCCTGACGTGGATTCAGTCTCCTAGCTGCCCGGATGTACTCGAGATTACGGTGGTCAGTCCAGATGAGGAAAGGGTGCTTAGCCCCCTCAAGCCAATGTCTTCACACTTTCAGAGCCTTGACTACAGCTAACAACTCCTGGTCCCCCACGTCATAGTTCTGCTCCGCCGGACCGAGCTTCCTCGAAAAGAAAGTGCACGGGCGGAGTTTGAGTGGCGTGCCCGAGCGCTGTGATAGCACGGCCCCCACCCAGTCTCGGACGCGTCCACCTCCTCTATGAATGCCAAAGAGGGGTCCGGATGAGCCAGCATGGGAGCGTCGGTAAACAGCTCCTTCAGACGACTGAACGCTCTGTTCGCCTCTGCTGACCAGCGCAAGCGCGCCGGACCCCCCTTCAGCAGTGAGGTAATGGGAGCAGCCACCTGACCAAAGCCCCGGATAAACCTCCGGTCGTAATTGGCAAACCGTAAGAACCGCTGCACCTCCTTTACCGTGGTCGGAGTCGGCCAATTACGCACGGCTTTAACGAGGTCACACTCCATCACCACCCCCGAGGTGGAAATGCGATACCCCAGGAAGGAAACGGCTCGTTTGGAAAACACACATTTCTCAGCCTTAACGTACAGGTCATGCTCCAGCAGTCGCCCAAGCACCTTGCGCACCAGGGAGACATGCGCGGCGCGTGTGGCGGAATAGATCAGGATGTCATCAATATACACCACCACACCCTGCCCATGCAGGTCCCTGAGAATCTCGTCGACAAAGGATTGAAACACGGCTGGAGCATTCTTTAATCCATACGGCATGACGAGGTACTCATAGTGGCCCGATGTGGTACTAAATGTGGTTTTCCACTCGTCTCCTCCCCGGATACGCACCAGATTGTACGCGCTCCTGAGATCCAGTTTCGTGAAAAAACGCGCTCCGTGAAATGATTCCACCGCCGTAGCGATGAGAGGTAGCGGGTAACTAAACCTTACTGTGATTGAATTTAGACCTCGATAATCAATGCACGGACGCAGACCTCCATCCTTTCTCTTCACGAAAAAGAAACTCGAGGAGACGGGTGACATGGAGGGCCGAATGGACCCCTGTCTCAGAGATTCCGTGACATATGTCTCCATAGCCAGCGTTTCGTCTTGTGACAATGGGTACACGTGACTCCTGGGAAGTGTAGTGTTTACCTGGAGGTTTATCACGCAATCCCCTCGTCGATGAGGTGGTAATCGGGTCGCCCTCTTTTTACAGAAGGCGATAGCCAAATCGGCATATTCAGAGAGAATGCGCACAGTGGAAACCTGGTCTGGACTCTCCACCGTCGTCGCACCGATGGAAACTCCTTTACACCTGCCTGAACACTCCTCTGACCACCCTCTGAGAGCCCCCTGTTTCCACGAAATATCAGGATTGTGATTGGCCAGCCAGGGAATCCCCAGCACCACCGGAAACGCAGGCGAATCAATGAGGAAGAGACTAATCCGTTCCCCATGATCCCCCTGCATTACCATGTCCAGTGGCACCGTGGCCTCCCTGACCAGCCCTGACCCTAATGGTTGGCTATCTAAGGAGTGCACGGGGAAAGGTTGGTCCAACGACACCAGGGGAATCCCTAGCCTTAACGTGAGCCCACGATCCATAAAGTTTCCAGCTGCGCCTGAATCGACTAGCGCCTTATGCTGGAAAGAGGTAGAAAACTTAGGGAAAGTTACAAGTACAAACATATGACCAACAGGGAGCTCTGGGTCAGGTTGGTGCTTACTCACCTGGGGTGAACGAGGAGTGCTCTGCCTGCCATCCCGATTCCCAGAGGAGCACCGGTCGGCAGTGTGTCCTCTCCGACCACACCGGGTACAGGAGGAGCCTCCTCCTCCAGTTCCCCTCGATGCGGCCCCCCTAGCTCCATAGGGATGGGAGCTGGAGGGCCTGGAGTTGGAACCAACAGGGCCCGGTCTGGACGCCCGCGGGCAGCCAGCAGGTTGTCGAGACGAATGGACATGTCGATAAGTTTATCCAGGCAGATGGTAGTGTCTCGACACGCTAGCTCCCGGCGGACGTCCTACCGGAGGCTACACCGATAGTGGTCCATCAGGGCCCTGTCGTTCCACCCCGCTCCAGCAGCCAAGGTCCGGAACTCCAGAGCAAAGTCCTGTGCACTCCTCGTCTCCTGCCGCAGGTGGAACAGCCGTTCACCCGCCACCCGGCCTTCTGGTGGGTGAACTCCGGGTAGTGATCCCTTGCCGAGTCTGGGCCATACCACACTGCGTTGGCCCACTCCAGGGCACGACCCGTTAAGCAGGAGACGAGGACGCTCACGCTCTCCTCTCCCGAGGGAGTCAGACAAACGGTAGCCAGGTACAACTCCAGCTGCAGCAGGAACCCCTGGCACCCAGCCGCCGCTCCATCGTACTCCCTGGGGAGAGCCAGGCGTAGGGCCCCGGGTCCGGACGCCGGAGGAGGGGTAGCAGGTGGAGGGGGAAGAGGTGCTGGGGATGCGGTAAGGAGGCCACTCCTCTCCCATCGGTCCATCCTCTCCATCATCTGATCCATCGCTGAACCGATCCGGTGGAGAATGCTGGTATGATGGAGGACCCTTTCCTCCATCGATGGGAGAGGAGGTGCGGCTGCTCCTGCTGACTCCATAATCGGGTGCAGGATTCTGTCACGATTGCTAGGAGTGGTGGTAGGAGTCAGGCGCAGAGAGCAGAGGTAAGAAAAATAAGTTTTATTTTTCTCTGGTTCGACAACGGTTGACGCCAACACAACAGGCGTGAGAACTAAGTGCCCAACCCATACACAACGGGTCCACAGTTCGGAAAGAAAATAACTCAAGCTGATCGCCAGCACATCCAAAAAAAGCACACTGACGAAAATAATCCCGCACAAACCTGGGCGGGCTAAACAGGCTTAAATAACCACAAATCAAGATACACAAATAAGGAACAGGTGCAAACAATAAGACATACCAACCGAAAAGGAAAAAGGGATCAGCGGTGGATTGTAGGCCAGCGACGACGACCGCCGAGCACCGCCCGAGCAGGCAGGGGAGCCACCTTCGGTGGGATTCGTGACAGTTACGTTACCAGCAAAAATATTGTAATCAGATTACAGATACTTTTGAAAAACTAGATGATTACTTTGAGGATTAGTTTTAAATTCAGAAAGGATGTTTGCGAAAAACTATCTTTGACACTTTGTTTTTTCAATGACATTCAAATTAGCTAACTGGTGCCCCTGATCATTGACTCTGTACCGGTTCCCCCTGTATATAGCCTTGCTATTGTTATTTTACTGCAGCTGTTAAATTATTTGTTACTTTTATTTTTTCTATTTTTTACTTAAAACACTTTTCTTAAAACTTCTTAAAGCATTGTTGGTTAAGGGCTTGTAAGTAAGCATTTCACTGTAAGGTCTACAACTGTATTCGCTGCATGTGACAAATAAAATTTGACTTGATTGAGCAATAAAAAAACACAGTTTTATTCCATAGGCCGGGATCCGGCCTGTGCAGCTGTTGCAAGAGCGCATTTTTTACTGGCTGTCCACCAGTTTCAAAAACAATGATTGATAATCAGCTTAAACTTGAATTCAACCATTACTGGGTTCAAATACATATTTAGATTTGTGAACAGCCATCCACAACAACCACAATCCGTTTAGCGCGAATAGCTAAACGGGAGAGCAGTAGTGTGATTCACATGAATGCGCTATGTAGATAACAATAATACGTGATATCCATATCGCCGTGGACTACACCACTGTTGTCATCCTTACCTCCAAAGCATTTACTGAAATTGGATAATCTGGGATACCAACAGCAGTCGCACCATTAGAAGACATAGCTTGGACTGTAGCCTATAAAAGCTTATTCATGCTCTTTTCCCGCGATCCATCAAACCCGTTTGGTGTGTCATCACAGTGGTCTCTAGTCAAGGTAATTGAGGTAATATGGACATGAGTTAAAGTGACTATGCATAGATAATAAACAGAGAGTAGCAAAAGCATAAAAGAGGGGTCTGGGTAGCCCTTTGATGAGCTGTTCAGGAGTCTTATGGCTTGGGGTAGAAGCTGTTAAGAGGCCTTTTGGATCTAGACTTGGCGCTCTGGTACCGCTTGCCGTGCAGCAGCAGAGAGAACAGTCTATGACTAGGGTGGCTGGAGTCTTTGACAATTTTTAGGGCCATCCTCTGTCACCGCCTGGTATAGAGGTCCTGGATGGCAGGAAGCTTGGCCTCAGTGATGTACTGGGCCATATGCACTACCCTCTGTAGTGCTCTGTAATAGTTTGCAAGCTATGCCACATCCGACGAGCGTCTGAGCCCTTGTAGTACGATTCGATCTTAGTCCTGTATTGACGCTTTGTCTGCTTGATGGTTCATCGGAGGGCATAGCAGGATTTCTTATAAGCTCTTTGAAAGCAGCAATTCTACCCTTTAGCTCAGTGCGGATATTGCCTGTAACCCATGGCTTCTGGTTGGGGTATGTATGTACGGTCACTGTGGGGAAGACGTCATCCATGCACTTATTGATGAAGCCAGTGACTGATGTGGTGAACTCCTCAATGCCATCGGCGGAATCCCGGAACATATTCCAGTCTGTGCTAGCAAAACAGTCCTGTAGTTTAGCATCTGCTTCATCTCACCACTTTCTTATTGATCGAGTCACTGGTGCTTCCTGCTTTAATTTTTGCTTGTAAGCAGGAATCAGGAGGATATAATTATGGTCAGATTTGCCTAATGGAGAGAGAGGGAGAGCTTTGTACGCATCTCTGTGTGTGGAGTAAAGGTAGTCTTGAGTTTTTTCCCCTCTGGTTACACATTTAACATGCGGGTAGAAATGAGGTAATATGGATTTAAGTTTCCCGGCCATTAGGAGCGCCGCCTTTGGATGAGCGTTTTCCTGTTTGCTTATGGCCTCATACAGCTCATTGAGTGCGGTCTTAGTGCTAGCATTGGTTTGTGGTGGTAAATAGACAGCAACTCTCTTGGTAAATTGTGTGGTCTACAGCTAATCGTGAGATACTCTACCTCAGGCGAGCAAAACCTCAAGACTTCCTTAGATTTCATGCACCAGCTGTTGTTTACAAATATACATAGACCGTCACCCCTTGTCTTACCAGAGGCCGCTGTATGTTACCTGCCAACTGTATGTTATTCATGTCATCGTTCAGCCATGACTCGGTGAAACGTAAGATATTACAGTTTTTAATGTCCCGTTGGTAGGATATACGCGATCGTAGTTTGTCTATTTTATTTTCAATTGACTGTATGTTGGCTAATAGGACCAATGGTAAAGGGACATTACCCGCTCGGCGTCGGATCCTTACATGGCACCCCGATATTCGTTCCCGATATCGCTGTGTCTTTCTCCTGCGAATGACAGGAATGAGGGTCTTGTTGGGCGTCTGAAGTAAATACTTCCCGTCCGACTTGTTTAAGAAATGTTTTTCCTCCAGTACGGGATAAGTAATCACTGTCCTGATATCTAGAAGCTCTTTTCAGTCATAACACATGGTGGCAGAAACATTATGTATAAAATAAGTTACAAATAACACTAAAAAACACACAATAGCACAATTGGTTAGGAGATCGTAAAACAGCAGAAATCGGCGCCATTATCACCAATCTAATTAATGCTGATAAAAATAAATTCATAGGCCTAATGGACATATGCTCAAACTCATAAACTTTTGATAGACTTAAAGAGACAATCTGTAGTTGCTACATCCATTTTGGACTTATACATTATATATACAGTGAGGGAAAAAAGTATTTGATCCCCTCCTGATTTTGTACATTTGCCCACTGACAAAGAAATGATCAGTCTATAATTTTAATGGTAGGTTTATTTGAACAGTGAGAGACAGAATAACAACAAAAAAATCCAGAAAAACGCATGTCAAAAAATTTTGAAATTGATTTGCATTTTAATGAGGGAAATAAGAATTTGACCCCTCTGCAAAACAGGACATAGCACTTGGTGGCAAAACCCTTGTTGGCAGAGGTCAGACGTTTTTTGTAATTGGCCACCAGGTTTGCACACATCTCAGGAGGGATTTTGTCCCACTCCTCTTTGCAGATCTTCTCCAAGTCATTAAGGTTTCGAGGCTGACGTTTGGCAACTCGAACCTTCAGCTCCCTCCACAGATTTTCTATGGGATTAAGGTCTGGAGACTGGCTAGGCCACTCCATGACCTTAATGTGCTTCTTCTTGAGCCACTCCTTTGTTGCCTTGGCCGTGTGTTTAGGGTCATTGTCATGCTGGAATACCCATCCACGACCCATTTTCAATGCCCTGGCTGAGGGAAGGAGTTTTTGGACATGTAACTAGTAACTGCAACGGATTACATTTATAAAGTAACCAACCCAACCCTGCACAAACGTTGGGCTATATGTTTAGATTATTTATACATTCTCAGGCTGCATGATGCGACTAATGATGATTTGAAAAACGTTGCATGAAAGAGATGAGCTCTGCTTTGTTTCTTGCGAAGGCCGCACACACTTTATCAGTCTCTCATTTACAATTTGACAAGCACTTGATAATGCCTCGAATTTCCCGGTGGCACCACCCTTGTATGGCCTTAATGCCCCCTAAAAACATACATGCCTTTTGCGGTCAGTGGCTGTTGTGCCCTTAGGCTGAATATAATAATTATAATTCCCATCTCCCGGCTGGGTGCTCCAAAGCACCTCTCACTCACATGGATCTCTCAGATATCTCAATTCTTATTAGCCATTGCCCGTCATGTGATCAGGTCCTTCTCACAGCCATCTCAGCTCTGAAGTAGACTACAAGTGAAGACAGACACATCGGGGACGCATTTGCATGTGTCCTTATCGAATTCCAAGGCCCATATTGAAGATTTTAGAAGAACTGTCCACATTTACTTTTCCTCAGCCAACAAGATGAGTAGGCCTAACCAACAGCAAAAACACTAGGCAATGTCAATCTACTACTACCCCCATAGTACAAAAGTTATTGGTCAACTTCTCCTTCTGTGTGAGAAATAAATATTCCAAACATAGTCTGGGACAGTTGTGGGATGCGATAGATCCCAAATAAATACAACCACTAGCATAAAAAAAAACATTTTAAAAGCAATTAGGCTGATGCAACAGCTCAGAACGTTTAGCTTTGTCAAGGTATGCGTGAAGGGCGGAAGAAAGTCAGGCGCAGGAGTGCAGATATTTGGTAGCAAAACTGAGCCTTTTATTTGGCGAACCTAAAGCACACGGCACAAACGAACACGAAATACAAATACGGGTTGAACATAACCCAGCGCAACCAGCCTAACGTGCGCATACATGAAAACAGATAAACAATACCACACAAAGACATGGGGGAAACAGACGGTTAAATACACAACACATAATGAGGGAAATAAGAACCAGGTGTGTGGGAAAACAAGACAAAACAAATGGAAAATGAAAAATGGATCAGCGATGGCTAGAAGACCGGCGACGTCGACCATCGAACACCGCCCGAACAAGGAGATGCATCGACTTCGGCAGAAGTCATGACAGTACCCCCCCGACGTGCGGCTCCAGCAGTGCGTCAACACCGGCCTCGGGGACGACCCGGAGGGCGTGGCACAGGGCGATCCGGATGGAGATGGTGGAACTCTTGCAGCAGAGAAGGATCCAACACGTCCTCCAACGGAACCCAGCATCTCTCCTCCGGACCATACGCCTCCCAGTCCACGAGATACTGAAGGCCCCTCGCCCGACGCCTCGAATCCAGTATGGAACGAACGGAGTACGCCGGGGCCCCCTCAATGTCCAGAGGGGGCGGAGGAACCTCCCGCACCTCAGACTCCTGGAGCAGGCCAGCCACCACCGGCCTGAGGAGAGACACATGGAACGAGGGGTTAATGCGGTAATCAGGGGGAAGCTGTAACCTGTAACAAACCTCGTTCACTCTCCTCAGGACTTTAAATGGCCCCACAAACCGCTGACCCAGCTTCCGGCAGGGCAGGTGGAGGGGCAGGTTTCGGGTCGAGAGCCAGACCCGGTCTCCCGGTGCGAACACCGGGGTCTCACTACGGTGACGGTCTGTGCCAACTTTCTGGCGCAGCACGGCGCGCTGAAGGTGAACATGGGCGGCGTCCTATGTTTCCTCCGCGTGCCGGAACCAGTCGTCCACCGCAGGAGCCTCGGTCTGACTCTGATGCCAAGGAGCCAGAACCGGCTGATACCCCAATACACACTGGAAGGGGGTGAGGTTAGTGGAGGAGTGGCGGAGCAAGTTCTGGGCCATCTGTGCCCAGGGCACGAACGCTGCCCACTCCCATGGCCGGTCCTGGCAATAGGACCTCAGAAACCTACCCACATCCTAGTTAACTCTCTTCACCTGCCCATTACTCTCGGGATGAAACCCTGAGGTAAGGCTGATCGAAACCCCCAGACGTTCCATGAACACCTTCCAGACACTCGAAGTGAACTGGGGACTTCGATCAGACACTATATCCTCAGGTACCCCGTAGTGCCGGAAGGGGTGCGTAACCAAGACCTCCGCAGTCTGTAGGGCCGTAGGGAGACCGGGCAGAGGGAGGAGACGGCAGGACTTAGAGAAACGATCCACAACGACCAGGATGGTGGTGTTTCCCTGTGATGGGGGAAGATCGGTCAGGAAATCGATCGACGGGTGTGACAATGGCTGCTGTGGAATGGGTAAGGGGTGTAACTTACCTCTGGGCAGGTGCCTAGGGGTCTTACACTGGGTGCACACCGAGCAGGAGGAAACATAAACCCTCACGTCCTTAGCCAAAGTTGGCCACCAGTACTTCCCGCTCAGACAGCGCACATTCCGACCGATGCCTGGATGACCAGAGGAGGGTGACGTGTGGGACCAATAGATCAGCCGGTCACGGACAGCAGATGGAACGTACAGACGCCCAGCGGGACACTGGAGGGTAGCGGGCTCTGCACGCAATGCCCGCTCAATGTCCGCGTCCAGCTCCCACACTACCAGCGCCACCAGGCAGGAGGCCGGGAGTATGGGAGTGGGATCCATGGGCCGCTCATCTGTGTCATACAGCCGGGACAGTGCGTCTGCCTTCACGTTCTGGGAACCTGGTCTGTAAGAAAGGGTGAAAACAAAACGGGTGAAGAACATGGCCCACCTTGCCTGGCGAGGGTTCAGACTCCAGATTGCGGTGGTCAGTCCAGATGAGAAAAGGGTGCTTAGCCCCCTCAAGCCAATGTCTCCACGCCTTCAAAGCCTTGATGACAGCCAACAACTCCCGGTCCCCCACATCATAGTTTCGCTCTGCCGGGCTGAGCTTCCTCGAGAAGAAGGCACAGGTGCAGAGCTTCAGTGGCGTACCCGAGTGCTGAGAAAGGACAGCCCCTATCCCAGCCTCGGACGCGTCCACCTCCACTATGAACGCCAAAGAGGGATCCGGATGGGCCAGCACGGGAGCCGAGGTAAACAGCGCCCTCAGGTGACTAAAAGCCCTGTCCGCCTCAGCTGTCCACTGCAAGCGCACCGGGCCCCCCTCCCCCCGCTCTCTCCACTGGCTTCCAGTTGAAGCTCGCATCCGCTACAAGACCATGGTGATTGCCTACGGAGCTGTGAAGGGAACGGCACCTCCATACCTTCAGGCTCTGATCAGGCCCTACACCCAAACAAGGGCACTGCGTTCATCCACCTCTGGCCTGCTGGCCCCCCTACCTCTGAGGAAGCACAGTTCCCGCTCAGTCCAGTCAAAACTGTTCGCTGCTCTGGCACCCCAATGGTGGAACAAGCTCCCTCACGACGCCAGGACAGCGGAGTCAATCACCACCTTCCGTAGACACCTGAAACCCCACCTCTTTAAGGAATACCTAGGATAGGATAAAGTAATCCTTCTAACCCCCCCCCCCCCCTCTTAAAATATTTAGATGCACTATTGTAAAGTGGTTGTTCCGCTGGATATCATAAGGTGAATGCACCAATTTGTAAGTCGCTCTGGATAAGAGCGTCTGCTAAATGACTTAAATGTAAATGTAAATGTAATGTAAATGTAATGGGAGCCGCTACCTGACCAAAACCTTGGATAAACCTCCGGTATTAGTTGGCAAACCCTAAGAACCTCTGCACCTCCTTTACCGTGGTGAGAGTCGGCCAATTACGCACGGCTGCAATGCGGTCACTCTCCATCTCCACCCCTGAGGTGGAAATGTGGTACCCTAGGAAGGAGACGGACTGTTGAACGAACAGGCATTTCTCAGCCTTGGTGTACAGGTCATGCTCCAACAGTCGACCAAGCACCTTGCGCACCAGGGACACATGTTCAGCGCGTGTGGCGGAGTATATCAGAATGTCATAAATATACACCACTACACCCTACCCGTGCAGGTCCCTGAAAATCTAATCTACAAAGGCTTGGAAGACTGATGGAGCATTCATCAACCCGTACGGCATGACGAGGTTCTCATAGTGCCCAAAGGTGGTTCTGAAAGCCATCTTCCACTCATCTCCCTCCCGGATACGCACCAGGTTATAAGCGCTCCTTAGATCTAGTTTGGTGAAGAAGCACGCCCCGTGCATTGACTCTATCGCTGTGGCTATGAGCGGTAGCAGGTAACTATACCTCACAGAGATCCGATTCAGACCCCGATAGTCAATACACGGGTGCAGACCTCCCTCCTTCTTCTTCACAAAAAAGAAACTCGAGGAAGCGGGTGAAGTGGAGGACCGAATGTATCCCTGACGCAGGGATACGGAGACATATGTTTCCATTGCCTCCGTCTCCGCCTGTGAGAGGGGATACACGTGACTCCTGGGAAGTGCAGCATCTACCAGGAGATCTATCGCACAATCGCCCCGTCGATGAGTAGGTAATTGAGTTGCCTTCTTTTTGGAGAAGGCGAGAGCCAAATCGGCATATTCAGGGGGAATGCGCACGGTGGAGATCTGGTCTGGACTCTCCACCGTAGTAGCACCAACGGAAACCCCTAAACACCTACCTGAGCACTCTCGCGACCACCCCGTGAGAGCCCTCTGTGGCCAAGAAACAGTGGGGTTATGACAAGCTAACCAGGGTAGGCCCAGCACCACGGGAAACGCAGGAGAGTCAATAAGGAAGAGACAAATTCTCTCCGTATGACCCCCCTGGGTCACCATGCACAAAGGAGCGGTGACCTCCCTAATCAACCCTGACCCTAATGGTCGACTATCTAATGTGTGAACGGGGAAGGGCACATCCACGGGAACGATGGGGATCCCTAAACTATGGGCAAATGATCTGTCAATAAAATTCCCAATCGCGCCTGAATCGACGAGCGCCATATGCTGGGAATGTGGGGAAAACTCAGGAAAAGTATCAAACAAAAACATGTGTGCAACAGAGGGCTCTGGGTGAGAATGGTGCCTTCTCACCTGGGGTGACGCCAGGTTGCCCTGCCTGCTGCCTCGAACCCTAGAGGAACCAACACGGCACCGACCAGCAGTGTGACCTCTGCGGCCACAGTTTGTACACCTGAAAGCCCCTCCTCCGGTCTCCCTGTGCGCAGCACCTCCCAGCTCCATAGTCACCGGAGCGGTGGTGCTGGGAACGGGAATCGACAGAGCCCTCTCTGGACGTTCGCGGGTGACCAGCAGGTTATCACACCGAATGGACATGTCCACCAGCTGGTCGAAGGTAAGAGTGGTATACCTGCAGGCCAATTCCCGACGGACATCCTTGCGCAGGCTGCAATGATAGTGGTCGATGAGGGCCTTGTCGTTCCATCCCGCTCCGGCGGCCAAGGTCCGAAATTCCAGTGCGAACTCCTGGGTGCTCCTCGTCCCCTGACTCAGGTGGAACAGACATTCACCCGCCGCTCTAAGTCCTCCAACGCCGCATCTCCTTCTCACCACACGGCGTTGGCCCACTCCAGAGCTCTCCCTGAGAGGCACGAGACGAGGGCGGACACCCTCTCCCTTCCCGAGGGAGCTGGATAAACGGTGCAAAAGGTATAGGTCCAGCTATAGCAGGAAGCCCTGGCACCGTGCCCCCGACCCATCATACTCCCCGGGAAGGGCAAGACGCATCCCACTGGAACCGGGTACAGGAGGACCCCTGTTGTGCTGGGGGAGGTACTAGAGGACCTCCCTGTCTCGCCCAGCGATCCATCGTCTGGACGACACGGTCCATGGCGGTGCCGAGATGGTGAATCAACGCCGTGTGCTCCTGGACACGCTCCTTGACTCCGCTATCATAGGTGCCTGCTCTTGCTGACTACATAATGGTTGTGGTATTCTGTCAAGGTATGCATGAAGGGCTGTAGGAAGTCAGGCGCAGGAGAGCAGATATTTGGTAACAAAATGGAGCCTTTTATTTGGCGAGCCAAAAGCACACGGCACAAACGAACACGAAATATAAATACGGGTTGAACATAACCCAGCGCAACCAGCCTAACATGCGCATACATGAAAACAGATAAACAATACCACACAAAGACATGGGGGAAACAGACGGTTAAATACACAACACATAATGAGGGAAATGAGAACCAGGTGTGTGGGAAAATGAGACAAAACAAATGGAAAATGAAAAATGGATTGGCGATGGCTAGAAGACCGGTGACGTCGACCGCCGAACACTGCCCGAACAAGGAGAGGCATCGACTTCGGCAGAAGTCGTGACAAGCTTAAAATGTCAATAAACTATTAGACTATTATTTCTTCACATTATAAGCGCAGCAATGCGCACATGGCAGTAGGCTATAAGCGTGGGTAAACACCATTCTCAAAAGTGATCGTTAATGCGATTATGCATGTAGTGCTTTATTATCAAGCTGAATTTTTATGGTAACAATGATCTTTCCCAAACATGAAAGTCACGCGCTACCTATTTATGCCAGTTAGGCTCTACACCGGATGTAAAGCGGATTAAAAACTTCTTTGGGATCGGTCTCCCTTCCATGGAACGGTTGAGCTAACGTAGGCTAATACGATTAACATGAGGTTGTAAGTAACAAGAACATTTCCCAGGACATAGACATATCTGATATTGGCAGAAAGCTTAAATTCTTGTCAATGTAACTGCACTGTCCAATTTACAGTAGCTATTACAGTGAAAGAATACCATGCTATTCTTTGACGAGAGGATACACTTTTGAACATGAAAAGTTATTAATAAACATATTAGGCACATTTGGGCAGTCTTGATACAACATTTTTAACAGAAATGCAATGGTTCATTGGATCAGTGTAAAACTTTGCACATACACTGCTGCCATCTAGTGGACAAAATCTAAATTGCACCTGGGCTGGAATAATACATTATGGCCTTTTTTCTTTGTATTATCTTTTACCAGATCTATTCTGTTATATTCTCCTACATTCCTTTCACATTTCCACAAATTTCAAAGTGTTTCCTTTCAAATGGTACCAAGAATATGCATATCCTTGCTTCAGGGCCTGAGCTACAGGCAGTTAGATTTGGGTATGTAATTTTAGGCGAAAATTGAAAAAAAGGTGCGTATCCTTAAGAGTATCCTTTGAAAAAGTTATTTTGCCACTTTAGTTGTGATACAAACCTTATCAGAACATAAAGGCCTATGGGCTAGGCTACATGAGATGTGCAACTGTGATAAGAAAAAGTCTACAAAAAAAGGCATGCATTGTTTCTTGCCTTAATAACTGCACGCAAGCTAGGCATCATTCACAAGTGATAATATATCATTCACAAGTGACAGGCTGATATTGTTACCAATCAAACTTTTCTGGATCTAATCTTGTCTTTACATATGCTAAATAATATATTCGTGAAATTAGTTTTGATTTAGAATGGAACATTGATTCACCTCAGAGCAAGGGAAAAAGAATGTCATCTATGCACTTAAACAGCAAATGGAGGACGCTTTTCCCCATGGTTCATTTTCATGCCAGCCAGGTAGGCTATACTCCTGCTGTAAAGCAAACCAATGTGCTTAATATTAGGAAAGTTGAGAAATAAATATACTAGGCCTAGCCTATAGAAAGCTGATGGGATCCTCCTTTTTTAATAGAGGCCATCAACTCAGTTTTCTCAAGCAATTACCTAGCCTATAGAAATGGGCTCATGGGCTCTCATGAAGTGTTTGATTTGATTTTCGATTTGCATTGATATCAGAGTGAGGGACAATAGAGTGCTGAGTACCAGGCAGTTAGAAAGTTTGGTAGGCTACTAATGACCATCAGCAGCATCAGGAGCGTGGAGAAGCCTAGTTACCGTGACTGCGGTCATCATAACAGCCCTAGTTCCTATGCTCTCTGAAAATGCTTAGTCATGTAGAGTCATCTGGATTATTTTTGCAGGTGTCCCACGATATACCCTGTTCTGGTTGCGGTCTCACTCCCCCCCCCCCCACACACACACACACACATCCTCCTACTCCCTGACAGACACACATCGACCTAATCGAACCTAGTCCTCCCCCTCCCTCCGCTGTGGCATCCCTGGGGAAGGCTCTGTAATGCTGCACTGCTGAGAACGCGCCATGAAAATATAAATACAACCTCGCCTTTCGCATTTATACCGAGTAAATAAACAGGGCCACCCGTATTTCTAATTAGAGCCAGTGGACGGCAGGAAATGGGGTAGGGAACAACGAACAACCCACACCCCCTTTTCTTCTCGATCCCGCCCCCCAAACAGTGTCCTGGGTTAGGGTCAGGGACATGGGACAGTAACAGGAAAGACGCTGAGCAGGAACGAGTAATCCCCGTCCCTAAACTCCCCACCCCCCGTCCCCCCCCTGCAATCCTCCCCCCTCCCTATTACCTGACCCCGTACCTGACCCTGGTGCTCCCCGTAGCTAGCTGCTCCTGGGTGATGATAGCTGGGCTCTCCAGACTTAGCAGGGCGCTCCAGAAAGTCAACACTAGCTTCCTGTGACATGGTCCACATTGTCACTCCACCACAGTCACCTCCCTGAGATATGCAGTGTTTAGGCCTTTCACATCCCTCTCTTGCATCCCTTTCTCCGCCAGTTCATTTCAAAGAACAAGCCCGACCCTTGCCTTATCAATCCCATCAGATTTATCAGGTTATCCCTCTCGGTTTTAAATGAGCCATATTCACTGCATTTCCACTTGTTCTGGGAACAACTCCCCTCCACCACCATTACAGAGGCTAAGCCTGGGACCACCCAAGCACTGAGTCTTAGGTCCAGCTGAGCGATGCAGAGATAGAGTCAGTCGACAGAGTGCTTATTGCTTTGATAAGAAAGACAACCACTCTCCTGGGAGTATAGAGAGAGTTCTCTAATGCTGTTGACTGCGCTTGTCTGATAGGCTGATGGATCAAAGTCAGAATCAGATAGACTTGCATGGCATGGCATTCTCCCTGTGTTAATGTAATGTGTCCCTGACCCCAGGCCCCGACCATGGCTGGGTACGAATAGTATTTTAAATCTTTCAAATACTTTTAGCGTTTGCTTTTACATACCTGGAGTGCCAGATGGGCGGGGTTTTCACTTTTGTAGACTATTCTATTGGCTCAATTACACCAGGCAAACTCAATCAAGCACAGCTATAGTATTCGAAAGTAAACAAATATTATTTGAACCCAGGTCTGCTGTGGTTAGTGGAAAGGCATCATAGGGCCAGTTAGCGAACATAAACACACAACTTAGCATAATGACCCTAGAGAGTCATGGAGTTCCGTCATTAAAGGCACATTCACACCAAACACAGCCACAAAATACCAACAGGGATATTACCACCATATTGCTTAATGACCCAGACTCACACAGGAGGCAGTTAGGAATAATTTGTTAGTTTTGGTTCCCTTTCACCGATGCTAGGGAGGGATAACTGGGAAATTTGATTTTCACATGTATCTAGATTCTATAAGGAAACGCAAGATTCTAGAGTGATTCTAGGAGCTCTCTAGAGTTCTGACACGGAAATCACTCTGGTGATCACAAAAAGCTACAGTAAGGCCTTCAGTCCAGTTGCTGGATCCTAACAGAATTAGTTGAGGCATCATGGAGGCATGGCGTCCATCCAGCCGTCCTTGCATGGCACTGTCACAGATACACCCCAGTGGATGGGTCAGATCAGGGGTGGGGAGTGGGCAGTGTAGCCTAATCTCTTCATTCCTGAGCCCATTGTTCAGTGTTTATGTTTGATTGGTTTGTGTCTTCCCCCCATAGGCTCCTGTTCCTGACTAGGCAGCTACACAGGAAACAGGCAGTATAAACAGTGGACCAGTAGGGAACCCTCCTTACCCTTTACTCAGAGCTACAGGAACAGAATGTAAACAGAGAGCGAGAGACGTTTGCTGCGGTTCATTTGGAGCTTGCCCTGTAGAAGTACGGTTTGCCAGTCAAAGTAAGAGGTGCCATTTTCATTGCTTGGATAGGTTGTCATGGGTATAATCAATTTTTAAGTGCTGTTACTTTTCAGTACTATTAATAGGACTTTCAGTACTACTACAGTGCCTTCAGAAGGTATTTATACCGCTTGACTTATTCCACATTTTTATGTGTTACAGCCTGAAATCAAAATGGATTAAATCATTTTTTAAAGTAAATTACATATTTTTCTCACCCATCTACACACAACACCCCATAAAGACAAAGAGAAAATATGTTTTTTTGACATTTTTGCAAATGTATTGAAAATGAAATTCAGAAATATCTCATTTACAAAAGTATTCACACCCCTGAGTCAATACTTTGTAGAAGCACCTTTGGCAGCAATTACAGCTGTGAGTCTTTCTGGGTAAGTCTCTAAGAGCTTTCCACACCTGGATTGTGCAACATTTGCCCATTATTCTTTTCAACATTCTTCAAGCTCTGTGAAATTAGTTGTTGATCACTGGTAGACAGCAATTTTCAGTTTTTGCCATAGATTTTCAAGCAGATTTAAGTCAAAACTGTAACTCTGGAGCTCAGGAACATTCACTGTCTGCTTGGTAAACAACTCCAGTGTATATGTTGCCTAGTGAGTTAGGTTATTGTCCTGCTTAAAGGTGAATTCATCTCCCAGTGTCTGGTGGAAAGCAGACTGAAGCAGGTTTTCCTCTAGGATTTTGCCTGTGCTTAGCTCCACTCCATTGTTTTCATCCTGACAAAGTCCTGAACGATTACTAGCATACCCATAACATTAGGCAGCCACCACTACGCTTGAAAATATGGTGGCAGTCAGTATTGTGCTGTATTGGATTTGCCCCAAACATTATACTTTGTATTGGGAACAAAAAGTGAATTGCTTTGCCACATTTTTTGCAGTATTACTTTAGTACCTTGTTGCAAACAAGATGCATGTTTTTAAATATTTTTATTCTGTACAGGCTTCCTTCTTCAGGCTTCTGTCATTTCGTTTGGTATTGTGAAGTAACTACATTGTTGTTGATCCATCCTCAGTTTTCTCCTATCACAGCCGTTAAACTGTAACTCAATAGCGGTGCCTGGATAAAATCACTGGGGAAGCCAAGCCTGGGAAAAAAATCCATATTACAACCTATATGTTGTGATAATTGCGTTGTTTTCTTTATAACCTGTTAGTTTATATGCCTTGACACTGCAATATATAGGCATAAGGCCGAGTAAATAAGAAGACAGTAACAGAATAAATTCAACCACACTTTTGTTTCATCACAAAACCGGAGAGCAATATCTGTCCTGTGAAGTCGACAAAGCATATTGCATGTAACAAACAGTTACGTGACCTACAGCATGACCAAGCAAGTTAAGGTTTCCGACATTTTCGGACTACTAAACAACTATTGATTTAGGATCAGAGAGTTACCACAAGTCGCAAAGAAAACAGGAGCTTTCTTCACTCTTCGAGCACCATTTCAACTTCAACATCAACAAATGGCCTATTCTTAGTCTAACACAGTGACTACTAAAAGATATCAAAACAATTTAGTCCAATCATCGTAAGGTAAATATGATGTGGCTTTCCATGCTACTGATTTATGTGTGTGGGTACACGCGTGCGTGCAAGTAGAATAAAACATGTTGACTCATCCTACTTGTAGAGAAACGCCAATCCTCTCTTTCATATTGTTGAAATGCTATGACTATGTCATACAGTACACACTTTTAGATTTTGTTGTCCTAGGCTACCTGGCTAAAATACTTGCTTGCTAGCCTAACTTCCTTTCATGGGAAAGGATGAGCTAGTGAGTTAACATTAGCCTACTAGCTACATATTGAACTTCCATCCTCTCAGGCCAGGGGCAGAATGTTTGAATTTATGGTTTGATCAGGATCGCCATTATAATCATCGGCCAATATGGATAAAGTAAAACCATGTGTGCAAATCTCTATCTCCGTCCATAGCTAATTTAGGAAAGGGACAATTTTAGCTAGCTAGCTAGCGACCGGAAGACAACGACGCAACGAGATGCAACAATTTAACTTTTTTTCAATCAATGACGTTTGGCTTTTGATGTGATTGG
This sequence comes from Salmo salar, assembly GCF_965601325.2. Lineage (NCBI taxonomy): Eukaryota > Metazoa > Chordata > Actinopteri > Salmoniformes > Salmonidae > Salmo > Salmo salar. Next base: position 31,978,943 of record NC_138293.1, read on the forward strand.
TGTGAAGCCAAAAACTGTCTTCCCTTGACACTTTTTTTTGATGCGCCAGGACCATTCACAGTTGAGCTAGCTCAGTTTTTCTCAATGCTGATTAGCTATTATTTTATTTAAAAAAAAATACTCACTGGCTTCCCTTGCATTCAATGCTATGGGCGGCAACAATGTTATACTCTTTTTGACCAGACAGCATCAGATAGATGGGCTACACATACCAAGACAGAGAGGAGCTGTTTCGCTCGCTTGTTGAGTTACATTCAGCCTCTTGCGAATTGAAGGAAAATTATGAAACACAGATAGACTAAAGATAAATTATTTTTCCCTTGGCATTCATGAATACACACAACTTCTGTAACAGTTTTAAAGTCACCATTGGACTCATGGGGAAATCCTTGAGTGGTTTCTTTCCTCTCCGGCAACTGAGTTAGGAAGGACGCCTGTATCTTTGTAGTGACTGGGTGTATTGATTCACATCCAAAGTGTAATTAATAACTTCACCATGCTCAAAGGAATATTCAAAGTCTACTTAAAAAAAAAAAAAATGTTTAACCTCCCTGGTCTTTGTGGTTGAAAACCTCCATGGTTTTTGTGGTTGAAATTCCGTTTGACTTAATAATATCCTGTTTGGGATAGGGGGCAGTATTTTCACGGCCGGATAAAAAACATACCCGATTTAATCTGGTAACTACTCCTGCCCAGAAACTAGAATATGCATATAATTAGTAGATTTGGATAGAAAACACACAAAGTTTCTAAAACTGTTTGAATGGTGTCTGTGAGTATAACAGAACTCATATGGCAGGCCAAAACCGGAGAAGATTCCATACAGGAAGTGCCCTGTCTGACAATTTGTTCTCCTTCTAGGGCATCTCTATCAAAAATACAGCATCTGTGCTGTAACGTGACATTTTCTAAGGCTTCCGTTGGCTCTCAGAAGGCGCCAGAAAGCGGAATGACGTCTCTGCAGTCTCTGGGCGAAAAAAAGCAGGAGTTTTTGTGAGTGGTCAGGCAGGGAACAATGACAATGGAGTGCACGTACACGAGACGACTCCATGTTTTTCTTTCTGTTTATGAATGAATATAACGTCGCCCGGTTGGAATATTATCTCTATTTTACGAGAAAAATAGCATAAAAATTGATTTTAAACAGCTTTTGACATGCTTCGAAGTACGGTAATGGAATATTTAGAATTTTTTTGTCACGAAATGCGCCCGCGCGTCACCCTTCGGATACTGACATGAACGCACAAACAAAACGGAGCTATTTGGATATAACTATGGATTATTTCGAACCAAAACAACATTTGTTGTTGAAGTAGAAGTCCTGGGAGTTCATTCTGACGAAGAACAGCAAAGGTAATCCAATTTTTCTTATAGTAAATCTGAGTTTGGTGAGCACCAAACTTGGTGGGTGTCAAATTAGCTAGCCTGTGATGGCCGAGCTATCTACTCAGAATATTGCAAAATGTGCTTTCGCCGAAAAGCTATTTTAAAATCTGACACCGCGATTGCATAAAGGAGTTCTGTATCTATAATTCTTCAAATAATTGTTTTGTTTTTTGTTAACGTTTATCGTGAGTAATTTAGTAAATTCACCGGAAGTTTGCGGTGGGTATGCTAGTTCTGAACATAACATGCTAATGTAAAAAGCTGTTTTTTGATATAAATATGAACTTGATTGAACAAAACATGCATGTATTGTATAACATAATGTCCTAGGAGTGTCATCTGCTGAAGATCATCAAAGGTTAGTGCTGCATTTAGCTGTGGTTTTGGTTTTTGTGACATATATGCTTGCTTTGAAAATGGCTGTGTGATTTATTTTTGTCAGGGTACTCTCCTGACATAATCTAATGTTTTGCTTTCTCTGTAAAGCCTTTTTGGAATCGGACAATGTGGTTAGATTAACAAGAGTATTGTCTTTAAAATGGTGTAAAATAGTCATATGTTTGAGAAATTGAAGTTATAGCATTTTTAAGGTATTTGTATTTCGCGCCACGCTCTACCACGTCTGTCCCTAACAGGTTGGACCTTACAGATAAGTCTATGTGTGGGGTACAGAGATGAGGATGTCATTAAAAATCATTTTAAACGTTGTTATTGCACACAGAGGGAGTTCATGCAACTTATTATGTGACTTAGGCAATTTTTTACACCTAAAGTTATTTAGGCTTTCCATAATAAAGTGGTTGAATGCATATTGACTAAAGACATTTCAGCTTTTCTAAAAAAAATTCTAAACATAATTCCACTTTGACATTATGGGGTATTGTGTGTAAACCAGTGACATATACATCTCAATTTAATCAATTTTAAACTCAGGCGATAACACAACAAAATGTGTAAAAAGTCAAGGGGTGTGAATACATGCTGAAGGCACTGTATAACCCATGGAATAAAATATATACTCTTAGTCTCTTGGGACATTCATTGGGACCTTTCTCTTCATCTGAAAACAGGCTTTCACAGCTTTTCATATCTGAGGACAGTAAACATCACAAAGAAACAGGCTTCACTATACTCATATTAGACAGCACTGAATATTATGTTGCTAGTATCTCTCTGTCCTCAAACCTTTCCCCTCTAAGGACTGGTACTGGTGAACATTTTCATAATGTCCTTGCACAAAGTGACCTGCCCTATCCAGCACAGTAGCCTACACTCTCCCTTTACCGACAGTAGGAACTGCAATTTCATCATCTGCTATGTTGCAATCAAAGTCTATCTTTATGTGATTTTTGGACAGATTACACTGAACAATTAAGGAAGATGATTTCAGAGCTCCGCATTTAAAATGTGGAATTCAGTCTGTCTGAAGCCTGGATCAAATCTGTACCCGAAGGCTAGCCACATAGATAGATGAGAGGAACCGTGCCAACATGTTGTTGGAAGTCCTCAAAGATGGAAATGGAAAACCTATGTGGACAGCTCTGACTGAGAGAGCCCTTCACCACTGAGCCTGTTACATCACCTAGAGATGCTATAACAGACAGACAAATCAGAAAGAGCTACAGTCCATCTGGTCTTACACAGCATACCACATCAGACAGCGGGGGGGTGTGTGTGTGTGTGTGTGTGTGTGTGTGTGTGTGTGTGTGTGTGTGTGTGTGTGTGTGGTGTGTGTGTGTGTGTGTGTGTGTGTGTGTGTGTGTGTGTGTGTGTGTGTGTGTGTGTGTGTGTCTCAGACAGCTCTGCACACAGACTCTGAGTCCAATACGAACTTAGAACACAGCAAAAACATAATAAGGCAGTGTTAATACTTAACAGCACCGGGGGGAGATTCGCTCTCTTCGACGTGCAATAATGAAAAGGACACATTGCTGGCTCTTTCCACTAATATTGACCTTCCATTAAGCGAGACTTACAGCCTCTGTCTGGCTTAGCATTAAGACCACCTCTAGCCCTCTGGGAAACGTATTTTTCACAGAAACATGGAGGTTTAACAACCCTGGTTAGAACAATATATATGCTGGGGCCTGGGCCCCTGGTGTGGTACTGGAAAGACCTGGTCCTGTCCCGAAGGTTTATATGTCCCTGCTGAATCATCGTTGGGAACTAACCTTACACTCCCCACTGACATATGGTAATGGTTAGGTGGACATTGAGTCTGTTTGCTTACTTACAGTAGATTCATTTGCAGTGTGACAACCAGCTAGAGAGCCCGGCTCTTATTTGATGTGAATGGAGCAATTGTGTTGGAAGGAATTTGTATTATTTATATCAATTTGTTCTCAATCATAATTTTTGCTGGTAATATTTTGGCAATTTTCTATAAGTGGAAACTTGGTGAATAGAAATAATGTGATATGCGTTTAAATCAAATCAAATCAAATTGTATTAGTCACATGCGCTGAATACAACAGGTGTAGACCTTACAGTGAAATGCTTACTTACGAGCCCTTAACCAACAATGCAGTTGTTGTATGGATAAGAATAAGAAATAAAAGTAACAAGTAATTAAAGAGCAGCAGTAAAATAACAATAGCGAGACTATATACAGGGGGGTACCAGTACAGAGTCAATGTGCGGGGGCACCGGTTAGTTGAGGTAACATGTACATGTAGGTAAAGTTATTAAAGTGACTATGCATAGATGATAACAGTCTGGGTAGCCATTTGATCAGGTGTTCAGGAGTCATGGCTTGGGGTAGAAACTGTTTAGAAGCCTCTTGGACCTAGACTTGGCGCTCCGGTACCGTTTGCCCTGCGGTAGCAGAGAGAACAGTCTATGACTAGGGTGGCTGGAGTCTTTGACAATTTTTAGGGTCTTCCTCTGACACCTACTGGTATAGAGGTCCTGGCTGGAAGGAAGCTTGGCCCTAGTGATGTACTGGGCTGTTAACACTACCCCCTGTAGTGCCTTGCGGTCGGAGGCCGAACAGTTGCCATACCAGACAGTGATGCAACCAGTCAGGATGTTCTCGAAGGTGCAGCTGTAGAACCTTTTGAGGATCTAAGGACCCATGACAAATCTTTTCAGTCTCCTGAGGGGTAATAGGCATGCTCGGTCCTCTTTTTCCTGTAGTCCACAATCATCTCCTTTGTCTTGATCAGGTTGTTGTCCTGGCACCACTCGGCCATATCTCTGACCACCTCCCTATAGGCTGTCTCGTCGTTGGTCGGTGATCAGGCTACCACTGTTGTGTCATCGGCAAAGTTAATGATGGTGTTGGAGTCGTGCCTGGCCGCACAGTCATGAGTGAACAGAGGAGTACAGGAGGGTACTGAGCACGCACCCCTGAGGGGCCCCTGTGTTGAGGATCAGCGTTACCGACCCTTACCACCTGGGGGGTGGCCCGTCAGGAAGTCCAGGATCCAGGATCCAGTTGCAGAGGGAGGTGTTTAGTCCCAGGGTCCTTAGCTTATTGATGAGCTTTGAGAGCACTATGGTGTTGAACGCTGAGCTGTAGTCAATGAATAGCATTCTGTTATATCACAATGATAAATTAAACAAATGTTGAATAAATAAAAGTTCACAATTCCGTATGAAACTTGACACTGTTGTATAGAACAAATATTTGTGAAAACATTTCTGCTACACCTAAAATAGTGCCTCATGACACTTGGCCAGCGAAGCACTTATGCTCAGTATTCATCTACTAATCATACTTGTAATGCCCAGTAGAGGGCGTGTATGAACACTGTTAGAAGACCACAGTGAGAGAACGAATCACTGCATACACAGATCACAGTATTGAGGCTCACACAGACGTTTTATGGTACAATAGTGTATACTGTGAAAAGTTTTATGGCAGTGCCACTCACTGACATGACTAGATCAATGGTCTTAGGCTGGGAGAGATTGCTCATCCCCACCCACACTAGTATACACACTACAATCACACATGTCACCAGAGGACAATCTCTGTGGTTGATTTAGATCAGCTCTCTCTCCCACACACCCTGCAACTCACCCACTTTTGCCATATAACTCCTGACTCTGTGTGTGTGTGTGTGTGTGTGTGTGTGTGTGTGTGTGTGTGTGTGTGTGTGTGTGTGTGTGTGTGTGTGTGTGTGTGTGTGTGTGTGTGTGTGTGTGTGTGTGTGTGTGTGTGTGTGTGTGTGTGTGTGTGTGTGTGTGTGTGTGTGTGTGTGTGTGTGTGTGTGTGTGTGTGTGTGTGTGTGTGTGTGTGTGTGTGTGTGTGTGTGTGTGTGTGTGTGTTTATCATTATCAGTTAAATGGCCCCACAGTGACACTTTGATCCACCCACGGCCTGTCTCGCCCTGCTGCCAGCATCCTCCCTCTCTTCTTTAGCGGCACTACTGTACCTCTCTCCCTGGGAACAGCAAAGCCATATTCATTAATTTACATGGATTAGTCTAGACAATCAGAACATGACCTGGCAGCCTGTTTCCATCATAGCAGAGTGAAATCACACTAGGCTGGGTTGATCCATTGAAGTAGTGAAGGGGTGGATAAACTATAATGGATCTGTCATTATTATTAGAGGTGGATAATTATATTGTATCAGAACACCTGTGGGTGGATGCAAATGGTAGGCTGCTTTTATTATACTAAACACAATAAACAGAAATGTGACCTTGAGAGCTTCTATTGTAACACATCTTTTAACATATCATCAATCGTTCAACATTTATTGGCAAAGTTTTGGCGAGACAGTACTCATACCGTCTTTAACCCCTTCCAGGCAGAGTGGAATGTTCCATTTCTTGCTGGATCATGACCTCTGTGTGCATTCGTGAGTGTTATTTTCTGGTGTAAAACCATATATGAAAACATGATACATATTTTGAAAGCTGAGACAAAGCCGTTTCAAGTAATATGACATACAATAGCACCCCATCAAACACATTGTAATCAGTCAAGAAATAACACCTGTATCTTATCCAAAAACCAATCCTTTTTTCAAAACAACTGCCATTTATCCAACTTTCTAATGAAGATAGAGAAATACTTAGAGCATATTGAGTCTTACTTGTTTTGTAAGGATTGAACATCTGAAATCAGAAGAGAAATACATTTTACTGAAGTTAGAGATGTTTAAGTGACTGGTGGTATTTTTTTTTAAATGTTATAGAATGTTCCTTGATCAGACACTTTCTTATCTGGATAGTATATTAAACACAAATCTGCTTCAAAACAAACTACACATAGCCTTTAGTCTTACATTTGATAAGGAAATACATAAACACGTAACATAATATTAATAAAACAAGAAACTTTATTGAAAAAAATAAGGTTAGGGGAATATATTGTCTCATTCAAATCTGTAAAAAAGTGCAAGTTATAACTATCATAGCCATAATATGTTATACAACATTCATCTCAGGGATATTGTCATTAACATTTATCTGGAATTACATACAGTAATATAATAAGAATAAGGCATATAATAACAATAATTGGCTTTTACAACTTCAATTTCTTCCATATATCCATTACACTAGCGCTATGGCTTATCATGTGAAGAGTAAGAACGGGAACAATTTAAAAGCCCCACATTTGTTTTACAGTCTTTACAAGTCCTTTACATCTCCAAGACCATGAGAGTCATGAATCAAACATGCAAGCAGGCTGGTATGCAGGATGTATGGGATAAAGAAAGGAAAACCTACACGGGTGAGGAGCGTGCAGGAGAGGGTTACATTTTCCTAACGTTTCGGTTTTGTCCTTATCAGTGGTGTTTTCTGTTTTTCTCTATCATAATGTGTACTGACTCATCTAACCTTTGTTAACGGCCAACAGTCAAGCTCACCTGATGTTTCAACAACTTACAGCCCAGCCCCCCCCCCCCCCCCTCTAGTTAAGCAATGCCTCTCTGCCTCCAGAGCACAGCTCAGTAAAGGCTCAGCTCTGCTCTTGTCCAGTGATATGGAGCCTCAAGCCATCGTTTATTTGCCCAGCGCTCAGAGCAGTAGTTAGACACTGTGTGGTCCCATGCTATTAGTTTGTTTACAAAAGTTAACACTGAACCCTATGCAGGGCCTGGGGCCCACATTCCATCTGCCTCTCTCTCCTCTACATCTGGAGAAGAGGAGAGACAGAAAAAGAGAAAGCGAGAATGAGAGCAAGAGAGAAAAACAGTGGAGGAGGGAGAGGGAGAAAAAGAAATAGAGACAGAGAGAGAGAGAGAGAGAATATAGATATCATGGGAGAATAAAGCACTTTCCAGATAGACAGTGATGGGAGGAGCGGAGGTTTGCTGAGTACCCGCTTGTCTCTCTAGTTAAAGCGGCTAGTGCCTTCACACACAAGGGCGATAGCCACCAGTGACCATAGCAACGAAGTAAACAAACATTATTGACGTGCGAAAAGTCATCGCTATAACACCATGAGCATGCATAAAAAAGTATTTACATGCAACAGAAATTATTAACCCCAAAATAGATAAGAGAGCAATGACTGTATTGTTAGACATGAATCTGTAAACCAATAATGCTAGCCAAGTTAGTTGGTCCTGTAACTTGATCTGTAGTTGCACGTGCTGACTCATCACCACGCAGCCTACATTTTCTTCTACAATTGGTCAACAATGATGGTGGTGCTTCAGAAATGAATGGGTCACACCGCCTGCCGCTGTCTGTCTGGAAAGCCCTTAAAGGTCAGTCCACACACAACATTTGCAGTCACCTATCTCTTAATTGCTGATACCTGTTTTATGCAATGTCATATCCATTGTCACGTTTTAGAGCTTATTCTAGAATGACTGCAGTTTTTGCTCCAGATACAGTCCTCATTTTCACCTTTCCCCATCCCAACCGCAGAGCATCAGACAGAGCGGTCTGTAATTGCCACTTTGGGTATTGTTGTTATGAGACAGCCAGGGCACAGCCAGGGCACTCTGGTAACCAGGCACAGTGAAATGTGGGTGAAGAACTGCCAGGTGTCAAGTATGTCAGGTACATCAGAGGTGAGCGAGTAGCTGGTGGAACTGGACAGGAATGGGCAAGGATGTGGACATCCTGTGTGTGTGGGTGTGTCCGTGTACGTGCATATGTGTGAAGAGCTGCCCTCCAAGTTTAGTTTTAGAAAACAAGCACACATGAAACTTGAAAAAGCCATACGTGCACATGAGTAAAATGATGGAGGATAACACACAATAAAGTCTGGGACTTATTTCCATTGTGGTCCTCTTGAGACAAGATGGCAATGCAAGATTGAACACGGTTGAACACAGTATGGCAGCGAGATAATAAAACATAAAAACAAAGAAGAAGAACATCTATTGTCTGAAGGTGGCCACCAATGAAGAAGTCCAAACTTTTCCTTCCTATACTTTTGAATGCATACACACATCTCAAACTGCTTTCTCTAATCCCAACCCACTCCTACAGTATCCCCTCTATTTGATCTGCGTTCGTTTCATGGCTGTCTGTCTCAGTAGCTTCCTGTACTGCTCTCTTGGCACGGTTATACAGATCTCAGTCAACACCTCCTCGCCTCGGAGTCGTTCAAATAGTGTTCCAGGAAGACCCTGCAGCTCTTATATCCATGTGGTTAAGTTCAATGGCACACCTTGCATCTTATCTAGTCCAGCCTCCTTTTGATAAGCAGGAGCAACCCTGTCACAACAAACTTATGTGGCTGGTAGAAGACACCCACCCGTTGAGGATTTTCGTGACAGAACATACATTCTAAAGAATGGTGTTGTTTTAGCTGATAATAAGCTGTAAGCCGCAGCTAAGTTTGCAGTGAAACAAAGTTGAATGGGGTACAATGAAAATGTATGTGATGACCAGAAAAAAGTACCACTGTCTACAAAATTCTGATTTAACTCCTTGCTCTATGGCAACAAAAAAAAGTCGAATTTATTCCACATACGAGCTGACATAATCAGTTACAAACAAATTATTTTCCAGATACTACCTTGAAATGTGTCTTGACAAGTTGATAATTGATATACATGAGATAACACCTTTTTCTCTTTTCACTGACGTACATTGACAGTTGAACTTTACTATTAGCAGTAATCACTCAGTAATTTCAACCAATTAGTCATTCCACTGAAAGCCATCACTTGTGAAGGGCTATTGTTCCACCCATATAATATCAGACTGTTATTTAAATCTGGAATGTATCTATAAAACAGCACTTAGTCTCTATCAAGTGTACTGTGTGTCACTATCAACTGTATACTGTGCTTAGAGTGTGGGAACACCCAAACGAATTGCCCTGATAGACCTATCGCTCTTAGAAATCATTCAGTTCTATGCCCAAAAGGACACACAGGGGCATTTCTTTCTTTTTCATTTTTGTGAGTACACTGTGACCTCCTCTAAATTAGGCTTGGGAACAAGTACCAAATAGATAAATAACTAAATACATAAAGACAGGGAGCAGAATACACAGGAAGACAAAGGAGGAGGAGGATGAGGACAAACAGGTGGAGGAGACGATGATGATGATAATGAAGACAGAGGGTCCAAAAAGTAGAAATGGAAGGGGAGGAATATAGATGTAGGTGGTGGAGGACAGTGCAGCAGGGGAACCGTGTTAGGGCCGTCCTCCATAGCGTGACAGAGCAGAACACAGCTGTCAGGAGGTGTGGAAAGGCCTCGCTGGTGTTCTCAGCTGTGAAAACAGTTAACAAGCCCCTCACACACACACTCATGACATACTAGCTAACTCACAAACAGCAACACACACAAACATACAGTCATCACATACTAGCTCTCACTCTCTCAAAACACACACACACACACACACACACACACACACACACACACACACACACACACACACACACACACACACACACACACACACACACACACACACACACACACACACACCATAATAGTTTTATTGTTGGTTTTATTGCACTTCATAGAATACCGGATGATAGATGAGAAAATTACTTCAGAAATTCTCGTTGGCACAAATTGTAAACAATGTAGTGTGACGTAACTTCAGTTGAGAAATTATGTGTCGCCTGATATATATTTTTATCAATGTACAATGACCCTGTTTTATCTCAAGTTAAGGTTCCGATTATCTCTCGCTTTAAGTGACCTTGATATACATACAGTTGAAGTCGGAAGTTTACATACACCTTAGCCAAATACATTTAAAACCAGTTTTTCACAATTCCTGACATTTAATTCTAGTAAAAATTCCCTGTCTTAGGTCAGTTAGGATCACCACTTTATTTTAAGAATGTGAAATGTCAGAATAATACTAGAGAATTATTTATTTCAGCTTTTATTTCTTTCATCACATTCTCAGTGGGTCAGAAGTTTACATACACTCAATTAGTATTTGGTAGCATTGCCTTTAAATTGTTTAACGTGGGTCAAACGTCTCGGGTAGCCTTTCATAAGCTCCCCCAATAAGTTGGGTGAATTTTGGCCCATTCCTCCTGACAAAGCTGGTGTAACTGAGTCAGGTTTGTAGGCCTCCTTGCTCGCACATGCTTTTTCAGTTCTGCCCACATATTTTCTACAGGATTCAGGTCAGGGCTTTGTGATGGCCACTCCAATACCTTGACTTTGTTGTCCTTAAGCCATTTTGCCACAACTTTGGAATTATGCTTGGGGTCATTGTCCATTTGGAAGACCCATTTGCGACCAAGCTTTAACTTCCTGACTGATGTCTTGAGATGTTGCTTCAATATATCCACATAATTTCCTCATGATGCCATCTATTTTGTGAAGTGCACCAGTCCCTCCTGCAGCAAAGCACCCCCACAACATGATGCTGCCACCCCCGTGCTTCACGGTTGGGATGGTGTTCTTCATCTTGCAAGCATCCCCCTTTTTCCTCCAAACATAACGATGGTAAATATGGCCAAACAGTTCTATTTTTGTTTCATCAGACCAGAGGACATTTCTCCAAAAAGTACGATCTTAATCCCCATGTGCAGTTGCAAACCGTAGTCTGGCTTTTTTATGGCGGTTTTGGAGCAGTGGCTTCTTCCTTGCTGAGCGGCCTTTCAGGTTATGTTAATATAGGATTAGTTTTACTGTCGATATAGATACTTTTGTACCTGTTTCCTCCAGCATCTTCACAAGGTTCTTTGCTGTTTTTCTGGGATTGATTTGCACTTTTCGCACCAAAGTACATTCATCTCTAGGAGACAGAACGCATCTGTCATGTCCTGACCAGTGAAAAGGGTCATTTGCCATAATAGAATGGTCAGGGCGTGGCAGGAGGGTTGTTTTGTGTGTTTTGGGGTTTTTTGGTTCTAGGGGAATTTGTTCTAGTTTTCTATTTCTATGTTTCGTTTTCCTTGTTTGGCCGAGTATGTTTTCCAATCAGAGGCAGGTGTCTTTCGTTGTCTCTGATTGGAAGACATACTTAGGCAGCCTGTTTTCCTTTGGGTTTTGTGGGTGGTTATTTTCCGTTTAGTTATTGTACCTAATGGAACTGTTGGTCGTGGTTGTTATTTTGTAAGTGTTACTCATTAAAGATTAAAGGTGAGCACTCAACACCTGCGCCTTGGTCTGTTCAATACCACACCTGTGACAGCGTCTCCTTCCAGAGCGGTATGACGGCTGCGTGGTCCCACGGTGTTTATACTTGTGTACTATATTTTGTACAGTTGAACGTGGTACCTTCAGGCATTTGGAAATTGCTCCCAAGGATAAACCAGACTTGTGGAGGTCTACAAATTTTTTCTGAGGTCTTGGCTGATTTCTTTTGATTTTCCCATGATGTCAAGCAAAGAGGCACTGAGTTTGAAGGTAGGCCTTGAAATATATCCACAGGTATACCTCCAATTGACTCAAAGATGTCAATTAGCCTATCAGAAGGATCTAAAGCCATGACATCATTTTCTGGAATTTTCCAAGCTGTTTAAAGGCACAGTCAACTTAGTGTATGTAAACTTCTGACCCACTGGAATTGTGATACAGTGAATTATAAGTTAAATAATCTGTCTGTTAACAATTGTTGGAAAAATGACTTGTGTCATGCACAAAGTAGATGTCCTAGCCGACTTGCCAAAACTATAGTTTGTTAACAAGAAATTTGTGGGGTGGTTGAAAAACGAGTATTAATGATTCCAACCTAAGTGTATGTAAACTGTAAATCATCATACAACATTGTATAGTATGATTCCATTAAAATCAGAATGTTCAGTCATTGTCCTGATTGAACATTCAAAACTCTATCCAGACATCATCTTTATAAGATTACATTTCAAAATTTTGTAATTTAGCAGATGCTCTTATCGAGACTTACAAATAGTGCATTCATCTTAAGATAGCTAGGTGAGACAACTACAGTCCTAGTAAGTACATTTTCCCTCAATAAAGTAGTTATCAGTGAAGTATGGGGAAGCTTGTTCCACCATTTGGGTTCCAGGACAGAGAAGAGTTTTGACTGGGCTGAGCGGGAGCTGACCCCCTGTAGAGGTGGGAGGGGTAAGAGACCAGAGGTGGTAGAACAGTCCTCAGGTTGGGGTGTAGGGTTTGAGCATAGCCTGAAGGTAGGGAGGGGCAGTTTCGGTTGCAGCTCCATAGTCAAGCACCAGGGTCTTGAAGTGGTACTGAGCTTCGACTGGAAGTCAGTGGAGTACTGTATGCGGGGGATTGGAGTGACATGGGAGAACTTGGGGAGGTTGAACACCAGGCAGGCTGTGGCGTTGTAGATAAGTTGCAGGGGTTTGATGGATGGCACATGCAGGGAGAACGGCTAACAGAGAGTTGCAGTAGTCCAGTCGGGAGATGACAAGTGCCTGGATTAGGACCTGTACCGCTTCCTATGTGAGGAAAGGTCGTACTCTATGGACTTTGTAGAGCATGAACCTGCAGGAACGTGTCACTGCTTTGATGTAAGTACAGAACGACAGGGTGTCATCCATGGTTACACCAAGGTTCTTTCCTCTCTTGGAAGGGGACAGCGTGGAGTTGTCAACCATGATGGAGAAGCTTTAGCGCAGGCAGGCCTTACCCGGGAGGAAGAGCAGCTCAGTTTTTTTCGAGGTTGAGCTTAAGGTGGTAGACCAACATCCAAGCTGAGATGTCTTCCAGGAATGCAGATATGCGTGATGCCACCTGGGTGTTAGAAGGGGGAAAAGAGAAAAGTACTTGAGTGTCATCCGCATAGCAGTGATAGGAGAGATCATCAGGATATGATGGTGCCGAGTGACTTGGTGTATAGAGAGAAGAGAAGACGGCCTGGACCTGATCCCTGGGGGACACCAGTAGTAAGAGCACGTGGTGCAGACACAGATCCTCTCCACACCACTTGGTAGGAGCAACCTGCCAGGTAGGATGCAATCCAGGATTGTGCAGATCCTGAGATGCACAGCCCTGAGAGGGTGGGGAGGAGGATCTGATAGTTTGCAGTATCGAAGGCAGTGGATAATCTAGGAGGATGACAACAGAGGAGAGAGAGTCAGCTTTGGCAGAGCAGAACCGTCTCAGTTGTTTACTGCATAAGATCAGGTGAAGACATTTTTTACAACACATTGTAAAGTAATTACCTTTACGAGTATGCAGTAAACACTGAAAATGTATACGTCATTACTGCCACTGTAGCCAATCTCCTTTCCTTTAACATGCAATTGTTTGTACTTCTTTCCGGGAACGATTAAGTTGTTTTTATGACTGGTAGATGACTGGTAGTGAGTCCTTGGAGATAAAAAGTACAGTATTTCAAAATACATTTGTTTCTCAATATGATAGTAGGAACACTACATGACCAAAAGTATGTTGACACCTGCTCGACGAACATCTCATTCCAAAATCATGGGCATTGAAAAGGAGTTGGTCTCCCCTTTGCTGCTGTAATAGCCTCCACTCTTCTGGGAAGGCTTTCCACTAGATGTTGGAAAATTGTTGCTTTCAGCCACAAGAACATTAGTGAGGTCAGGCACTGATGTTGGGCGATTTAGGCCTGACTTGCAGTCGGCGTTCCAATTCATCCCAAAAATGTGTTCCATGGCATTGAGATCAGGGCTCTGTCAAGTTCTTCCACACCAATCTTGACAAACCATTTCTGTATGGACCTCACTTTGTGCACGGGGGCATTGTCATGCTGAAACCGGAAAGGGCCTTCTCCAAACTGTTTCCACAAATTTGGAAGCATAAAGTCATCTAGAATGTTATTGTATGCTGCAGCTTTAAAATGTCCCATCCCTAGAACTAATGGGCCTAGTCCGAACCATTAAACAGCCCCAGACCACAATTCATCGTCCACCAAACTTTACAGTTGGCACTATACATTGGGGCAGGTAGCATTTTCCTGGCATCTGCCAAACCCAGATTCGTCCATCGGACAGCCAGATGGTGAAAAGTGATTCATCACTCCAGAGAATGCATTTCCACTGCTCCAGAGTCCAATGGCGGCGAGCTTTACACCACTCCAGCCGACACTTGGCAGTGTGCATGGTGATCTTAGGCTTCCGTGCAGCTGCTCAGCCATGGAAGGGGGGTTCTATGTGTTGATGATCTTGGTGAGTTGGTGACATTATTGGATAGAGATTGAAAAGTGATAGTTGAGCATTTTTTTATATTATTCAATTCAAATTAGTTAGAGAAGGAGGAGGCAGATTACACATTGTTTTCTTGGTTTGATTACTTTATTTTTGTGTCCAGTTAGTGCAATTTATTTCAATTTGCCTTGCTAACTTCAGGAACAAGTACTGTTAGCAATAGCTAACTAGCTAGCTACCAGCTCGAGTGTGCACCTTACGCAAATGTTGTTAACTTTTTGTTGAACCCCTTTCATTCTCTGGGGTACACGGAAATGGTGCGAATTAAAACCGAGGATCTACCTGAGATCAGTTTCATGAAGAAAGATGATACCAATACCAATTGGTATCAAAAGTATAGCTGGTTAACAGGGAGCCTTTCATCAATACCCCTGTATTTTTGGAAAGTCTGAGCCTTGGGTGAAAGAGGGGTACAGTGACCTGAAGAACATCGCTCGTTCAGCTAAACGGCAAAACAAAAGCAGGGAGCATATTAGTTTCAAGCTTCTGGGAAAAAGCCGCGTCGATCATGACAAAGGTCTGCATATTCAAAACGCGCAACACAACGAGAAATTAAGAAGAAACAGGGAGGTTCTCAAGCGGCTTATCAACACCACTGAGTTTTGGGGCATGCAATAATTGGCTTTTAGAGGGCACAATGAGAGGGAATGTTCCGCTAACTAACAAGTGCAACCACAAGGAGCTTGTAGTGGTAGTTGCACGTTACGATGCTTTACTTACTTGCTTGGGCCAAGAACACGAGCCATGGACATTAGACCAGTGAAAATCTGTCATTTGGTATGATGAGTCCAAATGTGAGATTTTTGTTCCAACCTCTGTGTCTTTGTGAGACGCAGAGTGGGTGAACGGATTATCTCTGCATGTGTGGTTCCCACCTTGAAGCATGGAGGACAGGATGTGATTGTGTGAGGGTGCTTTGCTGGTGACACTGTTTGTGATTTATTTTCAATTCAAGGCACACTTAACCAGCATGGCTACCACAGCATTCTGCAGCGATACGCCAGCCCATCTGGTTTGCGCTTAGTGGTACTATAATTTGTTTTCAACAGGACAATGACCCAACACACCTCCAGGCTGTGTAAGGGCTATTTGACCAAGAAGGAAAATGGAGTGCTACATCAGATGACCTCAACACAATTGAGATGATTTGAGATGAGCTGGACCGCAGAGTGAAGGAAAAGCAGCCAACAAGTGCTCAGCATTTGTGGGAACTTCTTCAAGACTGTTAGAAAAGCCTTCCAGGTGAAGCTGGTTGAGAGAATGCCAAGAGTGTGCAAAGCTGTCATCAAGGCAAAGGGTGGCTGCTTGGATTAATCTAAAATCTAAAATATATATTTTTTTGTTTAATACTTTTTTGGTTACTACATGATTCCATATGTGTTATTTCAAAGTTTGATGTCTTCACAATTATTCTACAATGTAGAAAATAGTAAAAAGAATAACCCTCAAATGAGTAGGTGTGTCAACTTTTGACTGGTACTGTACATTCTGTCAGTGCTGGATCACACCTTTTACATAACATTCAGACATCAAACTAGGCCATATCCCGACTCAGGATGACATCATAAAAGAGCAGGGAATTGGATATATTCAATGGTTGGATATATTCAATGGTTGTAAAACATGTAAACACAATACACACCTCACCTATTCAGGTTTTGTGACTTCAAACCCAAACCGTTATTACATCAGTTAGACTTGCCTTAAATAAAACAGTTAAAAGGATCTTAACAAAACAAGAATGAAAGAACAAAAAGTCTCCTGTCCTTGTCCCACTTTTGCAAGCCTGGATGAAGTTACAGAGCATTCGGAAAGTATTCAGACCCCTTGACTTTTTCCACAGTTTGTTGCGTTACAGCCTTTTCTAAAATGTATTAAATTGTTTTTTTTCCATTCATCAATCTACACAAAACATCCCATAATGACATGGGGGACAAAAACATATTTTTGCAAATGTATTAAAAAAGATTCTACAGAAATATCACGTTTACATAACTATTTAGAGCCTTTATTCAGTACTTTGTTGAAAAACATTTGGCAGCGATTGCAGCCTTGAGTCTTATTGGGTATGATGATACAAGCTTGGCACACCTGTATTTGGGGAGTTTCTCCCATTCTTCTCTGCAGATGTTTTAGTTTATTTTTTATTTCACCTTTATTTAACCAGGTAGGCCAGTTAGGAACAAATTCTCATTTACAACTGCGACCTGGCCAAGATGAAGCAAAGCAGTGCGACACAAACAACAACACAGAGTTAAACATGGAATAAACAAACGTACAGTCAATAACACAATAGAGTGTGTGCAAATGAGGTAAGATTAGGGAGGTAAGGCAATAAATAGGCCAGAGTGGCGGATAATTACAATTTAGCAATTAAACACTGGAGTGATAGATGTGCAGAAGATGAATGTGCAAGTAGATATACTGGGGTGCAAAAAAAAGAATAACAATAAGGGGATGAGGTAGTTGGATGGGCTATTTACAGATGGGCTATGTACAGGTGCAATGATCTGTAAGCTGCTCTGACAGCTGATGCTTAAAGTTAGTGAGGGAGATATGAGTCTCCAGCTTGAGTGATTTTTGCAATTTGTTCCAGTCATTGGCAGCAGAGAACTGGAAGGAAAGGCGGCCAAAGAGGAATTGGATTTGGGAGTGACCAGTGAAATATACCTGCTGGAGTGCGTGCTACGGGTGGGTGCTGCTATGGTGACCAGTGAGCTGAGATAAGGCAGGGCTTTACCTAGCAAAGACTTATAGATGACCTGGAGCCAGTGGGTTTGACGACGAATATGACGCGAGGGCCAGCCAACTAGAGCACACAGGCCGCAGTGGTGGGTAGAATATGGGGCTTTGGTGACAAAACGGATGGCACTGTGATGGAATGCAATTTGCTGAGTCGAGTGTTGGAGGCTATTTTGTAAATGACATTGCCGAAGTAAATTTTATAGATGACATCACCGAATTCGAGGATCGGTACGATGGTCAGTTTTACGAGGGTATGTTTGGCAGCATGAGTGAATGATGCTTCGTTGCAAAATAGGAAGCCGATTCTAGATCTAATTTTGGATTGGAGATGCTTAATGTGAGCCTGGAAGGAGAGTTTACAGTCTAACCTGACACCTAGGTTTTTGTAGTTGTCCACATGTTCTAAGTCAGAACCGTCCAGAGTAGTGATGCTAGACAGGCGGGCAGGTGCGGGCAGCAATCGGTTGAAGATCATGCATTTAGTGTTACTTGCATTTAAGAGCAGTTGGAGGCCACGGAAGGAGAGTTGTATGGCATTGAAGCTCGTCTGGAGGAAGGTTAACACAGTGTCCAAAGAAGGGCCAGAAGTATACATAATGGTGTTGTCTGCGTAGAGGTGGATCAGAGAATCACCAGCAGCAAGAGCGACATCATTGATGTATACAGACAAAAGAGTCAGCCCGAGAATTGAACCCTGTGGCACCCCCATAGACACTGCCAGAGGTCTGGACAACAGGCCCTCCGATTTGACACACTGAACTCTGTCTGAGAAGTAGTTGGTGAACCAGGCGAGGCAGTCATCTGAGAAACCAAGGCTCTTGAGTCTGCCGATAAGAATGCAGTGATTGACAGAGTCAAAAGCCTTGGCCAGGTCGATGAATACGGCTGCACAGTATTGTCTTATTTTTCGATGGCGGTTATGATATTGTTTAGGACCTTGAGCGTGGCTGAGGTGCACCCATGACCAGTTCGGAAACCAGATTGGATAGCGGAGAAGGTACTGCGGGATTCTAAATGGTTGGTGATCTGTTTGTTAACTTGGCAGTGTAGGATAGATTTAGGTCTGCAACAGTTTGGGTCTAGAGTGTCTCCCACTTTGAAGAGGGGGATGACCGCGGCAGCTTTCCAATCTTTGGGGATCTCAGACAATACGAAAGAGAGGTTGAACAGGCTAGTATTAGGGGTTGCAACAATTGCGGCGGATAATTTTAGAACGAGAGGGTCCAGATTGTCTTGCCCCGCTGATTTGTAAGGGTCCAAATTTTGCAGCTCTTTCAGAACATCAGCTATCTGGATTTGGGTGAAGGAGAAATGGGGGAGGCTTGGGCAAGTTGCTGTGGAGGGTACAGAGCTGTTGACCGGGATAGGGGTAGCCAGGTGGAAAGCATGGCCAGCCGCAGAAAAATGCTTATTGAAATTCTCAATAATTGGGGATTTATCGGTGGTGACAGTGTTTCCTAGCCTCAGTGCAGTGGGCAGCTGGGAGGTGGTGCTCTTATTCTCCATGGACTTTACAGTGTCCAAGAACTTTTTGGAGTTTGTGCTACAGGATGCAAATTTCTGTTTGTAAAAGCTAGCCTTAGCTTTCCTAACTGCCTGTGTATATTGGTTCCTAACTTCCCTGAAAAGTTGCATATCGCGGGGGCTATTCGATGCTAATGCAATACGCCACAGGATATTTTTGTGCTGGTCAAGGACAGACAGGTCTGGAGTGAACCAAGGGCTATGCCAAGGTCCGATCCTCTCAAGCTCTTACAGGTTGGATGGGGAGCATTGCTGCACAGCTATTTTCAGGTCTTTTCAGTGATGTTTGATCAGGTTCAAGTCCGGGTTCTGGCTGGGCAACTCTAGGACAATCAGAGACTTGTCCTGAAGCCTCTCCTGCATGGTCTAGGCTGTGTGCTTAGGGTCATTGTCCTATTGGAAGGTGAACCTTCGCCCCAGTCTGTGGTCCTGAGCTCTCTGGAGCAGGTTTTCATCAAGGATCTCTCTGTACTTGGCTCTGTTCATCTTTCCCTCGATCGTGACTAGTCTCCCAGTTGTCATGACGTTGGCCTCTTTGAGTACAGGGAGAACAGTTGACCCCCTCCCCCCTTGCACCATCCCCCAACCTACCTCCCCCCCACCCAGGCCCTGTGTGAAAGGGTTGTAAAATTCCAGAGGAGAATCTTACAACCACATGGCCCAGTTGAGACACAGAGGGGTCCCATAGAGAGACACAGGAAATTCTTCCAACTCACAGAATTGGGGAACCGAATGACATTTGTGTTCTGGAGAAGGTATGGAAGATTGGTGAAGAATCCAGCTACGAACTGGTCCGCTTAGTACAATTTTGTGATACTCAGAAGAGCCATATTACCATAAAACGGTTTATATAATAGCCTCAGCCTTGAGACTTGAATCCACATGGTTGTATAGAATGTATTAATAAGGATAAAGCTATTTGTAATACATTGAGATGCTATGTACTGATGTTAATGTGATAGAATTATATTTCTGTACCAAGCTTAACTCAGTCATCGGCACGCCCCCAGGGACACAGACAGGACCAGGTGTCATGTGACATGTTCACTATAAAACCATAGCCTGATCTACTTTCTTCAGACCCGGCCTCCACTCCATTGCGAGTTGGCCAATAGGTTTGACCATCCAAGTACTCTACTGAAAGTGAACTATACCACGTGGTTAACTTTTAGACTATAGATACTGACAGAATAAGAACAAGTCTTTGATATTAATTATTAGTCTGCAGCTAAGTAAATTATATCATTGAACGCGAAGACCAACGAAACATCCATTCTATGACGACATTAATGAATGTCGCTTTGAAAGATCCATTCTAACCGAGAGAGAGAGAGCCAAAACTCTCCACAGAACGACGCTACAACAAGGATCCCGACGACACACTGAGCGTAAATATATATTGATTGCAATTGTTCCCGAATGAGTGAGCGTTCAATTGTCAATTGTTAATATTAATGAACTCTGTAGGGTCTTCTCAGCTGCCCTTTATGACCCATTGTCTAACAGACCAGCCATGCCTGTTTTAGCCCACTAGGGCACATTACTCTACCAATTCTTTGTGATGATAATTACTGTTTGTATACTTTCTGTGAATTAATTAGTTTAGTAAATAAATGATTTTAAGACAATTGATGTATGGATGACTCTTAGTAAAGACTGGGTTCGTGCAGATACAACAATTTATGACGTTTGGAATGAGACTGGACGCGAGGTAAAATACATCATTTAAACCAGAAGATAATCGGCCTATACTATAATAGAATATAATGTATAATGTTATAATATAGGAAAGTTATATTAGGAAAATTATAACTTTGTAATCTGAATATTTTCCTTGGTGCCCCGATCTCCTAGTTAATTACAATTAAACGATGAATCAGTTTGATCGCGTGATAATAATTACAGGGAGTTAATTGATAAACATGTCTTCAGTTTAATGGTACCCCAAAGACACGACACAGTCCTTGCCCCTGAAAAACATTCTCGCAGCATGATGCTGCCACCACCATGCTTCACCATAGGGATGGTGCCAGGCTTCCTCCAGATGCAACGCTTGGCATTCAGGCCAAATAGAATTTTGTTTCTCATGTACTGAGAGTCTTTGGTGCATTTTGGGAAACTCCAAGCGGGTTGTCAAGTGGCTTTTACTGAGGAGTGGCTTCTGTCTGGCCTGATTAATGGAGTGCTGCAGAGATGGTTGTCCTTCTGGAAAGTTCTCCCATCTCCACAGAGGAACTCTGGAGCTATGTCAGAGTGACCATCGGGGTTTGTGTCACCTCCCTGACCAAGGCCCTTCTCCCCAGATTGCTCAGTTTGGCCAGGCGGCCAGCTCTAGGAAGGGTTTTGGTGTTTCCAAACTTCTTCCATTTAAGAAGGATGGAGGCCACCGTGTTCTTGGGGACCTTTAATGCTACAGAATGTCTTTTTTTACGCTTCCCCAGATCTGTGCCTAGACACAGTCTCGGAGCTCTACGGATAATTCCTTCGACCTCATGGCTTGGTTTTTGCTCTGACATGCACTGTCAACTGTGGGACTTTATACACTGCTCAAAAAAATAAAGGGAACACTTAAACAACACAATGTAACTCCAAGTCAATCACACTTCTGTGAAATCAAACTGACCACTTAGGAAGCAACACTGATTGACAATACATTTCACATGCTGTTGTGCAAATTGAAAAGACAACAGGTGGAAATTATAGGCAATTAGCAAGACACCCCCAATAAAGGAGTGGTTCTGCAGGTGGGGACCACAGACCACTTCTCAGTTCCTATGCTTCCTGGCTGATGTTTTGGTCACTTTTGAATGCTGGCGGTGCTTTCACTCTAGTGGTAGCATGAGACGGTGTCTACAACCCACACAAGTGGCTCAGGTAGTGCAGCTCATCCAGGATGGCACATCAATGCGAGCTGTGGCAAGAAGGTTTGCTGTGTCTGTCAGCGTAGTGTCCAGAGCATGGAGGCGCTACCAGGAGACAGGCCAGTACATCAGGAGACGTGGAGGAGGCCGTAGGAGGGCAACAACCTAGCAGCAGGACCGCTACCTCCGCCTTTGTGCAAGGAGGAGCAGGAGAAGCACTGCCAGAGCCCTGCAAAATGACCTCCAGCAGGCCACAAATGTGCATGTGTCTGCTCAAACGGTCAGAAACAGACTCCATGAGGGTGGTATGGGGGCCCGACGTCCACAGGTGGGGGTTGTGCTTACAGCCCAACATCGTGCAGGACGTTTGGCATTTGCCAGACAACACCAAGATTGGCAAATTCGCCACTGGCGCCCTGTGCTCTTCACAGATGAAAGCAGGTTCACACTGAGCACATGTGACAGACGTGACAGAGTCTGGAGACACTGTGGAGAACGTTCTGCTGCCTGCAACATCCTCCAGCATGACCGGTTTGGCGGTGGGTCAGTCATGGTGTGGGGTGGCATTTCTTTGGGGGACCACACAGCCCTCCATGTGCTCGCCAGAGGTAGCCTGACTGCCATTAGGTACCGAGATGAGATCCTCAGACCCCTTGTGAGACCATATGCTGGTGCGGTTGGCCCTGGGTTCCTCCTAATGCAAGACAATGCTAGACCTCATGTGGCCGGAGTGTGTCAGCAGTTCCTGCAAGAGGAAGGCATTGATGCTATGGACTGGCCCGCACGTTCCCCAGACCTGAATCCAATTGAGCACATCTGGAACATCAAGTCTCGCTCCATCCACCAACGCCACGTTGCACCACAGACTGTCCCGGAGTTGGCGGATGCTTTAGTCCAGGTCTGGGAGGAGATCCCTCAGGAGACCATCCGCCACCTCATCAGGAGCATGCCCAGGCGTTGTAGGGAGGTCATACAGGCACGTGGAGGCCACACACACTACTGAGCCTCATTTTGACTAGTTTTAAGGACATTACATCAAAGTTGGATCAGCCTGTAGAGTGGTTTTCCACTTTAATTTCCAATTTTCCACTTTAATTTTGAGTGTGACTCCAAATCCAGACCTCCATGGGTTGATAAACTGGATTTCCATTGATTATTTTTGAGTGATTTTGTTGTCAGCACATTCAACTATGTAAAGAAAAAAGTATTTAATAAGATTATTTCTTTCATTCAGATCTAGGATGTGTTGCTTAAGTGTTCCCTTTATTTTTTTGAGCAGTATATAAACAGGTGTGTGCCTTTCCAAATCATGTCCAACAAATTAAATTTACCCCAGGTGGACTCCAATCAAGTTGTAGAAACATCTCAAGGATGATCAATGTAAACAGGATGCGCCCGAGCTAAATTTCGAGTCTCATAGCAAAGGGTCTGAATTCTTATGTAAATAAGGTATTTCTGTTCTTTAGTTGTAATAAATGTGCTGAAATAAAAATAAAAAGTAGAACACAGGTCCTGCTTTTAATCTGTAAATGCCACTGTCCTGAATCAGCATACAGGGAAAATAGACAAACAAGGCACCTGCTCCGCCGACCCTCCCACTATTACATAAAACAGTAACAGAAAGACAGTATCCTTCATTATTGCTCTGTCACTCCACTAATGATCACCTATAGAGAGAAACATGCTTGTCATCTCACGCATCCCCGTGAAGACTGGTGACCAAGTTGTAATGCCATGGGGCCACAACAGTCCCGCTAGAATCCCATTCTACCCGGTTTCTGTAGGCACTAATCATGGGTCTCGACCTTATTGAGACACGATGGGCATTATCCCAGTCTTCATTATGTAATGGTTTAAATTCTTAGGTAACAAATTACTTTGACAGCTAAGACAACGGGACACACAATCAACAGAGGATGCGCATCTTGATCATATTATAATAACTCCCAATACAATACAAGGCATCTATTTTTGACCATATTGCATTCATTTACTTAAAAGGTGATTATGGGACTATTGGCTTCCATTCCTGTCCAGAATTGTATATAAACCAGGCCAGTAAAAAGAACAAGTAAGGATTATTATACTTTGGTCATTTTTCTCTGTATTGTCCGACAGACCTGGTGTTACCAAATCTCTCTGGGGAGCTGAGGGTGGTATATCTCTGTTTGCATCTACCCAGAGTAACTGTAATAACATCAGTCAGATGGGTGTGGCTCAGGACTCAGTCAGACAGCTCAGGTCTGTTTATTTCCTTTTAGCCCACATCGCGTGCCAGACAGGAGTCACTCAGGTAAACAGCAACTCCTCAGCATGGCAACAATACCGTATTCACATGCTTGCACATTTCTCCAGTTGCTCATCAGTTGCCCCATTAGGTAGGCAGTACATTTCCCTAAGAACAATAGAGAGGAATGTTTGGATCTGTGCCTGGTAGAATTGGCATGGGATATTGAGACATGGGCTCTTGTGCATGTCCATGTGTTGAACTTACCCCTATGCACCCACATACACACACACTGGCACGCAAAACCAAACTAGGAAAAGGTAAATGTATAAACGAAATATTACTTTTATATCTGTCTGTGTACTACATGATGAGGGCATGTTGTTTGTTTTCAACATCTGCCAGGAAGTTCATAATGAGAGGGTTTTCATAATTAGAGTCAAAATAATATTCCCCAACATAAACTCTTACGAGCTGTTTGAATTTGCCTTGTTTGTTTAGTGAAGTTTGAACTGACTCTGTCATAAAGTACAAAACTCCTTCTTCTCCCACAGCTATACTCAATGAAGATACTGACATAGATTAGAGTGCAGAACAACGTTAGTAGCAAGGTCTCTATCAATTTGTTGAGACTTTCAAGCAAATATTGTAATATTCGCACGAAAAAAAGGTGCATTTTACCAGTAGCGGTGAGTTTCCATCAAAGTGGCATCTTGTGAACGTCAAGCTGTGTGTAATGATGTAGTGCACATGAAAAGTACTTTGTTGGAAAACTTTTCATTTACAGAATAAAAAATGCAAGTTCCATCCCATTTTTATCTCTGTTGGTGGTTTTGGCAATAGATTCTGTGATAAACAGCAAATGTGCCCACTCTGGTCTTGGCAAGTGTGCTCTATCCAACAGCTCGCAGACACAGTGTAGAGGGTATAATGAGATTATGGATAATTACATTTTTATTTGTCAATTGGCAGCCAAGCTCCGATCATCATGTCACCAGCATACAAATTAAGCCCCTTGATATTGATTGAAAAGGAGCATCAAGCTGTGAAGAGGGTTACGACGGTCCTCAGATCCTCAAAAAGTTCTACAGCTGCACCATTGAGAGCATCTTGACTGGCTGTATCACCTCTTGGCAAGGCAACTGAAAGGCACCCTACCGCAAGGCACTACAGAGGATGGTGAGTACGGCCCATATGCCCACACACACACATAACACGTGCAAACATGCATACTGACGCCACACACACACACACACACACACACACACACACACACACACACACACACACACACACACACATACGCTGCTGCTACTGTCTATTATCTATCCTGTTGACTAGTCACTTTACTCCTGTTAAATGTACAGTGCATTCAGAAACTATTCACATCTCTTGACTTTTTCCACATTTTATTGTTACAGCCTGAATTGAAAATTGATTAAATTACGATTTGTGTCACTGGCCAACACTGGCCTACCACATAATGTCAAAGTGGAATTATGTTTTTAGATTTCTTTAAACAAGTATTCACCACTTTGTTATAGCAAGCATAAATAAGTTCAGGAGTAAAGATTTGCTTAACAAGTCACATAATAAGTTGCATGGACTCACTCTGTGTGCGGTAATAGTGTTTAGCATGATTTTTGAATGACTACCTCATCTCTGTACCCCGCACATACAATTATCTGTAAGGACCCTCAGTCGAGCAGTGAACTGCAAACACAGATTCAACCACAAAGACCAGGGAGGTTTTCCAATGCCTCGCAAAAAAGGGCAACTATTGGTAAATGGGTAAATATAAAAGCAGATGTGATTTAAGTATGGTGAAGTTATTAATTACACTTTAAATGGTGTATCAATACATCTAGTCACTACAAAGATAGAGGTGTCCTTCCTAACTCAGATGCCGGAGAGGAAGGAAACAGCTCAGGGATTTCACCATGAGGCCAATGGTGACTTTAAAACAGTTACAGAGTTTAATGCCTGTGATCGGAGAAAACTGAGGATGGGTCAACAACACTGTAGTTACTCCACAATACTAACCTAAATGACAGAGTGAAAAGAAAGAAGCCTGTAAAGAATACAATTACTCCAAAGCATGCATCCTGTTTGCAATAAGGCACTAAAGTAAAACTGCAACAAGTGTGGTAAAGAAATGTACTTTATGTCCTGAATATCAAGTGTTATGGTTGGGAAAAATCCAACAGAATACATAACTGAGTACCACTCTTAATATTTTCAAGTATGGCGTTGGCTGCATCATGTTATGGGTATGCTTGTCATCGGCAATGACTAGGGAGTTTTTTAGGATAAAAAATAAATGGAATAGAGCTAAGCACAAACAAAATTTGAAAGAAAAACCTGGTTCAGTCTGCTTTCCAACAGACACTGGGAGAAAAATTCACCTTTCAGAAGAACATTAACCTAAAACACAAGGCCAAATATACCCTGGAGTTACTTACCAAGACCACATTGAATGTTCCTGTGTGAACTAGGTAGAGTTTTGACTTAAATCAGCTTGAAATTCTGAGACAGATCAGCTTGAAAATGACCAACAACCAACTTGACAGAGCTTGAAGAATTTTACGAAGAATAACGTGCAAATATTGTACAGTACAGGTGTGCAAAGCTCTTAGAGACTTACCCAGAAAGACTTACAGCTGTCATTTCTGCCAAAGGTGTTTCAACATGTATTGAATACTTATTTAATCAATGTATATTAGTGTTTTATAAAAATTGTATTAAAAAAACGAATCGTTATTGCATTGACTCATGGATGTAAATTATATATTTCATTTTAATACATTTTGAAAAACATGTTTTCACTTTTTCATTATGGGGTATAATGTGTAGATGGGTGAGAAAAAATGTATTTAATCCATTTTGAATTCAGGCTGTAACACAGCAAAATGTGGACTAATTCAATGGGTATGAATACTTTATGAAGGCAGTGTACATAGCTACCTCAATTACCTTGTACCCCTACACATCGACTCTGTACTGGTACTCCCTGTATAAAGCCATGATATTTTTACTCATTATTGTTATTCGGTATTCACAGTGTATTTATTCTTTGTCACGATTTCATTTAAAAACATCTTTAACTCAGCATTGTTGGAAAAGGATCCGTAAATAAGCATTTCACTGTTAGTCTTGCCTGTTGTTTATGAAGCATGTGACAACTACAATTTCATTTGTGTCTGGCTAGCTGACAATCAGCATGACGCTGAAGCCTGGGGATGTTCCATGGCAGAGTCAGCTAAAGAGGAGTCGGATCCCAGTCTAAATCAGTGATGCCTTGCAACACTTCAAACCAATCAAATGCCTTGCTTGGGCGAAGCTCCAAAGGTGCTGAACAGATTAATGCCAAAGGAGCAACAGTGTGTGAGAACAAAAAATGTCAACAAAACAACTACTGTGACAAAACATTTGAGAAATGTTGCAGCATGCTGGTTTTCACATCATTTGTCTGTTATTTTGAGATGAGCTAAAGCTGCAGCAAGAGGGGATATTTGGCTGTAAAGGCTAGCACGAGAGACAAGAAGCAGCTAGCCCCAATGAGGTTTGTTTTGAGAAAAGTCAGCTAACCTTGTAAGCTACCTAGGTATAACTAACTAGCTAGCTACTAGCTAGTTACATTTATCTCACTATTATAAAGCCAACAAAATGTTAATAAAAACAGCATATTGTTTACCTAAAAGGTTAGCTGTGTTAGCCCAGTTGCTAGCTTATCCAGGGTCAGCGATATATACAGCAACAATGTACTATCTATCTATGGCAGGGTTGTCAAACGCATTCAATGGAGGGCTGAGTGTCTGCGGGTTTTAGTTTTTTCCTTTCAATTAAGCCCTAGACAACCAGGTGAGGGGAGATGCTTACTAATTAGTGAATTAGTCACCTTAATTCATTAATTATCAAGGAGGAGCAAAAACCTCGGTGGATTGAGTTTTACACGTGATCTATGGGAACAACTGCAATAATTTTGCAAGCAACATTACTAAAATTAAGTAAAATAAAATGTAACCTCTAATGCTCATGTCCTGTAGCCTAATTTCCTTATTTTGATACTGTACCTGAATTACAAGGGTTGTATTTGCACTAAACAATTTTAAATGTCAGCACTTAAAAGGTATGTACATAATCTGTTATATGGTTTGCCTCATTTACATTGTCTACTGGTATCATTTTAAATTGAAAACATATAGCTCAACATGTAAACAATGAGTTTAGCTATTCTCTGCTTCAGATGACATAATGGCCATAAGGCCAGTACTGCAATCATACTGTAAGCCAGGGTTCCTCAATTGGCGGCCCTCAGGCCAAAGTGGTTTCCTTTGGCCCCCCATGTTTACGTAAAAGACAGTAAAAAATCTGTTCCCAAGTATTCCCATGCATAACAGAGAGATACATGATCGTATACAAATGTAGGTTTTTAAATGATTATGTTTTAGTCAAACATTATATCTGTTTGAGCTTCTTGCGGTCAATTTGCAGTCTTCAAATTATTTGTAATTATGTTCCTGCCCCCCGACTATCCGCTCCAGAAAAAAACAGCCCACGGCTGAATCTAGTTGATGATCCCTGCTGTAGGCCTATGGTTGCATTGGCAAGGAATGCCAAGCTGCAAAATGGATTCAAATAGCTGATATACTGAGAGAGATTGACAATCCAATAAAAGAGCTGGGAGACCTTACTAGACAGAAAGGAAATGTTAATTTGAGAATACAACACAAACACAGACACATTACAAACAGAACCCCTTCCCCTCTTTACTGCAGGATTGTGATGAATCAAAATTGACACAAGTTAATTTTGAAAAGTAGTTAAACAATTAAAACAAGTTTAAACACTTCACTTCAAAGAATCAACACTTCACCACAACATGAACAATAACCTAACTTATATGTAAAGATTAGACATCTTAGTCTAAACAACAATCGATAATTGAGTAGTAATAAGTAAGCTATTATTACTAAAGCATCAGGTGAACAACAACAAAGAACTCCATGCCAGCGGTGGCCAACCTTGCTCTATTGATCCTTGATCTACTGGGAGAGCATACTTCTATTCCAGCACAGCAATAGCACACTTGATTATCAACTCATTAGGTTTAATCAGGTGTATTATTGATAGGCTGAAACAAAACTGTGCATGCCCAGCAGACCTCCAACGGGATTGGCCTGCTCCAATTGTAATAGATTTATACATTACCTGTGATGTTTAAGTGTATTTTTGAACACAACATTTGCTAACTTAAGTAGGCCTACACATATAGTGCTTTCAGAAAGTACAGTGGCTTGTGAAAGTATTCACCCCCCTTGGCATTTTTCCTATTTTGTTGCCTTACAACCTGGAATTCAAATTGATTTTGGGGGGGTTTGTATCATTTGATTTATGCAACATGCCTACCACTTTGAAGATGTAAAATATTTTTTTATTGTGAAACAAACAAGAAATAAGACAGAAAACCAGAACTTGAGCATGCATAAATATTCACCCCCATAAAGTCAATACTTTGTAGAGCTATCTTTTGCAGCAATTACAGCTGCAAGTCTCTTGGTGTATGTCTCTATAAGCTTGGCACATCTAGCCCCTGGGATTTTCCCCCATTCTTCAAGGCAAAACTGCTCCAGCTCTTTCAAGTTGGATGGGTTCCGCTAGTGTACAGCAATCTTTAAGTCATACCACAGATTCTCAATTGGCTTGAGGTCTGGGCTTTGACTTGGCCATTCCAAGACATCTAAATGTTTCCCCTTAAACCACTCGAGTGTTGCTTTAGCAGTATGCTTAGGGTCATTGTCCTGCTGGAAGGTGAACCTCCGTCCCAGTCACAAATCTCTGGAAGACTGAAACAGGTTTCCCTCAAGAATTTCCCTGTACTTAGCACCATCCATCATTCCTTTAATTCAGACCAGTTTCCCAGTCCCTGCTGATGAAAAACATCCCCACAGCATGATGCTGCCACCACCATGCTTCACTGTGGGGATGGTATTCTGGGGGTGATGAGAGGTGTTGGGTTTGACATAACGTTTTATCTTGATGGCCAAAAAGCTACATTTTAGTCTCATCTGACCAGAGTACATTCTTCCATATGTTTGGGGAGTCTCCCACATGCCTTTATGCGAACACCAAACGTGTTTGCTTATTTTTCTCTGGTCACTTCCGTAAAGCCTAGCTCTGTGGAGTGTACGACTTAAAGTGGTTCTATGGACAGATACTCCAATCTTCGCTGTGGAGCTTTGCAGCTCTTTCAGGGTTATCTTTGGTCTCTTTGTTGCCTCTCTGCCATCCTTGCCTGGTCCGTGAGTGTTGGTGGGCGGCCCTCTCTTGGCAGGTTTGTTGTGGTGCCATATTCTTTCAATTTTTTTAGAATGGATTTAATGGTGCTCTGTGGGGTGTTCAAAGTTTCAAATGTTTTTTATAACCCAACCCTGAACTGTACTTATCCACAACTTTGTCCCTGACCTGTTTGGAGAGCTCCTTGGTCTTCATAGTGGCGCTTGCTTGGTGGTGCCCCTTGTTTAGTGGTGTTGCAGACTCTGGGGCCGTTCAGAGCAGGTGTATATATACTGAGATCATGTGAAAGATCATGTGACACTTAGATTGCACACAGGTGGACCTTATTTAACTAATTATGTCACTTCTGAAGGTAATTGGTTGCACCAGATCTTATTTAGGGGCTTCATAGCAAAGGGGGTGAATACATATGCACGCACCAATTTTCCGTTTTTTATTTTTTAGAATTTTTTTAAATAAGTAATTTTTTTCATTTCACTTCACCAATTTAGACTATTTCGTATATGTCCATTACATGAAATCCAAATAAAAATCCATTTAAATTACAGGTTGTAATGCAACAAAATAGGAAAAATGCCAAGGGGGTGTGAATAGTTTTGCAAGGCACTGCATTTCTACCCTTTGACTTATTCCACATTTTGTGTTACATCCTGAATTCCAAATCAATGAAATATATATTTTTCTTCACACAATACCCCATAATGATAAAGCGAAAACATGTTTTTAGAATTTTTGCACATTTATTCCAAATGAAATACAGAAATATCTCATTTGCATAAGTATTCACAACCCTAGGTCAATACTTTGTAGAAGCACCTTTGGCAACAATTACAGCGGTAAGTCTCTAAGAGCTTTCTACACCTGGATTGTGAAACATTTTCCCATTTATTATTTTAAAAATGCTTCATGCTCTGTCAAGTTGGTTGTTGATCATTGCTAGACAGTGATTTTCAGGTCTTGCCATAGATTTTCAAGCAGATTTCAGTCAAAAGTGTAACTCTGCCACTCAGGAACATTCACTGTCTTCTTGGAAAGAAACTCCAGTGTAGATTTGGCCATGTGTTTCAGGTTATTGTCCTGCTTAAGGGTGAATCCATTTCCCATTGTCTGGTATCAAGAAGACTGAACCAGGTTTTCCTCTAGGATTTTGCCTGTTCTTAGCTCCATTCTGTTTATTTTTTATCCTGAAAAACTCCCCAGTCCTTAACAATGACCAGCATACCCATACCATGATGCAGTCAACACTATTCTTGAAGATATGGAGAGTGGTACTCAGTAATGTGTTGTATTGGATTTGCCCCAAACATAACACTTGGCATTCAGGACAAAAAAGTGAATTGCTTTACCACACTTGTTGCAGTTCTACTTTAGTGCCTTATTGTAAACTGGATGCATGTTATGGAATATTTTTATTCTGTACAGGCTTCCTTTTCACTCTGTCAATTAGGTTAGTATTGTGGAGTAACTTCAATGTTGTTGATCCATCCATCCTCAGGTTTCTCATTTCACAACCATTAAACTCTGTAACTGTTTTAAAGTTGCCATTGGCCTCATGGTGAAATCCCTGAGCTGTTTCCTCCCTCTCCAGCAACTGAGTTAGGAAGGACACCTGCGTCTTTGTAGTCACTTGTTGTATTGATACAGCATCCAATGTGTAATTAATAACTTCACCATCCTCAAAGGGATATTCAATGTCTGCTTTTTTAAATCGTACCCATCTACCAATAGGTGCACCTCTTTGAGAGGCATTGCAAAACCTCCCTGGTCTTTGTGTTAAATCTGTTTTTAAATTTCACTGCTCGACATACAGATAATTGTATGTGTGTGCTACAGAGATGAGGTACTCATTCAGAGTTAAACACTATTATTGCACACAAAGTGACTCCATGCAACTAATTATGTGGCTTGTTAAAAGTACATTTTTACTCCTGAAGTTATTTAGGCTTGCCATAACAAAGAGATTGAATACTTATGGACTCAAGACATTTCAGATTTTCATTTGTTATTAATTTGTGAACATTTAGAAAAACACAATTCCACTAAGACATTATGGGGTATTGTGTGTAGGCGAGTGACAAATAAATCTCACTTTAATCCATTTTAAATTCAGGCTGTAACAAAACAAAATGTGGAAGAAGTTGAAGGGTGTGAATACTCTCTGAAGGCACGGTATAACCCATGGAATAAAAGATATACCCTTAGTCTCTTGGGACATTCATTGGGACCTCTCTCTTCACCTGAAAACAGGCTTTCACAGCTTTCCATATCTGAGGACAGAAAACATCAAAGAAACAGGCTTCACTATACTCAAATTAGAAAGCAAAATATTATGTTGCTATTATCTCTCTGTCCTCAAACTTTTCCCCTCTAAGGACTGGATAACATTTTGTATAATGTCAGTGTTTTTAGGTGGTACAGTAACTAGCCCTTTGGGGTAACTGCCCCCCCCCCCCCCCCCCGCCCTTAATTCATATTAAAACCAATTATTTTCCCAACACTTTCCCTAGCTTCCACTGGCCCTTGGGGGCTAGTTACCCATTTATGGTTATGAATGTGTTTCTACCTGTCATTTAGACATTTAGTTAGTGCTAGTTTATGCTAACCTGCTAGCTAGCAACCTCACTGGAAGTAAATGCTAATTACCATAAGCTGCTAGCAGTGCTGACTAGCGACCTTATGACAAGATCGTTTGAGGTTAAAAAAAACATTAAGACAGTAAATCTTAATTGCAGTTGTAAATGTTTCTGACAGTATCAAGTCCATATGATTAAAATACTTGATCTTTGCATCATAGAACTCAACTGAAGCACAAACATGTCTATTAATCATATTATATGATCACAACTGTCAATCAATGACATCTCAATCAATCCATGAAAGTGTCATACTCAGCAGTGTAAGCTATGTATCAGCGGTATTTAATCTGATCAACTCTCACTAACAAGTATTAGGTTGCGGTCATAAAATAGCTTACAGAGAGTGATTACACTCGCAGAATTTGGCCTATTTGGATACGGCCAAATTGAAATGTTTCAAACTTTAAAAAAAATATGCATGACCATGGTAGCAATTGAAAGAGAACACTGGAGATTGTGAAGAAATGATCCGACGAAAGGGGAGGACACATTTCAACTGACAAGACTGAATCCAAACATTACACTGATTTCATATGTATTTACTGTACTTTTCACAGCATTTGTCAATAACGGAATCTGAAAATACTCTGGACACATTCAGCAACAAGAATATTCATTGTAATGTTAGTGTAGGTGCAAGATAAAATATGATTACAAGAGTTTGAGTGAGAGGTCTAAGTGGCCACCAACCTCTCCAAACTGCACAGTTCATAAGTAATTTCAATGCACTTTTATGTCTCAACGGTAGAGCCTTCCACTATAAGGTGCTTTTTTGAGCTCTGCTAACTTTGCTATTGAGGAACTGAAGAAAGCAAACCTGTAGTCTTGTTTAGAACACTGCCCTGCGTCCCCACCTTCACACAACTGCTTTTGTTGTTTACACAATCTGGGTCTGGTGGGCATAACTTGAAAGCGTATTCTATTGCTAGCTAAGTTATAAAATCTGATTTTACAGTGTTAGGCTTTTGAAAGGCACTTTAAACACAGATTATAATCTTGGTGCACGTAGAATAGACCATTACATTTACATTTTTGTAATTTAGCAGACACTCTTATCCAGAGCGACTTACAGTAGTGAGTGAATACATTTTCATATTTGTTCGTACTGGTCCCCTGTGGGAATGGAACCCACAACCCTGGCATTGCAAGTGCCATGCTCTGACAACTGCATTCAAGTGCTTGTTCTGGAGCCAATTTTGATCACAAAAGGACACTGTTCAGGACAACCCAGGGTATAACATCCTTGTAACTGTGGATGAAACATAGCGATCATGAATGTTGATACTGTAAATAACATGAGTTTTCAAATATGGACATGTGAAGTACACATTTGGAATCACCAGTGTGGTTTGCTTGTAAGACATCAAAGCAGTGTTTATTATAATCCTTAACGTTTCATCTTTCAGAACACATCGACTCCTCTTGATTTACAGAATTTCCCTCAGACAACAAATGAGCAAAATAACTCAATTAGCGGGAGGGATGGGCGCATCTTTTTGTCGAGCACGGTGCTCAAGTTTATAACAGCTGTCAGTCAAAACCCATACAGCACTTTGAAGAAGAGAACCTGCGTTCTGACATCAGGTATAGGTCATTATCAATAAAACATCACAATAAGGTGCAGAGCAATGTTCCCTCTAAACTGTGTGTGGGTACCCAGCTCCCTGGGACTGCCACAGAGAGGAAATATCAGCCTGCTCAGAGAAGCACAAGATTGAACTTCACTGAATTTTCTAGTTTTCCCCTTTTAGTTAACACTATTGTTACGCACGCCTCTCGGAAGAGGGAACGCAACACCCTGCTTTAACTCAACTCTCCGTGGTGTGAAAGAGGTATAGACTGTAGGTGTGAGTAAGGATGACAAAAGGCAGAGAATACCATTTACAGGGAATTTATTCCGTGGCACGGTAAGTTTGGGGAAAAGGGGCTGATGGAACCAAAGAAAGTAAATATCAAAGCCCCCTCTCCTACCTTACCTGCCTACCCACTACTTACCTAACTAGCACCACCTGGTGCACTAACCAAAATACAGGGGATGGTCCGCCCAGGTCTTTCCTATTGTGCATAGACAGTAAACTACTACGGGTTATGTATGCCCGCGGGCCTCTTGCCTAAGCACTCCCAAGGTGCCTTCCCACCTGGGAACAAATTAAACAGAATAACAATTGTAAGTAAACAATGTCAATCATCAAAACACTGCGTCCTACTTACACAAACAGGACTTACTAGTTAGCTCTCACAACAACCACCATGCTATAACCATCAGCCTCCTCTCTCAGTAATCATCTGGTTCTTTCTGAGGAACAGAACACTGGCTTATAAAGCTTCAGAAGGAGTTGTTGATGGCAGACAGCTGCATCCTGACGAGGGGGCGGGGTCAGCTCTCCAATCAGCAATGGGGCCGACCAATCAGCTGCTTGGAGAATTTCAGGAAGCCATTTCCTGAAATAGATACATGAAAATATACAAACCATAACACAGAAACTGGGGAACGTAACACGCCCACCACAAAATGCAAACATACAGTTTGCAATAACAAAAACCAACGCATCCCCAGTTACTAAACCCGTGATAGAGCGGCGGCAACCACATTTGTCGAGCCCTTCACATAGGCTATCTGTACATTATATCCTTGTACAATCAGAGCCCACCGCATAAGGCGGTGGTTCTGATTGTACATTCGCTTTAAGAACACCAAAGCATTATGGTCCGTGAAGACCATTACAGGCAAGGCACTGGAGCCCACTTATACCTCAAAGAACTGCAAGGCTAGCAATAAAGCCAGCGTCTCTTGTTCAATGGTGGAGTACCTTGACTGACACGAGTTGAACTTATGGGAGAAGAAACTGACGGGCCAATCCATTCCATCTTCATCTTCCTGCAAGAGAACCGCACCCACCCCCACTATACTAGCATCTACCTCCAACTTAAAAGGTTTGTCAAAGTTGGTGGCGGCAAGCACTGGGGCACTACAAAGTAGCGCTTTAGCGGACTCAAAAGCATTAGTTACAGTCCTTGGACCACTTAAATGGTACCTTGGTACTAAGCAGAGATGTAAGTGGAGCTACTACCGTCGAGAAATTCTTACAGAATGTACGATAGTACCCTACCATCCCCAGGAATCTGCGCAACTGGCGGCGAGTCGTGGGAGCAGGAAAAGCAACAATTGCTTCCACTTTGCCAGTTACTGGGCGCACTTGACCTCGTCCCACTTGTTTCCCTAAGTAAGTCACAGTAGCCTTCCCAAACTCACACTTGGCCAAATTGAGGGTTAACTTCTCTAGGGTAGGGGGCAGTATTTTGACATCCGGATGAAAGGCGTGCCCAAAGTAAACTGCCTGCTACTCAGGCTCAGAAGGTAGAATATGCATATTATTAGTAGATTTGGATATAAAACTCTGAAGAAGTTTCTAAAACTGTTTGAATGATGTCTGTGAGTATAACGGAACTCATATGGCAGGCAAAAACCTGAGAAAAATCCAACCAGTTGTATAGTAGATTTGGATGGAAAACACTCTAAAGCTTCTATAACTGTTTGAATGGTGTCTGTGAGTATAACAGAACTCATATGGCAGGCCAAAACCTGAGAAGATTCTATACAGGAAGTGCCCTGTCTGACAATTTGTTCTCCTTCTAGGGCATCTCTATCAAAAATACAGCATCTCTGCTGTAACGTGACATTTTCTAATGCTTTCATTGGCTCTCAGAAGGCGCCAGAAAGTGGAATGAGAGCTCTCCAGTCTCTGGGCGAAAAACAGCAGGAGTTTTTGTGAGTGGTCCTTCTGAGAACAATGATACTGGAGCGCGCGTGCACGAGACGACTCAATTTTTTTCTTTCAGTGTTTGAACGAATACAACGTCGCCCGGTTGGAATATTATCACTATTTTAAAAATATAAAAATAGCATAACAATTTATTTTAAACAGCGTTTGACATGCTTCGAAGTACAGTAATGGAATCTTTTGATTTTTTTTGTCACGAAATGCGCCGGCGCGTCACCCTTCGGATAGTGACTTGAACGCACGAACAAAACGGAGCTATTTGGATATAACTATGGATGATTTCGAACCAAAACAACATTTGTTGTTGAAGTAGAAGTCCTGGGAGTGCATTCTGATGAAGAACAGCAAAGGTAATCCAATTTTTCTTATAGTAAATCTAAGTTTGATGAGCACCAAACCATGATGGCCGGGCTATCTACTCAGAATATTGCAAAATGTGCTTTCACCGAAAAGCTATTTAAAATCTGACATAGCGATTGCATAAAGGAGTTCTGTATCTATAATTCTTAAAATAATTGTTATGTATTTTGTCAACGTTTATGATGAGTAATTTAGTAAATTCACCTGAAGTTTTCAGTGGGTATGCTAGTTCTGAACATCACATGCTAATGTAAAAAGCTGGTTTTTGATATAAATATGAACTTGATTGAACAAAACATGCATGTATTGTATAACATAATGTCCTAGGAGTGTCATCTGATGAAGATCATCAAAGGTTAGTGCTGCATTTAGCTGTGGTTTTGGTTTTTGTGACATATATGCTTGCTTTGAAAATGGCTGTGTGATTATTTTTGGGAGGGTACTCTCCTGACATAATCTAATGATTTGCTTTCGTTGTAAAGCCTTTTTGAAATCGGACAATGTGGTTAGATAAAGGAGAGTCTTGTCTTT
Organism: Salmo salar; assembly: GCF_965601325.2. Taxonomy (NCBI): domain Eukaryota; kingdom Metazoa; phylum Chordata; class Actinopteri; order Salmoniformes; family Salmonidae; genus Salmo; species Salmo salar. Next base: position 32,016,802 of record NC_138293.1, read on the forward strand.
AAAATGGTGTAAACTAGTCATATGTTTGAGAAATTGTAGTTTTTGCATTTTTGAGGTATTTGTAATTCGCGCCACACTATACCATTGGATATTGGTGAGGCGTTCCGCTAGCGGAACGTCTGTCCCTAACAGGTTAAGGGGAAGTGTATCTTTGAAATGGGATATACTAGTTGTATGTTTGAGAAATTTGAATTATGAGATTTGTTGTTTCGAATTTGGCGCCCTGCTATTTCACTGGCTGTTGAATAGTGTGTCCTGCAGGTGGGACGGTCACGTCCTACATACCCCAGAGAGGTTAACCTGTTATGGCTAGGGGGCAGTATTTTCACGGCTGGATAAAAAACGTGCCCGATTTAATCTGGTTACTACTCCTGCCCAGTAACTAGAATATGCATATAATTATTGGCTTTGGATAGAAAACACCCTAAAGTTTCTAAAACTGTTTGAATGGTGTCTGTGAGTATAACAGAACTCATATGGCAGGCAAAAACCTGAGAAGATTTCATGCAGGAAGTGGCCTGTCTGACAAGGTGTCGTTCTTCTTGTCTCTGTTTATTGAAGAGTGAGGATCTTAGCTGTCCCGTGACACTTCCTACGGCTGCCATAGGCTCTCAGAAGGCGGCAAAACGCTGAATCATGGCTTTGCAGGCTCTGGCTGAAACAAAGTAGCGCGTTTGGGTAGTGGCTGGTTACAGTACTGTGAGACTCAGGCTCGTGCCCGCGTCGACCGAAAGCTTTGTTTTCTTTCCTCTGTTTAGCTAAATGGACATTCCCGGTCGGAATATTATCGCTTTTTTACGAGAAAAATGGCATAAAAATGGATTTTAAACAGCGGTTGACATGCTTCGAAGTACGGTAATGGAATATTTAGATTTTTTTGTCACGAATTGCGCCATGCGCACGACCCTGATTTACCATTTCGGATAGTGTCTGGGACGCACGAACAAAACGCCGCTATTCGGATATAACGATGGATTATTTTGGACCAAACCAACATTTGTTATTGAAGAAGCAGTCCTGGGAGTGCATTCTGACGAAGACAACAAAAGGTAATCAAACTTTTATAATAGTAAATCTGATATTGGTGAGTGCTAAACTTGCCGGGTGTCTAAATATCTAGACCGTGATGGCTGGGCTATGTACTTAGAATATTGCAAAATGTGCTTTCACCAAAAAGCTATTTTAAAATCGGACATATCGAGTGCATAGAGGAGTTCTGTATCTATAATTCTTAAAATAATTGTTATGCTTTTTGTGAAAGTTTATCGTGAGTGATTTAGTAAATTGTTAGCAAATTCCCCGGAAGTTTGGGGAAGGGTATGCTAGTTCTGAACGTCACATGCTAATGTAAAAAGCTGTTTTTTGATATAAATATGAACTTGATTGAACAAAACATGCATGTATTGTATAACATAATGTCCTAGGTGTGTCATCTGATGAAGATCATCAAAGGTTAGTGCTGCATTTAGCTGTCTTCTGGGTTTTTGTGACATTATATGCTAGCTTGAAAAATGGGTGTCTGATTATTTCTGGCTTGGTACTCTGCTGACATAATCTAATGTTTTGCTTTCGCTGTAAAGCCTTTTTGAAATCGGACAGTGTGGTTAGATAAAGGAGAGTCTTGTCTTTAAAATGCTGTGAAATAGTCATATGTTTGAAAAATTGAAGTTTTTGTATTTATGAGGAATTTGTAATTCGCGCCACGCCTATCATTGGATATTGGAGCAGGTGTTCCGCTAGCGGAACATCTAGATGTAAGAGGTTAAAGAAGGATTCTCCAACCGCTGAAACACATTTTTCTAAGTGGAGAGATGATCAGACCAAGTAGACAAATGAATCACCACATCGTCAAGATAAGCAGTACAGTTTGGTACATCCGCAAACACAATATTAACTAAGCGCTGAAAAGTAGCAGGTGCATTACACATTCCAAAGGGCATAACAGTGTATTGTACGAAGTTATCTGGCGCAACGAAAGCCGAGATGTCAGAAGCTCAAGAGGTCAGAGGCACCTGCCAATAACCTTTTAGCAAATCTATCTATCTATGCAGTCATCTAAACAAGGTAGAGGAAAAGAATCAGACTTCGTAACGGCATTTACTCGACGATAGTCCGTACATAAGCGAGACATACCATCAGGCTTAGGAACAAGAATACACGGGGAACTCCAGGAGCTGTTACTGGGTTTTGCCATGTCATTCTGTAATGAATAAGCTACCTCACTTTTCATTACCTCCCTTTTCTTTGCATTAACCCGGTACGGATGCTGACTTATAGGAACAGCGTTCCCCACATCCACATCATGTTTCAAGATGGACGTGCGACTTGGAACGTCCTGAAACACATTGAGAAAACTGTTTATCAATAGGATAAGATCCTTAGTTTGATCGTTATGCAAATGTTCCATTTGAGAGGGTAACTTTTTCAGCATCTCTGAATTACATAAGCATTCACACTGCTGTAACGTATGGTGTAACTCCAACCTTTCCTCCTTATCCTCCTCTAAGTCCCAGCCAGGCTTCAGCACCACCGCAGCCACACTGGAGACGGTGGGCTGGACCGGCTTACTTGAGGAGCTGTTGGGAGAATCACGCACATAATATGCTATCAGCATGTTAACATGACACTCGGGAAGAACGCCTCCGATCTGGGGTCTTTATCACATAATTGGTGTCACTGAGTTTCTTTTCCACTAGATATGGTCCAGAAAAACGTGCTGACAGGGATGAGCCAGGGATTGGCATCAAAACTAAAACTTGATCCCCTGGTGCAAAAGAACGGCCAACAGCCTTTTTGTCATAATGCAACTTCATGCGTTTTTGAGTAGAGGAGAGAGACTTTTGGGCTAACGCACATGCGGCGTGCGGTCTCTCCCGCATCTTACTGACATAATCCAACACATTTTTAGGGGCGCTACTGGGTGTAGGAGATAAGATATGCTCCTTCAACTTTCAGCGGACCCCGTGGGGTGTGTCCAAACACAAGGTCAGCAGGGCTGAACCCTAAGGACTATTGTATTGTTTCCCCACTAGCAAATAGGACAAAGGGAACCCCCTCATCCCAATCGGTACTGGTATCCATGCAATACTTGCGTAGCATTGCCTTCAGCATCTGATGCCAGCGTTCAAGAGCCCCTTGACTCTCCGGATGATACGGACTTGAGACCTGATGGGAAATACACAGCGTCTTTAACACATTAGAGAACAGCTTTGACATAAAGTTGGATCCCTGATCAGTTTGGATTACTTTAGGGAGTCCAAATGTAGAGAAGAACTTCACTAGTGCCTTCACCACTGTCTTAGCCGTTATTGTACGGAGAGGAATAGCCTCTGGGTATCGAGTAGCACTGCACATTATTGTTAGTAAGAACTGGTTACCTGACCTGGTTTTCGACAACGGACCTACACTTTTTCAAACGGTTCCCCCACCACAGGAATCGGGCAGACCGGCGCACAAGGAACTATTTGATTCGCGTTCCCAGTGAGTTGACATACGTGGCATGTTTTACAAAATTGGACAACTTCAGACTTCAAACCTGGCCCAAATTTTTTTTGAAGGACTCGGTTATAAGTCTTCATGATCCCCAAGTGTCCGGACCACGCCTGGTCATGGGCGAGTGACAACACCTGCTGTCGGAACGGTGTAGGAACAACCACTTGACACACTTCACTCCAGTCACTAACGGTGTCATGAGCTGCCCATTTACGTATCAAAACTCCTGCTTCCATAAAGTAGGCAGTCTCCTTAGTTTTAGCTTCCTCAATGGAAATTACCAAAGTAAAACACTTGCGAAGACTGGTGTCTCTTTTGACACTCAATCACCTTCTCAGGGGTGACAGACAAAAGAATGTCATGTAATTGGGGCGCGATTTTGCTTTCCCCTGCCTTAGTTGTTACGGGGGTAAAAACTGTAGGCATTGCTGAAGGAGTACTCGGTGCATTGTCTTCTACCTCAACCTTCTCAAAAATGGAACTAGCCAAATCCACCACATCTCCTAGCTTGTGAGATTGTGCCCTCGTTAACACACAAGCTGGAAAAACATGTGGAATTGCTTGAACCAATTTATCATCTGCATTTCAGATTTCTGGGTTGTCTACTACCTCTAACACAGGAGTGACGTTGCCACCAGCGATATCATTCCCTAGTAACAATGTGACTCCTTTTACTGGCAGTGTAGACACTACACCAACACGGAAACGTCCTGATACCAAGTCTGACACTAAGTGGACCCAGTGTAATGGTACAGGTACTGTTTGTCTCTATCCCCTGTAATATGACATGCGAGCCACAATACGTTTCAGGAGACCAGGGTAAAGCATCAGTAACAATTACTGACTGTAGTGTCTCGTAAGATTCTTATAGGCTTTTGATCCGCTTGGTTTCCAGTTAAGGAAACCAACGCCAGGGTTGTGGGTTCAATTCCCACGGGGGGCCAGCACAGGAAAAAAAAAAAAAAAAAGTATGGTATGAAATGTATGCATTCACTACTGTAAGTTGCTCTGGATAAGAGCGTCTGCTAAATGGCTTAAGTGTAAATGTAGTCATGTTGGCGTGATCTGTTATGAACTAGCTAGCCAATTTGCTGTGGTCCATCAATCAATGTTGCTTATCATGTCTGTCAGTAGCAGACATGATTAAACACTTACAAACAATGTTGAAAAGAGGATCATGTTAGTCCCCTTCGTTAGGTAGGTCTACGTTGATTGAAAAAGAAAAGTACTTACCACTATTATTAGCCAACTCTACAAAGTTCCTACCAGTAGCTTGCAAAGTGAACATTATCAGCTAGCTAACAGTACAGCAAATCCGCACTCTGCTGCTTGAGAGGCAGAGCCCAAAGTATGGGAAGTTAATCTAAACCATTCCTACTTGTGTCCTGACTTTACTTTCATTAATCTGATGACGGTTATTTATTTAATCAACTAACTATGTTTAATTGTTACCCGATTTAAATGAATCATGTCACAATTAACTCATTAGGGCACCACGAGAGCAGTTGTTTAAAGAGTTACCATCTCCCGAATTAATCTCTAAAGATCTTTACCTATTACATCGATAAAACAGTCAACATATTAATCATAACCTCTTGTCATATCATTCTGATCAGTTGTAACCTTCTTGGATCTTTAAAAACCCCAGCCTTACTTATAATTCAGTACTACACAAATTGGTTTAATTATTTATTTACTAGCTAACTGAATAATAACACAGAATAAACATACACTTAATACATGAGAAAAAGGACACAACATATGGCGGCTTGTTTCACAGAAAATGACAAGGGGGAGAGAGAAAGAGAGAGAGAGAGCGAGAGAGAGAGGAAAATAGACACTTGTCATTGATACATTTTAGATACTATTCTAACAGCAATTATATACTTCGCACATGAACCGCCGTCCATTTGGAGTAAGAAATCATGAATGTATTTATTTGTGAATGCCATTCGCCATTTATCTCTGTCGAATCCAACCCTCCTTAGGAAGAGTGATGGGTTGCCTTTCAGCGGCATGCTTGTAAGGCTCTGATTGTCCAAAAGGGGTCCCCCCTTTCCCATCTTCTTACTGTTGTTCACTCTGGAAGATGTTCCTTGGAAGTGGTTAGCCAGCCATGTCGACGGTTTCCATTGGTGATGAGAGTAAGAGAATACAGTGATTTGAAAAGACTAGTAGGATGGTTTAAAGAGTTCGCTTTTGTAGATATTTGACTTCAGACAGCTAATCAGCCATGCCAGTGATTGTCAGAGAGGGGAGTTTTCTCCTCTCTCCACCTCGTGTTGATAGTCAGAGTTTGAACCACTTTACGCAAAGCTGTAGCCTGGTGATGTTCTGGTCTAGTCTGGGAGGTGAGTTTATTTTCTTCACCTCGTGAAGCATTCCAAACATTTCAAACGTGTAGCTAACAGCTCCACGTATTTCTGGTCTAATGTTAATCTCTCTGCCAATCCTTTTTTGCACTCTGGCCAAAGGGGGTGGTTCTGTCAGTCTGACATGCTCTCTGACCTCACTTGGGGCATGGCTACTTACTATGCACAGTTTATAGGAAATATATTTTCTTATGGCTCCTAAAAGCACATTCCTATCTTAACAAAAACACTTTCATAATTGTTAATATCTCATAAACAACGTTAAGGTTGGAAACTTGACAGATAAAGGGGATATACTTTCCAAGTTACAGTATTTCCTTTATAACCATATGTTAACAATGTGGTCTGTTAACAAAGCATATTCCTTGGTGGATTTTGGAGAGGGAAATCTCTCTGGATCTCCTCTTCTTTAATTTTCGACAGGGTGTGAGCTGTCAAACCGTCCCAGTTCCCTCCTCCCCTCTTCTGTGGGTGAGCGAAGGTCTGGTTACTGTCAACCATTGCCAAGCTGATCTGGCCCATTCGAATCCTCACAGGACAGTCATGACACTTGTCAAGTATAGTTAACTTTTATTTTATATCACTCAAATATCCAATTAATGGTTGGCAATATTGAGAGATATCATGAGGCTAGCCTCACGTATCTGGAATTACATGATCAATTGATGTTTACTGGTACAAAAAAAAATAGGGGGAAAAAGTAGCCAAAACCTCAACATTTATAGGCTTATTTATTTTCTGCAAAAACAGCACACTCACTCATCACACATTGTAGGCAAGCTAGTGCCAGTGACTCCTGGGCACAGAGCTGAGAGATTATTGACATCAGGCAAAGAGTGGCTATCAGCTGATCATAGCGAATTATGATGTAAATCTGCTATCTAGCTAGCTAGCTAGCTTTCGAAACAAACTAAGCTTTACTTGATCTGCTTCTTACTAATATGCAGTCTAATTGCCCCATTTTTTGTCCCTAACAGTGAGCGACACACATGACAGAAACAACTCAAAAGTTGTTAGAGTTTTTCAATTTAAATTATTATATATTATATTATTATTATATTATTATTATATACAATTCTTGCCACCAACAGAATGCTATATACATGGAGCATACAACAATCTCAGCTCTGTAGGTTTTGCTGTGAAGAGACAGAATCAATAGGTTATTTATTCTGGTATTGCCTCTATGTAGCTTGTTTCTGGTCACAGGTTCAGGAATGGTTAAAAAATCACAACATGCACAAAAGATGTACCTTCCAAATAGCAGTGTTGGGCGATTTGGAAAGCCATAGTCAGTCAATAAATAATATAATAATACTCATAGTAAAGGTTTCATCTTTAGCTCACAATCTGTGGATAATATATGATTAAGAAAGGTAAAAAAAATAATTAAAACATCACAGCATAATTGAAATATATATGGCACATGGAAACCAAATGAGGGTGGTCTATGGTGATAGGTGGGATGGGCTGAGAGTGGCTGAGGGTTGTGATTAAAGAGCTTATGTTTGCTAATGTCTTATTGTTATGTGAATGCTGGTATAAAAGTACCATGTATGTAAAATATATATGTAAAATGTATGTAATGTAGCAAAAAAGCTGTAATTTAAAAAAATATATTTGTCCTCTGAAGAGGGGGGAGGGTTAATAAAAACAAAATCAATTACTAAACTCTAAAGTAGCCTCCTACCAGTATTTAAGTCTCCCCACTGCACGCAAGTCAGACAAGTGCGCTTTTGGGGCGGGAGGGCGTGGCAGAGATTCAAGAGCTAATTTTAATTGCATTTCGCAACGTTAAATGTAAAATTTAAATGAACAATGAAAAGAGACTCCAAATAGAATGTAAAGGTACTTCATACAAATGTTTTACACCACAAGCTGTGAGGGCACTGGTTAATCCCTATCTGTGCATGTGCCTGGGGATCAGCTACTGCAGGTGTATGTTGAGATATGAGTTGAGACATTCAATTGGTACAGTAGGCACTGTTGCATCAGTTACAGTTGAAGTCGGAAGTTTACATACACTTCGCTTGGAGTCATTAAAACTCGTTTTTCAACCACTCCACAAATTTCTTGTTAACAAACTATAGTTTCTGCCAGTCGTTTAGGACATGTACTTTGTGCAAGTAATTTTTCCAACAATTGTTTACAGACAGATTATTTCACTTATAATTCACTGTATCACTGTATCAATTCCAGTGGGTCAGAAGTTTACATACACTAAGTTGACTCTGCCTTTAAAAAGCTTGGAATATTCCAGAAAATGATGCAATGGCTTTAGAAGCTTCTGATAGGCTAATTGACATCATTTGAGTCAATTGGAGGTGTACCTGTGGATGTATTTCAAGGCCTACCTTCAAACTCAATGCCTCTTTGCTTGACATCATGGGGAAATCAAAAGAAATCAGCCAAGACCTCAGAAAGAAAATTGTAGACCTCCACAGGTCTGGTTCATCCTTGGGAGCAATTTCCAAACGCCTGAAGGTGCCACGTTTATCTGTACAAACAATAGTATGCAAGTACAATCACCATGGGACGACGAAGCCATCATACCCCTCAGGAAGGAGACGCGTTCTGTCTCCTAGTGATCAACGCACTTTGGTGCGAGAAGTGCAAATCAATCCCAGAACAACAACAAAGGACCTTGTGAAGATGCTGGAGAAAACAGGTACAAAAGTATCTATATCCACAGTTAAACGAGTCCTATATCGACATAACCTGAAAGGCCGCTCAGCAAGGAAGAAGCCACTGCTCCAAAACCGCCATAAAAAAGCCAGACTACATTTTACATTTACATTTTAGTCATTTAGCAGACGCTCTTATCCAGAGCGACTTACAGTAGTGAATGCATACATTTCATACAATTTTTGGAGAAATGTCCTCTGGTCTGATGAAACAAAAATAGAACTGTTTGGCCATAATGACCATCGTTATGTTTGGAGGAAAAAGCAGGATGCTTGCAAGACGAAGAACACCATCCCAACCGTGAAGCACGTGGGTGCAGCATCATGTTGTGGGGGTGCTTTGCTGCAGGAGGGACTGGTGCACTTCACAAAATAGATGGCATCATGAGGAAGTAAAATTATGTGGATATATTGAAGCAACATCTCAAGACACCAGTTAGGAAGTTGAAGCTTGGTCGCAAATGGGTCTTCCAAATGGACAATGACCCCAATCATACTTCCAAAGTTGTGGCAAAATGGCCTAAGGACAACATAGTCAAGGTATTGGAGTGGCCATCACAATGCGCTGACCTCAATGCTATAGAAAATTTGGGGGCAGAACTGAAAAAGCGTGTGCGAGCAAGGAGGCCTACAAACCTGACTCAGTTACACCAGCTCTGTCAGGAGGAATGGGCCAAAATTCACCCAACTTGTTGTGGGAAGCTTGTGGTAGGCTACCCAAAACGTTTGACCCAAGATAAACAATTTAAAGGCAATGCTACCAAATACTAATTGAGTGTATGTAAACTTCTGACCCACTGGGAATGTGATGAAAGAAATCAAAGCTGAAATAAATCATTCTCTCTACTATTATTCTCATTTCACTTTCTGAAAATAAAGTGGAGATCCTAACTGACCTAAGACAGGGAATTTTTACTTGGATTAAATGTCAGGAATTGTGAAAAACTGAGTTTAAATGTATTTGGCTAAGGTGTATGTAAACTTCCGACTTCAACTGTATGTCATCGACACACCCTCCACAGTTGCCGTGATTCACCTGTTGCCATGAATGGAAAATGGAGTTCTACAGCATGTACAATACAACTACAGAAGTTAACAATACACAGGACAATATCACTTGTTGCTGATGAGATGATAAATCTGATACTGGGGCTTTGATCCTTTAGTTAAACCTCTGAAAGCATCTATTTTCCTTTTCAAACACTTCCCTCTCCCATTGTTGTGGGACGATCATAGTGTTCTATTTTTATAAAGGTCAGTTTGTCAAAAGAAGGTATTGGCTATATTCTCATAAAACAGAGCAGGTATAGCATGGTTCATACTGACTGCAAATATGAATTAATCTCTATTTGGGGTTTTCTGAATAAATATTGAGCTCCTGTTGTCCCCTCCCATTGTGAATCACTCTGTGTTTTGCCAGTAAAGCATGCAGTTTCCTTTATAATGGGATGACATGCTATGTGTTTGTTTTTCAAAGTTTGTGCTACTTTTGATTAATGTAAAATGGTTTTAAAATAGACTGACATATTTGCAGTAATTGTAAACATGTTGAGTTAAAAACAACATGATGTTCACAATCCATAGACATACCACATATTATAGAATAGCCCATACCTACACTGAGTGTACAAAACATTAGTAACACCTTCATAATATTGAGTTCTACCCCCTTTTGCCCCAGAACAGCCTTAATTGGTCGGTGCATGGACTCTACAAAGTGTTGAAAGCATTCCACAGGGATGCTGGCCAATGTTGACTCCAGTACTTCCCACAGTTGTGTCAAGTTGGCTGGATGTCCTTTGGGTGGTGGACCATACTTGATACACACGGGAAACTGTTGAGCGTGATGAACCCAGCAGCATTGCAGTTCTTGACACATCAAATCAAATCTAATTTATTTATATAGCCCTTCTTACATCAGCTGATATCTCAAAGTGCTGTACAGAAACCCAGCCTAAAACCCCAAACAGCAAGCAATGCAGGTGTAGAAGCACGGTGGCTAGGAAAAACTCCCTAGAAAGGCCAAAACCTAGGAAGAAACCTAGAGAGGAACCAGGCTATGAGGGGTGACCAGTCCTCTTCTGGCTGTGCCGGGTGGAGATTATAACAGCACATGGCCTAGATGTTCAAATATTCATAAATGACCAGCATGGTCAAATAATAATAATCATAGTAGTTGTCGAGGGTGAAACAAGTCAGTAACACAAGAGTTGACACACTCAAACCGGTGCGCCTGGCACCTACTACCATATCCCGTTCATAGGCACTTAATATTTTGTCTTGCCCATTGACCCTCTGAATGGCACACATACACAATCCATGTCTAAATAGTCTCAAGGCTTAAAAATCATTCTTTAACCTGTCTCCTCTGCTTCATCTACACTGATTGGAGTGGATTTAACAAGTAACATGAATAAGGGATCATAGCTTTCACCTGGATTCACCCGGTCACTCTATGTCATGGAAAGAGCAGGTGTTCCTAATGTATTTTACACTCAGTGTATATGGTAGGGAACATTCCGAGCCTGTGGTACTTTGTGTCAAGTGGAGCTCAACACTTTGCATCTGTGTTGCTTGAAAAAAACAGTTGGTATGTCTGTGAGGAATTCCAGCTATTCCAAAAGGAATATTTCTTGTCTTTCTTGAAACATGATAGACTGTGTAAATATTTTCCTTCTCTGACTGGTGTTTGCCACTGCAGAGTAAAACCTTGGCTAGGAATGCCATGAGTGCATGGGAGTTTGAGGAACTCCCATAGCTCAATCGCTCTCTCATTTTGTCTCAATATGTACAGAGATTACAAATACTCTCTGCAATAGTACATTATACAATATAACAACCTACATCCACTGGTTTCCTGTTAACATTTTAAATCATGTTTAAAAAATTGCATGGCCTTGGATTTGGAGAGGTGTTCCCAACAGAAAAGAAGCACAATGGCAACCTCATGTGTCTCTCTTTTAGGTCACAAAGCATTTTGTCAATGGCCTTTAATGGACTTTCCTCTGGTGTTTTTCTGCCCTTTTGCCTCGTGGTTTGTTGTTTTGTTGGCTGTTGTTGTCAAAGGGTTTCTACTCGGCACCGAATGGAGATCAGTTTACAAAGGGTTTGTTTTGATCCCACTGCTGTAACGTGACGGGCCTGGAATGACATGAGGTCAGTGCACGGGAAGTTCATTCATCTTGCCTGCCTCTTTGACTTTGACCCTCCATTGTGTACAATGGAACCACTTCACGCATCTTGATTGGGTTCCCAAATCATCTAAAGCATCATACAGTATGCTGTACGCTGCTATTCTGAGGAACACTGCTATTGATGTTGTTGTTGTACTTCAAAGTAAACCGTGTGAGGTATGTTGGAGAATATGTAGGTGCCAATTACCTTGAATAAACAAGGACAAAGACTCGTCACCAATCTACAATGGAAGTGAGTTTGTAGAGAAGTCCCCCCCCTAACGGCTTCTGTCAATCAACCAACCAAAACTATGGCAAAAAGCTTTCCCTGCGAGTATGGGGTTTGACAGTCTTGATTAAAAACGTGTCAAATTCCAAGAAACACAGAGCTAAGGAGGGTGTTAAAACCTCTTAAAGATCTCTGAAGATCAGTTTCCCACGCTCGGGACAGTTGAGCTAATGTGCGCTACTGTGATTAGCATGACTTTGTAAGTAACAAAACATTTTCCCAGGACATAGACATATCTTATATGGGCAGAAAGCTTAAATTCTTGTTAATCTAACTGCACTGTCCAATTTACAGTAGCTATTACAGTGAAAACATACCATGCTATTATTTGAGGAGAGTGCACAGTTATGTACTTGAAAATGTATATAGTTACCAATTAGGCACATTTGGGCAGACTTGATACAACATTTTGAACAGAAATGCAATGGTTCATTGGATCAGTCTAAAACTTTGCACATACACCGCTGCCATCTAGTGGCCAAAAGCTAAATTGCGCCTAGAGTCCTAAGTCAGATAATGGCCTTTCTCTTGCATTTAAAAAATAATGGAGAATTCTTTTATTATCTTTTACCAGATCTAATGTGTTATATTCTCCTACATTAATTTCACATTTCCACAAACTTCCTTTCAAATGGTATCAAGAATATGCCTATCCTTGCTTCAGGTCCTGAGCTACAGGCAGTTAGGTTTGGGTATGTCAGTTTAGGCGAAATGTGAAAAAAAGGATCCGACCCTTATTAAGAAGGTTGAGAGGGGACAGAGTCAGGGATGACGTTGTCACATCCCAAGGACAAGACTTCCTCTCTATTCTCTTGGCCTGCTCTGGTGCCCTTCCTTCTTTTCTGATGTCATGGGTTTGGTCAAAGGTAAGAGACGGACCAAAACCTTCCTAGAGATGGACCCTCCTTCCCTCCGTCACAGAGCCTAAAATAGAAATCATCCAGGCCCCCTCCGACCCCCATGTATCCCCCCCATCCAGTCCAGACCTGACAAATAGTGGATGTAGAAAATAAAACTTCCTCTCTCTGTCCCACTGCCAGCCCAGGCCAGCTTCCTAGAAAGGAAGAGTTGCATGGTCCCTAGCAGAGTGGCTGGACATTAACTTCCTTGTTTAGAAACAGCAGGCCAGGGCCATGAACAGGTGACCAGATTTCAGTTTGTCTTTTACCACAACTGGACTGGACATAACAGACTGAGATCACAGGGAAGCATGAAGAGCATGGGGTCAGCTGCTTTGGTTCTAATGAAAGAATAGGGAATGGCATATATGCTGCCAGAAGCCTACCACCCTGCATCCCACTGCTGGCCTGCTTCTAAAGCTAAGCAGGGTTGTTCCTGGTTGGTCCCTAGATGGGAGACCAGATGCTGCTGGAAGTGGTGTGGGAGGGCCAGTAGGAGGTGCTCTTTCCTCAGGTCAAAGAAAATATCCCAATACCCCAGGGCAGTGATTGGGGACACTGCCCTGTGTAGGGTGCTGTCTTTCAGATGGAATGTTAAACAGGTATCCTGACTCTCTGTGCTCACTAAAGATCCCATGGCACTTCTTGTAAGAGTAGGGGTGTTAACCCCTGTGTCCTGGCTAAATTCCCAAGCTGTCCTTCATGGTCACCAGCTTATAATTGGCTCATTCATCCCTGTAACTGTTCCCCAGGTTGTTGCTGTAAATGACAATGTGTTCTCAGTCAACTTACCTGGTAAAATAAATGAGTTTCCAGATAGCTTTGTAACACTAAGATCATCTTAGTGCTACAAAGCATTCAGGAAATATAAGCTTTATTGTTATCGAAGCTATTTGTGGTTTATGGTCAGTCAATGTTTTTCCATTTATTTAACTAGGCAAGTCAGTTAAGAACAACTTATTATTTACAATGACGGCCTAGAAACAGTGAACCTGCCATGTTCAGGGGTAGAATGACAGAGTTTCACCTTGACAGCTCAGGGATTCAATCTAGCAGCCTTTCAGTTACTGGCCCAATGCTCTAACCACTAGGCTAATTGCCGCCCCGGGATCATAATAATTGTTTACAGTACTTCCTGGCATTCCTTTTCTGAAAACAAGTTGCCTGTTTATTGTCTGTAGGTGTACGGTATTTCAGCATGGATGCAGAGCGAGGCAAGGCACAGAGTGAGCTGTGCCTTGCCTGTACATACTACATGAAAAGAAAGGCTGCGTCGGCTGTGCGTGAGATCACAGTTTGTGTCTCAGCTTGTTCATGCTTCTGAGATCTGCAGCATTTCCTCCCTCCCGTTCTCCCTCTCCTAAATATGGGTACTGATAGGGAGGCAGGCAGGCATTTGACAGGTGTTTCAAACACAACAGTCTCTAAATCTTGCAGTTTAAAAGTGATCATAATAATCCTCACTTGAGGACCACCTGATACCTCAGTTATAGGCCTGCAATCACTTTTTGATGATCACAGAATATTCCACAATTTAAGGGATTATCCACTTGACACAAGCATTGGTGAGGGAGATGAGGGTGTGGGCTGAAGACACATTCCAAAAAAGCCTTTTCTGAACTAACACTCACACTTGACTCTTTTTATTTTTTTTGATAGCTTCTTTATTGAGGAAAAATGTACTCACTATGACTGTGATATGTGGTTTTCCCACCTAGATATCTTATTAAGAGGAATGCACTAACTGTAAATCGCTCTAAAATAAGAGCGTATGTTAAATAAATTCCACAGAACCAGCTTCTACTACTCTAGCCTGGTTTTGGCCTGATCTAGAGTGGCTTATCAGAGCCCTGCTGTGTTCGTTATGTAGCTCTCATGTTCAAATCTAATCTAATTTTATTGGTCACATACACATGTTTAGCAGATGTTATTGCAGGTGTAGCGAAATGCTTGTGTTTCTATCTCCAACAGTGCAGTAATATCTAACAAGTAATATCTAACAATTTCACAACAATACGCACAAATATAAAGTCAAGGAATGGAATTAAGAATATATACATATTTGGACGAGCAATGTTGGAGCGGCATAGACTAAAATACAGTAGAATAGAATACAATACAAGATATACATACAGTATAAGATGAGTTGTGCAAAATATGTACACATTATTAAAGTGACCAGTGTTCCATTGTTAAAGTGGCCAGTAATTACAAGTTTATGTATATAGGGCAGCAGCCTCGAAGGTGCTAGTGATGGCTATTTAACAGTCTGATGGCCTTGAGATAGAAGCTGTTTTTCAGTCTCTCGGTCCCAGCTTTGATGCAACTGTACTGACCTCGCCTTCTGGATGATAGCGGAGTGAACAGGCAGTGTCTCGGGTGGTTGTTGTCCATGATGATCTTTTTGGCCTTCCAGTGACATCGGGTATTGTAGGTGTCTTGGAGGGCAGGTAGTTTGCCCGGTGATGCGTTGGGCAGACCTCACTACCCTCTGGAGAGCCCTGCCGATGCAGGTGGTGCAGTTGCCATACCAGGTGGTGATACAGCCCAACAGGTTGCTCTCAATTGTGCATCTGGGATAGGGCTGGGATAGGCAGACTGGGATAGGGAGAGATTGAATATGTCTGTAAACACTCCAGCCAGCTGGTCTGCGCGTGCTCTGAGGATGCGGCTTGGGATGCCGTCTGGGCCGCAGCCATGCAAGGGTTAACATGCTTAAATGTCTTACTCATGTCGGCCACTGAGAAGGAGAGCCCACAGTCCTTGGTATCTGGCCCCGTCGGTGGCACTGTGTTATCCTCAAAGCAGGCGAAAAAGGTGATTAGCTTATCCGGAAGCAAGACGTCAGTGTCCGCGGCCCTGCCACATACGTCTCGTGTCTGAGCCATTGAATTGCGACTCCACTTTGTCTCTGTACTGGCGTTTTGCCTGTTTGATTGCCTTATGGAGGGATTAACTACACTGTTTGCATTCAGCCATATTCCCAGTCACCTTGCCATGGTTAAATGCGATGGTTCGCGCTTTCAGTTTTGTATGAATGCTGCCATCAATCCACGGTTTCTGGTTTGGGTAGGTTTTAATAGTCACCGTGGGTACAACATCTCCTATACATTTCCTGATAAACTCAGTCACCGTGTCCGTGCATTCGTAGATATTATTCTCAGAGGCTACCCGGACCATATCCCAGTCCATGTGATAAAAACAATCTTGAAGCATGGATTCCGATTGGTCAGACCAGCGTTGAATGGTCCGTTGCAGGGGTACTTCCTGTTTGAGTTTCTGCCTATAGAAAGGGAGGAGCAAAATGTAGTCATGATCAGACTTGCTGAAGGGAGGGCGGGGGAGGGCCTTCCGAAAAGTTGAGTAGCAGTGGTCCAATGTTTTCTCAGAGCGAGTGCTACAGTCAATGTGTTGGTAGAACTTCGGTAGCGTTTTCCTCAGATTAGCTTTGTTAAAATCCCCAGCTACAATAAATGCAGCCTCAGGATATGTGGTTTCCAGTTTGCATAGAGTCCAGTGTAGTTATTTGAGGGACGTCGTGGTATCGGCTTGAAGGGGAATATACACGGCTGTGACTATAACTGAAGATTATTCTCTTGTTAGGTAATACGTTTGGCATTTGATTGTGAGGTATTCTAGGTCGGGTGAACAAAAGGACTTGAGTTTCTGTATGTTATCACAATCACACCATGAGTAGTTAATTATGAAACATACACCCCCGCCCTTCTTCTTCCTGGAGAGATCTTTATTTATGTCTGTGCGATTAACTGAGAACCCAACTAGCTGTACGGACTCAGACAGTATATCCCGAGAGAGCCATGTTTCCTTGAAATAGAGTATGTTACAATCCCTGATGTCTCTCTGGAAGGAGATCCTCTCCCTGAGCTCATCAACTTTATTATCCAGAGACTGAACATTAGCGAGTAATATACTTGGAAGCGGTGGGTGGTGTGCGCGCCTCCTGAGTTAGGAGTCCAATCCGAATACCTCTTCTCCGCCAGCGGTGTTTTGGATCAGCCTCTGGAATCAGTTCAAGTGTCCTTTTGTACAACATAGCAACACCCACATCCCCTCAACTTCCTACCCGATACATAGTTTCCTCTCCCGATCTCGTCCTGTCAGCCTGATTGTAACCATACTAGCCTTGAAGTCGCTCGTTTTATCATTACCTCAGTATATTAATATAATCATATTTCTATAGAATTTTTTTAATCATTGTTGTTGAAAATTGTGAATTTTTAATTTGATTATTGTGTTCTGTGTCTTTTTTCTCTCTTTAGCTAGCAAACGTTAGCCTCCAGTACTTAGTTAACGTTAATGCTAACGTTAACGTTATTAGTTGGTGCGGATGGAAAGATGGATAGCTACCATGACCAAGACAACTGTGCAGTGCCTGGGCCCACTGCAGTTGACCTGGTTTCGATTGAGAGGGAAGAGATGCAGAGAGAGATTGTGGACCTACGGAACAAAGTAGAGGAGTTGACTGTGAGAAGTCGTTTTGGGCTGCAGCGATTTGTGGGATCATATGCACAGATCCAGTACTTCACAAGGGTAAACCTAGCCCTGCTTAGTTTTATTACATCATAAACTTTACACTGTTTGCTTTCTGGCACCATTTTCCCTAGTTACCAGCATTTCTGTCTTAGATTTATGATACTACATTTAATGTTAGACTTGTGATTAAATAACTCTTATCAATGTTTCTTCCAATGTAGATTTGCCTCATATGACCATCTGATGGCCTTTTGGTCTCTCATCGAACTGTCAACTGCCAATATTGTCCATGTCACACGAGCAAGGAAAGCCAAGCTGAGGAATGAGGTGACACTTCCATATACCTACTCAGTAAATTCTCCCGTTTCTGATTAACTGTATTGTCTTACCAACGTTACTTTTCACTTTAGCTAAAAGCTATAGCCTACTGTGAATATCTGTTAGTGATTTGTGCATTTGTACTACAGAGACATGCCCTATCCATGCTGGATGAGCTCTTCCTCTTCCTCATGTACTTGTCCTTGGGGTCATCTGAGATGGACCTAGCTGACCGAGTTGGGATCCATCACTCGACAGTAAGCAGGATCGTTGTCAAATGGGCCAAATACCTTTACATTCTGCTGGGGTCTGTCTCTATATGGATGTCTTCAGAAGATGTCAAGGCTGTGTTGCCGAAGGACTTCAGTAGGTATCCAGACACAGTTTTTTGTGTCAGAATTGTATGCTGGCTCCATCAGCGACAAAGAGCTATTCAAACAATCAGGACTGTGTGGCTTGCTCACTGAAGACATGGCAGTGATGGCAGACAAGGGATTCCTGATTGATTACTGTGTGCCAGGCAAGGTCCACCATCCACCCTTTTTGTCTAAGCAGAGCCAAATGCCAGCAGCACAGGTACATCAAACACAAGAGATTTCCCAACTTAGAGTCCACATTGAGAGATTAATTGGCAGAATTAAACTGAACAAGCTGTTTCAGTCAGAGATCCCCATGTCACAAATGGGAAGCATCAACTGCATCTGGGCTGTGGCTTGCCTTCTCACAAACTACCAGCGAGAGCCTCTTATGAAGGCATGGGCCAAGGAGCAATGAGTTACTACTGCAATGAATCTTTCCTTTTTTTGCTGTGACCATCCACATTGTCTAACACTCTGTAGTCCATTTATTGATAATAAACACCACTGTTTATACTCCAAATACAAAATGATGTAAAGTGTTTTTATTTACAGTGACAATAGAACATAATTTCTTTTACTGAATTATTTTAAAATATTTCTTTATTAATTAATTGCAGATTTGTTGGTTTGTTTCTCTTTCATTAATTGAAAGATAAAGGAGCCTGTCCGTAATTATTTAGTCTTTCCTGCCTAAGAACTTTTGCATGTACACATATAAGTAGTACCAGTCACCCTTCTCTTCTCCACTGGGTCTCTTTGTATTCTCCAGACCAGAATATCCTCATGCGCACAGACAACAAAGTCACACCACAGTGATGTAGAGCTGACCTTGAACTTGCCAGTAGTAGGCATGCTGCCTCTTCAGGGAAGGTTCACCGTTATGCATGTGAACGTACTTGCAATCCACAAAACCTTTTTACCTTCCGGTTCTTAATCTCAACTAGATCAAAAGGTGGATGCTCGAGAGGGACCAGGCTGTCAGGAGAAGAGGCAAGCCAAGGGATGTCAGGATGTATGATGAGGCCACAGGGTGAGAAGTTGACATTCTGAATCTTGCAGGAGTCACTGGCTGCTTCCATCTCCAACTCCAGTCCCCTCTTCATGTCAGCTGTTGGTGCTGTGCCTTTGAGGATCCTTTCAGCTAGATTGCATGTGGATGTCAGCCCTCTCACATGGCAAGCCTCTCGGAACCGTGACGATGTCAGTCTTGGTTTCCGGCGCACCTGTCAGTCGGACACAGTAGCTTCCTAGTAGCTTCCTAGTAGCTTCCTCTATTTTATTGGCTGTTGCGAATCTCACCTGAAGAGACTCTATGTGAAGCTGGTGTTCTTCACTGAGCACAAATGTGCAGCCTTGAAAGTTGCTCTCCAATCCATCCAGGGGCAGTGAAGGGAATGGTGGTGTCTCCTTATGGTGAACTATGTGTTGCGTTGTGATTGGAGGCTGCTGATAAGACAGGAGGCTCCCCACCTGTACCTTTCCAAGGTGTAAGTTGACTTAAAGCTTTTCAGGAGACATCACCATGCTGCAGATCAATGGCTTGGATAGAGGTGAAAAGTTATTGTATGTCTCTTCTATCTGGAGTACTGAGAGGTCAGGGAGCGTTCCAAGAAGGGCGCTGTAGAGAGTACTTCTGCAAAGCAGCCGCTGTGGTTAGCCAATCTAAACAATGTACTTGAAACCACCTGAAATTAAATCATTTTATATAGTCAACGTGTAATAGGATATGACCATATGACCTACTATACTGGCTATTAGGGAATACTCACCTAATCCCTCCTTCTGCCATGCGCTTTTTGGTGGGCTTGGTGATGGTCATTTTGCCTATGGGCCCAGGTTGCAGACCCTGTAAAAAGACAGTACAAGGGCACTATTCTAAATATAATTATGAGACGATTTAAGTTTTCATTATGTGGTATAGCTATTAAAACATACCATAGTCATTGGCTTATGCCACTGCTGCTCGGCCTCTGTACAGCTGTGCACAGGTGGAAGGATTGGTGTTCCCATCTGGGAATAGTGTGCAGACTGGAATAGTAATGCAACTGTGTGGTTGCATAATGCAGTGCCAGAAACACATGAACAGTGATGTTGTGTCATTGTTACTGGCTCAGAGGGCTTCAGTACAACCTACGTGGGGATATAAAAAATAAAATATTAGACTATAAAATCCCTCAACGTGTGTCACGACCAGCAAGAAGAAGTGACTGGTGCAACATGCAACAGCCACTAAATTCATTACAGCAATACAGGTTTCAACTTTTCTATTAAGGGTATATGCCCTTGTTTAAATTTAATCTAATGCGTCCAACATATAGCTTACATAAACAGTAAGGAAGACAACTGAACAATTACTACACTAAGAACGGTTTCATAGACATGGGTTAAGCCTAATCTGAGACTAAGCAATGCGTCTTAATGCAGATCTCCATTGACAGGAACTTCTTAGTCTAAGACTAGGCTTCATCTCTGACTGTGTAACCGGCATGTAGTGTGTAACAAACAGCTGACTTTTCACCCTACACTCAAACTGTGTGGTTTCTCATTTTTCCTCATGGACCTGTAGCAGCACGCCCTTATGCTGACCTATCAAATCAAATCAAATCAAATCTAATTTTATTTGTCGCATACACATGGTTAGCAGGTGTTAATGCGAGTGTAGCGAAATGCTTGTGCTTCTAGTTCCGACCATGCAGTAATATCTAACAAGTAATCTAACCTAACAATTCCACAACAACTACCTTATACACACAAGTGTAAAGGAATGAATAAGAATATGTACATAAAAATATATGAATGAGTGATGGCCGAACGGCATAGGCAAGATGCAGTAGATGGTATAGAGTACAGTATATACATATGAGATGAGAAATGTTGTGCAGACCTCACTACCCTCTGGAGAGCCTTACGGTTATGGGCGGAGCAGTTGCCGTACCAGGCGGTGATACAGCCCGACAGGATGCTCTCGATTGTGCATCTGTAAAGGTTTGTGAGTGTTTTTGGTGACAAGCTGACTCTCTTCAGCCTCCTGAGGTTGAAGAAGCACTGCTGCGCCTTCTTCACCACGCTGACTGTGTGGGTGGACCATTTCAGTTTGTCCGTGATGTGTACGCCGAGGAACTTAAAACTTTCCACCCTCTCCACTACTGTCCCGTCGATGTGGATAGGGGGTGCTCCCTCTGCTGTTTCCTGAAGTCCACGATCATCTCCTTTGTTTTGTTGACATTGAGTGTGAGGTTATTTTCCTGACACCACATGCCGAGGGCCCTCACCTCCTCCCTGTAGGCCGTCTCGTTGTTGTTGGTAATCAAGCCTACCACTGTAGTGTCGTCTGCAAACTTGATGATTGAGTTGGAGGCGTGCATGGCCATGCAGTCGTGGGTGAACAGGGAGTACAGGAGAGGGCTGAGAACGCACCCTTATGGGGCCCCAGTGTTGAGGATCAGCGGGTGGAGATGTTGTTACCTACCCTCACAACCTGGGGGCGGCCCGTCAGGAAGTCCAGGACCCAGTTGCACAGGGCGGGGTCGAGACCCAGGGTCTTGAGCTTAATGATGAGTTTGGAGGGTACTATGATGTTAAATGCTGAGCTGTAGTAGATGAACAGCATTCTTACATAGGTATTCCTCTTGTCCAGATGGGTTAGGGCAGTGTGCAGTGTGATTGCGATTGCGTCGTCTGTGGATCTATTGGGGCCGTAAGCAAATTGGAGTGGGTCTAGGGTGTCAGGTAGGGTGGAGGTGATATGGTCCTTGACTAGTCTCTTAAAGCATTTCATGATGACGGAAGTGAGTGCTACAGGGCGGTAGTCATTTAGCTCAGTTACCTTAGATTTCTTGGGAACAGGAACAATGGTGGCCCTCTTGAAGCATGTGGGAACAGCAGACTGGGATAAGGATTGATTGAATATGTTGGTAAACACATCAGCCAGCTGGTCTGCGCATGCTCTGAGGACGTGGCTGGGGATGCCGTCTGGGCGTGCAGCCTTGCGAGGGTTAACACGTTTAAATGTTTTACTCACATTGGCTGCAGTGAAGGAGAGCCCGCAGGTTTTGGTAGCGGGCCATGTCAGTGGCACTGTATTGTCCTCAAAGCGAGCAAAGAAGTTGTTTAGTCTGTCTGGGAGCAAGACATCATGGTCCGCGACGGGGCTGGTTTTTCTTTTGTAGTTTGTGATTGACTGTAGACCCTGCCACATACCTCTCGTGTCTGAGCCGTTGAATTGCGACTGTACTTTGTCTTTATACTGATGCTTAGCTTGTTTGATTGCATTGCGGAGGGAATAGCTACACTGTTTGTATTCGGTCATGTTTACGGTCACCTTGCCCTGATTAAAAGCAGTGGTTCGCGCTTTCAGTTTTGCACGAATGCTGCCATCAATCCACGGTTTCTGGTTGGGGAATGTTTTAACCTCTCTAGGGTCGGCGGGACGAAATCGTCCCACCTACGTAACAGCCAGTGGAATCCTGTGGCGCGTTATTCAAATACCTTAGAAATGCTATTACTTCAATTTCTCAAACATATGACTATTTTACACCATTTTAAAGACAAGACTCTCGTTAACCTGTTATGGCTAGGGGGCAGTATTTTCACGGACGGATAAAAAACGTACCCGATTTAATCTGATTAGTACTCCTGCCCAGAAACTAGAATATGCATATAATTATTAGCTTTGGATAGAAAACACTCCAAAGTTTCTAAAACTGTTTGAATGGTGTCTGTGAGTATAACAGAACTCATTTGGCAGGCCAAAACCTGAGAAGATTCTGTACAGGAAGTACCCTGTCTGACCATTTCTTGGCCTTGTTGATTATCTCTATCTATTACAGGGGATCTCTGCTCTTACGTGACACTTTCTACGGCTCACATGGACTCTCAGAAGGCGGCAAAATGCTGAATCGTGGCTTTGCAGGCTCTGGCTGAAACAAAGTAGCGCGTTTGGATAGTGGCTGGTTACAGTACTGTGAGACTCAGGCTCGTGCCCGCGTCGACCGAAAGCTTTGTTTTCTTTCCTCTGTTTAGCTAAACGGAGATTCCCGGTCGGAATATTATCGCTTTTTTACGAGTAAAATGGCATAAAAATGGATTTTAAACAGCGGTTGACATGCTTCGAAGTACGTTAATGGAATATTTAGAAATCTTTTGTCACGAATTGCACCATGCTCGCGACCCTGATTTACCATTTCGGATAGTGTCTTGGAACGCACAAACAAAACGCCGCAATTTGGATATAACGATGGATTATTTTGGACCAAACCAACATTTGTTATTGAAGTAGCAGTCCCGGGAGTGCATTCTGACTAAGACAACAAAGGTAATCAAACTTTTGTAATAGTAAATCGGAGTTTGATCAGGGCTAAACTTGGTCGGTGTCTAAATGGCTAGCCGTGATGGCTGGGCTATCTACTGACGTTCACAAAAAACATAACAATTATTTTAAGAATTATAGATACAGAACTCCTCTATGCACTCGATATGTCCGATTTTAAAATAGCTTTTCGGTGAAAGCACATTTTGCAATATTCTAAGTAGATAGCCCGGCATCACAGGGCTAGCTATTTTGACACCCAGCAAGTTTAGCACTCACCAAAGTCAGATTTACTATAAGAAAAATGTTATTACCTTTGGTGTTCTTCGTCAGAATGCACTCCCAGGACTTCTACTTCAATAACAAATGTTGGTTTGGTCCCAAATAATCCATTGTTATATCCAAACAGCGGCGTTTTGTTCGTGCGTTCAAAACACTATCCGAAAGGGTAAAGAAGGGTGACGAGCACGACGCATTTCGTGACAAAAAATGTCTAAATATTCCATTACCGTACTTCGAAGCATGTCAACCGCTGTTTAAAATCAATTTTTATGCCATTTTTCTCGTAAAAAAGCGATAATATTCCGACCGGGAATCTGCGTTTAGGTAAAAAGACGAAAGAAAATAAAGCATGGGGTCGACTCGTGCACGCGCCTAAGCCCATTGTCCTCTGATCGGCCACTTGCCAAAAGCGCAAATGTGTTTCAGCCTGGGGCTGCCTCGATATCATTCAGCTTTTTCCCGGGCTCTGAGAGCCTATGGGAGCCGTAGGAAGTGTCACGTTACAGCAAAGATCCTCAGTCTTCAATAAACAGAGACAAGAAGAACAAGATCTTGTCAGAGAGGGCACTTCCTGTAAGGAATCTTCTCAGGTTTTTGCCTGCCATATGAGTTCTGTTATACTCACAGACACCATTCAAACAGTTTTAGAAACTTTAGGGTGTTTTCTATCCAAAGCCAATAATTATATGCATATTCTCGTTACTGGGCAGGAGTAGTAACCAGATTAAATCGGGTACATTTTTTATCCGGCCGTGTCAATACTGCCCCCTACCCCCAACAGGTTAATAGACGCTGTGGGTACAACATCACCGATGTGCTTGCTAATAAAGTCGCTCACCAAATCAGCGTATTCATCAATGTTGTTGTTCGACGCTATGTGGTACATATCCCAGTCCACATGATCGAAGCAATCTTGAAGCGTGGAATCCGATTGATCGGACCAGCGTTGAAAAGACCTGAGCGTAGGTGCTTCCTGTTTTAGTTTCTGTCTATAGGCTGGGAGCAACAAAATGGAGTCGTGTTCAGCTTTTCCGAAAGGAGGGCGGGGGAGGGCCTTATATGCGTCGCGGAAGTTAGAATAACAATGATCCAGGGTTTTGCCAGCCTGGGTCACGGAATCGATATGCTGATAGAATTTAGGGAGCCTTGTTTTCAGATTAGCCTTGTTAACATCCCCAGCTACAATAAATGCAGCCTCAGGATATGTGGTTTCCAGTTTACATAGAGTCGAATGAAGTTCTTTCAGGGCCGTTGATGTGTCTGCTTGGGGGGGAACATACACGACTGTGATTATGATCGAAGAGAATTCTCTGGGTAGATAATGCGGTCGGCATTTGATTGTGAGGTATTCTAAGTCAGGTGAACAAAAAGACTTGAGTTCCTGTATGTTGTTATGATCACACCACATCTCGTTAATCATAAGGCATACACCCCCACCCTTCTTCTTACCAGAGAGATGCTTGTTTCTGTCGGCGCGATGCGTGAAGAAACCAGGTGGCTGTACCGACTCCGATAGCGTGTCTCGAATGAGCCATGTTTCCGTGAAACAAAGAACGTTACAGTCTCTGATGTCTCTCTGGAAGGCAACCCTTGCTCGAATTTCGTCTAACTTGTTGTCAAGAGACTGGACATTGGCGAGTAGTATGCTCAGGAGCGGTGCGTGATGTGCCCGTCAACGGAGCCTGACCAGAAGACCGCTCCGTCTGCCCCTTCTGCGGCGCCTTTGTTTTGGGTCACCGGCTGGGATCCGATCCATTGTCCTGGGTGGTGGACCAAACATAGGATCCGCTTCGGGAAAGTTGTATTCCTGGTCGTAATGTTGGTGAGTTGACGTTGCTCTTATATCCAATAGTTCCTCCCGACTGTAATAAAACCTAAGATTTCCTGGGGTAACAGTGTAAGAAATAACACATAAAAAAAATACTGCATAGTTTCCTAGGAACGCAAAGCGAGGCAGCCATCTCTGTCGGCGCCGGAAGTGTGCTATCACTTTGTCCCTGTTCGAAACTGTTTTGAATAAAAATAATGAGCAATCATAGTGCTAGCTAGCTACTGTAAAAGGCTACTTAAACTACTTAACAGCTTTGAGTAAATGTCCTTGTCTGGTCTCATAGGCAACTTGGCTACACTTACCTTCATAGTTGAAAAGGTAACTGGAGACAAAGTTTGAATCCTTTTTCCAACTTGGAGGTCGGTGCTTTGCTACTTGTCTTGGCCAGATGATGTACATCCATCACTGTTATCTTTGGCAGCTCTTGCAAGTGCCTTGAGTAAAACAGTGCCATGGTTGGTAAGGGAGGGGGGAGTTGGCTAATTGCTAGCCACCTTACTAGTTAGCGCGTTAATAGCTAGCTTGCTAAGAGACAAAAAAAGACACAGAACACAATAATCGAATTACAAAAATCCCTAACTGAACGGATGAACACAATTTTCAACAACAATGATAAAAAAAAATGCGATAGAAATATGATTATATTAATATACTGATTACCATATAATCAGTATATTAATGATAAAACGAGCGACTTCGGCTGACAGGACGCGATCGGAAGAGGAAGCTATATATCGGGTAGGAAGTGGAGCAGAAGTGGGCGTTGCTACATTGTGCAATAGGACTATTGCCCTGGGGGGTACGAACACAGGATTTCAGAAAAGTCGTATTCCTGGTTGTAATGCTGGTAATGCTGGTGAGTTACCGCCACTCTGATTTCAAAAAGTTTTTTCCGGTTGTATGTAATAACACTAAAACAATTCTGGGCTAAAAATGTAAGAAATAAAACATAAAAAACAAAATACTACAAAGTTGATTAGGAGCTAGAAGCACGGCTTCCCTATCTTTTAGCACAATCTTCTCCCACACTTTATCGAAAAAGTTTAAATAAACAACTTATTTATGCTGTTTTTTCTGATGACGAGGTTTCTGATGGCTGGGGAATTATTCATTAAATGTGGTGGCTCTCTTACTCAACTTCATGGCCAACCATGGAGGAGTAGGAGGGCTGATTAGTCACACAGTCAGGAAGTCTTGCGAATCAGGTGGCCAGGCTGGCTAGAGACAGGTCCCCTTGTAGGTTTACAAGCATTCTCAGAATACAAAACAGCAGTGTGCATTTAACCTGTTGAGGACAGACGTTCCGCTAGCGGAACCCTTAGCCAACAGCCAATGGCATCGCACAGCGCGAAATACAAAACCAACTAAAATACCACAATTACATTTTCTCAAACAATCAACTACACTGCTCAAAAAAATAAAGGGAACACTTAAACAACACAATGTAACTCCAAGTCAATCACACTTCTGTGAAATCAAACTGTCCACTTAGGAAGCAACACTGATTGACAATAAATTTCACATGCTGTTGTGCAAATGGAATAGAAAACAGGTGGAAATTATAGGCAATTAGCAAGACACCCCCAATAAAGGAGTGGTTCTGCAGGTGGGGACCACAGACCACTTCTCAGTTCCTATGCTTCCTGGCTGATGTTTTGGTCATTTTTGAATGCTGGCGGTGGTTTCACTCTAGTGGTAGCATGAGACGGAGTCTACAACCCACACAAGTGGCTCAGGAAGTGCAGCTCATCCAGGATGGCACATCAATGCGAGCTGTGGCAAGAAGGTTTGCTGTGTCTGTCAGCGTAGTGTCCAGAGCATGGAGGCGCTACCAGGAGACAGGCCAGTACATCAAGAGATGTGGAGGAGGCCGTAGGAGGGCAACAACCCAGCAGCAGGACCGCTACCTCTGCCTTTGTGCAAGGAGGAGCAGGAGGAGCACTGCCAGAGCCCTGCAAAATGACCTCCAGCAGGCCACAAATGTGCATGTGTCTGCTCAAACGGTCAGAAACAGACTCCATGAGGGTGGTATGAGGGCCCGACGTCCACAGGTGGGGGTTGTGCTTACAGCCCAACACTGTGCAGGACGTTTGGCATTTGCCAGAGAACACCAAGATTGGCAAATATGCCACTGGCACCCTGTGCTCTTCACAGATGAAAGCAGGTTCACACTGAGCACGTGACAGACGCGACAGAGTCTGGAGACGCCGTGGAGAACGTTCTGCTGCCTGCAACATCCTCCAGCATAACCGGTTTGTCGGTGGGTCAGTCATGGTGTGGGGTGGCATTTCTTTGGGGGGGCGCACAGCCCTCCATGTGCTCGCCAGAGGTAGCCTGACTGTCATTAGTTACCGAGATGAGATCCTCAGACCCCTTGTGAGACCATATGCTGGTGCGGTTGGCCCTGGGTTCCTCCTAATGCAAGACAATGCTAGACCTCATGTGGCTGGAGTGTGTCAGCAGTTCCTGCAAGAGGAAGGCATTGATGCTATGGCCTGGCCCGCCCGTTCCCCAGACCTGAATCCAATTGAGCACATCTGGGACATCATGTCTCGCTCCATCCACCAACGCCACGTTGCACCACAGACTGTCCAGGAGTTGGCGGATGCTTTAGTCCAGGTCTGGGAGGAGATCCATTTACATTTACATTTACATTTACATTTACATACATACTGAGATCCCTCAGGAGACCATCCGCCACCTCATCAGGAGCATGCCCAGGCGTTGTAGGGAGGTCATACAGGCACGTGGA
This sequence comes from Salmo salar, assembly GCF_965601325.2. Classification (NCBI taxonomy): domain Eukaryota; kingdom Metazoa; phylum Chordata; class Actinopteri; order Salmoniformes; family Salmonidae; genus Salmo; species Salmo salar. The sequence goes on from NC_138293.1 coordinate 32,045,055, forward strand.
GGCCACACACACTACTGAGCCTCATTTTGACTTGTTTTAAGGACATTACATCAAAGTTGAATCAGCCTGTAGTGTGGTTTTTCACTTTAATTTTGAGTGTGACTCCAAATCCAGACCTCCATGGCTTGATAAATTGGATTTCCATTGATTATTTTTGTGTGACTTTGTTGTCAGCACATTCAACTATGTAAAGAAAAAAGTATTTAATAAGATTATTTCATTCATTCAGATCTAGGATGTGTTGTTTAAGTGTTCCCTTTTTTTTTTTTTGCAGTATATTTTACACCATTTTAAAGGTACGACTCTCGTTAATCTAACCACATTGTCCAATTTCAAAAAGGCTTTACAGCGAAAGCAAAACATTAGATTATGTTAGGAGAGTACATAGACACAAATAATCACACAGCCATTTTCCAAGCAAGCATATATGTCACATAAACCCAAACCACAGCTAAATGCAGCACTAACCTTTGATGATCTTCATCAGATGACACTCCTAGGACATTATGTTATACAATACATGCATGTTTTGTTCAATCAAGTTCATATTTATATCCCCAAAAAAATTTCACATTAGCATGTGATGTTCAGAACTAGCATACCCACTGAAAACTTCCGGTGAATTTACTAAATTACTCATGATAAACGTTGACAAAATACATAACAATTATTTTAAGGATTATAGATACAGAACTCCTTTATGCAATCGCTATGTCCGATTTTAAAATAGCTTTTCGGCAAAAGCACATTTTGCAATATTCTGAGTACATAGCTCGGCCATCACGGCTAGCTATTTTGACATCCGCCAACTTCGGGGTCACCAAAACTCAGAATTACTATTAGAAAAATTGGATTACCTTTGCTGTTCTTTGTCAGAATGCACTCCCAGGACTTCTACTTCAACAACAAATGTTGTTTTTATTCCAAATAATCCATAGTTATATCCAAATACCTCCGTTTTGTTCGTGCGTTCAGGTCACTATCCGAAGGGTAACGTGCGAGCGCATTTCGTGACAAAAAATGTCAAATATTCCATTACCGTACTTAGAAGCATGTCAAACGCTGTTTAAAATCAATGTTTATGCTATTTTTCTCGTAAAATAGCGATAATATTCCAACCGGGCAACGTTGTATTCATTCAAAGAGAGAATGAAAAACATGGCGAGTTCTCGTGACCGCGCATCTCCAGTCTTACTGTCCCCAGGCTGACCACTTACAAACTCTGCTCCTATACTTTGCCCAGAGACAGCAGACACCCCATTCCACTTTCTGGCGGCTTTAGAGAGCCAATGGAAGCCTTAGAAAGTGTCTCGTTTCAGCACAGATGCTGTATTTTCGATAGAGATGCAACAGAAGGACAACAAATTGTCAGACAGGGCACTTCCTGCATGGAATCTTCTCCGATTTTGGCCTGCCATATGAGTTCTGTTATACTCACAGACACCATTCAAACAGTTTTAGAAACTTCTATCCAAATCTACTAATTGTATACATATTCTAGTTTCTGGGCAGGAGTAGTAACTAGATTAAATCGGGTACGTGTTTTATCCGGCTGTGAAAATACTGCCCCCTATCCCAAAGAAGTTAAGGGTAGTAGAAGTAGCAATGCCATATATCTAGGAAAGGAACACTGAGAATATAGACAAGAGGAGGATTATGAGTAAGTACACTGAATGTCAATGATCAGTGAAATATCTAGCCATCTAAATTATGTCTATCCATCTAAATATGTTCCCCATCATCATGGCAGGGGATTATGTTGGAACATACTGGCCAGACTAGGGTTGCAAAAGAAGGGTATGTTCCTGGAAAATGTCTAAGTTTACCAGTAAACTACCAGAATTTGGTTAACTTTCAAGAAATGTGTGGAATTTTATCATATGACATCTTGTGCCTTTTTGGGTACTTCAGATTATCACAGATGTCTGTAATTATCTCTGGCCTGCTATGTGGCCTTATCATATGTAAAATATATACAGTATGAGTCAAAAGTTTGGACACTGTCAGGGATTCTAGGAGTGGTGGTTGGAGTCATGCGCAGAGAGCAGAGGGTAAGTATCACGTCTTTATTTTCTCTGGCACAAAACAGTCACGCCAAAACAGAATGGCGCGTAATAAGATAGGCCAACCCAAAACACAGGGCAAAACAGTCCGGAGAGAAAATTAGGCACCAGCCAGCACATCCAAATAGCAAAACAGTGAAATAATCCCTCACAAACCTGGGCGGGTTTAACAGGCTTAAATAAACAGAAATCAAGAAACAAGGCAGGGAACAGGTGCAACCAATAAGACCAAACAAACAGAAAAGGAAAAAAGAATCACCGGTGGCTAGTAGGCCGGCGACGACGACCGCCGAGCGCCGCCCGAACAGGCAGGGGAGCCACGTTCGGTTGGATTCGTGACAGACACACCTACTCATTCAAGGGTTTTTCTTTATTTTTACTATTTTCTATATTGTAGAATAGTAGTGAAGACATCAAAACTATGAAATAACACATAAAATCAACTAGTAACCAAAAAAATGTTAAACAAATCAAAATAGTTTTAAAATGTTATATTTTTCAAAGTAGCTACCCTTTGCCTTGATGACAGCTTTTGCACACTCTTGGTATTCTCACAACCAGCTTCACGAGGAAGGCTTTTCCAAAAGTCTTGAAGTAGTTCCCACATGTGCTAAGCACTTGTTGGCTGATTTTCCTTCACTCTGTGGTCCAACACATCCCAAACCATCTCAATTGGGTTGAGGCCGGGTGATTGTAGAGGCCAGGTTATCTGATGCAGCACTCTCCTTGATCAAATAGCCCTTATTGGTGTCCTTTAGTAGTGGTTTCTTTGAAGCAATTCAACCATGAAGGCCTGATTCACGCAGTCTCCTCTGAACAGTTGATGTTGAGATGTGTCTGTTACTAGCATTTATTTGGGCTGCAATCTGAGGTGCAGTTAACTGTAATGAAATTATCCTCTGCAGCAAAGGTAACTCTGGGACCTTCCTTTCCTGTGGCGGTCCTCATGAGATCCAGTTTCATCATAGCACTTGATGGTTTTTGTGACTTCTCTCGAAGAAACTTTCAAAGTTCTTGAAATGTTCCTGGTTGACTGACCTTCATGTCTTAAAGTAATGATGAACTGTCATTTCTCTTTGCTTATTTGAGCTGTTCTTGCCATAATATGGACTTGGTCTTTTACCAAATAGGGCTATCTTCTGTATACCACCCCTACCTTGTCACAACACAACTGATTGGCTCAAACGCATTAAGAAGGAAGGAAATTCCACAAATTAACTTTTAAGAAGGCACACCTGTTAATTGAAATGCATTCCAGGTGACTACCTCATGAAGTTGGTTGAGAGAATACCAAGAGTTTGCAAAAGCTGTCATCAAGGCAAAGGGTGGCTACTTTGAAGAATCTCAAATATAAAATATATTTGACTTTTTTTGTTACTACATGACTCCATATTTGTTATTTTATAGTTTTGATGTCTCCACTGTTATTCCACAATGTAGAAAATTGTACAAATAAAGAAAAACCCTTGAATGAGTAGGCTTGTCCAAACTTTTGACTGGTACTGTAAATACAAAATGATTACATCTTCTAAAAACATGGAATTGTTTTAAGATGATCATAAAATTGATCACGTAGCTATTTTATTTGGAATTTTAGAACCCCTGTCAGTATCAATTCTTAAATGTGTTAATATTTGATAAAACATTGCATTTGGCCTTTTTGTCTATAGTCCATAGAAATACATTGCATAACAATTTCCTAAATGGCAAAACAGACAGTCAGAAAATATATTGAAAAAACTCTAGAAACACAACATGCAACAATTTCAAAGATTTTATTGAGTTACAGGTTTATAGGAGGAAATCAGTCAATTTAAGTAAATTAATTAGGCCTTGATCTATAGATTTCACATGACTGGGAATACAGATATGCATCTGTTGGTCACAGATATCTTAAAAAATGTAAAATGTAATTGTGTTCGTTGTCTGTAGCTTAAGCCTGCCTGCCCATACCATAACCCCACTGCCACCATGGGGCACTCAGTTCACAAATTCTCTAAAATGAAGTTGGAGGCGGCTTATGGTAAAGAAATTAACATTAAATTCTCTGGCAACAGTCTGGTGGACATTATTGCAGTCAGCTTGCTAATTGCACGCTCCCTTGAGACATCTGATGCATCATGTTGTGTGACTATACATTTTAGAGTGGCCATTTTTATTGTCCCCAGCACAAGGTGCACCTGTGTAATGATCATGCTATTTAATCAGCTTCTTGATATGCCACACCTGTCAGTTGAATGGATTATCTTGGCAAAAACTGAGAAATGCTCACTATCAGGGATGTAAACAAATTTGTGTCAAACATTTTTTTTAATTTCTGGGATATTTTATTTCAGCTCATGAAACTTGGGACCAACACTTTACATGATGTGTTTATATTTTTGTTAAGTATAAATGATATGGAATAAAGTTTAGAAGTGTCTGTCCTATATCTGAGAAATAGAAGAAAACTCTGTTTGGTCACTTCACTTTTATTCAATTTGTGCCCGATTCTGACCCGAGTTAAGCATGCATAAATGGAACTTTATTCCCTTTTTATGTACTTTTCTCTCTATGCGTATTCTGACCTTGAACTTAAGAATGAGAATAGCATGCTATTCACCCACTATTCGTTTGGGGTGGAGATCGAATGAATGAAGGCGTGGCAAATCAAAGCAAATCAATTTTTATTGGTCACATACACATGGTTAGCAGATGTTATTGCGAGCGTAGTGAAATGCTTGTGCTTCTAGTTCTGACAGTGCAGCAAATCTAACAAGTAATCTAACAATTCCACAACAACTACCTAATATACACAAATCTTAATAAAGGGATGTAATAAGAATATATGCATATAAATATATGGATGAGCAATGACCGAGTGGCATAGGCAAGATGCAGTAGATGGAATAAAATACAGTATATTCATATGAGATGAGTAATGCAAGATATGTAAACATTATTAAAGTGGCGTTATTAAAGTGACTAGTGATCCATTTATTAAAGTGGCCAATGATTGCAAGTCTGTGTGTAGGCAGCAGCCTCTCTGTGTTAGTGAAGGCTGTTTAACAGTCTGATGGCCTTGAGATAGAAGTTGTTTTTCAGTCTCTCGGTCCCAGCTTTGATGCACCTCTACTGACCTCGCCTTCTGGATGGTAGCGAAGTGAACAGGCGGTGGCTCGGGTGGTTGTTGTCCTTGGCAGAGGTGTGTCTACAGATATGCTGTATTCTGACCTTGACATTAATAAGGTCTATCAAAACCTACTGGTTCCAAGTGGGGAATCCATCTACTCTCCATTGTCCATGCACTGTAATTTACAGCTTGATAAGAGCTTGGTGAATGAGTAATCCATTTGGATAAGGGAATTGTAAATATAAGTGACACTTTACATTATAATCCCAGGAGACAAATGTGAAACCAGTCGTTTCGCAGCAAACTGAATAATATCAACTAATCCACCGTCAAGTTGATGAAATGCTGTGCCATTATGCAGCATTTAACTGTATGGCAGAGGGGATGTCTTAATTATGGGCTACCCCGACTTTCTCTGTCTTCTATTTCTATCTTGTTAAATATTAACCACAAACAGTATCGACCGTCAGTAGGCCTAATAACAACACATATTCAACTACCAATTTACTGCCAGTTCCCTTCAGTTGGTATCGCTTACCTTATCATTCCATTTAATTACATTGTTTCATTTACATACATTTGTTTCCTCTGTAAACACCAATCACGGCTGTGTGGTTGTTGCCGAGGATCATTAGTAACAGTTGATAATATAAAAAAAAGACATGTAGGCTAGTTAAATTGTTGTGGACCGGAGTGCAGACCAAGCTGTAGCAGTTTGAAATGTACTGAAAATCCTATTGAAGGAAAACTCCATGAGAAAATGTTGGCCAGCAAGTGGGAGGGTTTTCAGCAGTTGAATGATGTTTATTGAATAAGGTAAGTCTGAATACCAAACACTGAAAAGTACGTAGGAAAAATGGACGTAGGAAAGGTGTAAATTCCTAAGTCGGCATCGGCCTATAGCCACTTTGTGGCTGTGTTATCTAGTGGAAACCTGAGAAGACCTCTTCGAAATGATGACGCCGGCGACAGAGAGGTTAGACGACTGCCTTAAAGCTTGTGGATGTCGTAGAGCAAAACAAACAACCTTGGTTTTTCTCAATTGCATACTCCTCTTGTCCTCTCTCCTCGCCTCCTTCTCAAAACCCATCGGAGGAGAAAATAAGAAGGAGGGGCCTTTGGCTTTCTCATCCAATGGGTTTTGAGAAGGATGTGAGAAGAGAGAGGATGTGAGGAGAATACAGTACATCTTTCAATATTTTTTTTTTTTACATATGCTGCGATCGACTTCTCAGTTTGTTTCAATCAACTGATGTGACGTCATACACTAGACAAGAAAGGATATTTTCTAAAACATAATCACTGGAGCGTTGCCACGTCTATTCAGCACAAGCAGCTTGTAGGTGTTCTTTCACAATAGAGAAGATTACACGTTGGTAGTTAGATACAATATTTTACATGAGCTATGGCTTTGTATTGTCTCCATAATGTCATATTACGACAGTCCACGTCCAAGACAACCAAAGAGACGACTCAAGTTTATGCATGAGACAGAGTCCGCACCACATTTTTGCGAGGTGGCATTCATTTCACTGACGTCCATGATGACGTCTGTACCCTGACAGTGGTAACATCAGCCCAACATAAATCACATTGCATTATTAGGGGGCTAGCGAGTAGAGCGGGAGGACTCTTTCAGCTACTAACAATACAATTGCCAGTTATTTTTAGACTGGAATGTGTAATGTAACAGAAACCCCAGAACAAAACAACCACAGACACATTGCTAAGGTGGGAAATGACGCGAACACACCTAGACTGAAACATCATCCCACACATTTTCTATACACACACAATTATGAACCTAGACACAAACAAAGATATGTAAGAGTATAAAAGAAACAACATCTTGCATTGAAATCATCTGGATGCTCTGCATATTAGGGGAAGTTTTATTTTACTTCCACAGGTCCCTTGTAGGACCTAAAATTGGGGACTTAACCCTAATCCTATTTTCCCTAACCCCTAACCCTAAAACTATCCCTAACCTTAACCCTAACTCTAACCCCAAACCCCTAACCGTAACCCCAATCCCCTAATTCTAACCCTAACCTTAAACCTAACCCCTAAGCCTAAAATAGCCTTTTTACTTGTCGGGACCGGCAAAATGTCCCCACATTTACCACATTTTCCTTGTTTTACTCTTGGAAGTCTCTTACAGGGAAACAAAAATGTGGTCAGTGGTAATGGTGAGTAGTTCTCATCAACATCTTCCATATCACTCATAGTAAAGAGTATCCATAATATCATCTATGAATACATGTCTCTGGACAGAGTAGACTTTAGTTTCTATAATTAGCTGTTAGTTACAATTAGTCGCTACAAGGCTAGCTAAATGAAATAGCCATTAGCAGATATTTAAATGATAATGCCCAAGAAGCTGGTGTTTGGAAGAGATATTGGCACAGGTGTTGTTAGGCCCGAGACAAACCTTGCCAATATATCCTCCAAACACCGGCTTCGAGGGCATTATCACTTTTATACAAAGGGTTACCAACATATTCAGATAATGATTGACATATTTACATTAAAAACGTTATTTTTATGAATTTATTCCTATCATTTCATCCTTCCGCAAGATATAATCCTAACACAAATCTAAGGTTGCTATCCAAGCTGGCTGGTCATTCGTTCTATCGGTTTGGTTGCCAGAGACGCCCAGTCGTTCAGTCTTTTTGTTCTGTATTTATGGACAGTTGTTCGTTCTAAATTTCCATTTACCATACTGGTTGGCAACATTCTTATCCCTTGCTTGCTAGCTAGCCAACTACGGTTAATTTACAGTCACGTCATAAAGTGCAGCCAGAATAATGCATTAAAAGTGCAGCCAGAAATGCATTTGCATTTGTTTAAGCTGTTTCCTAGAGACATTTATTTGGATACATCCATAACAATGAGCTAATGAGGCGCGATTTCGCCTGGCATAGAAAATGTGCTCACTCGTCAGGACACTGTTGTTCAGAGGAGCTAGCCAACAACACAGCTAACACAATAACTTCAATCTGAAGCTGGAAAGACTGCAAACTAGCTGCACTTCATTTCATTTAATCTTTTTTCAATTTACATTTCTTTGTATATATTCATAAAAATGACACCAGGTGATTCATGATTTCAACTGGTTGACAAACGCTGCCTTTCTGTCTTGTCCAGACTCCTGACACGTCCACTACTATGGGACAGCTAGAGATCGAATTTGAATATTGAAACAATGTTTAAATTGTCGGAGAGACAGACAGTAAGGTTTATAGAAATCTTGCTGTTGAAAACTAAATGTTAGTCAGAAATGTAAGATAATGTCTAGATGCTTTTTATAGCCAAGATCAAGTTTATAAAGTGCCTGGCTGGGCTGGTGAGACAGTGGATTGCACAGTCAGATGGAACAGAGTAAATAAGCATTTTAATATCATAGATTTAGCCGGTGGTAACTTGTGGAATAGACACCGGCTGGAATGCGTTTTTAACCAATCTGCATTCAGGATTAGACCCACCTGTTGTATGAAGACACACAGACAATAGAGACTCGATCTCAGACTGAACATGGAGGTCTGTCTACTCTAGTTAATGAGATATCCAAATCCATCAATGGAAACAATGAGTGGTGGGCGATTCAGACCCAAAATATGTTTGGTCTCTCAGATTGTTATGCTGGCATGGAATTGCCCTGGTGTGGGTTGTGTGGAAGAAACAGGCTGTTTGATGAGGCTGAAAGAGGTTTTGCATTACATCAGTGCTAATAGGTCGTTAGTGGAACACAGACATTAATTCATGGCGTCGCCAATTATAGTAGTGGCATTACATGATCTCTGATGTAACTGTATTGCTCCACTGCTATGTGTGATAACAATGTGTGATACTCTCCCATCGTTGAACGCTCTGTAAACAATTACCCTATAACTCACCATAAAGCATATTTCACTGTATAGGTCAAATGATAAGAAACATTCGAATTGGTGAGGCTATTGTGTATAGGTACCAATGGTCTTATTGTGACTGTAACTGTGACATCTTTTTCTTTGTGAATGTGAGTGACAAACATGAGAGTGAAACTCTAAACACCTGGAGACCCACAGGTTGTGCAGGATTTTGTTCAGGTGTGTTAATACTGGGCTGGTTCAAAACGCTGCACACTCTGTGGGTTCCCAGGATGAGGAATGAAGAATATTGCACTTAACCAGTGCTGCTTCGGTCAATGTGGTCCCACTGCAGTAGAGCACGGCTGGCTGGCTGCTGGTGGTGGTGGTGGTAGAGGAGGATGTAAGTTATGTCTGGGTTAACTCTGGAGGTGATGTTGAACAGAGTGCTGAGACAGGGAGCTCTGCTGGAAGGCCTGGCCCAGGGAGGGGAGATAGACGGGGTGCAGAACAGAGAGTAAATCTGCCCTGGCTGGCAGGCAGGAGCAGGCTAATTCACCTGGAGGAGAGTCTGTGTACATTCATGAAGTGATAAAAGTCCCATTAATCCTGAAAGCATGTAGCTATTCACTCACATGCTCGTACAGCACACAGACAGCATACTGAAATGAAACACATGGATTCACATACTGTAGAGTCATTTACACACTTCAAACGAGGACACAAACACACACACGTACACACACAAATGGAATGCATGCACATATACACACATGCACGCTTCAGACAAAACACACAAACACACACACACACTCAGACACACACACATACACACACACACACACACCACCGCATTAACACAAATCACACATGCTGTAAACATTTACCCAACACAGACACAAAGGCAAACACACACCAGACCAGATGCGGCAGGCACATTGTTCTGAGCTCAGGCCCCAAGCACGGCTCCAGATCCAGAACAGGTCTGGTAACCCGTGGCCTGGAACTAAATAGAATTCAACTCAGCTGTCAGTTTGGATTTGGCTCTGCTGAGTGCACCGACATCCATAAGAGCCTGGCTGTCCTCGGCACGCAGTCTGCTTCCACACACCCCCTCACATTATACACACACACAAACAGGTGCGCGCACACACACACATGCACATAAATACACACGCTGTAAAAAAAAAAATTATGAGTTGTTTCAACTAATTGTTAGTAACTGGTTCTACAGTACTGATTTAGTTTACTTAACTTAAGTGTTACCTGAACTAAAACATTTTGGGGCAAAACAGAAAACGTAGGCAGAAATTCATCAAAAATGATGTGTTTGCTAAACTTGTCTCATTCAACTATAAACTATTATTTAAAGGCTGTGCAACTGGTTAAACACACACAAACAGTGCTTTTTATTTGCAAATGTACATATTTAAAACACGTTGACATACGGTACATGATGATTACATTGTGCATTTTCATTTATACAGTAATTGTTATTCAACAATTTGAACTCACAACCTCTTGGTTCATGGCATTCCGATCTTTTTGCTACGCCTGCTTCAATTATCAGTTACTCTGACTAGTCTCTCAATCATTGATTTTATTTATTTATTTCAGCAATTGTAGGTTTGTCTGTATAGTTCTCTAATGTTGGTGGAGCATATTACTCTGTTTTAATGTTAATTCTTAATCACTGTGATAAATATACGTTTTTCTTGAGTGTACTTTTAACGGAGCTGAGATTTACTTTGAAGCACAAAGTAGCAGTACAGGTGAAATCCGTCATTGACACAGACATGGTACCATAGCAGGAAGATTGGAATGCCATGAACCAAGAGGTTGTGAGTTCAAATCCCAGGTAAGGACATGTTGAATATGAATTACTGTATAAATGAACATGCACATTGTAACCATATATGTCAATGAGCATCAAATATGTAAGTCAAAAACATTGTATATTAAAAGCACTGTGTGGGTAACTAGTTCCACAGCCTTTTTTTGGTATGATGCCCAAATAATAATTTATAGTTGAATGAACATATGAGACAGTTTGAGTAAACATCATTTAAGTTGACTTAATTTTTGCCTATGTTTTCTCAAGTTGGAGCTAAATTTGGCACAACCATTTTTTTGTTTGTTCAGGTAACACTTGAACTGAAAAGTTGAGTAAACAGAAAAAAATGCTGTGGAACCAGTTACTTAATAAAAATGTGTTTAAAAAAATATATACAGTACACACTAGCATGCACGCACGCCACAAGTCGCGCACATACACACCGCATATGGACCACCTGGGATATCTGTTTATGGAAGCCTGCAAGGGCCCTAGAACTAGTAACAGCTTCCCACCAGAATGGGCTTTAGGTGAGGCGGATAAACCTGTAGCCATATTACTTCAACAGTATTTAACATGAGATCCTCTCTAAGCTTTACATGAATGTGGTTCTCAATATAAACGGCCACACCTCCACCTTTGGCATTTCTGTATTTTCTGTAGATCTTATAACCATGAATTGCTACAACTGTATCATCAAATGTATTATCTAAGTGAGTATCAGAGATTCTTAGAATATGAATGTCATCTGTTACTAGCAAATAATTGATTTCATTAACCTTGTTTCTTAAAACACATATGTTAGCGTGGGCTATTTTTAGCACTTTTCTGTGATGCTTGATTTCTTTTTTTGCTTTACTGGGAATCTTAGCAGAGGTAGACATGCTTATGTTATTTATGTTAGTGCAGGGTGACCTGCACACAGTGGACTTCCCACTAGTGCACACCGCCTAAGTGCTAACAGTATAACTCTGGTTCATAGGCACATGGTTACTGTATACAATAGCTGTTGGATCAGCAGAGGCATTCAGGGCAGTAAAAGGGACATACATTAGGTAACTAGGTAAATTATGTGTCTTCCAACACCCCTTGGATAATGTACATTTGATGAAACATTATGACAACTCAGCGACACAATGTTAGGGATTAAATGCGCTGGGATTGGGCCAAAATACAATCACACACAAAAAGACAAAGACACAAATGCAAAATAGTGGTCATAGAATCAAAGGTTTCTAATCTAAGCTTTCTGGCAGTGTTTCTTAGTGACACTTTCGTCAACCAAGTTCAAAGGACAAATTACTTACCAACGACAACACCTACTATTACTGTATAGCAACCAAACAAAAACCTACACTAATTATAACCATCATAATCATTATGATTCACCATGAGTTTAACACCTCTAAAATGACAACTGCCTGTCCTCTAATTGACTCATATTTGTGTGAGTGTAAAAAACTATGTTCTCCAGTGAACCTGTGTATAGCGTCAGGAGGGTTTCGTGCCAAGCCCATGTGTTCCAGGCACTAACCTAAAGGGAGTTCCTCCTTCTGTTTGCACGCAGGTCTCCTTTGTTGTTGACGCACTCACTTTTCTTTTTCTCCCTTCTCCTTTTCTCTTATTCCAAAATAACCCAAACAGGTTCTGTAGATGTCGTAACAGTGATATTATCTAAGGGGGATCCTGTCACAGTGCTGTGCTGTGCTGTGTTGTTTTCTCTCCCTCTTCGTCTGCACAGAAGAAAGAGGCCTTGAGCAGAAAGGCTTTTACAGGCCAAACAAGTCGAGCACTGCTGAGGCAGGCTAAGCCTCCCTAACACCTTCAAAATACTTTTTTTAACAGCTCACAGTAAATAGTCATTTCTCAGGTGAATACATACAAGGTGTCGAGGTCAGGACCTTTGTTTTCATAGACTTTCGTTTTCATAAACGGAGTGCCAGTTAAAGTTAAGAAGAAGGTGTGGGCATGTCTAAAGGAATTCTGACTCACGGTACCAGTCAAAAGTTAGGACACACCTACTCCTTCCAGGGTTTTTCTTTATATTTAGTATTTTCTACATTGTAGAATAATAGTGAAGACATCAGAACTATGAAATAACACTTATGGAATCACGTAGTAACCAAAAAAGTGTTAAACAAATCAAAATATATGTTATATTTCAGATACTTCAAAGTAGCCACCGTTTGCGTTGAAGGCATTCTCTCAACCAGCTTCATGAGGTAGTCGCCTGGAATACATTTCCATTAACCTGTTAGGGCTAGGGGGCAGTATTGACACGGCTGGATAAAAAACGTACCCGATTTAATCTGGTTACTACTCCTGCCCAGTAACTAGAATATGCATATAATTATTGGCTTTGGATAGAAAACACCCTAAAGTTTCTAAAACTGTTTGAATGGTGTCTGTGAGTATAACAGAACTCATATGGCAGGCAAAAACCTGAGAAGATTTCATGCAGGAAGTGGCCTGTCTGACAAGGTGTCGTTCTTCTTGTCTCTGTTTATTGAAGAGTGAGGATCTTAGCTGTACCGTGACACTTCCTACGGCTGCCATAGGCTCTCAGAAGGCGGCAAAATGCTGAATCGTGGCTTTGCAGGCTCTGGCTGAAACAAAGTAGCGATTTTAAACAGCGGTTGACATGCTTCGAAGTACGGTAATGGAATATTTAGATTTCTTTTGTCACGAATTGCGCCATGCGCGCGACCCTGATTTACCATTTCGGATAGTTTCTGGAACGCACGAAAAAAACGCCGCTATTCGGATATAACGACGGATTATTTTGGACCAAACCAACATTTGTTATTGAAGTAGCAGTCCTGGGAGTGCATTCTGACGAAGACAACAAAAGGTAATCAAACTTTTGTAATAGTAAATCTGATATTGGTGAGTGCTAAACTTGCCGGGTGTCTAAATAGCTAGCCCGTGATGGCTGGGCTATGTACTTAGAATATTGCAAAATGTGCTTTCACCAAAAAGCTATTTTAAAATCGGACATATCGAGTGCATAGAGGAGTTCTGTATCTATAATTCTTAAAATAATTGTTATGCTTTTTGTGAACGTTTATCGTGAGTAATTTAGTAAATTGTTAGTGAATTCGCCGGAAGTTTGCGGGGGGTATGCTAGTTCTGAACGTCACATGCTAATGTAAAAAGCTGGTTTTTGATATAAATATGAACTTGATTGAACAAAACATGCATGTATTGTATAACATAATGTCCTAGGGTTGTCATCTGATGAAGATCATCAAAGGTTAGTGCTGCATTTAGCTGTCTTCTGGGTTTTTGTGACATTATATGCTAGCTTGAAAAATGGGTGTCTGATTATTTCTGGCTTGGTACTCTGCTGACATAGTCTAATGTTTTGCTTTCGTTGTAAAGCCTTTTTGAAATTGGACAGTGTGGTTAGATTAACGAGAGTCTTGTCTTTAAATAGCTGTAAAATAGTCATATGTTTGATAAATTGAACTAATAGGATTTTTAAGGTATTTGAAAATCGCGCCACTGGATTACACTGGCTGTTGCGTAGGTGGGACGAATTCGTCCCGCCTAGCCCAGAGAGGTTAACAGGCATGCCTTGTTAAAAGTTCAGTCCATCATTACTTTAAGACATGAGCCAGATTCATCATAGAGCTTGATGCACTTGTAGAAACTTTCAAAGTTCTTGACATTTTCTGTATTGACTGACCTTCATGTCTTAAAGAAATGATGAACTGTCGTTTCTCTTTGCTTATTTGAGCTGTTCTTGCCATAATATGGACTTGGTATTTTACCAAATAGGCCTATATTCTGTATACCGCCCCTACCTTGTCATAACACAACTGATTGGCTCAAATGCATTAAGAAGTAAAGACATTCCACAAATTAACTTTTAAGAAGGCACATCTGTTAATTGAAATGCATTCCAGGTGACTACCTCATGACGCTGGTTGAGAGAATGCCAGGAGTGTGCAAAGCTGTCATCAAGATCAAAGGATGGCTACTTTCCACCTCTGGCCTGCTGGCCCCCCTACCTCTGCGGAAGCACAGTTCCCGCTCAGCCCAGTCAAAACTGTTCACTGCTCTGGCACCCCAATGGTGGAACAAGCTCCCTCACGACGCCAGGACAGCGGAGTCAATCACCACCTTCCGTAGACACCTGAAACCCCACCTCTTTAAGGAATACCTGGGATAGGATATAGTATCCTTCCAACCCCCCCCCTCGCCCCCCCAAAAAAACATATAGATGTACTATTGTAAAGTGGTTGTTCCACTGGATATCATAAGGTGAATGCACCAAGTTGTAAGTCGCTCTGGATAAGAGCGTCTGCTAAATGACATAAATGTAAATGTACTTTGAAGCCTCTCAAATATAAAATATATTTTGATTTGTTTAACACTTTTTTGGTTGCTACATGATTCCATATATGTTATTTCATAGTTTTGATGTTTTCACTATTGTTCTACAATGTAGAAAATTGTACAAATAAAGAAAAACCCTTCAATGTGCAGGTGTGTCCAAACTTTTGACTGGTACTGTACATGTAAGTATGCAAAATCAGATCAGAAGACAACACTTTTCATATACAAGCAATCTTTCAGATGCCATACAGTGATATGTTTTGTGCACAGAGCATCAGACCATAGCCTCACATCATTGTCAACTTCTCAGATAATGGATCGTTAAAATACCTGGTCACCATAGTCAGTCAGTGATGACAAATTGCCAGTGTTCATGACATCAAACATAGCCAAAATGTATACTAACACAACTACAAAGCACATGTAGTTCAGGGCAACTGTCAAGAGTGGAGGTTAAAAGCCTGACATTCCATGGCTGCCTTCCAGACAAAGGATACAATGTAATATTAGTCTGCTTACGCAAACAAAGGTGAGGAGGTGTATTTGATTGTGCAACGATTGAAGGTGTGTGTATGTGTGTGTATTTGTCATGAAAATGTATTGGATTCTTTGAATTGGCAACACTGCAAAGCATGCAGGTACACTCTTCCGTGACTGACAGTTGACATAATCACTACCTTCAAGTCTGGCAGAGCTCACAGTTCTTTATAGTGAATAAAATGCAAATGTACAAACAACAGAATCTACTCACGAGTTGGGGTCAAATATGCCAGCTAATCCTACTTTGTCTAATAAAGTGAAACTATGGATGACTGAAAACTACCTTGTTATGTTTCAAACCTGCCATGTCAATGTATACAGGCATAATAAACCATCTGCAGTCATCTCCCAGCGGAGAAAGGCAAAGAATCCTTACATTCTAACCTGGCATCATTTAGTGCACGAGATCTGCAGGCTTGTTCCTGTCATGTAGTGAAGGCGCACTCTGAAGCAACACAGATTACCTGGCTGCATGCACTTATTTCCATAAAATGTCAATTAAACGCAGTCTCAAATAGCTGGCTGTCCCAACCTCCTAAGGATTGGACCCTTTCTTTTCAATTTCTGTCTAAAATGACACCCAAATCTAACTGCCTGTAGCTCAGGACCTGAAGCAAGGATATGCATATTCTTAATACCATTTGAAAGGAAACACTTTGAAGTTTGTGGAAATGTGAAATTGATGTAGGAGAATAACACATTAGAGCTGGTAAAAGATAATACAAACAAAAAACATGCGTTTTCTATTTTTAATTTTTTTCATCATCTTTGAAATGCAAGAGAAAGGCCATACTATCAGATAGGAGTGTAGGTGTAATTCAGATTTTGGATGATGGTAGCAGCGTGTGTGCAAAGTTTTAGACTGATCCAGTGAAGCATTACATTACAGCACTATATTTTGTATCAAGTCTGCCAGGAGTTTGCCCAAAAGTGCCAAAATGGTCAATTGATTCATTTTCAAGTACATAACTATAGAGAAAATCCAAAAATGCTATGGTGATAAAAAAAATGTACGTTTACACACATCCAGGAATGTCATACATGATGGATAATTATCTTCCCTACAGAAAAAACACTAACCTTCACACATTTAGATGGCCGGACAGAGGTGGGTGTGGAGCCAGAGACAGCAGGAGTTCAAACTGTAGAACCCAGTTCCTACATGTTAATATAAAAATAGATTTTATCAAACAAAACTATGCTACATTTTATCTCTGGGACCCTCAGGATGACAAATCAGAGCAAGATTACTGAATGTAAGTACATTATTTACCTTCAGAGGTGAATGTATCAAACCAGTTGCCGTGATAAAAGTGTTTTGTTGTTGTGCACTCTCCTCAAACAATGATATTTTTTCACTGTAAAAGCTTCTGTAAATTGGACACTGCAGTTAGATTAACAAGAATTTAAGCTTTCTGCCCATATAAGACATGTCTATGTCCTGGAAAGTTGGCTGTTACCTACGACGTCATTCTAGTCACATTAGTGCACATTAACAACAACCATCCCGGTTTAGGGACACCAAACCCATCGCCGGGCAACAGCACACATTTCAGCAAATAAACACCTGTTTCAAATCAAAGCCAGGTCTAAATGAATATCTTAAGAGGTTATCATGAATTACCATGAATTGTTTACGAGATTTAATGTTTGATTTGTTACATTAAATAATTCCGTAAATAATCCGTTTTTATCCCCGGAAGAAACTGCTAGCCATTGGTTGCTAACAGCTGAGAACTGCAAGCTAACTGGCATGGAAATGCACAAAAGCTGTGTGCATTAAGGAAAAAGACGCCTGGCTCAAATAGAAGCCTGTCTCTAATAAGCGCCTGTTGTGTTCAGTAACTTGGGCAAATAATTGAACTTTTACGGTAGTTATTTTGAAGAGAGTAAAAATACATTGAATACGTTGATCAAATCCATGCATCGTCAATTACAAAACTTCCCAAAATTAGAAGTTAGATCTATTAGACCTCGGTAGTAGTTTCATTTCTGTCTTTCAATGTATTTCTCTGGAAGCCAAGCAGAACATGATGTGTGCTAAAGATGGCATTGTAGCCAGACAAACACACGAGAAGATAATTGTCAACTTGATCAGAAACACTATGCTCACAACCTGTATATCATAAATGGTGTCGCTGGGGTATTTTGTTTGAATTTTGGAATATATTGCACAATAGGCTATAAGGTTTTTATCAGGTGCGCATCCATCCATTTATAACTTTCGCAAATCATGACAGAACACACATATAACTTGATGCACTCGAGAAATGTATACTGCAAATGTTCAGCTCCCCCTTTTTTCCACTGCCACTCCCTCCTCTGATTGGAGTAAAACTTTAAAATGCAATCCACTTCAATCAGTGTAGATGAAGGGGAGAAGACAGGTTAAATAAGTATTTGTAAGCCTTGAGACAATTGAGACATTGATTGTGTATGTGTGCCATTCAGAGGGTGAATAGGCAAGACAAAATATTTCAGTGCCTTTGAATGGGGTATGGGAGTAGGTGCCAGGCACACTGGCTTGTGTTAAGAACTGCAATGCTGATGGGTTTTTCACGCTCAACAGTTTCCTGTGTGTATCAAGAATGGTCCATCACCCAAATCACATCCAGCCACCTTGACACAATTGTGGGATGCATTGGAGTCAACATGGGCCAGCATCGGTGGAACGCTTTCAACACCTTGTAGAGTCCATGCCCCAATGAATTGAGGCTTTTCTGAGGGCAAAAGGGGGTTGCAACTGTTCCGGAAATTCTTACTCAGTGGGACACAAAGTCAAACTTAAACTAATCATTGTTAACTGGAGAGGTTCCAACCAACTCAATGCACCAAGTACACATCGATTAGGAGTTCCAATGGGGTAGTCCCGTTAGTTCTCATATAATTACACAGAAAGTAATATTTTCATGATTTAACTTATTCGTTATTTGTTTGCTAACATTAACTTGACCAATTGCTATCAATCATGGGACTGACCAATACTGGTTCAAAAATGTGGCAGACCAATACATCACGAGGTTTCTTCTCTCCAAGCTGAGCCCTTGAAACTGAGATCGTTCTCAAGACAAGGGTCTGGCAGTACTGCCAAATTGCAGATACTACAGTGAGGATTTCTCCCAGGTGTTGAATCAGTCACAGGCATGAACACAGAAATTGGTTATTAAAAAAGCACAGCATGGAGGTGTGTTGGATCATTGTCCAGTTGAAAAACAAATGATAGTCCCACTAAGCGCAAACCAGTTAGGATGGCATATTACTGCAGAATGCTGTGGTAGCCATACTGGTTAAGTGTGCCTTGAATTCTAAATAAATAATTGACAGTGTCACCAGCAAAGCACCCCCGGTGGGAATCACACATGCGGAGATCATCCGTTCACCTACTTTGCATCCCATAAAGACACAACGGTTGGAACCAAAAATCTCTCATTTGGACTCATCAGACCAAAGGACAGATTTCCACCGGTCTAAATGTATCTTGGCCCAAGCAAGTCTCTTCTTCTTATTGGTGTCCATTAGTAGTGGTTTCTTTGCAGCTACTGTATTCGACCATGAAGGCCTGATTCATGCAGTCTCCTCCGTGAAGCATTTATTTGGGCTGCAATCTGTGGTGCAGTTAACTCTAATGAACGTATCCTCTGCAGCAGAGTTAACTCTGGGTCTTCCTTTCCTGTGGCGATCCTCATGAAAGCCAGTTTCATCACAGTGCTTGATGGCTTTTGCGACTGCACTTGAAGAAACTTTCAAAGTTCTTGACATTTTCCGGATTGACTGGCCTTCATGTCTTAAAGTAATGATGGACTGTCATTTCTTTTTGCATATTTGAGCTGTTCTTGCCATAATATGGACTTGGTGTTTTACCAAATAGGCCTATATTCTGTATACCCCCCTACCTTGTCACAAAACAACTGATTGGCTCAAATGCATTAAGAAGGAAATAAATTCCACAAATTAACTTTTAACAAGGCACCTGTTAATTAAAATGCATTACAGGTGACTACCTCCATGAAGCTTGATGAGAAAATGCCAAGAGTGTGCAAAGCTGTCATCAAGGCAAAGGGTTGCTACTTTGAAGAATCTCAAATATAAAATATACTGCTCAAAAAAATAAAGGGAACACTTAAACAACACATCCTAGATCTGAATGAATAAATAATATTATTAAATACTTTTTTCTTTACATAGTTGAATGTGCTGACAACAAAATCACACAAAAATAATCAATGGAAATCCAATTTATCAACCCATGGAGGTCTGGATTTGGAGTCACATTCAAAATGAATGTGGAAAACCACACTACAGGCTGATCCAACTTTGATGTAATGTCCTTAAAACAAGTCAAAATGAGGCTCAGTAGTTTGTGTGGCCTCCACGTGCCTGTATGACCTCCCTACAACGCCTGGGCATGCTCCTGATGAGGTGGCAGATGGTCTCCTGAGGGATTTCCTCCCAGACCTGGACTAAAGCATCTGCCAACTCCTGGACAGTCTGTGGTGCAACGTGGCGTTGGTGGATGGAGCGAGACATGATGTCCCAGATGTGCTCAATTGGATTCAGGTCTGGGGAACGGGCGGGCCAGACCATAGCATCAATGCCTTCCTCTTGCAGGAACTGCTGACACACTCCAGCCACATGAGGTCTAGCATTGTCTTGCATTAGGAGGAACCCAGGGCCAACCGCACCAGCATATGGTCTCACAAGGGGTCTGAGGATCTCATCTCGGTACCTAATGGCAGTCAGGCTACCTCTGGCGAGCACATGGAGGGCTGTGCGGCCCCCCAAAGAAATGCCACCCCACACCATGACTGACCCACCGACAAACCGGTCATGCTGGAGGATGTTGCAGGCAGCAGAACGTTCTCCACGGCATCTCCAGACTCTGTCACATCTGTCACGTGCTCAGTGTGAACCTGCTTTCATCTGTGAAGAGCACAGAGCGCCAGTGGCAAATTTGCCAATCTTGGTGTTCTCTGGCAAATGCCAAACGTCCTGCACGGTGTTGGGCTGTAAGCACAACCCCCACCTGTGGACGTCGGGCCCTCATACCACCCTCATGGAGTCTGTTTCTGACCGTTTGAGCAGACACATGCACATTTGTGGCCTGCTGGAGGTCATTTTGCAGGGCTCTGGCAGTGCTTCTCCTGCTCCTCCTTGCACAAAGGCGGAGGTAGTGGTCCTGCTGCTGGGTTGTTGCCCTCCTACGGCCTCCTCCACGTCTCCTGATGTACTGGCCTGTCTACTGGTAGCGCCTCCATGCTCTGGACACTACGCTGACAGACACAGCAAACCTTCTTGCCACAGCTCGCATTGATGTGCCATCCTGGATGAGCTGCACTACCTGAGCCACTTGTGTGGGTTGTAGACTCCGTGTCATGCTACCACTAGAGTGAAAGCACCGCCAGCATTCAAAAGTGACCAAAACATCAGCCAGGAAGGATAGGAACTGAGAAGTGGTCTGTGGTCCCCACCTGCAGAACCACTCCTTTATTGGGGGTGTCTTGCTAATTGCCTATAATTTCCACCTGTTGTCTATTCCATTTGCACAACAGCATGTGACATTTATTGTCAATCAGTGTTGCTTCCTAAGTGGACAGTTTGATTTCACAGAAGTGTGATTGACTTGGAGTTACATTGTGTTGTTTAAGTGTTCCCTTTATTTTTTGGAGCAGTGTATATTTTGATTTGGTTAACACCTTTTGGTTGCTACATGATTCCATATGTGTTATTTCATAGTTTTGATGTCTTCGCTATTATTCTACAATGTAGAAAATAGTAAAAAGAAAGAAAAATCCTTGAATGAGCAGGTGTGTCCAAACTTTTGACTGGTGCTGTATGTACAGTTGAAGTCGGAAGTTTACATACACTTAGGTTGGAGTCATTATAACTTGTTTTTCAACCACTCCACAAATGTCTTGTAACAAACTATAGTTTTGGCAATTCGGTTTGGACATCTACTTCATGCAAGTCCTCAAATGGCAGCTTCGTTAAATAGTACCCGCAAAACACCAGTCTCAACGCTAACAGTGAAGAGGCGACTCCGGGATGCTGGCCTTCTAGGCAGAGTTCTTCTGTCCAGTGTGTGTTCTTTTGCCCATCTTAATCTTTTATTTTTATTGGCAAGTCTGAGATATGGCTTTTTCTTTGCAACTCTGCCTAGAAGGCCAGCATCCTGGAGTCGCCGCTTCACTGTTAACGTTGAGACTGGTGTTTTGCTGGTACTATTTAATGAAGCTGCCATTTGAGGACTTGTGAGGCGTCTGTTTCTCAAACTAGACACACTAATGTACTTGTCCTCTTGCTCAGTTGGGCACTGGGGCCTCCCACTCCTCTGTCTATTCTGGTTAGAGCCAGTTTGCTCTGTTCTGTGAAGGGAGTAGTACACAGTGTTGTACCAGATTAAGCATTTCACTATACTTGTGCATAAAACTTGACACTTGAAGCCAGTGTAGTGTGCAGAGGAACAGTGTGACATGGGAGAATTTGGGATGGTTGAACACCAGGTGGGCTGCAGCGTTCTGGATTAGTTGCAGGGGATTGATGGCACAAGCAGGGAGCCCAGCCAACAGAGAGTTGCAGGTGTCTAGACTGGAGATGACAAGAGCCTGGATTAGGACCTGCGCCGCTTTCTGTGTGAGGTAGGGTCGTACTTTATAGATGTTGTAGAGTATGAACCTGCAGCAACGAGTTACTGCTTTGTCATTTGCAGAGAATAACAGGGTGAAAACATTTGGCATGGGTCCTCAGATCCTCAAAAGGTTTTACAGCTCTCTGTTATCAGTCACTTTAATAACTCAACCTACATGTACATATTACCTCAATTACCTCGACACCGGTGTCCCCACACATTGACTCTGTACCAGTACCCCCTGTATATTGCCTCGCTATTGTTATTTTACTGCTGCTCTTAATTATTTGTTACTTTTATCTCTTACTTTTTTTGGTATTTTCTTAGAACTGCATTGTTGGTTAAGGGCTTCTAAGTTATCATTTCACTGTAAGGTCTACACTTGCTGTATTCGGCGCATGTGACAAATAACATTTGATTTGATTAGACATTTTGTTGTCCAGAGTCACACCAAGATTCTTTACACTCTGGGAGGGGGACACTGGAATTGCAAACCGTGATGGAGAGGTCTAGAAGCAGGCAGGCCTTCCCCTGGGAGGAAGAGGAGCTCTGTCTTGTGAATGTTAGGCCAGGTACACAGAGATGCATGTCACTACCTGGGTGTCAGAAGGGGGGAAGGAGAAAAGTAGTTGAGTCTGTATAGCAATGATAGGAGAGACCACGTGAGGATATGACGGAGCCGAGTGACTTGGTGTATAAAGAAAAAAAGAGAGGGCCTAGAACCCTCTTCAGTAGTGAGAGCATGTGGTGCAGATTCAGATCCTCTCCGAATCACCTGGTAGGAGTGTCCTGCCAGAAAGGATGGGCCGCGGCTTCGCCAAGCGCACCCACTGTCCAGAGCACCCACCGATGGGAGTGGCCATTCGTATTATCTTTCTATTGTATTGTTTTAAAAAATAAAAATAAATATTGTGGAAAAAAATTGTTTGCAGAGCCTGAGACGCCTAGCCGTGAAACGATGGTGAGGAGGATCTTATAGTTCACAGTGTTGAATGCAGTGGCTAGATCTAGGAGGATGAGATCAGAGGATGGAGAGTCAGCTTTGGCAGAGCGGAGCTCCTCCGTGACACAGTGGAGAGCGGTTTTAATTGAGTAGTCAGGGATGAGTTTATGAGGGAAGTGAGGATTGGGATAAGGTCTCCAGAGATGGTCTGGAGACAGGAGGAGGGGATGGGGTCGAGCGGGCCAGTTGTCAGGCGGCTGGACCTCACGAGTCACAGGATTTCATCTGGAGAGAAAGGGGAAAAAGGTCAAGGCGTCATGGCCATGTTTTGGGTTAGAGGATGCTGCCAATTCCAAGCCCGATGGGGCCCCGGCGTTATACATCGGGTTAGGGCCGTGTAGGGCCTGTTTTTAATCAACAACTACGGAACGAGTAGGGCTCGGGTATCACTAACATTTTGAAGCTGAGACATTTGTTTGCACTCTGCTGCGCAGTACAATCACATCTGACTAAAATCATATCATGGTGATAGAAGTGCTAATACCTCCTCAAATATGACAGGAGAGATAAAAAAAAATGTTCCTTGAGTTTAGAGTGACCAAAAGTAGCGAACAGATAACTGCTCTCTCATGTCTCTTCGTTCGTTGAGCAGAGCGAGATACTTTTGAGGAGATGGGAAACTCCATTGGAATCGTATTAACACCCACTGTGTACGTTGATCATGCTACGTCAATAGGACACAGGGTGCATTCTGGGACAAGGAGAGCTCTCCTTCAAGGAGTGAATAGTAGTCAGTTGGGCACTCGCTCAAAAACGCAACATTAGCATGAATTTCGTCAACAAGTAGTACAACATTACAAATCTTTTCCTAGATGTGCGATAATTAACTTGCTATCTGTAATATTGTACAGCTGGAACAGTGACATACTTTCAAGTAAAATAGGCACGTTTTTCAAAATACCCTGACTTTGAGAAGGGATTGTTTGACGATTAGTTTAGCAACCGCGTAAAGCAGCATGACAACGTAAATGTGATTGGTCGACAGTCTGCTGTGGGGCCATTATACGTTCCTCCATCCTTGCTCAATGGGAATCCTATCTCCTTCTTCCTCTAATGGCTATGTAAGGCGTAGGGTGGTACTGTGAGAGTGGGACCAGTGGACTCAATAGGCTAAGTGAATGATGAGCAGATATCATCAACCTTCTTTTCAGCACTGCATCTGTTCCTATAGGTCCTCATATTAAGCAAAATCATCTGTCAGTATAGACACTAGTGCCATTTTACATTTGCTTCCATTGCCCGTCATTTTGAATATAATTGGCATTACATGAGTTATCACCATTTGATAAAGAAATAAGACTAAATTGCTCAGCTTAAATGAGAGAGCTATCCACATGTCAACTCCAATCTCAACACTGTTCTCTGCAACTGTCGAACATGCAAACAAACAACAACCCACCTGGCACGCCCTGACCTGAGAGAGACGTTTTTCTCTGTTTGGTTAGGTCAGGGTGTGACATGGGGTGGGCATTCTATGTCATTATATTTCTTTGTTTTGGCCGAGTATGGTTTCCAATCAGAGACAGCTGTCTATCGTTGTCTCTGATTGGGAATCATACTTAGGCAGCCCTTTCCCCATCTGTGTTTGTGGGTAATTATTCTTTCTGTGAGTGTTTTGTGTGCGCCTCAGTTGCGCCACGGTCATTTCTGTTTATCCTGTTTATTGTTTTGTTTGGTTTCACATAAAATAAAGGATGTGGAATTACCGGCACGCTGCGCCTTGGCTGATTTATGACAGGGAGTTTGAGGACAGTGAACCACCAACGTTCCTAGAAAAGTTCCCCCTGTTTAAATATTGACACTGTCCCACCAGAGGATATACCTCCAGAGGTTAACCACACTGAAATAATAACTAAAAGGCTTCATGGATACAAATTCAATTGTACAAAAGGGCAAAGGAAAATCCAATCAAAACCTTGATACGTTATCTTATGGCCCACTCAGTGGCAACCCATCATTCAAGGCAGAGCCCCATCTGTTTTGAGCCCCACACTTTTAGGTAAATAAATAAATAATACATTTTTGGGGGGGGCTTGTCAGTTTTGCTTGTTATTTTGGCATTAATACGTGTCACATATCAGTTTGCAAACAATGTAAAATAAATGCCATTGAGTTAATAAATCTCATACAAACATGGTGTATTTTTTACTTTCTTGGGTAAGGCAGCTCCAAAATGCAGGTGTTTCAGCCTAGCTCAGTGCTTTCTGTGGTGGTGGGGCTAACCAGAAGAAAATACAGAGCGTTGCGCCTAATTGGCTCAGTTTTCTGTCATTCATGGGGCAGTACGTCATCCCCAATTCTAAGGTTAGAGCTCGAAAATGTTTGCCCCTTGGGTTCTGCCATAGAGTTATATTAGAAGTGCCCATCTGTCACGCCCTGACCATAGAGAGCCCTTGGTTCTCTATGGTGTTGTAGGTCAGGGCGTGACAAGGGGGAGTTCTATCTTTTCTTTTCTATGTTGGTGCTCTTGGTATGGTTCCCAATTAGAGGCAGCTGATGTTCGTTGTCTCTAATTGGGGATCATACTTAAGTTCTCCATTGTTCGCACCTGGGTTGTGGGATATTGTATGTGTTAGTGTTTTGTTGCACTACGGCTTTCATGGTTGTAGTAGTTTGTTTATTGTTTTGTTTAATTTTCACAGTAATAAAAGATGTGGAACTCAAATCACGTTGCGCCTTGGTCTGACCTTTTCTACGAGCGTGACAGAATATCCCACCACAAATGGACCAAGTAGCGTGCATTGGAGGAAAAAGTGAGTTGGACCTGGGAAGAGATCCTGGGAGGACACAAGATGGTGGGGAGTCGCCAAGGAGCATAGGGGGACAGCAACGATGCCGGGGACCGCGGCCACAGAAACCCCATTTTTTTGGGGGGGGGGGGCACATGGGGCGGACGGCTGAGCAGCGGAGAGTGCCAGAGCCCGAATGGAAGTCTCTGGAGGAGTTCAATGAGGGATACCGGAGAGAGGTTTTGGCTAGGCGTATGCTGCAGCGCAGGCGTTTGGAAGAGCGTGATACCAGTCCGGTGCCATCTGCGCCGGCTCCACGCACCAGGCCTCCAGTGAGCCTTCTCAGCCCGATACGTCCTGTGCCGGTTCCTTGCACTCGCCCTGAAGAGCGGGCCACCAGTCCCCTGCCACAGAAACCCCAAGATTCTTTTGGGGGGGGGGGGCACATGGAGCTGGCGGCTGAGCAGAGGGAAGAGCCAGAGACCGTCAGGGAGGCGATGGAGAAGTTGGGGGAGAGACAGAGAGGAAAGAGATGTTGGTCAAGTGTGTTCTGCTCAACATTCGACCTGAAGAGCCTGTCAGCAGTCTGGTGAAGTCTGTGCCGGTTTCACACATCTGGCCCCAGTGCGCCTCCCCAGTCCGGTACATCCTGTGCCAGCTCCCCGCACTCGCCCTGAAGTGAGTGTCACCAGTCCGGCGAAACCTGTGCCGACTCCATGCACCAGGCCTCCAGTGCGCCTCCCCAGTCCGGTACGTCCTGTGCCAGCTCCCCGCACTCGCCCTGAAGTGTGTGTGTTTAAAGTGGCTAGTGATACATTACATCAAGATGGCATGATGCCGTAGATGGTATAGAGTACAGTATATACATATATGGGTAATGTAGGGCATTGTAACGCCCTGGCCATAGAGAGGGGTTTTTGTTCTTTATTTTGGTTAGGCCAGGGTGTTACATTGGGTGGGCGTTCTATGTTCATTTTTCTATGTTTTTGTATTTCTTTGTTTTGGGCCGTGTGTGGCTCCCAATCAGGCACAGCTGTAGTTCATTGTTGCTGATTGGGAGTCACACATAAGTAGCCTGGTTTTCCTTTGGGTTTTTGTGGGTGATTGTTTTCTGTTTAGTGTGTAACCGGACAGAACTGTTGCTGGTCGTTTTGTTTATTTTATAGTGTTCATGCGATTCATTAAATCCTTTATGATGAACACATCCTCCGCTGCACCTTGGTCCCCTCTTCCAGACGATCGTTACAGGTATGGAAACATTATATAAAGTGGCATTGTTTAAAGTGTCCAGTGATATATTTAATTACATCAAGATGGCAAGATGCAGTAGATGGTATAGCGTACAGTATATACATATGAGATGAGTAATGTAGGGTAAGTAAACATTATATAATATAAAGTGGCTAGTGATAAATTGTTTACATCAATTTTTCCATTATAAAGTGGCTGGAGTTGAGTCAGTATGTTGGCAGCAGCCACTCAATGTTAGTGATGGCTGTTTAACAGTCTGATGGCCTTGAAATAGAAGCTGTTTTTCAGTCTCTCGGTCCCCGCTTTGATGCACCTGTACTGACCTCGCCTTCTGGATGATAGCGGAGTGAACAGGCAGTGGCTCGGGTGGTTGTTGTCCTTGATGATCTTTTTGGTCTTCCTGTGACATCGGGTGGTGTAGGTGTCCTGGAGGGCAGGTAGTTTTCCCCCGGTGATGCATTGTGCAGACCTCACTACCCTCTGGAGAGCCTTACGGTTATGGGCGGAGCAGTTGCCGTACCAGGCGGTGATACAGCCCGACAGGATGCTCTCGATTGTGCATCTGTAAAAGTTTGAGTGTTTTTGGTGACAAGCTGAATTTCTTCAGCCTCCTGAGGTTGAAGAGGCGCTGCTGCGCCTTCTTCACCAGGCTGTCTGTGTGGGTGGACCATTTCAGTTTGTCTGTGATGTGTACGCCGAGGAACTTAAAACTTTCCACCCTCTCCGCTACTGTCCCGTCGATGTGGATAGGGGATGCTCCCTCTGCTGTTTCCTGAAGTCCACGATCATCTCCTTTGTTTTGTTGACTTTGAGTGTGAGGTTATTATCCTGACACCACACTCCGAGGGCCCTCACCTCCTCCCTGTAGGCCATCTCGTCACTGTTGGTAATCAAGCCTACCACTGTAGTGTCGTCTGCAAACTTGATGATTGAGTTGGAGGCGTGCATGGCCACGCAGTCGTGGGTGAACAGGGAGTACAGGAGAGGGCTGAGAACGCACCCTTGTGGGTACCCAGTGTTGAGGATCAGCGGGGTGGAGATGTTGTTACCTACTCTCACCACCTGGGGGCGGCCCGTCAGGAAGTTCAGGACCCAATTGCACAGGGTGGGGTCGAGACCCAGGGTCTCGAGCTTAATGATGAGTTTGGAGGGTACTATGGTGTTAAATGCTGAGCTGTAATCGATGAACAGCATTCTTACATAGGTATTCCTCTTGTCCAGATGGGTTAGGGCAGTGTGCAGTGTGATGGCGATTGCGTCGTCTGTGGACCAATTGGGTCGGTAAGCAAATTGTAGTGGGTCTAGGGTGTCAGGTAGGGTGGAGGTGATATGGTCCTTGACTAGTCTCTCAAAGCACTTCATGATGATGGAAGTGAGTGCTACAGGGCGGTAGTCATTTAGCTCAGTTACCTTAGCTTTCTTGGGAAAAGGAACAATGGTGGCCCTCTTGAAGCATGTGGGGACAGCAGACTGGGATAAGGATTGATTGAATATGTCTGTAAACACACCAGCCAGCTGGTCTGCGCATGCTCTGAGGATGCGGCCGGGAATGCCGTCTGGGCCTGCAGCGTTGCGAGGGTTAACACATTTAAATGTTTTACTCACATTGGCTACAGTGAAGGAGAGCCCGCAGGTTTTGGTAGCGGGCTGTGTCAATGGCACTGTATTGTCCTCAAAGCGAGCAAAGAAGTTGTTTAGTCTGTCTGGGAGCAAGGCATCGTGATCTGCGACGGGGCTGGTTTTTCTTTTGCAGTCAGTGATTGACTGTAGACCCTGCCACATACCTCTCGTGTCTGAGCCGTTGAATTGTGACTCCACTTTGTCTCTGTACTGACGCTTAGCTAGTTTGATTGCTTGCGGAGGGAATAGTTACACTGTTTGTATTCGGTCATGTTTCCGGTCACCTTGCCCTGATTAAAAGCAGTGGTTCGCTCGTTCAGTTTTGTGCGAATTCTGCCATCAATCCACGGTTTCTGGTTTGGGAATGTTTTAATAGACGTTGTGGCTACTATATCGCCGATGCACTTGTTAACCTCTCTAGGGGAGGTGGGATGAAATCGTCCCACACTATTCAACACCCAGTGACAAATCAGAGCGCCAAATTTAAAACCACAAAATGTCATAATTCAAAGTTCTCAAACATATGACTATTTTACACCATTTTATAGATACACTTCTCCTGACTCGAACCACGTTGTCCGATTTCCAAAAGGCTTTACAGCGAAAGCAAAACATTAGATTATGTTAGGAGAGTACATAGACACAAAAAACCACACAGCCATTTCCAAGCAACTAGCATGCATCACAAATACCCAAAACACAGCTAAATGCAGCACTTACCTTTGATCTTCATCAGATGACACTCCTAGGACATGATGTTCTACAATACATGCATGTTTTGTTCAATCAAGTTCATATTTATATCAAAAACCAGCTTTCACATTAGCATGTGATGTTCAGAACTAGCATACCCACCGAAAACTTCCGGTGAATTTACTAAATTACTCATGATAAACGTTGACAAAATACATAACAATTATTTTAAGAATCGCTATGTCCGATTTTAAAATGGCTTTTCAGCGAAAGCACATTTTGCAATATTCTGAGTACATAGCTCGGCCATCACAGACTAGCTAATTTGACACCCACCAAGTTTGGGGCTCACTAAACTCAGAATTACTATTAGAAAAATTGGATTACCTTTGCTGTTCTTCGTCAGAATGCACTCCCAGGACTTCTACTTCAACAACAAATGTTGTTTTGGTTCCAAATCATCCATAGTTATATCCAAATACCTCCGTTTTGTTTTTGTGTTCAGGTCACTATCCGAAGGGTGACGCGCGAGCGCATTTCGTGACAAAAAACTTCAAAATATTCCATTACCGTACTTAGAAGCATGTCAAACGCTGTTTAAAATCTATTTTTATGCTATTTTTCTTGTAAAATAGCGATAATATTCCAACCGGGCAACGTTGTATTCATTCAAAGGCTGAAAGAAAAAAATGGAGAATTCTCGTGACCGCTTCTCCAGTCTCACTGTCCCCAGGCTGACCACTTACAAACTCTGCTGCTGTTCTTTGCCCAGAGACAGCAGACATCCCATTCCACTTTCTGGCGGCTTTAGAGAGCCAATGGAAGCCTTAGAAAGTGTCACGTTACAGCACAGATGCTGTAATGTCGATAGAGATGCAACAGAAGGACGAAAATTGTCAGACAGGGCACTTCCTGCATGGAATCTTCTCAGGTTTTGGCCTGCCATATGAGTTCTGTTATACTGAAAGACACCATTCAAACAGTTTTAGAAACTTTAGTGTTTTCTATCCAAATCTACTAATTATATGCATATTCTAGTTTTTGGGCAGGAGTAGTAACCAGATTAAATCGGGTACGTTTTTTTTCCGGCCGTGCAAATACTGCCCCCTATCCCAAAGAAGTTAAAGTTAATATGAGCACTTACCACGCTGCATCTTGGTCCCCTCTGTCAGATGATCATTACAGAACTACCCACCACAACTGGATCAAGCAGCGTGCTCGGGAGGAGATGAACACCTGGTCTCATCAGGAGTGGATTGGGAGGAGAGACTGGACTTGGGGCCAGGTGATCGACAGATATCGGAGCCTACCTGGGAGAGAACGAAAAAAAATTGGGGGGGGGCACACGGGTAGTTTGGCTGGACCAGGGGTGAGGCCTGAGTCAACTACCCATGCTTTTTGCGGTAAGCAGGTGCCTGCCTCTCGCACTCTCTCTCCAGTGCGCCTGCCCAGCCCAGTACGTCCTGTGCCTTCTCCCAGAGTCAGGCCTCCTGCATGTCTCCCCAGCCTGGTGAATCCTGTACCTGCGCCCAGAGCCAGGCCTACTGCAAGTCCCTGCAAGTCAGAACTGTTGGCTTTCGTTTTCTTGTTTTATTTAAAGTGTCATTAAAGTTAATATGAGCACTTACCACACTGCATCTTGGTCCCCTCTGTCAGATGATCGTTACAAGATAGAATGACATCAAATCACATTATATTTACAGTAGCTTTCATTGTAAACATCATACTTTCAAAATCTTAACTAGCAAGCTAGCAGTCATCACCATGAATCAAGTCGACAATCAAATCATTTTCAATCCTTGTCATATGAAGAGAAATTAGAGATAAAACAACTCAGTGCTCATCGGCCATTGGACATAAACATTACACAACAGTTGGAAATCTGTGAGTTCAAGACAACTGGGAACTCGGGAAAAACGAGCTACGACTGGGAAAATACGTTTTGAACGGTCATTCAACTCGGAATTGTAAATCCGGCATCTTTCTCTTTGATGACAAAATTTGCCCACGAAGGACTGCCCCACTTTCCTGTTCAAGCACATCACAAAATGAGTCCAAAAATGTCTTATGCTGCTTTATAAATTATATAGCATGCCAGAGAGATATGTATACTGTAGCTAAAGTAATACTAAGTGTATGTTGTGTAGTAAGCTGTTAGTAGCCCATGTGCCTCACCCTAATAATTTGGTCTATTTTCACCAACGCGGTATTGTAAATACATCGTTCGTGGCCAGTGTGTGTGCTTGTTTGCAGACTTTTTGTACAGCTTTGACAGTGCTACTGATAGTAGTGGTGGTGCTTGGCTTGCATGTGCAAATTCAGCACGCACAACATTCTATAACAGAATTGTGTTATTTGATTAAAAGCTTATTTAAGAATTGTGTCAAATTAAAAGCTTATTTAACTCATCAAATAGTGTTATATGACTTATCTTTTTTGACACGCAAAAAGGCCCAGACGGCATTCAATGTTTAGAGAAATGTAATCATCGAATATTGTAAGATCTTTCATTGTCTATATATGTAAGAACGGCCCATGTTCTCAATTCTGTACATTTCAAAACTGCTGAACAAATAGTTACATTGAATACGTCCGTCGTCTCTCACTCATTAATGTCTTAATCGAAATTACGGATTGCCTCTTATCCGCTTGTCGTCCGCTTATGCCATAGTTTGTACATCTCAATTGTCAGTGCCACATTTGTTTAAGCAAATGGTAAGGTGTTGGGACTGCTGTTGGGACTCTGCTATTGGGACTGCTTTATGTAGGCCCTAACAGTTTGTGGGCACCGTTTGTCACCGTTATAGTGCAATTAATGTATGGTTTAGTGTTGTGTTGTTGCTTTGCTGGCATGCATCCTACGTTTTTTTTTCTTTGCCCCACAAAGATTTACAAGTTAAAATCGCCACTGGGCCCACTACACTTTGCAGTGATAGACAGATTAACATCAATCCAATTATCATAGAGTGCAGATTAAAAAGCCTAACTGCCTTATCCTTCCAACTGTCTGCTAATTGTCTGCAGCTATTGTGCAATACATTTTCCAGTACTCTAACCTTTAAACCTTCAACTTCAAAATTTCATAACTGTTCAAATTCCCCCCCCCCAAAAAAAATGCATCTCTACCACAATTCTATGTGACCGTAAATAGCAGGCAAAGCCGGAGAAGGAGCAGGTCCTTGCCTGTTTACGTCTTTGTGTTGCTTCTATTTTGGTGATGTGGTCTCCTCTCCACCTCACCTTAAGGCTATGGGTACATAGCCTGCCAAACAGATGGCAACAAAAACATATAAAGACTGTCAATTAAAATAAGGAGGGAGTAAGGTTATCCAGAGGTGACGTTGAACCCAGAGGTGACATTGAACCCATTTTGCTCTCTTTTATGCTGTGTTCTTACGCTATCTCAGTTAACCAAATATGATAACAATATCAATGTGGGCCCCATACCATGACATTTTAGCAATTTTTTTTATTCTCCCAGACTGTCTAGTTTTTATTTTGTACGTTTGCAACTATGATCTTATTTTTATTTATTTTTGTATTACATACTTTATATCTGGTTTTAGTCATTAAAGTTTACTCTGAAAATGTTTCACCTTATCTAAAAAATGTTTTTTTAATAACTTAAAAAATGTAGTCCTTTTTTGGAGTGGCAAAAATGATTTAGAAATTAATATAGGGGAAACAATGTTGTGTACGTACAGTATCTCAAGAAATGGAGGTTGTAACAATATCTGACAGATGACTGCCTATGAGTTTTTAATCAACAACTTGAAAGAATGATCCCATATAGTGCCTTCAGAATGTGTTCATACCTCTAGACTTCTTCCACATTTTGTTGTGTTACAGCCTGAATTCAAAATGGATTAAATATATTTCTTTTCTCACACATCTACACACGTTTTTAGAAGTATTTGCAATTGTATTGAAAATGAAATACAGAAATATCTACTTTACATAGGTATTCACACCTCTGAATCAATAATTTGTAGAAGCACCTTTGGCAGCGATTACAGCTGTGAGTATTTCTGGGTAAGTTTCTAAGAGCTATCCACACCTGGATTGTGCAACATTTGCCGATTATATTCTTAATGCTCTGTCAAATGTTTTGTTGAACATTGCTAGACAACTATTTGCCATAGATTTTCAAGTAGATTTAAATGAAAACTGTTACTCAACCACTCAGGAACATTCACTGTTTTCTTGGTAAGCAACTCCACTGTAGATTTGGCTTTGTGTTTTAGGTTATTGTCCTGCTGAAAGGTGAATTCATCTCCCAGTGTCTGGTAGAAAGCAGAGTGAATCAGGTTTTCCTATAAGATTTTGCCTGTGCTTAGCTCCATTCCGTACATGTTTTATCCTGAAAAACTCCCCAGTCCTTAACAATTACAAGCATACCCATAACATGATGCAGCCACCACTGTGCTTGAAAATATGGAGAGGGGTACTCAGTAATGTGTTGTATTGGATTTACCCCAAACATGCTTCATTCTATACCTCGAGGACTGCTGACATCTCCAGGAGTGAAAAGTAGTTTTGCTTAAGCTACTTAAATTCTACCTGTCTTCCCAGTAGCCTACTTGGTGTGTGAACTGCTGACTGCTCATAACTTGCAGATGATTGTTGACACAGATGATTGTTGCTGGATCCCAGGAATGAGGATACTTAATAAATAGAAATACATCAACCAAGATCAAGGGGCAGGGCAATTTGTAACTTGTTTTGGTAATCAGTGGCTGTATTGGAGGGGGGGGGGGGGGGGGGAGTTCTCCTGTCTTAAACAATCAGCAATTAGTGTTAGTACTTCAGTCTACCCTGGTTTCTCAGCCGCAGCTGTAAGCAGCAGTTGTGTCAGTGCAGGGGTCGTCGGCAAAATTAAGACCAATAGTGAAATAAAGACGGGTTTGCCGAGTTGTTCTTCTGAGTTATTTGAGGAAGGAAAGAGAGGAACGTTCCATACCACTCCCTCGAGTATCATACCTAGTTATTTTCTGATTATCAAATGTAGTTCTTTTGCAGCTTTGTCAACTATGTGACCGGCAGCCTTAACTATTGGGCCCTTACTGAGACATGCTCACCCCAGAGAACACTGCGACTCCAGCTGCTCTCTCTTCATCTGACTATGTTTTCTCTCATAGTCCGAGAGCATCTGCTCGTCACGGTGGTGGCACAGGGCTACTCATTTCTCCTAACTGAAGATTTTCTTGTTTCTCCCTCTCACCTGTCCATTTGCTCATTTGAATTCCATGCTGTCACTGTCACTTGTCCACTCAAGCTTAACATAGTTGTCATCTATGGCCCACCATGTGCCCTTGGAGAGTCCCTCAATGAGCTTAACATCTTGATAAGCTAATTTCAGAGTAGGTGACTTCAACCTCCTTCAACCTCCTGACATCTGTCTCCAACTCTTTATCCCTTTCTTTCCTCTTTTGACCTCATCCTTTCCGAATCCCCTCCAACTCACAAGGCAGGCAATACAGATGGTAGTGCGTACGGCCCAGTACATCACTGGGGCTAAGCTTCCTGCCATCCATGACCTCTATACCAGGCGGTGTCAGAGGAAGGCCCTAAGACTCCAGCGCCAAGTCTTGGTCCAAAAGGCTTCTAAACATCTTCTACCCCCAAGCCATAAGACTCCTGAACATCTAATCAAATGGCTACCCATACTATTTGCATTGCCCCTACCCTTTGACGCTGCTGCTACTCTCTGTTATTATCTATGCATAGTCACTTTAATAACTATGCCTACATGTACATATTACCTCAATTACCTCGACTAACCGACTAACTCTGTACCCACTGTATGTAGCCTCGCTATTGTTTCTTTACTACTGCTCTTTAATTATTTGTTACTTTTATTTCTTTTTTTTTTAGGTATTTTTCTTAAAACTGCATTGTTGGTTAAGGGCTTGTAAATAAGCATTTCACTGTAAGGTCTACACCTGTTGTATTTGGCACATGTGACAAATACAATTTGATTTGATGTGCTTGACCTCATCTTTACTAGAGGCTGTTCGCCCACTAATATCACTGCATCCCCCTCTAGGTCTCTGATCACTACTTTGTTCCCTTTTCTGGCTCCCTTTCCTCCAACCACAGCCACCAGCCCCTACCCAGATGGTCATGCGCCGTCACAATCATCACTCTCTCTGTCCCTCCCATTACTCTCTCCTCTTCTATCCTATCATCTCTCCCTTCTGCTAAATCCTTCTCCCTCCTATCTCCTGATTCTGCCTCTTTGACCCTACTCTCCTCCCTCTCTGCATCATATGACTCGCACTGATCCCTTACCTTCTCTCCTGCTCTGTGGCTGAGTGACTCATTGAGAAAATGGAGGAAAACTAAACTTCTGGAGGACCTATCATCCTTTCACTCCCTCCTCTCTACCTCCTCTGTCTCTGTATCTGCTGCTAAAGCCACTAGCACTCTAAATTTCAAGCCTATGCCTCTAACCCTAGGAAACTCTTTTCCACCTTCTCCTCCCTCCTGAATCCTCCACCCCCTCCCTTCTCCCTCTCTGTGGATGACTTTGTCAACCAGAAGGTTGGTCCCCCTCACACAGAACTACCCTATGCCTTGACCTCTTTCTTCCCCCCTCTTTCCAGATGAAATTATGTGACTAGTGAGATCTGGCCGCCCGACAACCTACCCGCTCAACCCCATCCCCTTCTCCCTTCTCTAGACCATCCATGGAGACCTACTCCCATTCCTCACTTCCCTCATCAATTCCTCCCTGACCCCATTGACTTCAAAATGGCCCAACCCGCTCAACTCCTCAAGACACCAACACTCGACTCATCTGACATCAATACCTAGACCTGTGTCCCTTCTTTCTTTTCTTTCCAAAACACTTGAGCGTGATGTCTCTGATCAACTTGCCAGTTATCTCTCTCAGAACAATTTTCTTGACTGCTCTTTTCTGTCTCACGGAGTGTCTCCAAAGCTGACTCTCTTTCCTCTGTTCTGATCCTCCTAGATCTATCCGCTGTCTTTGACACCGTGAACCATCATATCCTCCTCTCTACCCTCTCACGGCTGGGCCTCTCAGGCTCTGCACACTCTTGGATTGCATCCTACCTGGCAGGCCACTCCTCCCAAGTGATGTGGAGGGGATCTGTGTGTGCACCACATACTCTCACTACTAGTGTCCCCCGGGGCTTGGTTCTAGGCTCTCTCCTCTTCTCTCACTCAGCTCTGTCATATCCTCACATGGTCTCTCCTATCATTGCTATGCAGATGACACTCAACTACTTTTCTCCTTCCCCCTTCTGACACCCAGGTTCGACTCACAGTTCTGCATGCCTGGCAGATATCTCAGCTTGGATGTCGGCCCTCCACCTCAAGCTCAACCTCGACAAGACGGAGCTGTTCTCTTCTTGGGAAAGGCTTGTCTGCTCAAAGACCTCTCCATCATGTTTGAAAACTCCAAAAACCTTGGCGTGACCCTGGACAACACCCTGTCGTTCTCTGTAAACATTAAAGCAGTGACTCGCTCCTGCAGGTTCATACTCTACAACATCCATAGAGTATGACCTTACCTCA
Source organism: Salmo salar (assembly GCF_965601325.2). Taxonomy (NCBI): domain Eukaryota; kingdom Metazoa; phylum Chordata; class Actinopteri; order Salmoniformes; family Salmonidae; genus Salmo; species Salmo salar. The sequence goes on from NC_138293.1 coordinate 32,082,259, forward strand.
TACATGAAGCGACACATGTCCTAATCCTGGCACTTGTCTTCTCCCATCTGAACTACTGCAACTCTCTGTAGGCTGGTCTCCCAGCTTGTACCATCAAACTCCTGCAACTTATCAGAACGCTGTAGCCCGCCTGGTTTTCAACCTTTCCAAGTTCACCCATGTGACCCCGCTCCTCTGCACACTCCACTGGCTTCCAGTCGAAGCTTGCTTCCACTACAAGACCATGGTGTTTTGCCTACGGAGCAACAAGAGGGACCGTACCTCCCCACCTTTGGGCTATGCTGAAACCCTACAACCCAACCTGAGCACTCCATTCTGCCACCTCTGTCCTGGCACCCGAATGGTGGAACCAGAATCCTCCAAAAGCTAGGACAGCAGTCCCTGCTAATCTTCCAAAAGTACCTGAAACCCTTCTTCTTCTAAGAGTATTTTAAATAATGGTGACACCTAGATTCCCCCCCCCCCCCCCCCCCCCCAGTTTCCTTCCTCTATGTCAACTGATTTAGGAAGGACCTCTGTATCTTTGTAGTGACTGGGTATATTGATACACCGTCTAAAGTGTAATAATTTCACCATGCTCAAAGGGATATTCAATGTCTGTATTTTTATTTTTACCCATCTACCAATAGATGCCCTTCTTTGTGAGGCATTGGAAAACCTCCCTGGTCTTTGTGGTTTAATCTGTGTTTGTAATTCACTGCTCAACTGAGGGACCGTACAGATAATTGTATGTGTAGGTTACAGAGATGAGGAAGTCATTAAAAAATCATGTTAAGTACTATTATTGCACACAGAGTCTATGCAACTTATTATGGGACTTGTTAAGCACATTTTTACTCCTGAACTTATTTAGGCTTGCCATAACAAAGGGGTTGAATACTTATTGACTCAAGACATTTCACCTTTTCATTTTTAATTAATTTGTAGAAATTTCTAAACACATAATTCAATTTTGCCATTATGGGGTATTGTTTGTAGGCCATTGACAAATAAAATCTAAGTTTATCAATTTTAAATTCAGGCTGTAACACAACAAAATGTGGAAAAAGTCAAGGACTGTGAATACTTTCTCAAGGCGCTGTAAATGCCTACTGTTCTTCCGTCTGTATAAGTTCAGGTGTGAACATTGAAAATGTTTCTGAATAACTTAATTCATTATTCTCAGCGATTGCTCTCGGTGAGTCTTTATGACTGCAGAGAATATACTGTAACTGTGCTTTTCTCTGTTATACTGTGGCACAGAAAGTTACAGTTTATGGGGTACAATGTAGTTCATATGATAAAGTTCTAACTTTGATGTTTGTCTTTGCATTGTATAACTACGTTGGTTTCTCCGGAGGGATTTATTAATTCAAAAGTCTCGTCCAATTGCACAATGGACGTTCGTCATTGAGAATCTTACGTAAGAAGAGGTAATTGGCAGGTTGTGAGTGGGGAAAGATCTGGCAACTGTATAGAGATACTGGCAGCCATTGAAATGCAATGCTAATTTATCATGCTGTCTTTTGGTATTTTGTATACAGAAAAATGATGGACATATATGAATACAGTAAGAATATATCAGATATAACTACTGAGTTAGTGCGAAACATGTATTTATTTAGTTGTGAGGGGTCTATTGTTTCTTGTGTAACCATAAATGGGTCATTCTACAAATCCCTGACTGTGCTTCAAATGATGCGGCCATAACGACTGACAAGAGACAATTATGTAACCACTAAACCTGTGTGGCTGTTATTGATGTATTATCACTTTTCTCCTTGCAGTAACTGGGTCACTGAGTTGGATGACTCTCAGCTGAGCTGTGATTGAGGTGTGAGGGTCTATAAAAAAGTAGCATGCGAAGGGCCTGACTGAGACTAAACTATGTACAATGTGATATTTTCTGTGGCAGAACAAGGTAAATAGAAAAAATATGCATGTGATGTTCCCATAGGACATGATACTGTACATGTTGCCCTTGCTATATTTGATATATATTTGACAATCTAAAGTTTAGTAAGACACGATTCCTCTCAAACTCATGAAACACAACCAGCAGATTTAGGCTTTATCTAGCCTCTGAGCCCACCTAGTTTGACGTTAGTGGTTGGCGTGTGGTGTGGATCTGCAATGAGATGTTTATCTGATCCCTCGCTCGACCATGGTGTGGGCTTGTTAGCTCTCCTAGCACAGCTGCTAACGTAGCCAGAGTCTGTCAGTAACAGCTTATACAGATCTGTCTCTCTCTGGCCTGGTCCTTCACACGCTAGCCCTCCCTCCACAAGGGCCACACCACCAGGGCCTATAGGAGAATAAAGAGCGGGAAATGATTGATACCCATTCTAAACGCTTTAGCTGTCTGTTATCACTACCCTGTTATGACGCTGCCCTCATTCAACACTGAGGATTTTTTCTTCTCTCGAGAGGCTAAATCGTATCCCTGATCTCCCCCTCTCTCTGCACTTTACAGCAGCCTCACCTACAGTACAGTGCTGCTGCCTTCTTGGCAGCAGTTTCACCCCTTCCCCCCTTTTTCTTTTTGTCTAAACACGAAAGAGGAGCCAAACACTGTACTCACGCAGAGGGCTTGCACGAGATGTACCGCTTAACAGCCGTACCACAGTGCCCCTCCAGCATCCCCTGCTACCCTCCACCTCTCCACCCCATTCTGGTTTCCTTCAGGTCGGGCAGAGGAGGACCTGTTTCTCCATATGACTGGATTAAACCAGAAAGCCCTGGAACCCTCTGCGCTGAAAGACTAATTGGCTTCTAAGATGCAACTGTAATAAAAAAATGGAATGCTGTTGTCAGTCAAGTGTATTTTTATACTTGTCACCTTTTCACCTTTGCAAACAGCCAGGAGTCAGTCAGTCAGTCTCTCTCTCTCTCTCTCTCTCTCTTTCATGGGTTTTCAATTCCTTCTCTTTCTCTCTCTGTCTCTCTCTCTCTCCAATGGGTTTTCAATTCCTTCTCTTTCTCTCTCTGTCTCTCCTACTCAATACCAATGGTTAGGTGTCCTTCGGCTGACTCAGTAAGAATCTAGAGAAGATATTAGTCATCTTACCTGGAGAAGTCTGTCATCCAGTAAAGCCGACACAAGACCATAACCTACTTTTTTAAAACAAATCTCTTCATCAAGGACCACACACATGCAGCGACAGAATCCTAACACTTTGCATGGTGCAATGCTATCCCTTCAATCAACACCCTTTGGATACACCTACTCATTCAATGGTTTTTCTTTATTTTCACTATTTTCTACATTGCAGAATAATAGTAAAGACGTCAAAAATATGAAATAACAAATATGGAATCGTGTAGTAACCAAAAGTGTTAAACAAATCCAAATATATTTTAGACTTTAGATTCTTCAAAGTAGCCACACTTTGTCTTGATGACAGCTTTGCATTCTCTCAAACAGCTTCATGAGGTAGTCAAATGGAATGCTTTTCCAACAGTCTTGAAGGAGTTCCCACATATGCTGAGCACTTGTTGGCAGCTTTTTCTTCACTCTGCGGTCCAACTCATCCCAAACCATCTCAATTGGCTTGAGGTCGGGAGGTTGTGGAGGCCAGGTCATCTGATGCAGCACCCCATCACTCTCCTTATTGGTCAAATAGCCCTTAAACAGCCTGGAGGTGTGTTGGGTCATTGTCCTGTTGAAAAACAATGATAGTCCCAATCAGCGCAAATCAGATGGGATGGCGTATTGCTGCAGAATGCTGTGGTAGCCATGCTGGTTAAGTGTGCCTTGAATTCTAAATATATCACCGACAGTGTCACCAGCAAAGCACCCCCACACCATCACACCTCTCAAATTTGTCAAAGGACCATGAAGGCCTGATTCACGCAGTCTCCTCTGAACAGTTCATGTTGAGATGTGTGAGGTGCAAACTGAGGTGCAGTTAGTTGCCGATTTCTGAGGCTGGTAACTCTAATGAACTTATCCTCTGCAGCAGAGGTAATTCTGGGTCTTCCTTTCCTGTGGCGGTCCTCATGAGAGCCAGTTTCATCATAGCGCTTGATGGTTTTTGCGACTCCACTGGAAGAACCTTTCAAAGTTCTTGAAATGTTCCTGATTGACTGACCGTCATGTCTTAAACTAATGATGGACTGTTGTTTCTCTTTGCTTATTTGAGCTGTTCTTGCCATAATATGGACTTTGTCTTTTACCAAATAGAGCTATCTTCTGTATACCACCTGTACCTTGTCACAACACAACTGATTGGCTCAAACGCATTAAGAAGGAAAGCAATTCTACAAATTAACTTTTAACAAGGCACACCTGTTAATTGAAATGCATTCCAGGTGACTACCTCATGAAGCTGGTTGAGAGAATGCCAAAAGTGTGCAAAGCTGTCATCAAGGTAAAGGGTGGCTACTTTGAAGAATCTCAAATATAAATTATATTTTCATTTGTTTCACACTTTTTTGGTTACTACGTGATTCCATAAGTGTTATTTCATAGTTTTGATGTCTTCACTATTATTCTACAATGAAGAAACAGTCAAAATAAAGAAAAACCCTTTAATGAGTAGGTGTGTCAAAAAATTTGACTGGTACTCTACATCGACTACATACTCCTTACTCCTGTTCGTGACCATAAATAATCTTTACAACATGACATCTTCCCCATCCATCACACAGTGGCAGGCTGACGCCTCAAATAACTGATTTCTAATTGCAGACTGACAGCACAGTCAATCGTCAGCGAGCGTTCATTCCTCTGATGTTTAATGAAACCGTTAAAACAAGGGAGGAGTGCTAATCGTTTAGCATTTGACTCCTTGACCCTGTGCGGTGGAGTTTTTATGGACTACGTTGCAGTATTTCTGCAAGGTTAAGCTATGACTGCACTCTTTAGACTAGACTACCTTCCAGAGATTTACAGGCACCATGTTCCTCTTCACCGGTAAATAACCTTCTCCCCTTGTTATTTGAAATTGTGGGTTTTGATACATTTCTGTTGCCACCTAGTTGTCACGTGAGGAGACCACATTACCAAAATAGAAACTTCTTCCAGCCAAGAACAGGCAAGGGCATGCTCCCTCTAAAACAGTTTTGTACTTTTCACATGGGAGGGCATGAAAAAACTTGAACTTTGTTCACTGCTATCTTCACATCATTACAATATATGAAAGCATTGTAAAAGCTTTTGTAAGCTGACCTTGCTAGTATTTATATCATAACGTAAGAAAATACAAAGTGAAACACTTGGCTCAAAGACCTCCAGGAGAGGTATTATAAAGATAAAGGTCAGTGCTTGCCTTAAAAAGTGTTCTTATAAACCAATGCTTTTGGTTTTGGAACGCAACGTCATCTAAAAGAACAACAACACCTGTTTCTATATACTGCGAAGATTGTTACAAAATAGGATTCCAAATGAGCACAACAAAGTAGGACTGTGACCAATATGAAGAAACAGCCTCTATTGTAAGTCGTTGTTATTACCAAGAGCACACAGACACACGTTTGTGCAAAACCATAAAGCTCCAGTTCAACACGAGGCACTGGAAAGGTGGTTTGAAAACAGTGCTGTCAAAACACTAATTATTGGCTGATGGAATATGCTGGGCTGTACAATGAGGATAAAACGCAGTAGCTGTCATTAAGAACATGAAGGAATGTCTGGAATCACCCTGGAATTCCGAGTTCTATTTTGAGCCTTGCTTTTAGTCGATCTCCACTCAGTGAAGTGATTCAGCGATCTTAATACTCTCAGCCACGTAATCTTCGGGCAAAACATTGGAACATCTCCCCAAATTAGCATCAGCGTGGCGCACGTCAAAAACTTTTTGGGTTGTACAGAGGGAGAGAGACACAACCTTTTTGAGCTGAAGCTATGCAGACTTACCGCTTGGCAGGTATAAGATCCACAGATGAGGATATTTTTAGACAGGGCTGGGCAATTAGCTGAGACAGTTTACATTACTGAAATACTTAGAAGGTCAACGTTTTGAAAGGCTTTTCTAACTTTAACAGATGGTTCTAGATGGCCTGTGATAAACAAAACAAACAGAATTTTTTGGAAAAAAACAAGTATTTTACTCCAACGTAACTGTGTGACTTGTACAGTTCAATTACAAGATCCATTGACATGAAAATACATTACGTGCTTGCTTATGTCTAATACATTTAGACCTAAGCATGTATTGATATCACACAAGTGTATTAGGCCTTACCACACAATTCCAGACCATTTCCTAACATTGTATAATGGAAAGGAACCAACCTCACTGGGCAATGGCCCAGACATACAGTAGCTGGCAAAAAAAAAAAATTGCAGGCCCATTTAAAGCTCATGTTTTATTTCACCATATCCCATATCAGGGCCTGTTTTATTCTCAATCAACACATAAATCCATCACTGTATTGTATTAACACTCAAATACATTTGAACCATTTGACTAGTCCAAAACATTTCCTGTATGTTTGTTTGAAGAGCAATCACCATGTCTCAAAGTTTGAAAGCAATGCACCTGTCTGACTGTGATGACCACACTATCTGTAAATATGATAAAAACCATTTGTAAAATAGCCACCCGTATGCTAGTTTCAAGCAAACAATACTTTACTCATTCTTTCATTCCCATTGCACTGGTTGGCACAAAGTTGAAATAGTACTACAACTGATCAAGAAAATTCAGGGGTTGATCATATTGACAGAACAAATTACAACACAGCTCTGCCTTTGAAGGATCAGGTTAAGATAAATCATTCTTTCACCGACCATAAATCTTGTCCTCTATACTTTCATCCCCTCCTAATTCATGTGTAAAACCTTCAATCTGCTGAGTACAGTTGTTTATGTTTAGGCCTGCCTGTTGGGTTCTCCAATCCATACCCCAAATGACTAAGGCCCACTTTGTCTTTGGAAACAAACACAAAAACAGAGGGAAGGAATTAGAGGGAAAATATCTGTGACTACTCCTCTTTATATGATTTACTGCTGAACCCAGTCAGAGTAGAGTTCTGCTGTAAACCAAACTAGGTTGTTTATTTGACTCTGGTACTGAATGGTGAGAGGTTTTAGTTGGGGAACGGATACAGGTATTTAATCATGTCTTAACACAGAGTTTTCTATTACAGAATTCAAACCTCCTGACCCAGATGTATTAAAAAAAAAAAAAAAAATCGGAAACTTTTTACCTGAACATACTGTACAATGATGAAACAACTTCCAGCTAGCTATATGGCTAATAATAATACTGACATTATTCAACAGCGTGATGAATGTTGAGTGTCTGAACTGCACATAAAGTACAGTACATCAACGTGACGGGAACCAGTGTGCGTGCGTGTTTGTTTATACCTGACTGTGGTCATTAACTGGAGGTGTCTTATCTGATCTAAGGCCTGTGGCAAGGCTCCTGAATGTAATCTAACTTCCTCATGAATCTCACAGCACTGATCTTGACACAGGTAAGAGTGAGAAGGAGATTTATTTGATCTTAGGCCACCACATAGAAAACAAAATGTTCTTTCTCAAGTTCTTTGGGAGTTCAACAACACCATTCACACATACGCAAACACACAGAAAACTCAGTACCGGGGGTTAATGTTTGTGCTACTGGAGGATTGTCTAAGATGGCCACAACCCATCAGTTGCTCATCTACCATTGGTTTGTTTGTCGGTAGTCGGTAGTCGTTCGGTAGTCATTCCTCGTCGTCTGTGGCACCCAGCCCATGGTCCGTTCCAATGCAGTCGACAGAGGGGGGAGAGGAAACAGCAGTAGGACACACTCATCCTCCTCCTACAGCAGCTCCCGAGTGAACTGCAAGCTCCATTTTAAGGAGCTAGTTAATGAGGCCCAGGTGTGGCAGATCTGGGCCAATTCTCATCTCCAAGGTAATCATCCAAGGGGGAGGAGTCTACCATCGATCAATTAGAAAACACGAGGGAGCAACACAGAAAACCTTAGTCATGCGAAATTAGAATAAGGCACATCAAATTTACTGTATATATAATAATGGCGACTGCTTTGGGAGAAATACAGAGGGCAACACGTGACATTTACCCCCCAAAAATGGTGGTTGTCCCATCCACCTAAAATGCTACCGGTCATTCTACAAACCCTAAACCAGTCTGTTTGGGGTGCTGGGATCCTGCCGACTATGCCAAGTGTCAAAAACTGGTTTCTTTAATCCCAGGCCAGCACACAGACAAGGTTATACAGGTTTGAAAATGTTCTTTATCTTAAGTTCTTCTGTAGTACAAGTTCAACAACACCATTCACCCATATGCACACACACACACACACACAACAAACTCGGTTCTGGAGATAATGTCCGTGCTGCTGGAGGATTGTTAGTCGCTAGTCATTTGGCAGTCATCCCTCATCGCCCGTTGTCCTCAATCGTCTGTGGCACCCAGCCCATGATCTGGTCCAATTTAGTCGACAGAGGGGGGACAGGAAAACATGTATGAGCAAAGAGCCATTCTGAACAGAAGTGTTCAACCAAACTCACACATATATGGTCCCCCTCTGGTTGCAAGGTAATTGGCAGAGCGGTGTGACATGGTCCCGTTGGTGGTAGCCATGTTATCGTCGGTAGTGGCAGTGGCAACAGCAGTACAACATGGTCTTTCTCCTCCAGCAGAGTAAACTGCAAGTGTAGCAGATGGAGATCTGTGAAACTTAATCCTCAGCCTGAAGTGTCCCGCTTGCGTTGCCTCATTAGCTAGCTTTTGAGATGGCGCAATCGGGCTAAGACACTTGAGGGAGGACGGTCACGTGTGCTAGCAAGGCAGAGGTCCGAGTATGGGCTGAATCGAGGGGAAGTGGTACTCGTTAAGCAAGCAGCGTGACAACCTTTACACAAGCTCCATTTTAAAGAGCTCAGGTAGCTCGTTAGTCAATTACGCCCAGGTGTGGCAGATCTGGGCCTATTCTCATCTCCAAGAAGACCAGCCAAGGGGGTGGAGTCTACAATTAGAAACACAAGGAGGGAGAAAAATAGCAAAACTTAATCCTGCAAAATTACAATAAGGCACAACAAATATATATAATAAAGGTCACAGAAAACTTTAAATAATTCAATACACACAAAAAGTCCTGGTCTCCAATTTGGGGAAAATATAAAGGAGGTCAACATGTCACAATAGCAGGAAGAAGAAGCACTGGTTAATCACAGGTTTATTTAATAAATCAAAGAGTCAGACACCATGTGACTGGGGAGAGTGAACGGGGACCACCATGACAAATTGTTGATGATCTCCTTTTGTCATCATCTTAAACTACAACTCAATCCCACACACCCATACAGAGGCTAACAATTTCATGAACATGGCTATATATATTGACATGGCTATTCATATTGACAACTAGGCTATCATACCAAGTCATCCTGGTTTTCTATGCTGGCACTGTTCTACTCTATTCCATCACTGTGACTTTCACCTGCACTCTGACGTAGGTCCCAATGTGATATCTCATCATTACAGATCTACGTTGGGCTTAACCCTCTGCCATGCTCTCTCCCTCTCTCCAGTCCCACCTGCTGTAGCATGTCAGCCAAGCTATTATTAAGAGGATCAAGACATTCGGTGCCTTCAGAAATTATTAATGCCCCTTGACTTATTCCACATTTTGTTGCTGCAGCCTGAATTCAAAATGTATTAATTCTATTTTTTTCCATTTTTGTTTGCTAATTTATTGGAAATGAAATACAGAAATATCTAATTTACATAAGCATACACACCCCTGAGTCAATACTTTGTAAAAACACCTTTGGCAGTGATTTACAGCTGTGAGTCTTTCTGGGTAAGTCTCGAAGAGCTTTCCACACATGGATTGAGCAACATTTGCCCGTTATTCTTTACAAAATTCTTCACGCTCTGTCTAATTGGTTGTTGATCATTGCTAGACAACCATTTTGAGGTAATCATAGATTTACTAAATGAAAATATAAAAGCAACATGTAAAGTGTTTCCATGTTTCATGAGCTGAAACAAAAGATCCCAGAAATGTTCAATACGTACAAAAAGCTTATTTCTCTTTATATATGGTAGTATGTGCCAGGCGCACCAGCCACTATAATGTGCAGTTTTGTCACACAACACAATGCCACAAATGTCTCAAGTTTTGAAGGAGCGTGCAATTGGCAGGCTGACTGCAGGAATGTTCATCAGATCTATTACCAGAAAACTGAATGTTAATTTCTCTACCATAAGCCACCAACCGGCCTAACAACCTCAGTCCACATGTAACCATGTCAGCCCAGGACCTCCACATCCGGTTTCTTCACCTGCGGGATCGTCTGAGACCAGCAACTTCACACAGCCATTGAAGAGGAGAAGGACAACATTCCACAAGCCACAATCAACAGCCTGATCAACTCTATGCGAAGGAGACCAGGTGGCGAATCGCATCTCTGCATGTCTGGCAGACATATCAGTGTGGATGACGGATCACCACCTCAAGCTGAACCTCGGCAAGACGGAGCTGCTCTTCCTCCCGGGGAAGGACTGCCCGTTCCATGATCTCGCCATCACGGTTGACAACTCCCTTGTGTCCTCCTCCCAGAGTGCTAAGAGCCTTGGCGTGACCCTGGACAACACCCTGTCGTTCTCCACCAACATCAAGGCGGTGACCCGATCCTGTAGGTTCATGCTCTACAACATTCGCAGAGTACGACCCTGCCTCACACAGGAAGCGGCGCAGGTCCTAATCCAGGCACTTGTCATCTCCCGTCTGGATTATTGCAACTCGCTGTTGGCTGGGCTCCCTGCCTGTGCCATTAAACCCCTACAACTCATCCAGAACGCCGCAGCCCGTCTGGTGTTCAACCTTCCCAAGTTCTCTCACGTCACCCCGCTCCTCCCCTCTCTCCACTGGCTTCCAGTCGAAGCTCTCATCCGCTACAAGACCATGGTGCTTGCCTACGGAGCTGTGAGGGGAACGGCACCTCCGTACCTTCAGGCTCTGATCAGGCCCTACACCCAAACAAGGGCACTCCGTTCATCCACCTCTGGCCTGCTCGCCTCCCTACCTCTGAGGAAGCACAGTTCCCGCTCAGCCCAGTCAAAACTGTTCGCTGCTCTGGCACCCCAATGGTGGAACAAGCTCCCTCACGACGCCAGGACAGCGGAGTCAATCACCACCTTCCGGAGACACCTGAAACCCCACCTCTTCAAGGAATACCTGGGATAGGATAAAGTAATCCTTCTAACCACCCCCTTAAAAGATTTAGATGCACTATTGTAAAGTGGTTGTTCCACTGGATATTATAGGTGAATGCACCAATTTGTAAGTCGCTCTGGATAAGAGCGTCTGCTAAATGACTAAAATGTAAAAATGTAAAAAATGAGACGTGCCACGCTGCGTGAGGCAAATGGTGGTCACACCAGATACTAAATAGTTTTCTGATTCACGCCCTTACCTTTTTTTAAGGTATCTATGACCAACAGTTACATATCTATATTCCCAGTCATGTGAAATCCATAGATTAGGGCCTAATTAATTTATTTCAATTGACTGATTTCCTTATATGAACTGTAACTCAGATAAACTTTGAAATTGTTGCATGGTGCGTTTATGTTTTTATTCAGTATATTTAAGTAAAAACTGTAACTGCAGCTCAGGAACATTTACTGTCTTCTTGGTAAGCAACTCCAGTGTAGACTTGGCCTTGTCTTTTAGGTTATTGTAATGTTGAAATGTGAATTCATCTCTCAGTGTCACGGATCCCTCTGGAACGTTCATCACGCACACCTGTCCCCTATTCCCACTGATTAGTACTTGTATAAGTGTGCCCTTTGGTTTCCCTTGTCTGTCGATTATTGTTCCAATGTCCGTTGGTGCTGTGTGTTTTGGCTTTCGTGTCATTGTGGATTGTGCAGATGATTACGGGTCTCGTCCCGTGTGTTAATCATTGTGCGAGAGTGTTATTTATTCGAGGTACTCCTCGCTCTTTTATTTGGGTTTCAACCCTGTGTTTTTGTTACGTGTTTGTTTGGTCTTCGTCCCCGTGCCTTTACATGGCACGCCGTAATTTGGGTTTAATTAAAAAAGCTATTACGCATTCCTGCGCCTGTCTCCCGAATCATTGTTACCAACGTGACAGAATAATCGACCATTAAGGGAGACAGCGGGAATGGCCCGTCTGACGACGCTGCGACTGATCCGTCTTGGGGTGCCGCAACTGCAGCAGCTGCAACTGGGTCGTTCAACGTTGCCACACGGGTCCGTCCGACGATGCATCTTCAGCAGCCACAACTGGCCTGTCCGACGCGTCACAACCGGTCTGTCCGATGCCACTGCTACTGGTCCGTCCGACGACGTAACTTCGGCAGCTGCATCGGGTCCTGATCGACCCGCACTGCGTTCCTGTGATAGTCCTCAAGGCCGGTGTTGTTGAGCTGCTGGTGTGTTTTGGCTTTCGTGCCATTGTGGATTGCGCAGATGATTACGGGTTTTGTCCCGTGTGTTAATCATTGTGCGCGTGTGTTATTTATTCGAGGTACTCCTCGCTCTTTTATTTGGGTTTCAACTCTGTGTTTTGTGTACGTGTTTGTTTGGTCTTCATCCCCGTGCCCTTACACGGCATGCCGTAATTTGGGGCGTAATAAAAAACTATATAACGCATTCCTGCGCCTGTCTCCCGAATCATTGTTACCAACGTGACACTCAGAGTCTGGTGGAAAGCAGACTGAACCAGGTTTTCCTCTAAGATTCTGCCTGTGCTTAGCTCCATTCTGTTTATTTTTTTATCCTGACAAACTCCCCAGTCCTTAAAGATTACAAGCATACCCATAACATGATGCAGCCACCACTATGCTTGAAAATATGGAGAGTGTTGCTTTGGATTTGCCCCAAACATAACACTTTGTATTCAGGACCAAAAGTGAATTGCTTTGCTACACTGTTTGCAGTATGACTTTAGTGTCTTGTTGCAAATGATGAATGTTTTGGAATATTTTTATTCTGTACAGGCTTCCTTCTTTTCACACTGTCAATTAGGTTAGTATTGTGGAGTAACTACAATGTTGTTGATCCATCCTCATTTTTCTCCTATCACAGCCATTACACTCTTGTAACTGTTTAAAAGTCACCATTTGCCTCATGGTGAAATCCCTGGGTGGTTTCCTTCATCTCCGGCAATTGAGTTAGAAAGGACACCTGTATCTTTGTGTAACGTGTGCGCTGGGAGTCAGGAAGCAAGTTCAGGGAGTGAATAATTTTATAAATAAATGAAACAATACGAAACACGAACAATGCACAGACGGGAAACTGAAACAGAAACACCTGGAGAAGGAACCAAAGGGAGTGACATATTGCTCAAAAAAATAAAGGGAACACTTAAACAACACAATGTAATTCCAAGTCAATCACACTTCTGTGAAATCAAACTGTCCACTTAGGAAGCAACACTGATTGACAATAAATGTCACATGCTGTTGTGCAAATGGAATAGACAACAGGTGGAAATTATAGGCAATTAGCAAGACACCCCCAATAAAGGAGTGGTTCTGCAGGTGGTGACCACAGACCACTTCTCAGTTCCTATGCTTCCTGGCTGATGTTTTGGTCACTTTTGAATGCTGGCGGTGCTTTCACTCTAGTGGTAGCATGAGATGGAGTCTACAACCCACACAAGTGGCTCAGGTAGTGCAGCTCATCCAGGATGGCACATCAATGCGAGCTGTGGCAAGAAGGTTTGCTGTGTCTGTCAGCGTAGTGTCCAGAGCATGGAGGCGCTACCAGGAGACAGGCCAGTACATCAGGAGACGTGGAGGAGGCCATAGGAGGGCAACAACCCAGCAGCAGGACCGCTACCTCCGCCTTTGTGCAAGGAGGAGCAGGAGGAGCACTGCCAGAGCCCTGCAAAATGACCTCCAGCAGGCCACAAATGTGCATGTGTCTGCTCAAACGGTCAGAAACAGACTCCATGAGGGTGGTATGAGGGCCCGATGTCCACAGGTGGGGGTTGTGCTTACAGCCCAACACCGTGCAGGACGTTTGGCATTTGCCAGAGAACACCAAGATTGGCAAATTCGCCACTGGCGCCCTGTGCTCTTCACAGATGAAAGCAGGTTCACACTGAGCACATGTGACAGACGTGACAGAGTCTGGAGACGGCGTGGAGAACGTTCTGCTGCCTGCAACATCCTCCAGCATGACCGGTTTGTCGGTGGGTCAGTCATGGTGTGGGGTGGCATTTCTTTGGGGGGCCGCATAGCCCTCCATGTGCTCGCCAGAGGTAGCCTGACTGCCATTAGGTACCGAGATGAGATCCTCAGACCCCTTGTGAGACCATATGCTGGTGCGGTTGGCCCTGGGTTCCTCCTAATGCAAGACAATGCTAGACCTCATGTGGCTGGAGTGTGTCAGCAGTTCCTGCAAGAGGAAGGCATTGATGCTATGGACTGGCCCGTCGGTTCCCCAGACCTGAATCCAATTGAGCACATCTGGGACATCATGTCTCGCTCCATCCACCAACGCCACGTTGCACCACAGACTGTCCAGGAGTTGGCGGATGCTTTAGTCCAGGTCTGGGAGGAGATCCCTCAGGAGACCATCCGCCACCTCATCAGGAGCATGCCCAGGCATTGTAGGGAGGTCATACAGGCACGTGGAGGCCACACACACTACTGAGCCTCATTTTGACTTGTTTTAAGGACATTACGTCAAAGTTGGATCAGCCTGCAGTGTGGTTTTCCACTTTAATTTTGAGTGTGACTCCAAATCCAGACCTCCATGGGTTGATAAATTTGATTATTTTTGTGTGATTTTGTTGTCAGCACATTCAACTATGTAAAGAAATTCATTCAGATCTAGAATGTGTTATTTTAGTGTTCCCTTTATTTTTTTGAGCAGTGTATATATATATATATATTATAGGGAAGGTAATCTGGGAGTTGATGGAGTCTAGGTGAGTCTGATGACCTGCTGGTGCGCATAACGATGGTGACAGGTGTGCGTCATAACAAGCAGCGTGGTGACCTAGAGGCCAGAGAGGGAATATACGTGACACTTTGCAGTGACTGAGTGTATTGATACACAATCCAAAGTGTAATAATTTCACCATGCTCAAAGGGATATTCAATATCTGGTTTTTTACTTTTACCCATCTACCAATAGGTGCCCTTCTTTGTGAGGCATTGGAAAACCTCCCTGGTCTTTGTGGTTGAATCTGTGTTTAAAATGCACTGCTCGACTGAGAGACCTTACAGATAATTATATGTGTGGGGTATAGAGATGAGGTAGTCATTCAAAAATAATGTTAAACACTATTATTGCACACAGAGTGAGTCCATACAACTTATTATGTGACTTGTTAAGCACATATTTGCTACTGAACTTATTCAGGGTTGCCATAACAAAGGGGTTGAATACTTACTGACTTTCAGCTTTTAATTTTTTATTACATTTGTAAACATTTACAAAAACACAATTCCACTCTGACATTATGGGGCAGTGTGTGTAGACCAGTGACACAACTACTTTTAATCCATTTTAAATTCAGGCTGTATGTTACACAACAAAATGTAGAAAAAGTCAAGGGGTGTGTGAAAACACACATAAACACACAATAACACAATCCATTACATGTGAGGAGGAGAAATCATATATACCACCTGAGCCTTACTCATTGTGTGGTTGGATTACAGAAACCTATAGTCAACACAGCCTCTCTAAAAACAGTGACTTCACCCAGGATTGGGTGTCACAGACAGCACAAACAGATTATCACACTCAATCTACTCTGAAAACACACGGACACAGACTATGCCACCCACACACACACACACGTTGACATTTTTAGTGCTTCTTCCGTAAACAAAGGGTGTAGGGCCTCGTGTCTGAAAGAAAACATTTGGGCATGTGTTGGTCCTTATGAAGTCAACAAGAAATGGGAGAATTGTATTAATTTGCATAACTCTGCATTCAAATTTGTCTTACTTAAATGCACTGTCTACTTTAAGAGATGGTGGCCAACCAATAAAACTATTGGCACAGGAGGTGTCTGGTGTACTGTTGTTCTAGCGTGCCAACGATACAGGGCACAACAAAGGGCGACCGATGAGTTATCTAGTTTAGTATGACTGCAACGTGACTCTGTGACGTGTGGTACGGGGGAGGAGAATATTTTATACATCTGGAGTAAACATATCAGGGATTCTGAGCTGGGGTGTGATGGTGCTAAAGGTGAATCAAAGCATTGGCATTAGCCAAAGGGGGAAATCACATCATAAGTCAAGTTAACTCTGCTCTGCTAAAGCATGCCCTCAGTCTGCGATGTCCCTGTGGTAGACGTTGGAGAAGGTTGATAGGGCATTGAAAGGTGATCAACTGCTTTGCCCTTTGATATGCCATGCATATCTCCAACCTCAAACCAACAACACTTTCTTTCTTGCAGCATTGCCAATAGAATTCCGCATCCTCAAGACATCCATGACAGTTCAGCTACATTCAGTAATTACAGTAACATTCACTGCCACTGTAATAGCGTGCATTACAGAGAAGTCTAGGGTGTACAGTAGAAGGTGGCTGGCTATTGTTCAGTACTTTATTTGAAGGGGGAGATCAAGCTGATCCTAACTGTTATAGGCCTATTTCTATTTTGCCCTGTTTATCAAAAGTGTTGGAAAAACATGTCAATAATTAACTGACTGGCTTTCTTGATGTGCTGCTATTTTTATTGACTTGGCCAAAGCTTTTGATACGGTAGACCATTCCATTCTTGTGGGCCGGCTAAGAAGTATTGGTGTCTCTGAGGTGTCTTTGGCCTGGTTTGCTAACTACCTCTCTCAAAGAGTGCAGTGTATAAAGTCAGAAAATCTGCAGTCTCAGCCACTGCCTGTCGCCAAGGGAGTACCCCAAGGCTCGATCCAAGGCCCCATGCTCTTCTCAATTTACATCAACAGCATAGCTCAAGCAGTAGGAAGCTCTCTCATCCATTTAAATGCAGATGATACAGTCTTATACTCAGCTGGCCCCTCCCCGTATTTTGTGTTAAATGCTCTACAAAAAAGCTTTCTTTGTGTCAAACAAGCTTTATCTACCCTTAACCTTGTTCTGAACACCTCCAAAACAAAGGTCATGTGGTTTGGTAAGAAGAATGCCCCTCTCCCCACAGGTGTGATTACTACCTCTGAGGGTTTAGAGCTTGAGGTAGTCACCTCATACGAGAACTTCGGAGTATGGCTAGATGATACACTGTCTTTCTCTCAGCACATATCAAAGCTGCAGGCTGAAGTTAAATCTAGACTTGGTTTCCTCTATCGTAATCGCTCCTCTTTCACCCCAGCTGCCAAACTAACCCTGATTCAGATGACCATCCTACCCATGCTAGATTACAGACATCATTTATAGATCGGTAGGTAAGGGTGCTCTCGAGCGACTATATGTTCTTTACCATTCGACAATCAGATTTGCCAGCAATGCTCCTTATAGGACACATCACTGCACTCTATACTCCTCTGTAAACTGGTCATCTCTGTATACCTGTCGCAAGACCCACTGGTTGATGCTTATTTATAAAAGCCTCTTAGGCCTCACTCCCCCCTATCTGAGATATCTACTGTAGCCCTCATCCTCCACATACAACACCCGTTCTGCCAGTCACATTCTGTTAAAGGTCCCCAAAGCACACACATCCCTGGGTCGCTCCTCTTTTCAGTTTGCTGCAGCTAGAGACTGGAAGGAGCTGCAACAAACACTCAATCTGGACAGTTTTATCTCAATCTCTTAATTCAAAGACTCAATCATGGACACTCTTACTGACAGTTGTGGCTGCTTCGTGTGATGTATTGTTGTCTCTACCTTCTTGCCCTTTGTGCTGTTGTCTGTGCCCAATAATGTTTGTACCATGTTTTGTGCTGCTACCATGTTGTGTTGCTACCACGTTGTTGTCATGTGTTGCTGCCTTGCTATGTTGTCTTAGGTCTCTCTTTGTGTTGTGTTGTCTCTCTTGTCCTGATGAGCGTTTTGTCCTATATTTATATTTAATTTATTTAATTTAAATAAACAATGCAAAATCTCCATGATGTGAGTCAGTTTTACATCCAGTGTTTTGCTAACCTTTTGGCGTCATCCGCTGGATTAAGGGGCCTAACCAAACCCAAAAACAAGACCAGAGACAGAGAGACAAATGCTTTGTCACGGTGACAAAACCAACAGCGTGATCTTCCTTCTCTTTTGCTAAACTGTGCATG
Source organism: Salmo salar (assembly GCF_965601325.2). Lineage (NCBI taxonomy): Eukaryota > Metazoa > Chordata > Actinopteri > Salmoniformes > Salmonidae > Salmo > Salmo salar. The sequence goes on from NC_138293.1 coordinate 32,100,401, forward strand.
ATCCTGAGATGAATGCTTACCCAGTGAGGATTGGGCTTGCCTAGCTCTCCCTTTGCATATCTTCCAGAAACCTGTTCTGTCATGGCTTCTAGCCAGACACTCTGTTTTCATAGTTGTAGTGTCATCTTGGTATTAAATCTGCGTGACTTCCCTGTTCCTTAAAGTCATCAGAACCCTCAAGGCTATTTCTTTAAAGATTCATTAATTAATAGAAATTAGTGATTAATCAAAACAGCCTGCCATTCAGTCCCTCAGCAACGAGGGTGAACAGGAATACACAGGTAAATAGTCTAGCTCAGGGATGGCCAATTAACAGCCCTTTTGAAGGCCCTCGGATATTTAATTATCTTTTGTTTAAGAACTCAGTTTGGGTCTCAACTTGCTCTTGCAAGTTTGAGTAGTAAAATACACAAGTTGCAATTTAGAAATGTGGTTGTGCATCAGCAGATTTTCCTCATTGATATTGTTAGTCAGTCTTTACTCGGATGTCATATTGAAAACTGCAAACATTTCTCTCCACCCAAATGTGCTGAATTGCAGGAAATTTGCTGTAAAACAGCTCCTTTTCCTCTCCACCCCATGGCAAAATGAGGGGGGTATGGATGTGGGTATGCAGACCCGCAATATGATGAGTTCAGAGTTTTTTTGTGGCCCCCACACCGATCAAAGTTGCCCATCCCTGGTCTAGCTGATGCTGTTTGGGAAAGAAAAACTCAACAACACAACAACATTGGTCTTCTATGGGGGTGCCAATCAAGTTGGTATGAACATGCTTTCAGCTGCACCAAAACAAAGTGCATTAATGTGCGATCATGAGAACACTTGAAAGTATCCCTTTACACTAGAGACTATTTGTTTTTACTTTTTCTTTGTCACCCTGACATCCACTAGTGTGAATGTTCTTCTTCAAGACATAACAACTGAACAAGACTCACCACTAAGAATTCACAATTAGTCCCCCCCTGACCATAATACCTGCCTTGTGATTTCTTCTGTACACTAACCACAGTATGGAAATCCCACACACCTGCATAGGAAAACTGAATGTTCACTATTCATAATGGCATTCGTTATCAGTGGAGCCTTTCACAGTAATATACTGCTGACTTTACAGACAATTCCTTGACTATAGTGTTTTTCTGAGATGTTGCCCGTGGTTGACACCTGAGATAGCGTTCATGTGTTTGATGGAATGCTGTTATCATTCACAGACGTATAGAGAATGCAAAGAGTAAAGAAACTGTGGGAAAATAATAATAATATTTCATTTGTATAGCGCATTTCTCACGCTCAATGTACATAATGTAGAAAACTAAAAAAGTTTTTAAAAAACGCATCAATACTATAAAAAGTACAATACGTTATCACAATACATCAAAACATTACCTTCTAATATAGACTTTTGGCAAATTAAGCAATCATACATTTAGTTGTGTTTTAAATGAGGAAATTGAGGCTTCTTCTTTGACATGTACAGGAAGAGTGTTCCAGAGCTAAAGGGCCATATGTGAGAAGGCCATGTCACCCATGCTGTGCAAGGTTGTGACTGGTATGACCAGACTGTTTGAGTCTGATGATTGTAAGGAGCGTGATTTGGTTCTTTAACAGCCTCCACTCTTCTGGGAAGGATCTCCTCTAGATGTAGGAACATTGCAGCAGGGACTTCCATTCAGCTACAAGAGCATTCGTGAGGTTGGGCCCTGATGTTAGGCGACTAGGCCTGGCTCGCAGTCATTGTTCCAATTCATCCCAAAAGTGTTCGATAGGGTTGAGGTCAGGGCTCTGTGCAGCCCAGTCAAGTTCTTTCACGACAATGTCAACAAAACATTTCTGTATGGACCTCACTTTGTGCACGGGGCCATTGTCATGCTGAAACAGGAAATGGCCTTCCCCAAACTGTTGCCACAAAGTTGGAAGCATAGAATCGTCTAGAATGCCATTGTATGCTGTAGCATGAAGATTTCCCTTCACTGGAACCAAGGGGCCTAGCCCGAACCATGAAAACATTCCCAGACCATTATTCTTCCCCCACCAAACTTTACAGTTGGCACTATGCGTTCAGGCAGGTAGTGTTCTCCTGGCGTCCGCCAAACACCGATTCATCCATCGGACTGCATGATTGTGAAGCGTGATTCAGCTCTCCAGAGAATGCGTTTCCACTTCTCCTGAGTGCAATGGCGGCAAGCTTTACACCACTCCAGCCGACGCTTGGCATTGCGCATGGTGATCTTAGGCCTGTGTGCAGCTGCTCGGCCATGGAAATCAATTTCTTGTGCTGACATTGCTTCCAGAGGCAGTTTGGAACTCGGTAGTGAATGTCGCAACCGAGGACAGATGATTTTTACGCACTTCACGCTTCTGCACTCGGCGGTCCCGTTCGGTGAGCTTGTGTGGCCTACCACTTTGCAGCTGAGTTGTTGTTGCTCCTAGACATTTCCACTTCACAATAACAGCACTTACAGTTAACCGGGGCTGCTCTAGTAGGGCAGAATTTTTACGAACTGACTTGTTTGAAAGGTGGCATCTTATGACAGTGCCCCGTTGAAAGTCACTGAGCTCTTTAGTACGGGCCATTCTACTGCCAATCTTTGTCTATAGAGATTGCATGGCCGTGTGCTCGATGTTATACACCTGTTGAGGTGTGGCTGAAATAGCTGAATCCCCTAATTTGAAGGGGTTTCCAGATACTTTTGGCTATGTAGTGTAATACATTCACTGCATAGCATCTTTATAAAAAATATATATACTTTTTATCAGTGGTGGCTGCTCATTCCAGGTATCTGCAGACATATGATGGCCAAACTGAAACATTTGAAGAATTCATATGCTAATAAAAGATGATAAATCAGGTATAACTCTCCCTAAGGATTGCATCATGCGAGACAGAACAGATGGAAATGAAACGCACGCCACCTGTTGTCTCAGGTGAAGTACTCCAGCGGTGTCTCCCTCCACAGCGAGATCGAGTTCCACAGGTAAGAAATATAGCCTATTCCTACTTGTCTTGTTATACTGAAAAAGGGAGGGTGAAAGGGCTATTCAACGCAATCACCATTGTCAAACAAATATTGAAATAAAAATAGATAATGACTGTTATGATTTATGATGTGTCATAAACACTGAGAGTGCATGATATTCAGTTGTTCCAAAATATCCATGTAATTATCAAGCCCCGCCTCGTTGGGTTGGTCCTGAGGTGAGCCTGTTGCTATAAACAGCCCACCAGACAGACAGAAGGTGAGACGAGCTCTAGTGCTGCCAAAGGTATAAACTTCATCGGGTACTTGTAGGATATTTTGACTGAAAGCGTACTGCGCTTTGACACCTTTACAAACAAGACGAGACTTCCTCTGAGACCTGAGCTCTTCTGGCGACGTGCCTGTTTTTACTTGGGCATCGAATAAACTTTGGATAGAAACTCGCAGTAAAGCAGAAATTATAACAGACAACATGAAACTTGAAGTATTCTGTGGAAACCACCACTATGAGGTTAAATCTGTGGAGCTGTGCAGCGATGCTAAGAACAGCGTCCGCTCTCCTGTCTCTGGTGAGGAGGAGTTGGGTTCGGATGGGGACTGTCTAGCGCACAGCCCGCCACCTGTCACACCCGGTGCAGATGGCAAAGGCAAACCGTACACGCGGAGACCAAAACCTCCGTACTCTTACATCGCACTGATTGCCATGGCTATCCGTGACTCAACGTCTGGTCGTCTGACTCTGGCGGAGATCAATGACTATCTGATGACAAAGTTTCCCTTTTTCCGGGGCAGTTACACCGGTTGGAGGAATTCCGTGCGCCACAACTTGTCACTTAACGACTGTTTTCTGAAGGTCCTCCGGGACCCGTCTAGACCATGGGGAAAGGACAACTACTGGATGCTGAATCCTCACAGCGAGTACACCTTCGCTGACGGAGTGTTCCGACGCAGGAGAAAGCGAATCAACAAAAAGACAGGCAAAGAGCAAGACGTGTCTGACGGTCGTACAGACGAGGACACGCAATTCACCACAACACCCGCACCGCCAGCCAGCAGTGCCAAGTTCTCCAGTTCCTTCGCTATAGACAGTATCCTCAGCAAACCGTTCAAGAGACAGGAGTGGGCAGAGGATTCTCCCACCGTTGGTGCGTTACCGTGGCCCGGTTACACTCAGATGATGCCCCACATTGTGAGAGGACCATCCGTCGCCTTACCGCATCACGCCCATTCGATGTTTCATATTGACTCATACGCTGCGCATGTCCTGGGGGCATATGGTGGTGGATTGTACTGAGATGGATCATCCAAAAGATAGTTTCGCAGCTCTGAAATTGACATAAAAGGGCTCATACATTTACCAGATAATCCCAGCAGTTGCAGCGCTGGCTGACGTTTACCACCCATTCAAAATAGACAGTATTCTTTCGAAATGGACCTGAGTGGTGTGGCAAATAGAATGACAACACTGGGTTGGCATTGGTGTGCTTTGAGAGTAATTGTGAATGAACAAAATGCATTTTATTTCATTGCCTTATATTTGGACAAGGTCACAGAGTATAGTATTTTTTATATCTGGACATTTTTGTATGGATCGACACCCTGTGGGGAGGAGTAGTCTTTATTTCGTTGCTTTGATGTTCTATGGTAATTTCCCTTTAAAACAATAGCATTTTTTTGCTATACAGTGTACATACAGTTCGTGATGTATAGATTATAGGCTATTTATGTTGTTGGTTTGTTGAAAATATTGTTACTGAATTGTCGAATCACTTGACCTTCAAATCATGCTGTTTAGGGTAACTTGGGGTTAAACACTCCCTCCTGTAATTGTCACAGAAACCACTTCATGTCACTAATTTTTTAACACTTTCCCTGGATGCCAGTAGTCTTGCTTAACTAAAAATGTCGTGTCTCATCTCAACTTTTATGTCAAATGATTTTTGTTGGAGTGACTCCAGTGGGGCAAAATGCCCTCAGGGTAATTCAATGCAAGTCAGTGGTATCTATATTAGAATTTTCCAAAGCATATCCAAATCCTCCATAAGTAACTTTATTGAGAGTTAGGAAGTGCGAAAATAAAAAGAGGGGACGTACATTCAAACCGCATCATAGTGAGGATATTAATAGTGAGAAGTGCAGCTTTATTTTTTTTCTATATTCGATGTATTTAATTAAAATAAGATACCTAAACTTTAGCTTTTAAGAGTCAATTACAAAAAAAAATCTAAAGTAAAACGTATATAATGGGTTTTAACACACTAATCTTCAGGGTGCATTTTGCCGGGATAGTGAGTTCAAAATGCCCACTTTATGGCGTTTTAATTAATTCTGCCCACTTATTTCCCTTCAAAATGTGTTTTCCTAAGGATAGCCAATATGCACATATCTAAATATTACCAAAACATTGCTTTTTTTCTGTCAGAACATAGACATTTCCCTTAAGGGGGCGTTTTCCCCTAAGTTACTTAAGCAATTAGGCCCAAGGGGGTGTGGTATATGGCCAATATACCACGGTTAAGGGCTGGTCTTACACACGACGCAATGCGGAGTGCCTGCACACAGCCCTTAGCTGTGGTATGTTGGCCATATACCACAAACCCCCGAGGTGCCTTATTGCTATTATAAACTGGTTACCAATGTGATTAGATCAATAAAAAATATTGTTTTTGTCATACCCATGGCTGTCAGCCAATCAGCATTCAGGGCTCTAACCACCCAGTTTATAATCTACAATATAACATTTTGCATTTTGTGATCAAGTCGAGCAGTTTGTATACGTTTTTTAATTTTGTTTAAACACAATACATATTTTGAATAAAGAGTAACTTTTACATTGACATTGTGATGTGTTTTTATGTTGATATATGTTTTTGCATTGAATTCATAGCGCGTAGAATAGATTGTGAACAAACAAGATGTCTGCGCTACAAGTTGTTTTCAAGACAAACGGCAAAATGCCAATCTATCATCACAAACACTGACAGGTGTATGGTGTAGGCCTGCAGGTGCCTCATCCCTCATTGCATTCCCCAATGTCTACCCGCCTTTTGTAGCCTACTACTTATGCTACTGAATTAAAAATTGCCTTATCAACTTGGTGTAATATCCAACTCATTTCAAAACACTGCATTGTCATTACTACCGAGGTGACATAGGCAGGCCTATTAGGCGCTTCTTATTTCCACGCTGTCACATTGAAATTGATTGGGACATGAGTAAAGCTTCGTTGGCTGAGAGCTGTCAGTCAAAACGTGTATGCCTATCATTGTGAGCTCTCAAACAGTGGATGTGCTGTATGAAGCACATTGATCATGTTGTAAATATCCTTAATATTCAATTTACAGTTTAGGCTAGTATCGTCTCGCCTGGACTATATATGTATTGAATAGTCTAACCAAAACCAAAGGGGAAGAGAAAGGAAGGAAGGGAGGAAGAGGCCAGAGAATGGAAATAAAGAAAGACAGAAGGATAAAAGGTAAGAAGAAGGGACTGAGGTGACGAATACGGTTGCGAAAAGGGAATGGGCCTAACACTAAATATAATCCAATAACATTAGTTTTACGCATTCAAATGTTTCACATACGTAATTCTAGATTTAAGATAACATTGTTACCTAAAGGTCCCTTAGCAGCATACTCTCTGCAACTCTACAAATAGGCTATCACAGTAGGCCAATTCATATTTAGGCCTACTACTGCGTTACAATAATTGTTCATAACTGTCGTTATTGGCAAAATAGCTTGGAATAATAATAATACAGTCATAATGTTGTTAAAGAAATGATGTGTATCATTATTAGTGTGGCACATATCTAATTATAAACTGGTCCCTCTATTGTGGCAGAAATACGGCATTTATTTTTCTGTGTCTGAGAAGCTCCCTGTGAGCGGATACAGACATTCAGTATTTATATTTTCTGTCTGGAGCTACAAATAGCCGTCGCCTCAAATCGAGACACGTGAGCAGGGGAGAGATAATCGCAAAATAGCCTATACAATTGGATTTCAGTCCACATTAACAGCTGAAAAACAACTCTTTTCGATTTTACCAAGACGTTATGACAGGATCTCTCGTTCTGTGTGCAATATGTTCAAAGCCTTCTAAGTATTCTTCTGTGGCCGAGAAAATATAAGTCCTTTAAACCAGCTGTGCGTTCTGAACGCAGCGGGTTTATTAGTTTTTATGTTGCCGGAAATTATGAGGAGATTATGTTCTTTACCTTTGATTTTATAAGGGGAAATGATTTTATCTCGACATACTTGTTTGGTTAAGAGTTTGAGCTTGTCATTTAATTGTTGCATTAAAGTCGTTGGGTTAAAATACTATAGTGTTATTACACATTTAACGGGTACGTGCAATTCCGTAAAACCACGTCTGTAAATATTTTCAATTTCGTCATTAAATGTTTGACTTTATTGTTTTTGTAATTTCACCTATATTTCCTTATAGCAAGTAATAAATTAAATTCAGTTGGGTGAAAATTGTATTTCAGTTAAACTCAAAATCTATATATTTGTCTTCTATACATGTCTCAGTTTTCCTCGATGATTTGTATATAGTTTATCTCCTGAACAGATTTATATTGACATTAAACTTATCCTGATCAAGAATTGGGAGAGGCTAAACATGCAACCAGCTTTCGTTTGACCTTTTGTTTTGACAAACCTTTTCTCCTTACAAGCATTATGCATGCTTATGCACAGCACAATGTCCCCTAGCATATGGGCACCATAGGCATGCATGGTTTCTTCTTCGCAAAACATGGCAGAGAACAATAACAACAGAATAACATCAAAATCATCATCATAAGCTACTATAAAAATGATCAATTGGACCTATTTTTCTAAGACCTCATTTGGATCTGTGTAATTAATTCATCTCTCGAGGGATATGATCCATGGTTCGAGGCGGTAAACTGACACTCGCGCGCCGTGTGTGGTATGCTGGCAGCGCCTGATGGAAAAATCATGTTTCCACTCATGTCAAAGTACTATCCTGAACAGCCCCGAACAAATGAACACGACAACTATGGACTGTTATTTCTCCATGACCTCTGCTAGACAAAACTAGAAGCTCTAAGAAGCTCTGACTGTGCAGCATAATACTGTGATCTGTAGTTCTCTGCTCTCCATTACTTTTTTTTCCATCCTCAAGTACATCATAGGCTTTATACATAATAGGCTGTATATATGAATATATACAATACCAGTCAAAAGTTTGGACACACCTACTCATTCAAGGGCTTTTTGTTATTTGTGCTATTTTCTACATTGTAGAAAATAGTGAACATATCAAAACTATGTAATAAGATATGGAATCATGTAGTAACCCAAAAAATGTTAGATTCTTCAAAGTAGCCACCCTTTGCATTGATGACAGCTTTTCACACTCTTGGCATTCTCTTAACCAGCTTCACATGGAATGCTTTTCCAACAATCTTAAAGGAGTTCCCACATATGCTGAGCACTTCTTGGCTGCTTTTCCTTCACTCTGCAGTCCAACTTATCTCAAACCATTTAAACTGGGTTGAGGTCAGGTGATTGTGGAGATGCAGCACTCCATCACCCTACTTCTTGGTCAAATAGCCCTTACACAGCCTGGAGGTGTGTTGGATCATTGTCCGAATTAAAAACAAATGACAGTCCCACAAAGCGCAAACCAGATGGGATGGCGGATCACTGCAGAATGCTGTTGTAGCCATGCTGGTTAAGTGTGCCTTGAATTCTAAATAAATCACTGACCGAGTCACCTGCAAAGCACCCCCACACCATCACACCTCTCAAATTTGATGGTAGGAACCACATATGCGGAGATCATCCATTCACCTACTCTGCGTCTCACAAAGACATGGCGGTTGGAACCAAAAATCTCAAATTTGGACTCATCAGACCAAAGGACACATTTTCACTGGTCTAATGTCCATTGCTCATGTTTCTTGGCCCAAGCAAGTCTCTTCTTATTATTGGTGTCCTTTAGTAGTGGTTTCTTTGCAGCAATTTAACCATGAAGGCCTGATTCACGCAGTCTCCTTTGAACAGTTGATGTTGTGATGTGTCTGTTACTTGAACTCTGTAAAGCACCCCCACACCATCACACCTCTCAAATTTGTCAAAGGTCCATGAAGGCCTGATTCACGCAGTCTCCTCTGAACAGTTCATGTTGAGATGTGTGAAGTGCAATCTGAGGTGCAGTTAATTGCCAATTTCTGAGGCTGGTAACTCTAATGAACTTATCCTCTGCAGCAGAGGTAACTTTGGGTCTTCCTTTCCTGTGGCGGTCCTCATGAGAGCCAGTTTCATCATAGCGCTTCATGGTTTTTGCGACTGCACTTGAAGAAACTTTTAAAGTTTTTGATATTTTCCTGATTGACTGAACTTCATGTTTTAAATTAATGATAGACTATCGTTTCTCTTTGCTTATTTGAGCTGTTCTTGCCATAATATGGACTTGGTCTTTTACCAAATAGGGCTATCTTCTGTATACCACCACCAACTTGTCACAACACAACTGATTGGCTCAAACGCATTAAGAAGGAAATAAATTATACAAATGAACTTTTAACAAGGCACCTGTTAATTGAAATGCATTCCAGGTGACTACCTCGTGCAGCTGGTTGAGAGAATGCAAAGAGTGTGCAAAGCTGTCATTAAGGCAAACGGTGGCTGCTTTGAAGAATCTAAAATCTAAAATATATTTTGACTTGTTTATTAACACTTTTTTGGTTACTACATTATTCTATATGTGTTATTTCATAGTGTTGATGTCTTCACTATTATTCAACAATGTAGAAAATAGTAAAAAGAAAAGAAAAACCTTTGAATGAGTAGGTGTGTCCAAACTTTTGACCGGTACTGTATATACCTAAAACTAGAATTCTAGTAAATAGGATAGGCCTACGTTATGTTTATGACTCATTCATGGTTAACTTGGAACCATTTCCTTCATCGTCTGGCGTGTTGCACTGTTGACTGGAATGTCTAAATGAGTTTGATAAATGGTGTAATTGCGTGTATGAGAGTTGTGAGGAGTGGGTGGGAAGAGGTCTCTGTTAGTCTTCTGCGCTTGTGCTGTGATGTGTGTGGCTCTTGCTAGAATCATGTCTGGACCGCTGGACCGGGGCCAGATCTGGGAGGGGGTGGGTCTCGAGTTCCTGGCGATTTCTTGGAGGGATTTAGCCGGGATCTAGGGGGCAGAGGGAGATTTAAGAATTGATAGGTGGTCGAGTTTTGTTTGGCCGAGTGGATATGCGCAAGAAAGTCGAGGAGCTTTATGTTTCCCCTCTTAAAGGATTATTGCCAGCGATGGCCACAGTGAGACGGAGCAGGAGCAGCCGCCACACCGATACTCAGCTGCTGTTCCTGATTACAACTGCAATAAACGCGCAGTGAATCGCCACTGGACACTAACCTCTCCAATTATCACATTTGGAAACATATTTTTAGAACGTCTGAAGGAGTTCTGCCAATACTGAGACTGAAGTATTGGGTGTAGGATACTGCTCTCATTTCAGGTCAGTGCAAAAAAAAGAAGAGAGCATTGGTCATACTCTTGGTTATAGGCTACTCATACTCCTCTGTGTCCCAATTTGGGCGCAAACATGACGACTGAGAGCTCACAGCAACATCTGGACTCGTCTCATCCTCTGAGATCCAGCCCAGCAGCCGGAGTGATGCACGCCACTCAGATGAGCGCACAGCCAGCGGCGGAGAGCTCACCAAATGCGTCAAACAAAAGGAAAAAGGGCAACTCTGGCTTGAGGCGTCCTGAGAAGCCGCCCTATTCATACATCGCCCTTATTGTGATGGCTATCCAAAGCTCCCCAACAAAGAGGCTTACTCTGGCTGAAATCTATCAGTTTCTTCAGGCCCGTTTCCCGTTCTTTAGGGGGTCTTACCAGGGATGGAAAAACTCTGTGAGGCACAACCTGTCCCTAAACGAGTGCTTCATAAAACTGCCCAAGGGCCTCGGCAGACCAGGCAAGGGACACTACTGGACCATTGACCCGGGCAGCGAGTTTATGTTCGAAGAGGGGTCCTTCCGTCGCAGACCTCGCGGATTCCGTAGGAAATGCCAAGCTCTGAAACCCATGTATCGAATGATGAATGGCATCGCATTTGGCGCGTCGATACTGCCCCAAAACTTCGATTTCCAGAATCCCTCTGCGTCCTTGGCATGTCATAATGGTTACAACTTGGACGTGATGGGGAACACGGTGCCAGGGAGCTACGACGGGCTGGGTGGAGGGCATCATGTTCCTCACATGTCGCCAAGCCCCGGGTCCACCTACATGGCTGCCTGTCAGGTGTCGTCTAATGGAGAATACTGCCCAGACAACAGTAGTAGCCCTCTGCACTCATCGCCGGCGGCGATGGCAGCAGGCACCTTGGACTGTCACTCTCCCTATACCAGTGCCCCCTCACACTGGACATCACCAGGTGTGTCTCCATACATCAAGCAGCAATCCCTGGCCTCAAACAGTCCCACATCCTCTGCCTTGCACTCGAGCATATCCCCTTACTCTCTGGAGCAAAGCTATCGCCATCACAACGGAAGAGACTCATCTGATATTTCAAGTAAGCCTGTTTACTTTACTAATAGGCAAACACAGTATTTAATTGCATGGGCACACTATATGGCCTATTATAACATATGCAACCCATTAATAAATATTCTACTCTTATGTAAAGTTTGCATTAAATCGTGCGTATTTATATCTAGTCGAGACGGGCAGTTGCTGATTGCGAATCATAGGGAAGAGGACATTGGGCCTAGTTAGGCAACACTGGCATTGTTCTGCTTGTCCATTTATGAATAAAAGACAATTGTAGAACTATGATAATATAACTAAAAACATAAATAATTAAGTAATATTAATATTAATGCAAATTCTAATGCCAAGATTAACATAATCACTCTCAAGGAAGTAAAAGAAAAACGGTAGCCTATATTTTATTTTCAAGGCTATAGGCCAGCTCAGTCACAGACCGACTTACAAACACCAATATATGACATGACAATAATATGTCGACACCTAATTATGTGTATAATAATACACAAAAATGTACAAACATCCTTTAGATTTTTATTGGGGGGGGGGGGGGGGGGCTATATGTTGTTCCATGTAGTGAAGCTGTTTTTCAACGCGTTTGTATGGGCTAATAGCAGTAAGGCCAAAAACTGTAGCCTAGATTTTATTTTCAAGGCTATAGGCCTAAATGATAATGCGCCAAACACCAATATATGACATGACAATAATATGTCAACACCTAATTATGTGTATAATAATACACAAAAATACATCAGTAATGTCAACAACCAAGTATGTTTTCCCTATCCATACATATGGTTGATTCTAGGCATTGATTCTAGGCATCTAGGTGTCTGTGACCTTTGTGCGCAATGGTCTCCATAAGAAACCACACATACATATGAACAATAATATCACAGAATTAAATAGTTTCATTACAAATACAAATTATGTTTGTAAAGTCATTCATCACTAAATATAAAGCAAAGTATTCATGGCAAATATCAAGGACACTTTTCCAGGAAAATATTCAAAACCTTATGTTTACAAATGATCTATTATTTTCACATTGTAAAAGTGATGTAGCCTATATATATATATAGGCTACATCACTTTTACAATGTGAAAATAATAGATCATTTGTATATATAATATATATATATATATAAATAAAAAGAAATATAAATAAAAATATGTGTGTGTTTCATGAATTCGTTTGTATTTTGCATGTATGCTCTAAATGATCTGCATGCAGTTGTTTTAGGAAAAATGTAGCCTACCATTTAAGAAAAATAAATAGAGTACATTCCATTGGCATAAATACAACGTCCAAATATTGGCGCCATGGAGTTCTTTCATTTTTTTGTATTAGAACAAGTTGGTTTCGTATTTTAAAAAGCTTTGTGTTTGACTGTCACGTCTCTTCCATCTGTTTGCAGTGGGATTATCTCGATACTCAAGCCATTCATCGCCAGTATGTGACAGGAAAGATTTTGTTTTGAACTTGAACGGAATCTCTTCATTTCACCCACCAACTGCCAGTGGATCGTATTACCACCAGCTACATCACCATCACCAGAATGTCTATCAGGACGTCAAGCCATGCGTCTTGTGAAATCAACGCGTTAATTCCACTGCCATCTCGGATGAGGATCACAACAACTACACAGCTACTATGTACAAGCCATAAGCTTCCTTGTCATTTGTCCCAGATGCCAAGACCTGTAAAAATGTGTGTGTGTGTGTGTGTGTGTGGGGGGGGGGGGGGGGGGGGGGGGGGGGGGTTGTTTATGTAGACTATATACAAAATGTCAGTCATTCTGTCTGTGAGAACTTCTATGCCATAACACCTTTCCGGAGAAATGAAAAACTTTAGGACTGTGTGCATGGAGTAAAAATGAAGAAGAAAAAAAATCATACATGTAGCCTATTGCCATTGTCAAGGACGGCTCAGACAGCTATTGGATATAGTTGATCAATGACATCTCAAGTCAGCCTTCCTTCAAACTCTGTCACCATGCCATGATGCATTCAGGAGTAAACTAATTGTGTCGTTTCATTCATATTGTAGGCTAGTGTTTGAGTATAAGTTATCAACACGGATAAAATGCAATACAACTACGTTAAATGTGTTTCATTAAAAATACATGTACATTCACTCCGATTTATCTTTACCTATTTGCACTTAAATCTAAACCCTTGAGTTTTCGAAAAGATTTCGCTGCATCAAGTCAATAAAGAGATCTATTTTAAAACTGTTTGGGTTAATTCTTATTCAAGGATAGGCTAAATGTTTATGCTATGCTATGCAGCATATCGCAAACCCTATAGGATTGTATACAGCGTGGGAGATCTTTTGGGACTACAATTACCTAAAATTGTCTTTGAGTTCTTTATGACAAATTAGGTGTTTTATGAAATTGTTTTTTGTTATTATAAACCTTAATATAACTGTTATTAATACACAGATTGTTATTGTTATAGCCTACTATTTGAATTCAACGAATTCACTGTTGACAAGTAAATGACAAACACATGAATACATCTTATGTATTATATTTAGCATTTATAAATGCAATCATTATCAATGTTGGGTCAGAAATTACCCCCGTTGCTTTTAACATACAAATATGTTGGTGCTTTTAGGATTCATTTCCATTGGGATCGAATATATAACATGATCATACTAATATCAACATATTGTTACATATTTGTTACAGAATACATTGGACAAATAATCACAACGGCATTACATTTGAGATAACCCATTGGTTAAAACTTTGAAATGTGGACTTTCAAAGTGCTAGCTACCATCCACTACAACCTTTTGAACATACGTAGGCCTACAACTCAACCAAGACTGTTTCTTCTCTAAATCCTGATTTTTAAAAATCTGATTCTGAGGAATGACTCCTGTGTGGACATGTATGTTTAGTATAATTATTTGTGAGATATCACTTGGCTTGACCTGGTTATACAATAATAAACGTGTACACATTTGGATGGAATTGAGCATTGACATGAGGTGAGGTCAGTGGCTGGCTAGGAACTGCCTGTCTAAAAAAAAACAGATTTACTCACAAATGAACTTTGATGAAGCAAAAATGTACTATACAACAGATAACTCCAACAATCAGGCATAAGCTATTAACCGAAATTAACAACGTCAAGAAAAATCCTCAAATGTAAATACCAATGTAGCCATGATACACAAGCGATAGCCTGAGATGGTGGCATATTTCATATCATCCTACAAAATGACACACTGATCATCATAGCTCAGCCATAGACCGAGTTACAACTGATAGCTGGAACTAAAATACCAACATATGGACACATTTCATCCAAATCATCGCCAACACAAACCCCATAGCCTTTCACAATGGATTTACAATTCTTACAATGCACAGCATGCTGCGTGTGCAAACGCACACACATACAGTACTGTATATAATAAATATGGTATTAACAAGATCTTCACATCAACACTTGAAATTAATGAAAAATGCAGTTTAAAATGCAAAAAAAAGTGTCTCAAAATGAAGTTCTACCTTAATAAATAAAATGCATCAAAATGATGTTGTCTATTCTCATATTCATTCAACAGTAGCCTAACCCGTAAAATGCAAAGGAAAATGCATTTAGAAAATGCATCGTTGTAGGGCCAAGGATGACAAAATGATCAAATCTGGCTTTCATTTGAACACTGATATTGTCAAAAAATGTTGTAAAACATTCCTCTAGTCTCATCTGTAAACATCTTGTCTGCTTCGGTTTCTGTGTCTGTCAGGCTGAGTGTGGTTCATTTGATAGGATGATTTTCTGTCCCTTCCTCTGATGAAGGTCGGGAAACTCCGGTGTTGGTCTCCCTCTCTGAATTATACCAAGTTTTCCTTCAAAATCCAACTTGGAAAATTGTTTTAGGTGCAGTATAGTATCAATTGGTCAGGTTGCTAGCTTCGTTCAGTTTAAAGGATGTGAGCGCCAAATTATGTAGACACGCCCACATGTGCAGAGTTTACCCCAGGTTTACCCACACAACATGATGAGGCAATACTCATGAGCAAAATAGGAAATTGGCTCAACGCACAAATTAAACTACAGGCATAGCAGCGAGGCCTATGCTGACCCAATCCAGACAGTGATTGTATGGGAACGGCCTTGCACGTTAAGATGCCGTTTTAGCCAATTTTGAAATGTTGAGTATAAAAACCACCAGAATCAGCTTTTTTATTAGACTATCACAGGGTAAGCACTGCCTGCACTGCCTACCCTGCCTGCATGTCACTGTAACTGAGACATAGCTGACTAGAGAGGAGAAAGAAAGACAAATAGATACAAGGTGGAGAAACATACATGATTTGCCATTGTGAAATGAATAGTAGCTAAAAGACATACATTATGTAGCCTGAAATCTGAATACCTGAAAACAATAGTGAAATAGAACTATACTCAAGTTTGGGTTTCAGGTGATTTGTTATGCATACCAGTTGCTCACAAATCCATCTATAGCAATGATGTAACAAGGCCACCACCTAGTGGTACTGCCTTACCGGTACACCTACCTTGGACAGAGAAATGTGAAATGTGAAATTCACACAGATGGAAAACAACTACTGTACATTATTGAGACGATGCAATCATAAAGTCAATATTGGCATTTACCCCCCCCAAATAGTAGTTGAGGTAACCCGCAGCTTTACCACATTAATGAGGGCTCTCTGATGTCTGGAATGGGGAATGGTTCAAGTTCAATATAGCATCTACACTAGTGATCCTTTCCTGTTTCTTGGACATGATGCATCCCAAACCATATAGACAAGACTCTGGAGCCTTCCCTCTGCCTCACACATTACCAGGCTTACAGCTTTCCTATATGACTGGGAACAACTGACTTCCAAGCTTCGATTGGACAGACAGATATTCAATTCATTCCAAGTCATTCTGACCCTTCTATAAGGTCTATCACAAACTTTTCATAAATTTGGGTTCAATATTGATTTGAATGTAAATTGACCTATCATGAAAGTAAATTGGATTGGATTATTCTATGTAGTGGATAAAAAATGTAAGTTGAATCAAAAGAGCCAGAGGTTTGTAAATTACAGAATATGATATGGGGAGTATGGGGGCCTCGGGACGGGGTCTACGGGGGCCTCGGGCCGGGGTCTATTTATTGTGAAAAATGAAGTGGTAAAAGCGCTATTTTTTCATCTGCAGTCATTTTTAATAATCTAAATATCATATTTTCACTAACAGCATCAGCAGATGTGCATGTGTCACGCTTGTTGTTGGTAGAAATGGAGGACCAAAACGCAGCAGGTACGTGAATGCTCATCTTGATTTTTAATTATCTTCAAAAATGAACATACAAAATAACAAAACCGAAAAACTAACAAACAGTCTGTCAAAGCAAAGCTCAACACAGAACAATCACCCACAAATCACACACACAAACACACCCTAATATATGGGACTCTCAATCAAAGGCAGATAGACAACACCTGCCTTCAACTGAGAGTCCCAACCCCAATTAACCAAACATAGAAACACACACACCAGACTAACCATAGAATACAAACACATAGACCATCAACCAAAAACCCAGAAATACTAAATCAAACACCCTTTACACAAACACACCACCCCGAACCACATAAAACAAATACCCTCTGCCACGTCCTGACCAAACTACAAAAACAATTAACCTTATACTGGCCAGGACGTGACAGCATGACACCTGAGAGTGTTACATTCGGAAAAGACTGACACTTCAGAAATTGAAAAAAACCTTGTTTAAAACATTTTATTTAACCTTTATTTAATCAGGAAAAGACCCTGGAGATTAGAAACATGTACATGTAAATGCATAATAAAGTACCCCTTAACATTGTAGTGATCTTATCCATGTCATACAGACCATCATTGCCCCAGGTTATGTTATATTATTAATAATGTGGAATGGTCCTGAAAGGCATCTGAATCCATTTCTGTAGCTCTGAAATGTTTAGTCCAGATTTATATTAGCTATTCAGCAATTAAATTGGATATGTTTTTCTTCCAACTGACTTGAGAGAGTTGGTGGTTGATCGATTTGTCTGCGCTCAAAGACCGGGCTTGATAGATACATTATGTGTGTCTCTCTCACAATCTATAGGCTACTTCCAATTGGTGGGTCCCTTAAACATGATGGATGTATTTAGAGTAACACAGGCCTACCTCTATCCATAGGACTCCTGTGGAACTCCTCATTTCATGGCATGGCCTCCTTGTCACATATAAACAGCTTATCTGTTGAATAAATAAAAGGTCAAGTAAGAGATATTTTTCAGATAATGTAATGTGTATAAACTGTGTAGGTCAACCTGGCTATCAATACTACCTTCAATGCTGTTGAGTATTCCTTCAACAACAACCACAACCACCAGAAATGACTAGCACCACCACTACACATCTTAATGATTCACAGTCCATCATAAGTCTACTTCCCTAAACAGCTGAGTGTTTCAATTGGGCAGAGATCAGTCCTACCCCATTAATCATGCATCATGTCTTATTAATGAAGCCCTGACATTATGATTAGATGCATGTTATGAATGATTGATGATGGATAGATTTAGATATCAGCCTGCCCATTCGATCACTTTAGACAAGACATGTCTCTTAAAAATGGGACTCGAGGGTAAGCTTGCTTGGCTCTTCTGAAAGGTTACTTTAGAAAATAAGTACATCTTGGACTGGGACGTCGATTGGTGCAGCTGCGGCTGGGTTAATCCACGTTGCTCTAATAGTCAGCCATTACCTGGCAATGATCCCCTGACTCCATTTTAAACGCTGGGTGTGTTCGAGCAGTAAGCCTAACGAAGACGACTATAGACGAAAGTCGGTGAGTGAAGTTGTGGAAGGTGCATCTGCAACAGCAGAAAGTCGGACACCGTAGTGGTTTTCCAACAACAAGGCTCAGATCAACATTGCAGTGTCACCATAGCTGCTATTGGTTATAAAAGCTTTTCTGTATAAATGTCTAAATCAACTTTTCTAAACCCCCATATCACACACCCACAAACTGGAAACATAACCTGTGTGCAATTAATTGGATACAGAGATATCTAAAATCTCACCTTCATTCTTCTTATTCGATGAGGTTTAACAGCGGTTGGCATCCAATAAATGTTGCATTACCACCACCTTATACTTTGCTTTAAAGAAAATGGAATTGAAAAAGAAATCAACAAATACCCTACCATCTAACCCTACACTCACTAAAAACCCATCACCCTTCTCCACTATTTAAATCTATCTAGTCCTACCTCAGTCCAACGGTCTGAAAAGACGGGACACCACCACTTAACATGCCCTCTGCTTCACGCCGCCCTGTCTGTGTTGCACCAAACGACGAGCATCACAAACACCAGGAATCTTCCCCTTCAGTTGGTTATCTTTCACATTTACCGCTACCCCAGTAATCATCCTTTCAATGGTGCCCTTTTCTTAAGAGGAAAACAATTCATATTCGCCTGCTCCCACTGACCAGCAGGAACAGAAACAATTATCACAAGACGGTTACCTTCCCCGATTCCACAACACCCAAGTCTGTTTTTACCCACTCTGATACCACAAATGGATCAGCCAAAAAGCAAGGGTCCACTTTTCCCAAAAATGTCCCTCCTACAGTCACAGACTCATCTTTATCCTGACCCTCTGTGCAAGCCACGGGCTCTGAAAACTTCATACCTACCACCACCAATACTTCACCCTCACTCACTTCCATTTCTCATCCTGTCTTCGATCCGGCATACAGCTCACCCTGCTTACACTTTCTAACATTCTTCGTTAACAAACCATCTCCCCTTTTCCGCCATTTTATCCAATCGCCCTCTTCCTCCGTCTCTCTCTTTGACCTCTGCCTCTCTTTTCCCCTTCATTCCTCCTCCGTAATCCAAGTAAAACGTCTCCTTATTATAATACTGCACTTCTCCTGTCATATATCTTGTTCTTGCCCTCTCAAGGGATGCCATTTTCCACCCTCGAACCAGTATCCTTGACTAGGTCAGCTTCCTAAGCAAAAGAGCAATCTCATTTCAATAACGTGTACTTTGATAATACATGGAGAAGGGCCTTCATTCATTCTCATCACTTTCATTTGTATCCCTTGTAGATTTTGAATTGTGGCAAAGTTGGTTCCTGTTTCAGTCACATCTTTGGCCATCTTTGGCCACATCAGTCACATCCCAGTTGTGATTGATCCCTGAACCCATGTGACGCCGTTTTGAAGTGTATAAAAACCTCCTTCATTTCCCTGCCTGTAAAAAATCCTGAAGTGGTACAGCAACAGCAACATTTGGCCTTTATCAGGATTTTTTTGCAGGCAGGGAATCGAAGGAGGTTTTTATACACTTCAAAATAGCGTCACTTGTGTTCAGGGATCAATTGGAATACAATACAAAACATGATGGCTGTGATCCAAACGCAAAGTAGACAACCATGGGCCGTCAACACTCAGCCCTTGAATGACGTTTTAAATCGTCACATCCGAGTGTACCTTAAATGTCGCTTGCCCATGTGAGGGTCAGTGATGACCAGAGTGGTAACGTCCTGGGTGGAAATCTTGGTTGAGCCTAAAAACAATCAACCTTAAGCTATTGATGTACTTAGCAAGCTAACGTAGCTAGCACTCCTGTCAGGTAGCTAGCTACAGTTACCCATAGCTGGATCACTAGCTTTATAGTTTGGCCATTTATTCCAATAAGTTTCTGAATTCCAAAAAAAAATGTTTATGAAGCTAGTTAGCTATGTTTTATAGGCTCCTCACTATGGGCTTGTTTGAGTGGTAAGGCGAAAGCAACCGACTGTAGACTAAGGTTTAAGGAGTGAAGTCGGGAGAGGTGCATCTGTGACAGACTAAAGTCGGACACTGATGTGGTTTTCCAACAGCAAGGCTCAGTGTTGCCGTTGTTTATAAATCATTTTGAAATAAACATGTCTCCAACCCCCTAAGCCAGTGTTTCCCAACCCTGGTCCTCGAATACCTCCAACAGTACACATTTTTATTGTAACCCTGAACAAGCACACCTGATTCAACTTTCCAGCTAATTATCAAGCCCTCAATGAGTTGAATGAGATGTGTTTGTCCAGGGATACAACGAAACTGTGCTGTTGGGGGTACTCGAGGACCCACTGACATAGGCCTTGGGAAACACTGACATAGGCCTACTCACAAAATTGAAAATATACTGTGTGTGTGTACATTGTACAATCAATTGGTGAGAGAGAGAGCATCAAATATCACATTTATTTGTACATAACCACTGTATACATTAATTGTAGCCAAGTTGGTTCCTGTTTCAGTCACATCTTTGGCCATGTTTGCGTGGGTCAAACAAATACAACCTAATAATTGGTTGACAATAGAGCCTCCCACAGGGTAGGCGATGGCTCCCCGATGAAGTTGGTGAAGAGCAACTGCAGAAACTTGCAGTCGACTGCAGTCAAAACTTCCAGACCTCTTATCACAATTTTTGTAAAGTTCATGCAGTCGACGTGTCTGCGCAAATCTGACAATTATTAACCCCATAAGGCAAAATACTTTGAAAGGCAGGTAGCTTAGCGGTTAAAAGCATTTGGCCAGTAACCGAAAGATTTCTGGTTTGACTCCCAAAGCTGACTAGGTGAAAAATATGTTGATATGTTGAGGCACTTAACCCTAATTGCTCCTGTAAGTTGTTCTGGATAAGAACGTCTGCTAAATGACTAAAATGTACAAAAAATGGTCACCGACTTGACAAAAATGATCTGTTTGAATGCGCCCTATGAACCTCATATGACCATTTGCCACAGTTAAAATCAATAGGCGCGTTTGAGGTGTAAGGCAAAAGTAACCAACTGTAGACGAAAGTCGAGCAGTGAAGTCTGGGAGGTGCATCTGCGACAGCTGAAAGTCAGACACTGATGTGGTTTTCAGTTTTGCTATTGTATATAAAAGTTTATCTTTATAATGTTGAAATAAACATGGCTCCAATCCCCATATCACACACTCACAAACTGAAAACATATGTAGGTACATTGTACTATCAATCAGTGAGAGAGAACATCAAATATCACATTCATTTGTATATATCCACTGTATACATGAATTGCTTCAAGGGTGGTGCCTGTGTCAATAATGTGCTTGGTCACATTCGCATGAGTCAAACAAAAACACCCTAACGATTGGTTGGCAATAGAGCTTCCCACAATACAGGGGATGGCTGCAGGATGAAGTTGGTAAAGAGCGACTGCAGAAACGTGCAGTCGACTGCAGTTAAAACTTCATGACCTTTGATCCAATGATTTTTGTAAAGTTCATGCAGTTGACATCTAGGGGTAAGTAGGACAATTTTTGACCCCATAATGCAACACACTTTGAAAGGCGGTGACCAACGATGGTAACCAACGATGGTGCCAAATGTTATCTATATCTATATATATATATATATATATATATATATATATATATATATTTTTTTTTTAGCTAAGATAGCTAGTAAGCTAGCATCATAAGTTTGTCTCAAAAAAGTGCAGCGTGTTGATTAAATGAGACACTTCGCGGCCACAAGAGTGACAAGTGACTACAGTTTTCATTGAATTGTGGGTCATATCAACCCTGCAAGTGACCATACTGGGCTTGTTTGAGTGGTAAGACTTAAGCAACCGACTGCAGACGAAAGTCGAGGACTGAAGTCGGGGGAGGTGCATCTGCTACAGCCGAATGTCGGACACTGTTGTGGTTTTCCAACAGCAAGGCTCAGTGCAACATGGCAGTGTTGCTATTATTTGTAAAAGGTTTTTTTTTGTAATGTAACCACCATATCACACACTCACATACTGTAAATATATGTGTGTACATTGTACTATCAATTGGGGAGAGAGAGCCTCAAATATCACATTTATTTGTACATATCCACATCCACTGTATACATACATATAAATCCTGGCAAAGTTGCATCCTGTTTAGTCAGGTCTTTGGTCCTGTTCGCATGAGTCAAACAAAAACACTCTAATGATTGGTTGACAAATAGTGCCTCCCACAATGCAGGCGATGGCAGCAAGTTGCAGCTGGTGAAGAGCAACTGCAGAAAATTGAAGTGAACTGCGGTCGAAACTTCATGACCTTTGATCACATGGTCGTTGTAAAGTTCACGCAAGTCGGACAATTTGTATCCCCATAATGCAACACACTTTGAAAGGCTGTGACCAACGATGGACACCAATTTAACAAAAGTGATCCGCTCAAACGCTCCCACTGTGAATCCAAAACCACCTTCTCGCCCCTAACTACCTACTCGCTCGTAGGGCCCTCCGTTATAACGTGTTGCTGACAAAACTCTGAGGGTGACTTCCAGAGAGTGGCGATGGGATCAATAAACCCATCAACTTCAAGACACACTCCTGAAGTAATGAAGTGAACATGAAATTCAAATGAACAAATCCCCCTGTTTTACAAGATATAAACCTCAGTAACAGTTAAACATTTAATTTGGAAGGTATTTCATCTGTAACGTGTCAAGTCTCGAAATCTGACATAAACAAATGCAGCCTGCAGCCTTGCTGGCTCGGTCGAAGGTGGCTATCTGAGGGTCTAATTAGCCCCTACACCCGCAATAACTATCACTCTCTCAGCTTTGGGACACTTGTGCCAAAGGTGTTCACTCTCTCCCTAGAGCTAAATCGAGGGCTGAGGAGGCATCTTTTGGGAATTGGACAGCATCTTAAGATGGCAATCAAACTGCATCCGGCTTCAATGGGGATTCAGCGAGAGTGGCTTGCGCAAGTGACGTAAAGTAGTTTGATATTTTTCAGTGAGCAACGTCTGCCATCAAACGACTGTGATGATTAATGAGGTAACCACTTCTGCTGCTCTAAGGGGATCAATTATTAGGCTATTGAGAAAGGGTTTGTTTATTATTTGTTCTTCTTCATTTTCAGGTCCTCCATTGCTTTATTCCCCTCTTGCCAAAACGCCAAAACTTGAAACTTTACTTGAAAACTTGAAACAAAAGCAGCCAGGTTAAATGTAATATGGACATGAAACACATGGGGGCAGCAGCATAATATCTATGAATCATCCCAACCATCAACAAAGCCAGAATCCAAGTGAACTAAAACTACTGTCAAAGAAAGCCTGTGGCATTTACCCACACTCAAATAAACACAATAGGAGTAATAGGCTATGTCTGTCACATTTTAAGAGATTGTTGGTGCTGTTGTGAAAAATGTTGAATCTAGTGCGTTGGATACCTTTGGTGTTCATTGATTATGTTGATGCTAGCTTATACAGTAACATATGGGGAAACTATAGTGCGCATCCTGCAAGGCTACATAAGCTACTCAGGCAAAGTGAGTATTTCAGCGCAGAAGCCAGGCATGTCCTACCTGTGATTTGAACTCACATCCTTGGAATCAGAGTACTAACCAGTACAACATGGAACCGTCCATAACCTTTAAGCTGTAGAACCCTAGCTCTGGGCTCTCAGTTCAAGGTATGGACCATACAGTGTCAATTTTATCATGTCAATTTTGGCGAGGCAAACAAATAAAAACATGTGGTATGCAGGCCAGCAAAGCCACTACACAACACAACACAACACTGAACAATACATTAATTGCCTTATAACGGTGACAAACGGTGCCCACAAGCCACCACACAACACAATACTGAACAGTACATGAATTGCGCTATAATGGTGAAAAACGGTGCACATTCAGCCTCATTTACTGCCTTTAAAAAAAACATAGCTGATGTGCTTTCTACTGACAATTGAGATGTACAAACTATGGCATAAGGGGACAACAAGCAGATAAGAGGCAATCCATAATTTTGATTAAGACATTAATGAGCGAACTAGGACGGACGTAGTCAATATAACTATTTGTTCAGCACTTTTGAAATGTACAGCGACAGAATTCAAATCAAATCAAATTCATTTATATAGCCCTTCTTACATCAGCTGATATCTCAAAGTGCTGTACAGAAACCCAGCCTAAAACCCCAAACAGCAAGCAATGCAGGTGTAGAAGCACGGTGGCTAGGAAAAACTCCCTAGAAAGGCCAAAACCTAGGAAGAAACCTAGAGAGGAACCAGGCTATGAGGGGTGGCCAGTCCTCTTCTGGCTGTGCCGGGTGGAGATTATAACAGCACATGGCCAAGATGTTCAAATGTTCATAAATGACCAGCATGGTCAAATAATAATATTCACAGTTGTCGAGGGTGTAACAAGTCAGCACCTCAAGAGTAAATGTCAGTTGGCTTTTCATAGCTGATCATTGAGAGTATATCTACCGTTCCTGCTGTCTCTAGAGAGTTGAAAACAGCAGGTCTGGGACATGTAGCACGTCCGGTGAACAGGTCAGGGTTCCATAGCCGCAGGCAGAACAGTTGAAACTGGAGCAGCAGCACGGCCAGGTGGATTGGGGACACCAAGGATTCATCATGTCAGGTAGTCCTGAGGCATGGTCCTAGGGCTCAGGTCCTCCGAGAGAGAGAAAGAGAGAAAGAGAGAAAGAGAGAATTAGAGAGAGCATACTTAAATTTACACAGGACACTGGATAAGACAGGAGAAATACTCCAGATATAACTGACTGACCCTAGCCCCCCGACACATAAACTACTGCAGCATAAATACTGGAGGCTGAGACAGGAGGGGTCAGGAGACACTGTGGCCCCATCCGACGATACCCCCGGACAGGGCCAAACAGGAAGGATATAACCCCACCCACTTTGCCAAAGCACAGCCCCACACCACTAGAGGGATTTCTTCAACCACCAACTTACCATCCTGAGACAAGGCCGAGTATAGCCCACAATTCAGAACAAGGGCCGTTCTTACAGTGTTCTCCCTGTACACCAAGTCAGAACCATAGGATAAATAAAGGGGGCGTATAAGCAGACAATGAAAGCTCTTATAATATTCGATGATTACATTTCTCTAAAACAGGTTATAGGCTACATGTGCACCACCAAGTCAGAACAGTAGGCAAAATTAAGAGGGGAAAATAGACCAAATTATTAGAGTTAGGCACATGGGCTACTCACAGTTTACTACATAACATACACTTAGTATTGCTTTCTTAGCTACAGTATACATATCTCCCTGGCTTATTACATAATTTATGCAGCAGCATACAAGACATTTTTAGACTCACCTTGTTGTGCTGTGCTCACTTGAACAGGAAGGTGGCACTGTGGTCCATCAAGGGCAAATTTTGTCATCAAACTTTGTCATCAAAGTCTGACATTCTCTGGATTTAAGTTGCTTTCAAGACAACTGGGAACTCTGAAAAAAACAAGGTTGAATCATGATGATGTCAATGATCTTCAGGTCGTAGCTCTAGAAAGAAAGAGGCCCGAGTTCCAGATTTACAATTCCGAGTTGGATGACCGTTCAAAACGTATTTTCCCAGTCGGGGCTCATTTTTTTCTGAGTTCCCAGTTGTCTTGAATTTACGGAAGTCAGATCTCGCAGTTCCAAGTTAACAGTTGTTTTTAGCCCGGCACAAATCATGCTTCATTGACAGAATGGCCAATGTTGAGTGTTTATCATTTTAAACTTGCAAAAAAAGAGACCCCTAATCCCAGACTTGGGACCACACACCCACTCCACTGAATAGCAGGCTAGTGATTGCTTTGCAATGCTTGCAGTTAGCCACTGATTCTTTCCAAAGCACTAATTGTTGAATTTGCAATTTCCAACTTGTTGTGTAATGTTTATGTCCAATGGCCGATGAGCACCGACACGTTTTATCTATAATTTCTCTTCATTATTTATCTTCATATGACAAGGATTTTGGAAACATTCAGGTGCTAGGACATATTTTATTATAGACAGAGCATTTGGCCAGCATCAGACAGTCGGAGCGTCGGGGCATTTGCCTAGGACGGTATGGTAAGTGGAATGACCGAGTGTAATGTAATGCAATTGGAGTCATGATAAGGGCAAGTAAAACCCTAGTGCTCTCAAATTTTAGGTGGCATTTTGCCTTCTCCCTACAGTTCTCAGCAGTTAGCTTCGCCCATGACTGCCTCGTGAGCTACAATCCCCACACTGTGTTTTAAAGTTTAGAAACGTCAATAGTCATTGCTTCCATTGCAGCTTTCGAAACATATGGCCCTTATATTTCATCAGCGAAAAAGATTCCTTCCAATAAAAAATATATACTTACTGTGGCAGTTTTGCACAGATCCATACAGCTATGGGTGCCTCCATCCGACGAAACTACACTTCTGCTACACTTCCCGAGTTACTCTTCCACACTGGAGTTCAGAGCATGCTAGATAGCTACTTAGCTCAGGTGGTCACCTCTTGTTTTCCATCTGTTATCCGCAAACAACTACTGGAACACGGCCATATGACCATGTGGGAACACTAACCATAACACTGTCAAGGTGTGTATCAATTTAACCATTTAACCGCTGATATGAAAGATAAGTTCCTTATGCTTCCAAATCCATACCAGGAGTGATGCGTGTTCAGACCGAGCGGTGAGGATCTTAACAAAACACTGCCTTTGTCCAATTACTCTAATGTGTAATGTAATGGAACTGAGAGTCATGATCATGGGCTAGCAGAACCTGTGATAGTAAGGGACAAGGGTTAATATAAAACCTTTCTTGGCAAGCAGGGCAGGATTGAGTCTAAAACAGTAAACAGTAGGCCCTAAGTGTGATGTGTGAGTCTGAATCAGTATCCAGGATCAGAACTATCCGTTTTAAACAATAAACTAAAATGGGCAAATACTTAGACCTATGTGACTGACAGGTGCCATACCGATCGCCAGGGGGCGCTAAGTCCACATGTGGTCGCTGAAACTCATTTCATCAAGCACAGTTAGTCCCATCCTTCCCCATACTGCAGTTGATACGTGGGGCCAATACATCTCTCTCGCTCTTCCTGCATTGTTTATTAACAGTTCGATGTTTTTATTTTGAGATAGTAACTTTTTTTCATGGTGTTATTTACCATATTGTCCTTTCTTTGTGCTGTAATCTTCAGGGATTCAATTATGTCTATGGTCTATTCGACCTTATCTGGAAATGACCCATGTGGGTCCTTTGTATATTAATAATATTTACATGGGGGACTTTCCCCCAATACTTTTCGGGTAGTCGATATAAAACAAACAAAAAAATACACCGCTAAAGACCATGACACAACGAAACTATATTGATGACACGCAAGGTTGTGGGGATTTACTGTACAGTCCCAGTAACTCTTCAAACATGTTGAGCTTCTTTATAATATGTTTTATTTAGTTAAAACATATTTATGTATATTTAGTCGATAACTGTACTTCTACATGATTTCAGGCTAATGCATTCATATCTTCAGTAAATGGCATATAACAAAATAAATAACATATAGCCTTGGCCTACTAGTTTCTGTCATTTACAGAAGTCACTGTACATAATAATAATAATAATAATAATAATAATGTATAATAATAATAATAAATAATACCTATTATTTATTGACTTTATTGCACTTACATTTATGTTCACTGATGATGGTCGCCGTTTACCGTTAATACAGAGAGGATTGGGGGACTGGGTGGGCAGAGGAATGGGGTTTTAAGTAAGAGGCACGTTGTGAATTGTGTAAACAGCTCGGGGCAGTGGAAAAGTTCATGCCCGGGTCCCAGTAAGGAGAAACCGGCGGAGCACCAGGCCAGTGGACGGCCATTTAATCAATACGACCTGTAAGGGATTAGTGCGTTATTGCGCCTCACAAGGACCATTAATACATATATATGCCATTTAGCAGACGCTTTTATCCAAAGCGACATACGTGTATACAATTTACAGTGGTCCCGGGAATCAAACCCACTACTCTGGCGTTTCAAGCGCCATGTTCTACCAACTGAGGTACAAAGGATCAATTATCAAGTTCATGTTTTTGCCTCTTCTTTATATTCTCTAAAAGTTTGGCAAAAGAGAATCTGTTGGGGAGCATCGTATTCATACTAAATAATTTGTTATAGCCTATGTAATAGCCAAAGGCATTTCATATCAGTTACGCTCCCATACAAGTTTGTGTTGCTTGCATTTGTTTTTAGGCAAATTTTAAGAACAACGGATTCCCTTAATTGCATTAAATATATTCTGGATTTATTTTTTATTTTTTTTACTATTCTTGCTAAGGGGTAATACCTCTTGTAAATAGGCCTACTTTATTAATTCAAAATTGCTAGGTATGCATGAAGAAATACTAGGCTAAATACATATCAAAACGATAATATCACTTAGGCCTATATAGAATGACTGTAATTGTTTCGATATAATGCAAACCTGGTCGTCCATAAAGAATTTCTGGTGTGTTTTTTATTTTGAAGAGTGTCTCCCTGAGATCATTTTAGTTGAAAATGTTTTCTTTTGGTAATACAATTGGTTCTCTTAAAAAAAAAAAAAAATTTAACGGAATATCGTGGTGTCCACGTTTAGCCGCCTATAATATAGAGATGGTGAGAAGTATGAAGGCTATATAGGGGATAGATAAATACGATACAAGGGGTCTGAAGCATTTAGATACCTTCAACTTGATACAATCTGTTTGAATTTAATCAACTATGTATTCACTGAGCAAGTATATAGGAGCTTTCCCATGCAACAAAAACTAACGGTATGCCCAATATAGTTTATCTTGTCTAGCCTACATTACAATGCCCTTATCCCGTTAATATTCACACATTTTGACCACAAGAATGACACAATTAGCTGTCTGATCACGCCATTTGGTTCTTCTGTTCAATCTGCTTCTCACTTAGCGCTAACTTTCGAAACTTGACCCTTTCTCCGGCCAAACTAGCTTTAATTCTGCCTTAATGAGATCTCACATACCGCCCACTGAACGGAATGAGGAGCGCTCTGTGGAGCTTTGATGCGACCACGCGTGTTGATTGAGACTTTTAACTAACATACCGCCTTAATAAAGCTTCGCAATAAGATGCTAAACAGCAGGAGACAAACACTAGGGATTATTTCCTCCTCTTAACGCGTATTTATTGCTTATTTGAAAACAGATGTTCGGCTGGAGATTTGAATGGACTCATTCACCCAAACGGAGGTGATGGAGTGTTTATTCTCCATTTATTTCGTAATGAATATCACAATGTCACATTCTAAGTGAAAACTCTTTCGAAACATTATTGTAATAGCCCAGTAATTCATGTGTTAATTAGGCCACATCATAGAATATGGAATTGAATAGGATCACTATGGTTCACACAATCGCCAACTGTCCTAATCATTAATAGCACATTAGTATGCTTAAATAAAAATCTAGGCCTGTAATCCCATACAGTAGTTAATTAATGTACAAAATACATTGATATTTATTATGTATCATTCCACCTGGTGGTCTCAACAATGTGTTTGCTCGTGTATGGAAATATTCTGCAATAACTAAATCGAGTCCATAATCTGATTTTGTACGTGAGCAATCAGCGTGCTCACTGCTGAAGTCCTGTCTTTGTCGGAGTGGGCTGGGAGTTACACCTCCTCTCGTTTTTCTAAAGACGTGTGTGTGGCCAGGAGCCCGATCCAGTGCTGCTCACTCTGCACTGCCTGACCTACAATTGGACAGCTCGGATTCTCTTTGGGAGGAGCATACTGGCAGCAAAAAGGGGGAAAGAAGTTAACAGCGCAAAAGTATTCTGTAGTGACGGATGCCCAAAGTTCATACGTTTTTCAATGCGCGCCTCAGCACACTGAGATGGAAACCGCTTAAATCCTATTAAGACCTGGTACATTGCATTCCTGATATTATTATTTGTCAAGTGACAAGACAGGAACTCCTGCTTTGAGCGCCTCAACTTTTCAGAAAGAAAAAGTGGAGCTCTCCGTCTGCATACTTTGGGAAGTTCGTTTTAGGCAGGAGCATAGTTGAGCTGTGGGGAGAAGACATGCAGGCGCGCTACTCCGTCTCGAGCCCCAACTCTCTGGGCGTCGTGCCTTACATTAGTAGCGACCAAAGCTACTACCGGGCCGCCGCCGGTGGAGGATACACCGGGATGCCGGCCCCTATGAGTATGTACTCTCACGCGGCCCACGATCAGTACCCGGCCAGCATGGCGCGAGCCTATGGACCGTATACCCCGCAGCCCCAGCCGAAGGATATGGTGAAACCCCCGTACAGTTACATTGCGCTCATTACTATGGCTATCCAGAACTCGCCTGACAAGAAGGTGACCCTGAACGGGATTTATCAGTTTATCATGGAGAGGTTCCCGTTCTACCGAGACAACAAACAGGGCTGGCAGAACAGCATCAGGCACAATCTCTCTCTCAACGAGTGTTTTGTCAAAGTTCCCCGTGATGACAAAAAGCCTGGCAAGGGGAGCTACTGGACCCTGGACCCGGACTCATACAACATGTTCGAGAACGGCAGCTTCTTGAGGAGGAGGCGACGGTTCAAGAAGAAAGACGCAATGAAAGACAAGGATGACCGGGGTGCTAAGGAGACGCCGTCTAGACAGGGCCGGGACACGGAGCAGCCCGTGCAGGGCTCCCAGCCAGTCCGGATCCAGGATATTAAGACAGAGAACGGGAACGCGACACCCCCACAGGCCGCCTCGCCCTCCCTGAGCACTGTGCCCAAAGTCGAGAGTCCCGACAGCAGCAGCAGCAGCATGTCCAGCAACGGCAGCCCCCACAGCATCCCGTCCAACAGGTCCATCGGCATGGAGAGCTCCGAGCAGCAGCAGCAGCAGCATCACCAGCACAGCCAGGCCCAGGGCTTCAGTGTGGACAACATCATGACTTCCCTCCGGGGGTCCCCACAGGATGCCACAGAGCTTGCCCCGTCCCTCATCGCCTCGTCCAGGACAGGTATAACACCGTCTTTGTCCCTGAACTATTCACCGAACCAGACGTCAGTCTATAGCTCACCCTGTAACCAAAACTCTATCTCCACTACCTCGAATGCTAGCTACCATTGTAATATGCAAGCCATGAGTTTATACGCCGGGGATAGATCTAGCCACCTAGCTCCGACTACCACCGTGGATGAAACGTTGCCAGATTACTCCATCACGACCACCTCCTCCCCTCTGGCCCACGGCAATCTAAACACTGGGCAGGAGGGCCACCATCCCCACCAAGGGCGGCTTCCCTCATGGTACCTCAACCAGGCAGGGGACCTGGGCCACATCGGGGCGACCTACCCAGCCCAGCAGCAGAACTTCCACTCCGTGCGTGAGATGTTCGAATCTCAAAGAATTGGCTTGAATAATTCTCCAGTGAACGGGAATAACAGCTGTCAAATGTCCTTTCCCCCTAGCCAATCCATCTATCGCACGTCAGGAGCTTTCGTCTATGACTGCAGCAAGTTCTGACCAAATTCTTTTTCATTGTATTGATCTTCTTCATAAAAAATATCGTGAGTCGTTTTACCCACCACCTGCCACGACGATGGACTAAAACGAAACAGAACACAAATAATGGACAGATTAAAAAAGACATGATCTTGGTTTGTAAAGAACAGTGTTACGGCTAATAACACGTAAGTCTCTTCTCGCTTTTGTGACATGTTTTAAAGATAAGAATATGCCAGTCTTTCATGGACATATTATTACGTGTAAATTGCATATAGTAATTTATTTCTAAACTGCCGGATATTATGGACCAAACACCAAAAAAGTGTTTCTAAATTGAAATGCCTTAATTGTCCAAATATGTTCCATTATAAAAAGCGGAACTTGTATATCGTCGTACTCTTTCAAAGTTTCTTCTTTTGTTGAAAAGTATTCTGAAGGAATTGCATTGTTTGTTTAATAAATTGCCATTTTATTTGAGTTAAAGCTGCGCCTGATTTCTTATAGACTATATGGCATTCTCAACACTGATATTTTTTTGACAGTTTGTGTAATTTAACCAGACCTTATTTCTCACAGACTTTTAAGCTGTAAGCTATTTTTCATCCTGTTTCAAACCTATCGACGTGGGATCACTGGCAGCGATTGATAAATCAGATTTTAAATCACAGCCTTTTTTTTGACAGGTTAGGTTACCATTCTCACTATACATTTTCACAGACAATGTATAATTGTAATCACAGAGTTTGGTCAGTTCGTTTAGGCTTGTCAACAAAATCGAGGTCGATTTGAAGAATTAATAATTACCCAAATTAGCATGGAATCTTTCTAGAATAGGAAAACATTTATTTCCAAAACGTTGAATTTCAACGCAACTCGATCGAGTCAGTTTTTGTTATGATGACCAAAAAACAATTGAATGTTATGTGCGTAGAAATTCTCCAAGATGTCAACTGCATAAACAAACAGACATATTTATCATATGTGTTGATGATGACTTGAAGTGGCAGTGCATTTAGATGATTGTTTTGCTTCATATTTAAAGTGACACAGCTCTTCTCTTGTCAGACACGGACGATCTGTCA
Organism: Salmo salar; assembly: GCF_965601325.2. Taxonomy (NCBI): domain Eukaryota; kingdom Metazoa; phylum Chordata; class Actinopteri; order Salmoniformes; family Salmonidae; genus Salmo; species Salmo salar. The sequence continues at coordinate 32,133,335 of NC_138293.1, forward strand.
ACATCTTGACCTGGGGGCCTCTGGCCTCATAACAGTTCATCGATGCAGGCTAGTAGTCCACACAGCAAAACTGACTTGTTTTGAATAGCCACGTGTGTTTACAGTCACATTCCAACGCTTAATTAATATCATACCACGCATGCCAAAGCTAGTCCTTGTAGGCACACGATGGTTTGGGGACTGCGACCTATAAAGATGACTCCAACTTGAACATTTATCTCCATTAGGAGATGAGAGCCAAACTCATCCTAAAGCGCGTGCGCAAGGTATTGTTTCCTATGTGGCTTTTGTTTTGTATTTATAGTTAAACAAATCACAAGGGTCTCACCTAATTTGAATCTTCTTTAAAAATGGAGAAATTCGTAAATAGGCCTATTTTAATTGTCAGGTAAATTATTATTATATATATTTTTTTTTTCAGACAGCCGGTTTGCCTCGACTGGTTAATGAAGGGACATATTTTCCTTGTTGTCACATTTTCAAATGACAGAAACATGTTCCACTGCCTAAATTTAGACCCTTGGGAACAGCATGATATGATGCATGGTTGAAGTAAATTCGATTCATTTGTTGAATTCGACATGAGGAGAAACATGTTGTGCATAAATCCATGTATTTCTCTTAGACTTTTATCCCACCATTTGAATACTGTTATAAATTACATCTTCAGTTTATTACGGTTTTGCAAATGATTATGCCAGTGCGACGGTAGGCCTGTGCGTAAAGTAGGCCTATGCGTAAACAAGGGCTACTCTGCGTAAAGTGTTTGCCTATTCTCAAATTCCAGGAATAAAAAGATCTCCACTAATAATAATATTAATCATGATAATTATAATATTACTATTATTTTGGTAATCCTTTTGCACACTATTTTCAATTGCCAAAACAACTAATGCTAAAGGCTACCAGAGCGCAACGGATGTTTTCAAAGTTCAAGCATGTATTAGATATTTTTGGTTAATGTGGTTGATTTAGCTACTAATTGCCTAGATAGGGTCAACAAAGCGCTTTAAATTTGCTTAGAATTTCCACGGCTATAGGTTATGTTAAGCGCAAAGTTAACAGTCAATTATTTGACTGTTAACTTTGCGTTAGTCTAATACTAATGTAATAGCGTTGGTTGACTTGATGTTATGTTCAAGCGGATGAGGGGTAACTATTATCAAGGAGGCCCTTGGGGCTAGAGGGTCAAACGGGATATGATCATATGAGCATGGCAGCGTGTCGTGTATCCTCTGGGCACAACCATAGGCCTGGAGGTTGCAATAAATGGAACAATGTACGTCTATACGCCGTATGACTAGTCTAACTGATCGTGTGGGCTGATAACAACATTACCTTGACAAAAAAAAGGTATAGGCTAGCTATAGATATTTCCTTTTACAATATAAACAACTTCAACAAAAGCATCAAAACAAAACTCATAATAATAGCGAGACCTATACCCAGTAAACACGCACTCCATTGGCCGACGTATCAAGTTGCGTATGGGAATGCAGTTTGGATAGCGTTTTCACATTTGGAAGACGTCGACGAAACACCAGAATATAATCTTGATGTCTGGCCAACGTATAAACGATGTAGAACTGCAGAATTTAGAATGTAGGCATCTGCAAGAAGTCTTGCCAATGAGCAAACGGTATGTAAACGGTATCTTCCCGATGTATCCTGTATACATCGTGTCTACATAGAATAGATTATGAATCACACAGCAGCAACAATAACGTTGACAACAGAATCACAATGCAGTACAAAAATCAACTGTTTAGCAAAAATAATAGTGTTTAATTGAGCAACGCTTTGGCCTAGAAAAACGGAATGAAATGCAGCTCTGTAGGCCCCATTATCTCCCACCGTCGAATAGCTGTAATCAGCCTCATAAAACTTAAAGTCATTACATCCTTTCCCAAGTTATAAACAAACGTCGTGTTAGTCCCAAGATTGATGGCACCCTTACAGAACGGGCCAGGTCAGGAAGGAATAAAATTCAATCAGAGCGCTGGAATCATTTTTCATGGGACGGAAAAGGCAGAGAGGGAGACGGGGGTCAATGGGGAGGATGTCGGCCGCCGGAGCACCATCAACAATACAGCAGGAGAAAGCAAGGCATGGCAGGAGAAAGAGAGTGTGCTGTGTGTGTACTCAGGAACACTCCTGACTCCACAATTTAGGATTTCTTTCCACTCTTGGACCCCACTGCGCAGTTGGAACGTGAACTGCGACGAATGCTACCACAAATATCCTAGAGCTGGAGAAATGAAATAACAAAGTGTGCCATAAAAATATTTGTGCCCAGTTCCTAAAAGTAGCAACAGAATAGCATGCACATCGGTTGCCCTCAAATCATTATCCTTATTAACATGTCCTGAGTTGGTGCCCAGTTGGGCACACTTTATTTTGTTCATTTGTATAGGGCAACCGTTAAAATAAATCAGTTTTTAAAATGCATAATGATAATACCATTTATCAATATCATTATTAATACTATGATCCATATTTATATTAATATTATTTGTGTTATTATTATTATTCAATCGCTATTGTACACAGATTATTATCCGTAGTTTTTTCTTCTTCTTGTTACTACTTACTAAAACACACTAGGCTACTAATTTAGCCTATAGGTATACCGCACTACTACAACAGATTGACCTACTACCGCTAATACTACTCCTGCTACTGCTACTACTGCTACTACTACTACTACAACTACTACTACTACTACTACCACCAGTACTACTATAGGCCTACTTGTACTATTATATGAGATAGGACTATATATATATATCGATGTTATTACTTGTGTGTGTGTGTGTGACTAAGAGTTGTACATTAAGTACGCCTATGTTCATTTCTTTACAGATAACAATCCCGTTTTATTCCTTATAAGGTTTCTAAGAAAACGTATTGATTTTGACATGGCCTAAAGTTAGGCCTATTGATTTGAAAGCCTACACGTGTAATGCTATATAGGGGATTCCACATTGTACATTTGGCAAAACTTTGTTTATTTGGACACTTTTTCCCCACTGATTTCACTATCCCCTCAATATTCTCCCCTTTTCCTGAAACGTTCCGCTACATTCCTGAAATGCAGAGCTTCACATGCGCATCAGCACGCATCCTTCCCTTCTCACACTCTCTCCCACATCTCTTTGGGTCAAATACCAAAAACAAAAGTGACTGTGTTCTACATTCTTTTTATATTTAGCTCGTTAAAACAACACAATTTCAATATCCGTTTTAATTGAACAGAAGTTGACTACAAATAGAGAATATCTTTCTGGTGAGCGTTTGGACAGTAGGCTATTTAAAATACATGTTTAGATACATATATTAAAATGCATTATCCCTATGTGAACTTCCGCTCCTTTGTTGATCTCCTGATGATTGAGTGATACATTACCAATGCGTACTTTCCTATCAGCTATATATTTATATTTTCCTCACACACAAGCATCACTCAGTGGAAAATACCTACAATTTTATATCAGCATCTTAACAATGCCATCTGTGCCATATGTTGCCTTGGCTATAAAGGTAAAATCATATCCAGTGACGTAATTTATTTCGAATTGTAACTACTTTGTAGAGATTTGCTTAACTTCGATGCCATTTTCAGTGAAATATCAGAAAGAGACACACTGACACCAGGAAGTTTTAACGAGGATTTAAAGACATGGGGGTCAAAGTTCAACGACAAATAATTCGTCAATCACCAACTGATAAACAGAATTGAATATGTCCATTTGTGCAGCAGACTAACAAGAACGTGTAAGGCCATTTAACTAAATTAGTGACAAACGATAAGAACTCATTTCGTTTTTCAAAAAGATGTTTTTTTCAAACCAAGTTAATTGAGTAGTCCTATACTTTTCCGGTATTTGTGTACCGGAAAAGTATAGGAACAACAGTCGGATCACCGCGCGTGCTGTATACACTGTCTTCTGCTGTCTCATGCCAAAGCCTGGGGCCCAGAGATCTCAACTCCACTGACCCGCGAGCCAAGGAGAGAGAGAGGAAAGATCAGCTCGCTCAGTGTTAACCATAGTTCGATTCTCTAATACCAATTTACAATTCCTCAAATAGCTTATTCTACACACTATCCTAAATACAATATTTAAAGATGGCACTAAAATAAAAAAATGAACGATATTTTAAAAAAAATATATAGAAAGTATAGCCTATGCGCGAATTGGAATACCGTAGCCCTAACGCACAGCGATCAAATAAAAATACATCTTAATCAACATTATATTAGCTGATAACAACCACCCAAAATAAACAGATGGTCTAATTAATTATGAATACCACATCATATGCTACAATAACAACGGTTAATAATGATAGCTATTATGACAGATTTTTTTAACATTGACAAACGTCTGAGATTAAAACATATCAAATGTATTGGATTTCACTAATAAACGAGAAGGTGCAATAAGCCTACCAGTTGGCCTATTAGTTTAGTTTTTTGTTGTTGCTTATTCTGTGTAAAGTAGCCAAGCATATTTGATTGAATCAAACCGATAGCATTTCCAAACAGCGTCGTGGTTCTACTGTAAATGGAACAAATAGGTGAGAGGAGACTCGTTTAACAGCAGTCCTTCAGTTTTACCATGCCCCTGAAACAGTGGTGTCACGCACGCGTCACCCTGGACTGTGCGCACTTTTTCAGAATAAGTCAACTCATGTTCGTTTCCATTTTACCCCGAGAAGGGGGGGCAGGGGTGAGGGGAGAGAGGGCACACCGTGGAGAGGGACACAACGCGGCGGCCCACTACGGCCCCGGGGACTGTGCACCTGTATGGCTGGGTGACCAGCTCAGTCAGCTCAATGGAAAACCGCTGTGTTTCAGCTCACAGTTGGTTACAAGGCTCGACCTCAAAGCGCCATCTGTTTCTAATTAAGAGTCCACATAGACGCAGGCTCTGTTTGACAGTCAAACTAGTGAAAGGCTCGAGGTCCAACACTTGTCTTTTAGAAGAAAAAAGAAAACCCCATGGACGCCATTGCCTCTTCTCTGAAACCCACATTGTCAAAGGCAAATCCTTAAATAGTCCACCAGCTTTTCTCAGGTGAACTATTTACGTAAAAACACACAATGGCCTATACCACAATATTTCTATAGGTCATTTTATAATACACAAATATTTTCAAGTTGGACACCCTGTACACATAGCTGACCGTATATTAGAACCGCGTGCTTTCAAGGGCCAAATCAAGAAAAATGGTACATTCAAGATTTTACTCTGCAGCACGGTTATGGCAAAAGTCTTGAAATCGCGTGGTTATTAATCCAGACGTTTTGCACAGAAAAACGTTTAATATTAAACACACCCAAGCGCGCGCTCCAGCAGTTTTGGAACGCAGAGCAAAAGGGTGGAATAAAGGACTAGTGTGATTTCAGACCAAGGGGAAACGTCTGTGCCCGACGACCTACGGATAACCCGAGAAGCCTGGCAAGGAACGCATAAACTACACACTTTAAATTGTACATTAAACCTACCTCGCCTGCTCTACTCCGCTCGGCCTTGTGTGGAGACTGGAGACTTAAGGCTAATTATAGCCGGGTTTTTTTTTTTTACACACCGTGCTAGGCCCTGAATGTCTCGATTCTGCCCGTGTGACATACAGGATTTTATTGTCTCCAGTTGAAATTTACGATGATATTTTAAATGCCTCATACCAGACGTGTTTGAGTATAGTCATATTTTTCTGTTTTAATTATGCAACCAGGAGGAACACATGATTACTCGCTACAGCTGTAGGCCTAAGTGATAAAATAATAACGACACGTTTTATTTCTATTGCATTTTATTTGGATTGTGTTTATATCCTTATATCATGTTTCCCCTCGTTATAACAAAGGTTGCCTATTTCAAATTGACATCCACTCATTACATTCATGGACATTTGTATCAAACAGAGAAATAGGAAATTGTTCTTTGTGTATGAAATGTCAAGTTGTGTTGAATTATAATTTCTGGATCTGAGGTTCAACCAGTAGGCTAACATTGAGTCTGGCGCATTCCATGAGCAGGTATGAAGGCAAAACAACATTTACTTCAGATATGCATACATCTAGGCTTATATTTCTAACAACAGGCCAATTATTCATATTGTGTAATTACACATGACGACACAATAATTATTACAATATGGTAATAATGACAAATTATTACGTATATGCCTACTTCGTATAGAAGTTTAAATAATGGAAACCAAATGTAAATTCATTTAAAAAATAAGCCTAGGCCTATATAATAAAATATAAATAGCCCATTGTTATTTGACCCGATAGCCTGTCATCTGATGTCAAACTGAAAAAAAGAACTGAAAAAAGAACAACAAACAGCTGTTTATCTAGTGTAGAAAATAAACGAAAATAATGAAATCAAGTTGAACAGTGTCTCTATACGTCCATATATAGCACCTTGCTTTCTAGCAATGAAGCACACACATTGGACGAACTTGAACCCGTGAGCATGTGACATGATACATCAAAGTGGCCTGCTTTTTGAGGGACAGTAGCAGTTGTCTGTCTTTCGCGGGTCTCGCCCCATTTTACGGTCCTAGGCAGCCACTAGAACCACGTCAACAGCAGACTACACGGTCGTTTGTGATTGTCTGGCTCTTTTTTTTTTCAAGGGATTGTTCGAATTTTGAGTCCTTATTTGACGTATTTTTAAGTGTCGTCTATGATGAGAGATTAAATATGGGGATAACACTAATGGTCAAAATATTTCATAATTGAAGTCAAAAGGTGTGCTCTTATTCTTTGCTCTCAACAGAATAAGTGGAGGGTCTTTATTAGTCAACATTGTAATATACATTTTTGCTGTATGCTATTTTAGAATGATCAAAAAATAGGTTTTAGTCAGTTTTATTCACCATTTCAAAAATTCCCATTATCATGTTCATGAACTCCCAGCACTTGCAGTGGTGATATCCCTGTCACTCAACACACACACACACACACACACACACACACACACACACACACACACACACACACACACACACACACACACACACACACACACACACACACACACACACACACACACACACACACACACACACACACACACACACACCACCATCTTGGCTTCTTATCTCCAGACAGTGCACAGTGTTCTCCCCCTGTTGCTCACACCTTATAGCTCCAGAGTGGTGTAATGTCATCAGAGCAGATACGCAGGGTGTGCAGGGGCAAGCTGTCACCCATCACAACACAGGGGCCGGCAGGCAGGCCAACACAGCCCCGCTGAGGTCAGAATGGAGTGGGCCGCACAGAAACCGATAAAGAGAGATGGAGAGAGAGAGAGAGAAAGAGAGAGGGATGGACAGTCAACAAAATTAATCATAATAAATAGTGGAAAGAGGGATGAGGTGAGGGAGAAATAATGGAAATGAAATATTCTCTCTTTCTTTCTCATAAATACCTCGTGTGTTTATGCACACTGTTTCGCAAGGAACAGTGTCACTCTATGTTCATGAGTATGTATATTTGTGCGTAGATGTGCGCATGTATGTGAGTGTGTGCGGACGTGCATGTGAATGCATATGTGTGTGTTTGTGTGTGTGTCGGGGCAGAATAGCAGTAAGTAAAGGCTATACAGTCCCATTGGTCATCAATCCGAGGCAGCAGTGTCACTTCGGCCCTGACCGCCGTGCCAGCACCAAAAGATAATGAAATGAGGGGGCTTGTGTACATTCTGTTCCTGTCGTGATTTGGGCTGTGCAGAGAAATCCACTGAGAATGAGTCTCAGACCATCAAAACAGTCTGTAAGCAGTCCGCAACTTGAACAGGGCCACTTCCTCTGTTTCTCTCTCCCCAGTCACCATTCTCTTTCCCTTTCTCTCTGCCAGTTTCCCACTAGCTACAAAGAGGTATAGCTGGCATTTTAAACTGGGTGGTTTGAGCCCTGAATGTTGATTGGCTGAAAGCCGTGGTATATCAGACTGTATATCATGGGTATGACACATTTTTTAACATTTTTTTACTGTTCTAATCATGTTGGTAACCAGTTTATAATAGCAATAAGGCACCTCAGGGGTTTGTGGTATATGAACAATATACCACTGCTAAGGGCTGTGTCCAGGCACTCCGTGTTAGGACAGCCCTTAGCCGTGGTATATTTGCCGTATACCACACCTCCTCGGGCCTTATTGCTTAAATATCACATGCATCTCAAGCTAAAAAAATTGCAGAAGAAATCGTCATTTTTTTTGTTGCTATTCTACAACATTGAGCAAATCATTCATTCTACCAATAGCCATGAAGTCAGGAGAAAAATAAAGATATTGCTTAATTTCTTACAATTACATGAATGCATACTTTTTCCTGGTGTCTACTGCTGAAGACGAAGTGTTAATCATTTCAGAGGTGGTGATGATAGTCATGCAGAGGAAGCCAGAATATGACTGTGTGATGGGTAATGGAACTGAACTGAGGAAAGCAGAACGGCAAACAGGATAGTGGATACAGATGATGTCACCAAATAGATAACCACTGTACTGCAGACAGAAGCCAATGTTTCCCCCTCCCTCCCTGCCTACAAGGGTTCCTAACAACCATTGTAGTGTGTGTGTGTGTCCGTTAGTGTGTGTGTGTGTGTGTGCCAGAGAGAGAAAAGGAGAGAGCTTTGTTCTAGTGACAGCCTTGCGCTCAAGCATACTCCATGTTTCCACTTAGATTATGATCAGTCCCTGTAACCAGAATAGCAGGAAGCAGGGGTTTACCTTCTGAAGCAGAGTGCTGTAAACACACACACACACACCTACAAGGGTACGGGAACACACATACACACATACACATGCAGGAATGCACACACAAACACACACACGGACACAAACACATTGACACACACACACACCGCATTGACATGGAGGATTACTATGCCGGGGGGTTCGAGGTTAAAAACGTACATGGAAACCCAAGCCGGTGAAAAGAATAACATTCACTAAACCCACAACTATTAGAATATTCCACTGACTAAGAACACTGAAGCAGATGCATGTTTCAAATAATTCAACAGGAGTTGACAGCACATAATCATCATACGGATCCTATTTAGTCTATAGCGCTAACCTCAACTCACCACATATCCTGTTTTATCAATGTAATCTGCACGTAGTAGGAGAATGTAATAATCATATGCCAATAAAATAAATTGCAATGTACATTGAAATGTAAAAAAAATACATATAAATATAAACATTTGGCAGTGCTTAGGCCTAAAGCGTGTTTCTTTTTTAGTATAATATTATTTAAAAAGTATTAGAAAACGGTTACAAACCAAAAGTGAATGGTCCTACTTCTATATACTATTCATTTGTTTGCTCTATAACCTGTTAGTTCATATGCCTTGCGACCGTGATATATAGGCCTAACACCGAGACAATAAGAAGACACAGTAAATTCAACCACAACTTTGTTTCATCACAAAACCGGAGAGCCACCTCTGTCCGGTGAAGTGCACAGAAAGTTACTGCAAGTCGCAAAGATAACAGGAGCTGCCTTCACTATTCCAGCACCATTTCAACTTCAACATTTCAGAATCATCAAATCACCTATGCTTAGTCTAATACAGTGACAACTAAAAGAAGCCAAAAACAATTTAGTCCAATCGATGTTAGCTAAATATGATGTGGCTGTCTGTCCATGGTTCTGATTTCTCTCTCTCTCTCTGTGTGTGTGTATGTGTTTGTATGCATGTGTTTGTGCAAGTAGAAAAAACATGCTGACTCACCCTACTTGTAGAGAAACCCCAAATCCATCCTCCTCTCTTTCACGTTGACGAAACGGTCTATGACTCTGTCATACAGTACACGCTTAATTTTTTTGTTGTCCTTGGTTACCTGGCTAAAATGCTTACTCACTAGCCTAACTTGCTTTCATGGTACACGATGAGCCAACTGGTTAACTTTAGCCTTCTACATCTAGCTACATATAGAACTTCCATCCTCTCAGGCCAGGGGCACATCAATGTATGAATTAATGGTTGGATCAGAATCGCCGATATAATCATTGGCAAGTACAGAGAATTAAGTAAAACCACAAGTCCAAATCCCTATCTCCATCCATGGCTAATTTGGGAAAGGGCCAATTTTAGCAAGCTAGCTAGCCACCGGAGGACAACAACACAATGAGATGCAACAATTCAAGTTCTTTCTGTCAATGACGTTTGGCTCTCGATGTGATGTGATTGGAGTGAAGCCAAATCCAAACTGGCCTCTCTTGATACTTTTTTTTGGTGCGCCAGGACCATTCACAGTGGCGCTCAGTCAGTTTAGTTCACCAATGTTTTTTATCAAGGGAGGCCAAATGCTCGCTGGCTTTCTTTGCATTCAATGCTACGGGCGGCAACAAAGTCATAGTCTTTTTGACCAGACAGCTGCAGATAGATAGCCTACACATACAGTGACAGAGGGGTGCTTTTTCGCTCGCTCGGATGCTTTCTCCGGTGAGATACATTCAGCCTTTCGCGAATTGAAGGACAATTATGAAACACAGAGAGACAAAATATAAATTATTTTATGTTTCTATCTTTTTTTAGTGGTAAATGTTTTGGGGGACCCTGGATTCCCTTGACATCTATGAATACACCCCACTGATAACCGCTGGACAATCTGCCCTTTGACCTCTGTTCAATAGAAAGCAGAGCGCCTTCCCGATGGGACATTTCAACACCTTGTTGTTTACACTCAAGTCAGTTAACAAATTTTCTCTAAGTCCTCCTTCTCTCGCTTGACTGCTTTGGAAAGCGCTGTCAAGAATCAGTGAGAGGGAGAGCTAGCTGCTGACGCGAACAGAAAAAGAACAGAAAGAAGGTGAGAAAAAGGGAGGATGTAAGAATGTGTATTTAATATGTGTGTATGTGTGTGTATGTTTAAGCGATGGACGGATAGGGCAAAGAAGAGAGAGATGGAGGGAGGGAGGGGTGGACTGGCATCTTACTCTAACAGGCAATTGAAAATGTGCGGTCGAGTCCTCCTCACTATTTGTTTTAACGTCCAATTGTTACGATTAGGAGGAAAGCTCTTTCAACTTCCCCTCCCCAGCGCTGGCCTTGACAAAGAGAGTGCAACTTAAGACAGCAGAGTTATAAATTAGCTGTCTGTGTGCCAGAGGCGAAGGGTATAGGAGGAGGTAGGAGCACACATACAACTATACATCATTATCATTAACAAGCTCTCACAGTCTCACTGCAGAATCCGACGTTTGTCCATAAACGTAACATTTTGAAGGTTCATTTTAGTTCATTTTAGTTAGTTAAGTTAAGGGTTAAGGTTTGGGATAGGGTTTAAACAAAAACAACTCCACGCTTAAGGATAGGGCATTCATTCTGAATGGTTAAGGTAAGGGTTTACACTTGGTATAGGATAAAAAACAAAAAAATAGGAATGAGTGCCTGGGATTGAATACGTGACCCTCGGAGATGCAGCTCACGGTTTACGCCTATCCGCCACCCCTGTCCGCAACGCCCTAGCAAACCACAAGCCTACTTGATGGTCATAGTGCTCACCTTTGCCCCTAGTGGCTGGTTATGAAGTCATCTCCCGATGTCCTGCTTACCTGGACGGACCTCGAATTTCGCGGTGGATCTTGAGCGACCTGACTTCATTATACACTAGCAGATATTGGAGACTGAGTTCAACTTCTCTAGTTCAGTTCTCTATGAACCCGATGGCTTCAGTAAGTAGATCTTAATAGCTCTAGCGGCAGAAATATGAATTGGTCTTCCCACGGATTATCTTTTTGGCAAAGGCGCCGGTAGTGTTCGGGGGAAGAAATATGCGGACGTTTTCAAAAGTGTAGTGTTTTTTCAGTTTTGGGCAAATGGCCCATCTTGACTAGGTTCACTTTAAAACCTGTGGTATTAATGTTAATTCAGGCATTATTTGGACTATAGAGTCAGCCCGCTGCCAAAAATATGGCAGCCCATGTGAGAATGTAAAATGTGGTTCACAGTCACACAACAATGTTGGAAGAAGATAAGAACATACTGTACATTTGACTCACCCCCATATATGACATGTGGTTCTCACAACAACATGGGAATCAGATTAGAGCATAATGCAGTTCTGTAACTCCAGCAGAAACACACGTGAATACCGCATCTTGACCTGACCCGTCTAGGGCTGTACAATGACAGGTACATACTGTGGTGTGACTGATTATAACTCATGCCCAGTAGGTGTGCAGGCGTGAGGTCCTCTGTCTGTCTGTCTGTCTATATGCCTGTGTCTCTGTGTGTGTGTGTGTGTGTGTGTGTGGTGTGTGTGTGTGTGTGTGTGTGTGTGTGTGTGTGTGTGTGTGTGTGTGTGTGTGTGTGTGTGTGTGTGTGTGTGTGTGTGTGTGTGTGTGTGTGTGTGTGTGTGTGTGTGTGTTGGGGACGACAGATGGTGTTTGTGTGTGATGGCCAGCATCAGTGATTCCTCCTCCAGATATCCCCAGATCGGTGGTTCATATCTCTGCTCCATCTCAGGCTCTCTGCTCATATAAACATCCCCGGTCCATGGCCCCTCTGATGTTTTCACCATTGTGTTTACACTGACAAGTCATGCAAATATGTGAACTTTTGGACAAAGAAGGAGAAAAGGCCAGACAACGCACATTAGAATGACTCACGGACAGAACTAAATGAATGCACATAATTACAATAATGCATCTAAAATAATTAAGTGCATTTCAGAGGGTACAATGTATGAAATACAGCTCTGGCAGTGCTGTAGGCTACATGACGGTTCCAGGAAAACATACTTGAGAAAGATTTAAAAAAGAATACGCTTTAGATATCTTCTCAGATAGCGATACAAAAGACATTGACTATCACACCACACATTAGCATCATCATTCTCTGTTGCATGCGTTCGTTTAATCCTGCGCCAATGTCGACACACACTGTGTTTCACATGTGCTGACTGAACCTGAAACACACACAGTTTACCACCAGCTCCCCATAGAGCTCCCAGAACAACACCACACACACACACACACACACACACACACACACACACACACACACACACACACACACACACACACACACACACACACACACACACACACACACACACACACACACACCCCTCTGGTCCTCGCACTGTAGTCCGCACTCAGTGGGAAACATATATAATTACACTGATTCAGCATTTACAAGCGATGAACCAGAAGTCACGAGAAGGGAGTTCAAGCAAAGTGGAACAGTCCACCTCCCACTCTCTCTCTGGGTAGCCTACACTTCGGGTTCTTCGGCCCTTTTTGGTTCCACATACAACCCTTTTGGGTTCCATGTAGAACCCCCTCTGGAAAGGGTCCTACATGGAACCCAAATGGGTTCCACCTGGAACCAAAAATTGTTCTTCAAAGGGTTCTCCTATGGGGACAGCCATAAAACCCTTTTAGGTTCTACTGGCATGGAATGGAACCTGGTAAGCAACGCAGCCAATGAGAAGTAGCATACAGTTTAGTAAATGGAGCCAAGGCCATTGGGATTAGCTCCAAATTTGACAATATATTTTTTTAAATCGAAATGCACATATTCAATCATACAGAACCTCCATTAAACTCCCCTGTAATAGGTTCCGAGATCAAAGCGTTGCACACCCCCCAAAATTCTCCCTTTTCCACCGTCTGTTTTTCAGCTGTCACGCTGAAAAGAGGGAAAAAAACCCTGGACTTCAAAGCAGAGACGGTGAAAGTAATTGTCCCTTATCTTAATTGACTGTTGGGGGGTGGGCGAGGGTGGATCAGGCAGTGGGACGAGTATTCAGCCTGGCACGCACGCACACACACACACACACACGCACACACACACACACACACACACACACACACACACACACACACACACACACACACACAACACTAGGGGGCAAGGTCTCTGTGGCCCTTTGGAGCTCCTCTGGCTTTCTAATCTCCTGCAGCCCCAGACACATCATTGGCCAGTGATTAATGATGACCTAATGTTTTGTTTACTTCATGCTCATAACGGGGGATAGATTGCATAGAGTGTGCCATATGGGGAAACATGAAAGAGTTCCTTCGGCTCGGGCTGCAGGGCTTCGCACTCACTCACTCACTCACTCTCTCTCTCTCACACAAACACACGCATGCACACATGCATGCACGCGCGCATGCACGCACGCACGCACGCACGCACGCACGCACACGCACACGCACACGCACACACACACACACACACACACACACACACACACACACACACACACACACAGAGAGAGAGAAGTAAACAGCTCTGCTGCTTTGTTCTATAACTGTCTGATTGGACGCCATAGAACGGACGTCAAGTCAAAAAACAATGCAGAGGTCACGGACTTGATTTGCGCTTGGTAAAGAAGACAAACGATCCTCATCTGGATAAGACGACTTTTGCTTCTCAACAACTGGCCTCCATAAGAGGGGACGTTTGCTGATGTGATCTGAAATCTCTGCGACAGACGACAATAATTGATCATTATTGTAGGGTCAAGAGTCCAGTATGTCGGTCCACTTTAAACATCACGACCCTTGTTTCTGGCTGTGGTTCTCTGGTACGTTGCAAAGCAATTGAGAGCGAATCAAGCCAGGCTGCCCTGACCTGTTGCGTACAGAAAATGCTGCCCCTGCTAAGGACAATAAACATGGTTACACATACCGTGAGACTTCATGGAGGTTTGTGAGCGAGCGTGTGAGTGTCTGCGTGAGCCAGTGAACGTGTATATCAGTGTGTGAATGTGTGTGTGTGTTTGTTAAAAGGCTCTGTTTCATTTTGGAAGGAGGTGTGTAGGGAAGATTTAATCTCACCAGGCACTCGATCTATACATAAAACACAGTCTAGCTTGAACCCTCTTTCTGTCCTTTCTGCATTTTTGCCATACCTCCCCTCTACATCTTCACCCCGGAAGGGGATACAAAAGCCACTATCAAAATTCTTAATTTTTTCTTGTGAAATGACAAATATTTTGGAAGCGTTGTTCGTGAGTGCTGGAGGAGGGTGAGGGTGAGGAAAAGAAAAAGGGGAGGAGGAGAAAGGAAGAAGGAGGAATGGAGGGGGCAGCAGAACCCTCATCTCTGCCAGCCTATGTGACGGTATACCCATGGTACATTTCACCTCCAGGGTCCTGATTCTGTTCTCTCAGGCCCACAGCAGGGAGACTGAGCGTGAATCTCAAAAGTCGTTCCTTGTTTCTAGGAGGCGAGGAGAGGACACAAGGAATCAAGGAAAGGCTTTTGAGATTCACCCAGAGCTGATGTCTGACTGTGGTTCCACTGGCTCACATTCTCCACCACTCTGTCCACAATAGACATATCTCAGGAGTCATTTTAGTAATCAATAACAGGAATGGTCATATGGTGATGGTTCTATTGTCCTCGTGTCACATTGCTGCTTTCAAAAAATGTTTTTTTTGAATGGAAATATTAATAATTACAAAATCACGTAGAGTCAATATTTTTGTTAAATAAATAGATGAAGACCAGTCCACAAAACAATAACACATTCCAGTGAAGCCATTCCTCACTGGTATAATCACAGGAATGCCAGATGAGGAAATTCACTAATTCAAGAGGTCCAGAAAGCTTTTCCTCTCACCAACAGATCCTGTCACTCTCCTCTCCGGGGCGGGGCTCCCACCCACACTTAGTCCCTGGAGCTGGCTGATACGGCTGCTGCCACTGTGGGAATAAGTTGGAGGTAGACCTGAGGTCACCATTCATATCAAAGAACAATTAAAGGGGAAATCTGGTATTCAAACTGATGTATAGTAAGCGACTTACAGTCACGCATGCATACATTTTTAAGTATAGGTGGTCCAGGGAATTGACCCCGCTATCAATCCCAGATTGCCCCTTTAAATATCAGGAAAGGACAAACACAGAGGGTTCAACTAAAGAGGTCGAGAGACGCTGCTGCATCTCTGATAAGAGCTATGGCAACGCTTCAAAATATTTCTGCATCCGCCCGCAAGGAAGGGTTATTCTACACACTGGGTGAAGCAGTGGTTTGGAATATAGGGTGGATAGGGAACAAGAGGTATCAGTGAAGTGGTGGAGATAGAGAACAGGGAGAGAGGAAGCGTTGTTCTTACAAAAGCAAATGGTCAAACCATTGTGGGTACCCGGCCTGGGCATCAAAGAAAAGCAGAGAACTTTTCATACACTCAATCATACGTCTCCTTTGGACTAGCAGGAGCAGGCATGCCCCCCACACAGCTACCCATTCAGGTAATTCAATGCAATACTATTCAACACAACTAGAGTCAATAAGCAACTTTTAGGTGTGTCGTTGTTTACCAGTCTACCGAGGCCCTCCCCACAAACCCCACCCAGGTGAAGACAGATGTGTAAATATCTTTCTCTCAGCCTGAGCTGCTCAACATTCTAAATCCAAAGAAGTGAAAATCTCATCAGATAGGCATTTCCTCCTTCTGCACCAGCGATCTGAACAAGCGACTGGCTGCTACATTCTAATCTTATCTCAGCAACAATCTCTATTGCGTCTCGTCGTGCCCAAACAGGGAGAGAGAGACCGATAATGAAAGTAATGCAATTTCAGCCCCCCCCCCCCCCCGCATACACACCCACACCCACACACACTCGCATGCACACACTTAACTTCTCTCCCCACATATACACTACTGCTTATCTATTGGGCCAAAAAATCTAGGGGAGATTCCCCCTCTCTTTCTCTGTCTCGCTCTCTCCCCTCTCTCTCTCGTTGGCTATGCCCCGGTGACAGGCGAGATAAGAGAGGAGAGTTAAACCGCGACCTCCGTCTGAGTCTGCACAGGAAGCGCAGGCGAATCGCTGGTGATGTCCGTCAGCGTCAGCGAGAGGCCTGTCGAATGCCGTCAGCCCCCCAGAACAATGGCTACAGGCTCCCCCGGCCTCAGGGAAACTTAGTCAGCCAGCAAATCTCACTGGCACTGACACAGGAGTTAAATGAACATGATTAGAGAGGATGAACTACAAACTATGCACTCATACCCAAACATCGAGACACACACACACACACACACACACACACACACACACACACACACACACACACACACACACACACACACACACACACACACACACACACACACACACACACACACACACACACACACACACACACACACACACACACACACACACACACACACACACACACACACACACACACACACACACACACACACACACACACACACACACACACACACACACACACACACACACACACACACACACACACACACACACACACACACACCTAGCTCAATCAAGATCACAAGCCCAGTAGAAAGGGGCTAACATATGAGGCCCTTTTCCAAAGCACCCAAGCCCCCGTCAAGACATAGCTGTCTGCGAAACATGACTATGATTGGGGAAGTTCAGCTGAACAGTATATTTATTTGACACCTTTATCACGTCTTCATTTTACTATAAACAACACCACACATCAAAATCATAGATCACACCCCTTCCTACCACTGTTATTGCAACCCACTGTTTTCTTGCACCTGTGCACTACATTAGTGCTCCTGCTCACACACTCACACATTCCTGCCATGGCTTCTTTTACACTGCAGGAAATCTAATCTAACCCCAATCAACCAATTGCAGAGTGAGGGCTAGATACACTGTGAAAACAAACAAAGCTTTGCAGCTTGTTGACTTAATGCTGTTGCGTACATTATTATTATTCTCCCTAGCAACCAACATACATTCCACCCTCCCTTTACTAGTGGATTGTGGCGACTGGTGACTAAATACAATTACAGAATTATATTAACTTTAAATAATGGTATTTTTTTCTGGGTAGGCCTTTAAAAGTGTAAATGTAGGTATTAGCACCATCAATGTGAAGCTCATATACTCTGCTCACCACTAAATTATGAAGAAATATAGATCCATATTGAATTTTATTTCAAGCTTACTCTCGAATAAATAAGAGTGGTATCTTGATTCTATAGTGTCCATCCACCACGCTTGTTCAGCCTCTTACAAACAGCCTGTGTCTATACACATTACCATCCAGCCAACATAGCTGGCTGTTCGATAAGAAAACCCACAACAAGAGAGGATACATGTGGGTCACTGCTTCTAACAGCCAAGAGTGTCCATCCCAGCCCCTAACAGTCACTCAGGAAGGAGGCACAGTGCCGAAGAGTGTGACCCACACACATTTCTCCGCACACACACTCTCCTCACACACACACTCTTTCTCACACACGCATGCACACACACATGTGCGCACAAACACACACACACACACACACACACACACACACACACACACACACACACACACACACACACACACACACACACACACACACACACACACACACACACACACACACACAGGGAGTGTATCTCTCATCTCACGGTCACTGGAGGGGAAGTCAGACCTTCAGCCGGGCGTATGACATCACGAATGAAAAAAGAGAGTCACCATTTATCAGTGACCACCGAACATGGAGACAATCATAACATCCTGACAGGAAAATCTCCTGGAAAATAATCAGCTGGGCTTTGATGAGAAACTTGGCTCCTCTTTCAGACAGGCTCCAGTGCTCTGCTGCTATTCTAGCTCTTCACTACAATTCTCCCCTTCACTTTGCTCTTAATCATCGCTCTTATCCCCCCCCCCCCCCCCATGCCCCCCACCCTTAATTTCACATTCAACTAGGACCTGAATTCAGATTGATCTATTTTTCATGTCTGTCAAACAAAAGCTGTGTACGCTAACATGGTCACACTGATATCTATAAGATCTGCACAAACATGATCAACAAAGAGAGCATTCAACTCTATTTATAATCAATGCGTTTTAGAGTCTTGATCACCAATAACATGTTGAGTATAATATAAAAGTAACTCATAGTGGACATCGATCTATCATCATCACATCAATGATACATGAAAGACCACAACAAGTGTGTTATCACCGCTATGTCAAACGTAACTGATTAAAAACGACAAAGGGGATGACCAACTCTGTCCAGAACACATCCATCTGAGTCCAAAGGCTGGTGTTTCCTGTTTGAGCAAGACTCTCCGGAGTCTCCTCTCTGGGCTGCAGCTTTTTGTTGAAGACAGAGTAGTCTCCCCTTTGTGCTGGACAAGGTGAGAGTTGTCTTATCTCAGAAGGGCATGGACCTCAGCCAAGCCTGTCCAGGGCGTGGGAGGGCTTCCTATTTTCACACCCCAAAGCACCTGCCCTCTCTGGGCCGTGACGGGGACAGGGAGTGCCACTGGAGAGAACAATGAAGACAGACAGGGCCTCTTTCCATCAAGACACTCCTCACCATTGCTTGCGAGAAGCAACTGGCTGTCTGTCACTCAAAACACATGACAGGTCATCCCAACTCACCCCCCCCCCCCCACCCCCCCACCCCAACACCCCCAACTACAATGCTTCTCGAGATGCCCCCAAAGTAAGACCTGTGCCCCGTGCCAGTCTGACATTTACTCACACACGCCTTCCTCTCCTTCATTTCTCTTTTTTCCTTTAGAGGAGGGGATATCCCTCCAGGAAATGCCTGGAGGGATGTCAAATGTTGATTCAGAGTGTTATGCAATGTGAAGACTTAGAGCTGATATGGAGCCGTCAAATGAGAATACAACCTTCCGTCTTGCAGTCTCTGTCTTTCTCTTATCTCTTTTGTATAGTTTGTGAATAATACTTTATTCTCAGACAGCTGATCAAATACAGGGCAACAGACACACAGACCAAAGATACTTTTTGTGGCAGATGAGATTTTCCCAGGCATCTTGAACAGAGAAGACAATGCATGTCATATCTATGGAAACCCCTGGCGGCCAGTCCAAAACTTTATTGGAGTAGTTACACAGGTTGTTAACAGGAAGTCCACACGATGAAATTGTAAATCCCCCAAATCCCCAAGTGTCACATACACATATCCCACCCTCCCCTGTTCACCCAATAAAAAGAAATAATCTGTCTATCATATCATCATGGCACAGTAACTGTACAAATCCCCAACACACTTACGGACTTATACAAGTAAGTCATACCTACTAAAACTATTCTCAGTCCCAAAAAACAGAAGGAATGCTATCCTTGATTATTTTCAAGAATGTTGAAGCAGAAAGTTCAGATATTCTACTGATGGAATGCCTCTCTGCTCTCTAGGGCCCCCACCAGGCAGGGCAGGGCACAGGATGCCTAAAGAGGTAAACAGGCTGAAAACAGTCTCAACCCTGTCCTGAGTTGCTATGCAATTAACATTCCGCAACACCGATTAGTACATATGCTGGATCTGACAGGTTTACCAAACTGGCCCCTGTGCATAATGATGGCTTTAACTGGAATTTGATGTCTTAATGTCGTGAAATTAAAAAACATCTTTACAAATCAGTAAACAACATTTTTTTTGCTATGAATGAATCAGTTATTTTCAGAATTAATACACAAATCAATAATAAGAAACTCATATAAAGGTGATGATAGAGCTAATACCATGACAATAATATCACTGTAAGTTATGATGTGCCAAAGTACTGTTGCTGCTTGGCATTGACAGACAAGTTGGAAGACTCCCAATCACATACAGTACACTGTGGGGACTTCCATGTTTTCCAATCTCGATTACAGTACATCACCAAATGTGCCTTTCTAGGTTAGGAACTTTTTCAGAGCAGCAACAGCAACATACAAAGATGTATAGGCCTACTGTAAGTTCAGAATTTACAGAGATTCTCTGGTACTTTTTTTAGCCAGTAGTTCTGAAAGTAGCGCTCAAGAGCCAAAAGTGCTCTCAGAAAATTGCATACTACGTCACATACAGCATGTGCAGATACAGTTGAAGTCGGAAGTTTAAATACACTTATGTTGGAGTCATTAAAACTAGTTTTTCAACCACTCCACAAGTGTCTTGTTAACAAACCATAGTTTTGGCAAGTCGGTTAGGACATCTACTTTGTGCACGACACAAGTATTTTTGCCAACAATTGTTTACAGACAGATTATTTCACTTCAAATTCAATGCATCACAATTCCAGTGGATCAGAAGTTTACATACATTGAGCTGACTGTGCCTTTAAACAGCTTGTAAAATTCCATAAAATGATGTCATGGCTTTAGAAGCTTCTGATATGCTAATTGACATAATTTGGGTCAATTGGAGGTGTACCTGTGTATGTATTTCAAGGCCTACCTTCAAACTCAGTGCCTCTTTGCTTGACATCATGGGAAAATCAAAAGAAATCAGCCAAGGCCTCAGAAAAAAATTGTAGACCTTCACAAGTCTGGTTCATACTTGGGAGCCATTTTCAAACACATGAAGGTACCACGTTCATCCGTACAAACAATAGAACGCAAGTATAAACACCATGGGACCAAGCTGCCATCATACCGCTCAGGAAGGAGCAACGTTCTGTCTCTTAGAGATGAACGCACTTTGGTGCGAAAAGTGCAAATCAATCCCAGAACAACAGTAAAGGACCTTGTGAAGATGCTGGAGGAAACAGGTACAAAAGCATCTATATCCACAGTAAAGCGAGTCCTATATCAACATAACCTGAAAGGCTGCTCAGCAAGGAAGAAGCCACTGTTCCTGAAACCGCCATAAAAAAGCCAGACTACGGTTTGCAACTGCACATGTGGACAAAGATTGTATTTTTTGGAGAAATGTCCTCTGGTCTGATGAAAATAGAACTGTTTGGCCATAATGACCATCGTTATGTTTGGAGGAAAAAGGAGGAGGCTTGCAAGCCGAAGAACACCATCCCAACCGTGAAGCACGGGGGTGGCACCATCATGTTGTGGGAGTGCTTTGCTGCAGGAGGGACTGGTGCACTTCACAAAATAGATGGCTTCATGAGGTAGGACAATTATCTGGATATATTGAAGCAACATCTCAAGACATCAGTCAGGAAGTTAAAGCTTGGTCGCAAATGGGTCTTCCAAATGGATAATGACCCCAAGCATACTTCCAAAGTTGTGGCAAAATGGCTTAATGACAACGAAGTCTTGGTATTGGAGTGGCCATCACAAAGCCCTGATCTCAATCCAATAGAACATTTGTGGGCAGAACTGAAAAAGCGTGTGCGAGGAAGGAGGCCTACAAACCTGACTCAGTTACGCCAGCTCTGTCAGGAGGAATGGGCCAAAATTCACCCAACTTATTGTGGGAAGCTTGTGGAAGGCTACCTGAAACGTTTGACCCAAGTTAACAATTTAAAGGCAATGCTACCAAATACTAATTGAGTGTATGTAAACGTCTGACCCACTGGGAATGCGATGAAAGAAATAAAAGTGGAAATAAATCATTATCTCTACTATTATTCTGACATTTCACATTCTTAAAATAAACTGGTGATCCTAACTGACCTAAGACAGGGAATTTTTACTAGGATTAACTGTCAGGAATTGTGAAAAACTGAGTTTAAATCTATTTGGCTAAGGTGTATGTAGACTTCAACTGTATGTGCACCACGTCATTGCTCTCTCTTTTGCTTGCTGTGTGTGCATCTTGCTAGCTGTCTCTCAGATAGCGAGGGGCTGAAGCTCATTGGCTTGAACTTGAATTGCTAGGGGGCTGGCCTATGTGGGGGAAAATATAGGGAAAATGGTGTAGCACAGCTTCCAGAAAAACAGTTGCTTTCAAACTAGGGATTTCGTGATTATTTGAGGAAGATAGTAATTCTGCTCATAGATTATGCATGTATGAACTACATTGACACACCCAGACAAAAAGTGCGAGGTAAAAAAAAAAGTTCTGGAGCATGTCTTTTAACTACAAGACATTCCTACACGTACTGTGACTTTCCATACAAGCATATGGCCAGGCCACACCCCCCTACAATCCAATAACCCCCTCCACAGTAGCAGGAAATTATTTAGCTGTCGCTACTCTTGATAAATACCGGTACTGTACTAAAACGAGGGGGTGGAGGAGGTGGGGGGAGGAAATATGAGGCACCTGAAGCGGTGAAACCGAGGAGACAGGTCGTCGTGGCGATACCTCACACAGCACCTCATTTGTTAGTCTTTGCCGATGTGATGACAGATACATCTCTGTTTTTGATGGTGACTCTATCATCTGGAGCAGCAGATAGAGCACTTACTGCACTCACAGCCAGAGTGATGAGTACTATCCCCTATCGCCTGGAAAGAGAGACCATGGAGAATGGTAGTTATATTTGACCGTTTAGCCACCTCACATTATCCATCAAGAACCAGACATGAAAAGACTTTGTGTTAAAGAAAATGCTTTATGAAATCTGTCCTGGAATGGAATGGAACTCAGGCTTATCAATGAACCCCAAAAAATGGTTTGTTGATGTTCCATGCACTACCCATAAGGGTTCAAATGGTCTACCACTGCAGATATGTGAGGTCTACTAAAACCATAGTGGTGTCTCACAGAGGATGAAACAGTCCAGACCACACTGTCCATTTGCTAATTCCTCTTTTTTCACCAGACAAAAGAGGATAACATGACAGAGAGTCCTTAAAGTGGAACTGACAGGATTTTAGCAACATGACATCTTATTCAAATCTGTTCATATACACCTCCAGGAAGAATATCACACTTAAAAAAAAAAATCTGACAAGTAGATATCTGTGGTCATTTTTGCATTTTCATAAATTATTATAATGTTTGGGAATTACATATATTAAGGGATTTGTGAAAATTCTATAGCAATATAGAGTGGGAAAGCGGCCACGGGTTTGGACAACTAATCAAATCAAATCAAATTTTATTGGTCACATATACATGGTTAGCAGAGGTTAATGCAAATGTAGCGAAATGGTTGTGCTTCTAGTTCCGATAGTGCAGTAACATCTAACAACTAATCTAACAATTCCCCAACAACTATACACAAATCTAAAGGGATGGAATAAGAATATGTACATATAAATATATGGATGAGCAATGGCCAAGCGGCACAGGCAAGGTGCAATAGATGGTATAAGGTATAGTATATACATATGAGATGAGTAATATAAGATATGTTAACATTCTTAAAGTGGCATTGTTTAATGTGACTAGTGATCCATTTATTAAAGTGGCCAGTAATATGAGTCTCTATGTATGCAGCAACCTCTCTGAGTTAGTGATTGCTGTTTAGCAGTCTGATGGCTTTGATAACGAAGCTGTTTTCATTCTCTCGGTCCCAGCTTCGATGCACCTGTACTGAACTCTCCTTCTGGATGGTAGTGGGGTGAACAGGCAGTGGCTCGGGTGGTTGTTGTCCTTGATGATCTTTTTGGCCTTCCTGTGACATCGGGTGCTGTAGGTGTCTTGGAGGCCATGTAGTTTTCCCACGGTGATGCGTTGTGCAGAATGCACCACCCTCTGGAGAGCCTTGCAGTTGAGGGCGGTGCAGTTGCCTTACCAGGCAGTGATACAACCCGACAGGATTCTCTCAATTGCGCATCTGTAAAAGTCTGTTAGGGGTTTAGGTGACAAGCCAAATTTCTTCAGCCTCCTGAGGTTGAAGAGGCCCTGTTGCGCCTTCTTCACCTCACTGTCTGTGTGGGTGGACCACTTCAGTTTGTCTGTGATGTGTACGAACAACTTTCTACCTTCCCCACTACTGTCCCTTCGATGTGGATGGGAGGGGTGCTCCTTCTGCTGTTTCCTGAAGTCCATGATCATCTCCTTGTTTTGTTGACGTTGAGTGAGAGGGTGTTTTCCTGACACCACACTCCAAGTGACCTCACCTCCTCCCTGTAGGCTGTCTCGTCGTTATGGGTTATCAAGCCCAGTACTGTTGTGTCGTCTGCACATTTAATGATTGAGTTGAAGGCGTGCATGGCCACACAGTCATGGGTGAACAAGGAGTACAGGAGGGGGCTTAGTACGCACCCTTGTGGGGGCCCAGTGTTGAGGATCAGCGAAGTGGAGAAGGGGGGCCGTCAGAAAGTCCAGGACCCAATTGAGTTGAGACCCAGGGCCTCCAGCTTAATGATTAGCTTGGAGGGTACTATGGTGTTAAATGCTGAGCTGTATCAATGAACAACATTCTTACACAGGTATTCCTCTTGTCCAGATGGGATAGGGCAGTGGGCAGTGTGATGGCGATTGCATCGTCTGTGGACCTGTTGGGGCAGTATGCAAACTGAAGTGGGTCTAGGGTGGCAGGTAAGGTGGAGGTGATATGATCTTTGAATAGTCTCTCAAAGCACTTCATGATGACAGAAGTGAGTATTACGGGGCGGGAGTCATTTAGTTCAGTTATCTTTGCCTTCTTGGGTCCTGGAACAATGGTGGCCATCTTGAAGCATGTGGGGACAGCAGACTGGGATAGGGAGCGATTGAATATGTCTGTTAACACACCAGCCAGCTGGTCTGAGCATGCTCTGAGGACGTGCTTGGGATGCTGTCTGGGCCAGCAGCCTTGCGAGGGTTAACAAGTTTAAATGTCTGACGTTGAATTGCGACTCCACTTTGTCTCTATACTGACATTTCACTTGCTAGATTGTCTTGCGGAGGGAATAACTACACTGTTTATATTTGGCCATATTCCCATTCCTCTTTCTATGGTTGAATAGGGTGGTTCGCATTTTCAGTTTTGCGCTAATGACGCCATCCATCCACGGTTTCTGGTTAGGGTAGGTTTTAACCTGTTGGGTCTAGGGGGCAGCATTTGCACGTCTGGATAAAAAAAATGTACCCGATTTAATCTGGTTACTAATCCTACCCAGTAACTAGAATATGCATATACTTATTATATATGGATAGAAAACACTCTAAAGTTTCCAAAACTGTTTGAATGGTGTCTGTGAGTATAACAGAACTCATTTGGCAGGCAAAACCCTGAGACATTTTCTGACAGGAAGTGGATACCTGATGTGTTGTATTGACTTTAAACCTATCCCATTGAAAAACACAGGGGTTTAGGAATATTTTGGCACTTCCTATTGCTTCCACTAGATGTCACCAGCCTTTACAAAGTGTTTTGAGTCTTCTGGAGGGAGATCTGACCGAACAAGAGCCATGGAACGGTGATGTCCCATTAGACACCTGGCGCGCTACTTCATGTTGGGTACCCTCGTTCCAATACGTTATAAAAGAGTATGCATTCGTCCACCTTGAATATTATTCATGTTCTGGTTAAAAAATGATTTATGCTATACAACGTTTGACATGTTTGAACGAACGGAAATATATTTTTTCCCCTCGTTCATGACGAGAAGTCCGGCTGGCTTACATCATGTGCTAACGAGACGGAGATTTTTGGACATAAATGATGAGCTTTTTTGAACAAAACTACATTCGTTATGGACCTGTGATACCTGGAAGTGACATCTGATGAAGAGAATCAAAGGTAATGGATTATTTACATAGTATTTTCGATTTTAGATCTCCCCAACATGACGTCTAGTCTGTATCGCAACGCGTATTTTTCTGGGCGCAGTGCTCAGATTATTGCAAAGTGTGATTTCCCAGTAAGGTTATTTTTAAATCTGGCAAGTTGATTGCGTTCAAGAGATGTAAATCTATAATTCTTTAAATGACAATATAATATTTTACCAATGTTTTCTAATTTTAATTATTTAATTTCTGACGCTGACTTGACTGCCGGTTATTGGAGGGAAACGATTTCCTCAACATCAATGCCATAGTAAAACGCTGTTTTTGTATATAAATATGAACTTGATAGAACTGAAAATGCATGCATTGTCTAACATAATGTCCTAGGAGTGTCATCTGATGGAGATTGTAAAAGGTTAGTGCATCATTTTAGCTGGTTTTATGGTTTTGGTGACCCTGTCTTTGACTTGACAAAACATTACACACAACTCTTGTAAATGTACTGTCCTAACATACTCTAAATTTATGCTTTCGCCGTAAAACCTTTTTGAAATCGTAAAACGTGGTTAGATTAAGGAGATGTTTATCTTTCAAATGGTGTAACATAGTTGTATTTTTGAAAAATTTGAATTTTGACATTTATTTGGATTCAAATTTGCCGCTCTTGAAATGCACCTGCTGTTGATGGAGTGCACCACGGGTGGCACGCTAGCGTCCCACCTAGCCCCAAGAGGTTAATAGTGACAGTGGGTACAACATCTCCAATGCACTTCCTTATAAACTCACTCACCGAGTCAGCGTATAGCTCGATGTTATTCTCTGAGGTTGCCCGGAACATTTCCCAGTCTGCATGATCAAAACAATCTTGGAGCGTGGATTCCGATTGGTCAGACCAGCGTTGAATGGTTCTATTCACTGGTACATCCTGTTTGAGTTTCTGCCTATAAGACGGTAGGAGCAAGATGGATTCATGGTCGGATTTTCCGAAGGGAGGACAAGGGAGGGCCTTGTATGCATCGCGGAAGTTAGAGTAGCAGTGATCGAGTGAGTGCTGCAATCAATATGCTCATAGAATTTAGGTAGCCTTGTTCTCAAATTTGCTTTGTTAAAATCCCCAACTACAATAAACGCAGCCTCAGGATATATGATTTCCAATTTACATAGAGTCCAGTGAAGTTACTTGAGGGCCATCGTGTTGTCTGCTTGAGGGGGTATATACACAGCTGTGACGATATCTGACGAGAATTCTCTTGTGAGATAATATGGCCGGCATTTTATTGTAAGGAATTCTAGGTCGGGTGAGCAGAAGGACTTGAGTTCCTGT
Source organism: Salmo salar (assembly GCF_965601325.2). Taxonomy (NCBI): domain Eukaryota; kingdom Metazoa; phylum Chordata; class Actinopteri; order Salmoniformes; family Salmonidae; genus Salmo; species Salmo salar. Next base: position 32,160,955 of record NC_138293.1, read on the forward strand.
ATGTTGTAATGATTACACCATGAGTCGTTAATCATGAAGCATACTCCCCCACCCTTCTGCTTCCCGGAGATGTGTTTATCTCTGTCAGCACGACGCATGAAGAAGCCCGGTGGCTGAACCGACTCCGATAACGTATCCTGAGAGAGCCATGTTTCCGTAAAACAGAGAACGTTACAATCTCTGATGTCTCTCTGGAAGGCAACCCTTGCTCTAATTTTGTTGTCAAGAGACTGGACAATGGCGAGTAGTATAGTCAGAAGCGGTGGGCGGTGTGCATGCCTACGGAGCCTTACCAGGAGGCTGCTCCGTCTGCCTCTTCTGTGGCGATGTTGTTTTTGGATCGGCTTCTGGGATTAGATCCACTGTCCTGGGTGGTGGTCTGAACAAAGAATTCACTTCGGGAAAGTCGTATTCCTCGTCGTAATTTTGATAAGTTGACGTCAATCTTATATCCAATAATTCTTCCCGGCGGTATGTAATAACACTTAAGATTTTCTGGGCTAACAATGTAAGAAATTATACATAAAATAAAAGAAATACTACATAGTTTCCTAAGGACTCGAAGCGTGGCGACCATCCCTGTCGGCGCCATCTTGCTTTAATAGACCCTGCAGTAAATAAAACCTAATAAAAACATCTACCTCATCAAGGACTGGAGTCTACGTAGACCGGTGCGCCATATCCAATCAGAACTACTGTAGCCTTTTGCGACACAGGCCTGCCATAATTCACATTGAACTGGACTGTGTGTTTACAGGCAGTTGCAACAGCGCGACTTTAGATCATTAGAACGCATTAGCCAAAAACCACCTGAATGTATTTCTGAAAATATGTCAATACCACTGGAGTCCTCTTACATATGGGAACTTTACAGTCCTATTGACCAAAGAAATATGAAAAGGTACTCTCTCTCTCCTTCAGTTATACACATCAACCACAACAGGATCAACAACTAATGTTAGACAGAGCAAGATGAGCAAAAATCTAACGAAGGAACATTAGATAAAGCCTGTCAAACATTTTCATCTAGTTGGCCGTCAAAATTGCACTGATAAACGATAAGGAATTGGTGCCTACTCATCCTTCTGCGGCTTGCCTTGTCCAATCCAAGCACCCAACAAAAGTTGGCTAGCTTGCTAGCTAGCTACTTACAGACACAAATGAGAGAGAACCTGACTGACCATTTTACTCACCCTTGCAGAGTTGGTTAGGCTGTTTACATGTTATCTAGAGCGTTTGTGATTAACTAATACTTTTTTTCTACGTTTACTGGCAACGGTCATATTCAGCGAATGTTGCACATTCGTACATTCATCAGTTATTCTGCGCACAGACGATATTGGAGTAGACAGCCAGAGTGAATTTGCGAATGCAAGAGATATGCCATCTGTATAGAACAGTTGTTCAAGATCTTGCTAGCTAACCAAATGACACCTGCATCTCTAGCTGTGTATAGCCACTGAAATGATGGGAAAAAACTCAGTCACTCACCCACTCCTCCAATGAGCTAACTAAACAATGTATACAAAAGTATGTGGACATCCCTTCAAATGAGTGACTTTCAACATGGCCCCGTCATAAGATACCACCTTTCCAACAAATCAGTTAGTCAAATTTCTGAAGAGGTAGGCCACACAAGCTCACCGAATGGGACCGCCAAGTGCTGAAGCGCATAACGCGTAAAAATCATCTGTCCTCAGTTGCAACCCTCACTACCAAGTTCCAAACTGCCTCTGGAAACAACATCAGCACAAGAACTGGTCGTTGGGAGCTTCATGAAATGGGTTTCCATGGCCGAGCAGCCGCACGCAAGCCTAATATCACCATTCTCAATGCCACGCATCCGTTGGAGTAGTGTGAAGCTCGCAGCCACTGGACTCTAGAGTAGTGGAAACACGTTCTCTGGAATGATGAATCACGCTTCACCATCTGGCAGTCCTAAGGACAAATCTGTGTTTGGCGGATGCCAGGAGAATGCACCCTGCCCGAATGCATAGCGCTAACTGTAAAGTTCAGTGGAGGAGGAATAATAGTCTGGGGCTGTTTTTCATGGTTGGGACTAAGCCCCTTAGTTCCAGTGAAGGGAACTTCATACAATGACATTCTAGACGATTCTGTGCTTCCAACTTTGTGGCAACAGTTTGGGGAAAGCTCTTTCCTGTTTCAGCCTGACAATGCCCCCGTGCAGGAAGTGAGGTCCATACAGAAATGGCTGGTCGACATCGGTGTGGAAGAACTTAATTGGCCTGCACAGAGCCCTGTCCTCAACCACATCAAACACCTTTAGGATGAATTGGAAAGCTGATTGCGAGCCAGGCCTAATCACACAACATCAGTGCCCGACCTCACTAATGCTCATGTGGCTGAATGGAAGCAAGTCCCCATACCAATTTTCCAACATCTAGTGGAAAGCCATCCCAGAAGATTGCAGGCTGTTATAGCAGCAAAGGGGGGACCAACTCCATATTATTAATACCCATGATTTTGGAATGAAATGTTCGACAAGCTTTTGGTCATCTAGCTACATAAATAGATACGCTAGCCTATTATCCAAGTTATGACTGACTTGTGATCATTGCCCTTGCTAGTTTGATTGTATTGACATTCCAAGCCTTAGTTACATTTGTGCGTTTTTGTCCTGAATATTGAGTCAATGAAACTGAAACAGTGCATCCCGAACTGAGGCATCAAACTTTGTACCAGGACTACCAAGAAATGTATTGGTGAAATATACTAATCATGTATTGAACTGCATCAATATATTCCGCCAATAATGCCTTAGTGTACATCATGGAATTTTGAGGCAAATAAAACCTATTTTTAAAAACTCATATAAAGTTGATTTGGTAGCATAAATTGGGAATTTAATATTTTTAATTGATATTATGACTGTCTGTTTATTTCACATCGGCAAAGCAGTTAAAGCGTTGTCAGATCCACTTTAAGTCATGATTGATTCATATTGAGCAAGCACACAGGTCAGCCATGGGGAAGGGATGACATGGGACCATGTCCATATACTTCGAGCTAGGTAGAGTCCTGTGGCATCTGCTGAGGGCAGGCACCCAAAACGTCGGTGGACATGCTTAGACAACTGTTATTTGAGTTAGAATAAAACAGAGCGAAAAAGCTGAATATTTGCTCTGTTAAATGATCACACTTTATTTTGAAAGAAAGCATGGTTGGTGAATGAGAGAGGTAGTTACTCGATTATCAGACCAAGGCAAGCTCAACCACCAGGCTAGGCAGTACATCACCATGCAGACTACAGTTTCTACCTCCAGCCAAATGCACCACTGACAGCTTTAGTGCTGTTAGATATAATAGTGTCTTTCTTAGTTTCCCTGATTCATATATTACATATCCAACAAATAACACTGATAACATAAAACTATCAGAAACGTATCTTAGATAAAGGTTATGTTAGGGGGTAGAAGTTGACATTGAAATATGAGATATGAGTTTATATTGTTCACATCTACTAATTTGTTCAAATTCAATGGCAGGTAGTGACACTTCTAACCAGCTCCCAAAGCGTTCCAAGGTGGGTCTGTAGGAACAACAGGAGAGGAATGTCCTGTGAATAGGAGAGTCCTGTGAATAGGAGCAGACTGAAGTGACAATCAAAAATAAATTTATGTCACTCAACACAAATGCAAGAGTTCTGAATTTCCCTACAACATGGAAATACCTAGACAATTCAGAGAGAAACCTCTCCTAACCTTTAAAACCTGCCACCAGAACATGTGCACCAAGCCACACATCACTCAAGACCCATTAAAACAACAATTTCTCTTAACGTGATGAAATCTGTCTGGCAGAGGGCATGCGGCAGATAGCATGTTTCATCTCTCTGTCAGTGATCATTTGATGAATGGATAATACTTTTTAATGTTATCAGTGCGCAGATGGCCCTTAAAATCATACATTTTTGACAGGTAATCCCTGATAAGCACCACAAGCACCACAACAGCCTATTGTGGTGATGCAGGCAAAACCTTTAATGGGAATATTTAAGTAATGATAATTTAGATTATTTTAAATAAATACTTCCAAATCACTGAATATAGATTTTAGCAACGCCAACACAAGAATCTCACATTTGCGACAGAATAACACAAACTAATCCTAAAGGACAACGACGAACGGTGAATGGCGATAGGCCACATGTCCATCTGATGAGTAGCAGTAATAAAGTTTTGTGAGTGCAGGAGGAGATGATAGCAGGTCCACTAGGTCACCTGCCTCTTCCCTGTTCCACAGCAGCAATTGTCAGCCCCGCATGGCTCGTGGTTCCCTTCTCCAGGTCAGGGTTCACCCAGCTGTGGCCCATCCTCCCGTCCCCCCAGCCCCTGACACAGCAGATGTTGTTGGGGCTGAGGACCACCACGGCGGTGAGGGCCCAACGACGACATCTGGGTCTGATTACACTCAGACAATCCAGTTTTATCAGCCAGTTAGATCCACTGTACACATCACTGACTGTTCCACTCAGTCCCCCGACTTCTCCCCACACACAGAGCTGCTCTGATGGTGACACATTCTATATTCACTAATACCAGGTTTAGATTGTTTAACTTTTTACTCACAATACCAAGGTCTTAAAATGTTTAAATTAATATTCAGTTGAATACACAATTTGCTGATAGAAGTGGGAGGTTTGTCCGGATCTTCATTTACTACATCCGTAAAGTATTCTATATTCATAAACATGATAATTAAAAGTATGTTGTCACAATTTTCTTTATGATCACATAATTAAATTGTTTGAAAACATGGAACTGCCGTATAATAGCATGCAATTTGGGTTGACCTAATTTACAAAGTTAACTAAATTAAAACCCCATGCCATCTCTCTACCCAGAGATATAGCCATGTTTTCCTCGCTCCCTCCCCCTCTAGGGAGAGAAATAAATCCCTGCTTGTCAAACACACATAATGACAGACTTAATGATATACTGCAGCTACATTAATTATGTCCCCCAGGACGACTGGCAAACCTCCATCAGGTGTTTCGGTGGGATCAAAACCACTATGTGTGTGTGTGCGTGTGTGTAGACTACCAGTGGTGTAAAGTACTTAAGTAAAAATACTTTAAAGTACTACATAAGCTGTTTTTTGAGGCATCTGTACTTTACTATTTATATTTTTTGATATCTTTTACTTTTACTTCACTACAATTCCTAAAGACATTAACATACTTTTTACTCCATATATTTTCCCTGACAAGCAAAAGTGCTCGTTACATTTTGAATGCTTAGCAGAACAGGAATTTATCAAGAGAACATCCCTGGTCATCCCTACTGCCTCTGATCTGGCGGACTCACGATTCAGTACAAGGATGTACTCATTTTAAATAGGTGAGAATGTCACAGGTGTTACTCATTTGAGGGTTTAACTAAACAAGCATTTCTATTTGTTAATTGCCTGATCATGTGACTTGCATGTACAAAACCAGCAACGGTAAATAACAACATTTTTGAAGGAGCAGAAACGGAGCAGGGAACAAAAGGGATTTTTAAAAGCATGGGAAACTGTTAATAATGTTATTTTACCTTCCAGGAAATGTTTTCTAGTCCCACAACAACAAAAAATGCAACAAAGCACCTATGCAAAGCTCTCACCCTGTCACTCGAAAATGTATTCCAGTGTCTGCCTGCAAGCTGAAAATCTTTGCCAGTATGTGTGCATGTTTAGGCTACCTGCCCCTCTCCCCTCTGAAGCATAGGCTACTGTTCTGACGTTACAAGTGGGATTCAGAGATAGGAAGAAAGATTTTTATTTGGCTAGAGAAGAATGGATTAACCTTTTCAATGCTAGTTAAGGATACATTAGGCCTAGTTACCACGTTTAACGTTGGATTTAGGCAAGATATGTTTTTAATTCTGGTGCCGCTCTGCACCCACAAGCTTGTTAGCTTTCTAGCTCAAGCCTGTTAGCTAGTAGCTCAAGATTGTTAGCTAGCTAGCTCAACGGACATTCAAAGTTCCTTCATAGAAGCCACTCCTCCTAGGTATAATTATGTGGACGTAATTCAAATAATGCATGTTATAACAAGATTCCCAGCGCTTCAAGCCTCTTCCTCAACCCTCTCTCGCTCTCTCTCCAGCTGCAAAATTTCATTCGATTTTTGCTCCTTAGGCTACACTTGTCTGTCCATTACGCATGTAAACAACTCTAGCTTGCCTGCTTTATCCGCACTGATTGGTAAAGTAATTTAATGAGGTAAATGTAAAAAAACTGTTGATTTCAGAGGTTTAAAAAAGAACAGAAAGGAAGGATTAACACCTGTACTTTTTGGTTCGAACCAGTTCAGAATTTTTTTTTGCTGGTCGGAACAGTGGAACAGAATGAAAGTGGTTCTGTTCAGAACGAAATGATTGGAAAATAACTTAGGTTCTACTCCGGATTTAAACCCCCTGTTTTGTGTTTGTTGGCAGCTGACCACAGGAAGTGAATGCAGCCTGGAGATATGGTGGATCCTAGGTTTTGCCAGAGCATGTAATTACTTATTTAGGTAAAAGTACATAGCTAATGGGGTTTGTTTGAGCTGAAGTGTGTTTTTTAAGAAAATGGACCCCTGCCTCCTGGGCTGCATTGCTTCCGGTGCCCCTTTTAGTTTTTTTAGTTTGGTTTGTATGTCTGTATTCTAGCATGCTTTTAAGAGTGAAGAGTCAGATCAATTATATTTATGAAAAGTTTGGAAATAAAACAAATGAACGGAACGGAACGGACAAACTGGAATGTGTTGAAATGGAACAATGGAAAACCATGCCTTAAAATAAATGTTAAACTGTCTTTTGTGTTCTGCCTCTGCGTCACGCTGCCTGCTCAATCCCAGACATTTCACCTGTCCACCTTGTGACACTTACCCAATTACCAGAACATACAATTGCTCATACCTCTGCATACAACAACCTGCATTGTTTCTACGATTTGCACTTTTATAGTATATGGGAAATGTTTTGCAGTTGGAGATACAAATCATATAAACAGGGGAGTTTGAGGAAGGATTACTCTGCACACAAGTATCATTCATCTGAGTTTATTTTCACAGAGTGCCTCAGATGTTGTCGTCATCCTACTTAGCCAATTAAATCCCCTTGACACTCTGCGCTCTCGACTCATGTAGTTACATTAGGATTTCTACAATCACCTGAAACAAAAAGATACCAGCAGAGGTAGTATATCACAAATCAACTCTAATTCCCCTATTGAGTAACAGATGAAGTTAAACTGAAATGGACTTTGTTTCAGATCAAACCAAAAACACGGTGAGGTGAAGTGCTGGGTGTCCACTATGATACTAATCAACTGAAGCATAAGTACGTCATTCCAATATCACATTTATGCCATTTCTTCAGCGTTCTGCCATCCTCATCAAAGACCCCTACAGTGACAGGATGAGAGTGGAGGTTGAGAAGGGGCCTATACTATTTTTTTATCCCATTCATCCATCCAGTCATCATAACCCACTAAGCCTCACTCAGCCCCAACACCAAGCCAGAGCCAGGCCACTCTCAGCAGGCTTCCGCGTGTCAGAGGTCCCTGTACAGCCTCTGCCAGTGACACAGTCACGGGGCCCGGCACTAAAGCTATCACCGCCTCCCAACACTGCCAAGGCAGGAATGCTGGGGGTTATCTCCCTCATGGAAGCACAGGCCTGCCTGATGTGAAGTCCCTTTGATCTGTGTGCAGCCAGTCATATTCCTCTGTTTATGTTCTTGTTTTTATAATCTGATATTTCCCTTTCCAAAATGGATCTGAAAAATGTACTTTTATCTTGCTAGATGTAATGTCGGCGAAAAGGAAAAACGTAGCATGGAAAGCAACAAGTAGGCCTACATTTACCCCAAACTCCGACAAGTGGCAATGTCCCTTAGCCTACCATTTGGGACTAGCATGTGTGGCCTCTAGCCATGATAAAAAATTATAAATAATGAAGCTATATACAGGGAGTACCAGTGCCAGATCAATGTGCAGGGGTACGAGGTATTTGAGATATGTACATAAAGGCATGATAAAGTGACAAGGCATCAGGATGGATAACTACAGCAAATGTAGTAGCTACAGCAAATGCTGAGTGTGAAAGTGTGTGTGTGTGTGTGTGCGTGTGTCTTTGTATGTGTGTGTTTTGTGTCGGTATGTAGTGTAAGTGAGTGTGTGACTTCATACAGTGACTTCAGAAAGTATTCAGACCGCTTGACTTTTCCACGTTTTGTTACAGCCTTATTCTAATAAAAAATAATCTTGAAATTTTTGCAAATGTATAAAAAAACAAAAAACAGAAATACCTTATTTAAATAAGTATTTACACCCTTTGCTATGAGACTCGAAATTGAGCTCAGGTGTATCCTGTTTCCATTGATCATCCTTGAGCTGTGTCTACAACTTGATTGGAGTACACCTGTAAATTCAATTGATTGGACATGATTTGGAAAGGCACAGTTGACAGTGCAGGTCAGACCAATGAGTTCAAAGGAATTGTCCGTAGATCTCCGAGACAGGATTGTGTCGAGGTACAGATCTGGGGAACGGTACCAAAACATTTCTGCAGCATTGAAGGTCCCCAAGAACACAGTGGCCTACATCATTCTTAAATGGAAGAAGTTTGCAACCACCAAGACTCTTCCTAAAGCTGTCCGCCTGGCCAAACCGGGGGAGAAGGACCTTGGAGCTGACCAGGAGCCTATTGGTCACTATGACAGAGCTCCAGAGTTCCTATGTGGAGATGGGAAAACTATCCAGGAGTCATCAGGCCAGGTAGTCCTGAGGTATGATCCTAGGGCTCAGATCCTACAGGAGGGGAGGGAGAGAGAGAGAAAAATTAGAGGGAGCATACTTAAATTCACACAGGACACAAGATAAGACAGGAGACTTACACCAGATATAACAGACTCACCCTAGCCCCCTGGCACATAGACTATTGCAGCATAGATACTGGAGACTGAGACAGGGGTAGGTCGGGGGACACTGCGGTCCTGTCCGACAGGGCCAAACAGGCAGGATATAACCCCACCCACTTTGCCAAAGCACAGCCCCCACACCACTAGAGGGATATCAACAGACAAGGCTGAGGGATACCCTGAGACAAGGCTAAGTATTGCCCACGGAGATCTCTTCCACCGCACGAGCCAGAGGGGGCACAAAACCGGACAGGAAGATCACGTCTGTGACTCAACCCCCCTCAAGTGATGCACCCCTCCTATGGACTGCATGGAAGAGCACTAGTAAGCCAGTGACTCAGTCCCTATAATAGGGTCAAAGTCAGAGAATCCCAGTGGAGAGAGGTAAGCCGGCGCAGCAGAGACAGCAAGTGCAGTTCGTTGCTCCAGTGCCTTGCCGTTCACCTTCGCACCCCTGGGCCAGACTACACTCAATCATAGGACCTACTATAGTGATGAGTCTTCAGTAAAGACTTAAAGGTCGAGACCAAGTCTGCGTCTTTCAAATGGATAGGCAGATCATTCCATAAAAATTGAGCTCTTTAGAAGAAAGCCCTGCCTCCAGTTGTTTGTTTAGAAATTCTAGGTACAATAAAGAGGCCTGCGTCTTGTGACCATAGTGTACGTGTAGGTATGTACGGCAGGACCAAATCGGAGAAATAGGTAGGAGCAAGTCCATGTAATGCTTTGTAGGTTAGCAGTTAAACCTTGAAGTCAGCCCTATCCTTAACAGGAAGCCATTGTGGAGAGACTAGCACTGGAGTAATATGATCACATTTTTTGGTTCTAGTCAGGATTTTGGCAGCTGTGTTTAGCACTAACTGAAGTTTATTTAGTGCTTTATCCGGGTAGCCGGAGAGTAGAGTGTTGCAGTAGTCTAATCTAGAAGTGACAAAAGCATGGATTAGCTGTTCTGCATAATTATTGGACAAAATGTTTCTGATTTTTGTAATGTTACGAAGATGGGGAAAAAAGCTGTCCTTGAAATACTCAGCATCCCTACGGTGAAACATGGTGGTGGCAGCATCATGCTGTGGGCATGTTTTTCAGCGGCAGGGACTGGGAGACTAGTCAGGATTGAGGGAAAGGTGAACAGAGATCCTTAATGAAAACCTGCTCCAGAGCGCTCAGGACCTCAGACTGGGGTGAAGGTTCATCTTCCAACAGGACAACAACCCTAAGCACACAGCCAAGACAACGCAGGAGTGTTTTCAGAACAAGTCTTTGAATGTCCTTGAAGTGTCCCAGCCAGAGCCCGGACTTGAACTTGATCGAACCTCTCTGGAGAGACCTGAAAGATCTGCAGAGAAGAATGGGAGAAACTCCCCAAATACAGATGTGCCAAGCTTGTAGCGTCGTAGCCAAGAAGACTCAAGGCTGTAATCTCTGCCAAACGTTCTTCAACATAGTACTGAGTAAAGGATCTGAATACTTATGTAAATGCGATATTTCAGTTTTCTTTTTCATAAATTAGCCCAAAAAATTGCTGTTTTCGCTTTGTCATTATGGGGTATTGTGTGTAGATTGATGATGATTTTTTATTTTTTTTAATCCATTTTAGATTAAAGCTGTAACGGTAACCAAATGTGGAAAAGGGGAAGGGGTCTGAATACGTTCTGAATGCACTGCATATATTGTATATATGACACTTGTACATGTGTGAAACAGGAAAAATATTAGCACCCCTTATATATAGTCTTGTGAATGTACATAGAGTCATTGCAAGATAGGGTCAATGCAGATAATCTGGGTAGCCATTTCATTAACTATTTAGCAGTTTTATGGCAATAAGCAGTCACATGGCTTAGGGGTAGAAGCTGTCTCGGAGCCTGTTTGTCCGAGAACGATGCACCGGCACTGTTTGCCGGACTGTAGCAGAGTGAACAGTCTTTGGCTTTGGTGATTGAAGTCTTAGGCTCTGAGCTATGCTTGCAGGCCAAAGACAGTTATTGACAATGTCTCTCACCCGATTCCCTGTTGTTGTGTAGGCTAGCCATGCCATGTTGCTCATCTGATGTGGTGTAAGGGTCACTGATATCAGCCCCGGGAGGAAGTGGGCAGGGCCTGCTGTCTGGAGCTGTGTGAGACCCACAGCTTAAAGCCAATAAGCATTGGGGTGTTATTCACATTACTCATCATACTGTATATCACATTTCTGCCCAATGCATCAAGATGATCTAAAAAGATTAACGTTTGTTGTTGAGATAGCTGATTTGAATTAGTGATCTAACACTAAAATAATTGAGACAAATTGGCTTTGATACCAACCACAGGTTTTTCACTCTGCTTTGAAGGACTAGATAAGCTAATGGGGGCTTGCACTTTCAACGCTCAGAGATACTTCCAAAGACTGTCACCGGAAGGGTAAATCTTTTCCCATTCTCACACTGTTGCTTATTGCCCAGTATCATTACCCATTAACTAATCTGTGCTCTATATTTGCATAACCTGATAAAGTGAAGTGAGAAGAAGTTATGCAGATGTGAATGGTGCTCTGCAGATCATTCTCAGAGCTGAGAGAAAATTTAACATAATATAAGGCAGGGACCATATGGACCAGGGCCCATATTCACAACAGGTCTCAGAGTAGAAATTCAAATCTCCCTATAATCATATATAAGCCAATATGACACCAATGTCGATTCAAATTGGCAAATACAATTGATTGGAGGTACACAACACACTGGAGAACCACATACCTGATTTTTTTACAGGGTCATTAGCATTAGAAAAAAAATCTAATTTCTTTCCCCGACCTAGCTCAATATCTGTCCATAGGACCACCTTAAGCCGTACACTCCACAGAGCTCGGAAGAGTGGCCAAAAAAGCCATTGCTTACAGAAAAAAATAAGCAAACACATTTGGTGTTTGCCAAAAGGCATGTGGGAGACTCCCCAAACATATGGAAGAAGGCACTCTGGTCAGATGAGACTAAAATTGAGCTTTTTGGCCGCCAAGAAAACACTATGTCTGGCGCAAACCCAACACCACTCATCACCCCGAAAACACTATCCCCACAATGAAGCATTGTGGTGGCAGCATCATGCTGTGGGGATGTTTTTCATCGGCAGGGTCTGGGAAACTGGTAAAAATTGAAGGAATGATGGATAGCGCTAATGAGGGAAACGTGTTTCAGTCTTTCAGAGATTTAAGACTGGGATGGAGGTTCACCTTCCAGCAGGACAATGACCCTAAGCATACTGCTAAAGCAACACTTGAGTGGTTTAATAGGAAACATTTAAATGTCTTGGAATGGCCTAGACCTCAATGCAATTGAGAATCTGTGGTATGACTTAAAGATTGCTGTACACTAGCGGAACCCATCCAACTTGAAGGAGCTGGAGCAGTTTTGCCTTGAAGAATGGGCAAAAATCCCAATGGCTAGATGTGCCAAGCTTATAAAGACATACCCCAAGATACTTGCAGCTGTAATTGCTGCAAAGGTGGCTCTACAAAGTATTGACTTGGGGGGGGGGGGGGGGGGGGGGGGTGAATAGTTATGCACGTTGAAGTTTTCAGTTTTTTTGTCTTATTTCTTGTTTGTTTTACAATAACAAATAGTTTGCATCTTCGAAGTGGTAGCTATGTTGTGTAAATCAAACGATAAAAACCCCTTAAAAATCCAATTTAATTCCAGGTTGTAAGGCAACAAAATAGGAAAAATGCAAAGGGGGGTGAAAACTTTCACAATCCAGTGTAACTAGCTAGCTACAAGCCAACAAGGCTGTAACATTAGCTGTATGGACAGATCATTATGGACATATCATTATAGACAGATACATTTGGGCAGGTCAACTCAATGTTCACTATATCTCCCACATTCTTCCACAAAATACATTTAGCTAGCTAGCTAAGTAAAGTTCATAGTCAACACCAAATGTTGGGAAACTGCCACGCTGCTAATGTATTTTGCTAATGACTGATTAACACAGTGTCAAGTTACTTTTCAATGTATTCCTGAAAACCTTAAATCTCAATCCAAGTAAAAAGTAGCCAGGTGGGTGCGGATGTACCAAGGTTAAACAACACCAACATCATTGCTTGCTTGCGCAACCTTTGCGCAGTCAAAATAAAACACCATGCTTGCTAACTTGGTTAGATATGTGACTCTTTTCAACACATCAACAGTTTTAGACTTTTTTTTGTACCTAGCAAGAGAAATAAACGTTCAATCAGTACTGACTGAATGAACAACAACAAATGTTTCCTGCCTTCACCAGACTGTCCATTTAAATACTATCAAGATAATGCGTTCATGACAGAGTTTGTAGCGCTAGCGTTAACGTCACCGCCATGGTATCTGAAGGTTCTGGGTTCGCCTTTGGGAGGATACTTTTTTTTTGACACCCCCCTCCCAATGCCCACACACACACACCGTTCCACATACACACGCACGGTGTGTGCTTGTTTTCAATTAATAGGTGGCTCTTGAAAGGGCATCATTGTGTGGCAATGGACAGGGACTGTAGTGTGTGTACTACTGCAGGCATCTTGCTACAGAAGAGAGAATGGTAGAGACTGAATAGACCAACTCTCAACTGTCAAGCAATACATTGTTACCCTCATCCGTCAGATGCACTCTACCCCTAAGGTACATCCCAGTGACACACTGCTTAATGGTAGAGTGGTGGATTGTGTTCCATGAAATGTGTACACCAGCGGATTGATGGAGTGCCGGGCCATCTCGATGCACTTGTTTATCTTCTGGTCCCACTAGAAACTTCCAGCTCCTGCGCTGTGTGAAATCAGAGAAGACCACCGTTGTCCTGGTGTACATGTCGGATAACCAACTCTAAATCTGCTCATCTGCTGCACCAGTGCCGTCCCCTTGGTGTGTCCCAAGTCATTTACACCGAAGTGGACGACTAGGATGTCAGGGGGATAAGTAGCTGGCACAGAACACCGAACAGTTTGTGCCACTTCATGCCTTGCTCTCCGAGCCACCTAATGTGACAGGCAATAATGTATGTAAATAGTTCATGGGTAAACTACATGTGGATTATTTCTGTATTTTCCAAGAGCTTGTTTGGGTTTTTAGTTTTTCGCTTCCCTCTGGAAAACCTTAATACAAATGACTACATTATTTCTGTTGCCATTTGTCATCATTGTGTATTTTTGCTTTACTTTTACTTTGCTCTGTTATGCTGTATTATAATGTTTTATAATAACGTTGCATAATCACCTTCCGGTGTAAAAACCATGGAAATGATAAACAAAAACAAGGTTTCAAGTGAGAAGTAGGAATTGGTCTGAAGCCAAAAAAGAAAGGAAATTCACGAGCACCACAATGCCTACTCCACCCATGCTGTGTCAAGGTTTTCCAGCACACAGCTTTGACTTACTACAGTAGCTGTGTTGGTCTATTGTGCCTTAAACAATGTGTATGCAGGTTGCTTAGGTTTCAAACCTTCTCAAGCTGCCAAATTCATAGTCTTCAGTGGAATATGGACTTTACGGTGTCCTGATATTAGAATTATATACATATTGTTATGGTATTAGAACAAGCAATGCTGTTGTATTTCTGTTACAATAGTGTGACTTTGAGAGCGAAAACCCAAAAGAAAATCTGAAATCTGTGAAATCTGTGAATTTCTGCCTCAGTTGACTGCCTCAATTTATCTGTTTCAATAGTAGGCCTACCATTAGCCTACTAGCACAGTACAGCTTGGATTGGCCTGACTGTAGAAGACCAATATGGAATTCATCATTTCAAGTCATTCAGAGTATATGCCTCTGTTTCTCGTGAAATGTTTCACACAGGGTACCCCATCCTTCGCTGGGTGGGCTGTTTAAAAATGTTTTGGCAAAATTAGAGTATACCCACTTTTCCCGGCACCACTACACCACTGATAGAACCCCCCTAGTAATTTCTACTTAAACAGTTTTCTCTCTCTAGACAGGGAGAATAATTCAAGCTGGAACTGTTGCTGCCAATTGGCCACTGTGGTCGCTACTCCCCATCTTAGCGTGTCACCAAGGCAACCCAGTTGGTCAGCCAGCACGCCCTTCTAAATATTTGAGAGTGTTGTTCTAAGGGGGTGCTGTGGTGGAGTGAGGGGGTCGGGTGCAGTGGGGGGTGGAGTGAGCGGGCTGGGTCTGGTGGGGGGCTAATTAGAAGCCAACTCCAGGGCCAAATGGAGCAATTATCTGGCCTAGCGACTAGATAATTCCACCCATTTATCTCTCACTGTCAGGGTCTTACTCCCAGCCCACCAGGCAGCTAGTCCACCACTGTGGGCTGGCTTAGGTCTAGAGAGTTGGGGTGTTGACACCTCCCAACATCCAGTACCAGTCAAAAGTTTGGACACACCTATTCATTCCAGGGTTTAAAAAAAAAACTATTTTCTACATGTAAGAATAATAGTGAAGACATCAAAACTATGAATGAACAAATATGGAATCATGTAGTAACCAAAACAGTGCTAAGCTGTCACGTTCGTCATAATAATGATCGGACCAAGGCGCAGCGTGAGTAGCGTTCCACATTTATTAGAAAGTGAAACTTTAGAAAAATACAAAACAAATAAAGAATAAATAAACCGTGACTACAATGTAACTACACATAAACAATATCCCATAACCCCCAAGTGAAAAACAAGCTACTTAAGTATGATCCCCAATTAGAGACAACGATTACCAGCTGCCTCTAATTGTGAATCATACAAATCAACCAAACATAGAAAAACTGAACTAGAACCCCACATAGAAAATAATAACTAGAAAAAAAAACAGTCACCCTGACCTGACCTACTCTAACATAGAAAATAAGAGCTTTCTATGGTCAGGACGTGACATAAACAAATCAAAACATATCTTCTCCTTTAGATTCTTCAAAATAGCCACCCTTTGCCATGATGACAGCTTTGCATTCTCTCAACCAGCTTCACCTGGAATGCTTTTCCAACAGTCTTGAAGAAGTCACTTGTTGGCTGCTTTTCCTTCACTCTGCCATCCAACTCATCACAAACCATCTCAATTGGGTTGAGGTCGGTTGATTGTGGAGGCCAGGTCATCTGATGCAGCACTCCATCACTTTCCTTCTTGGTCAAATATCCCTTACACAACCTGGAGGTGTGGTGGGTCATTGTCTTGTTGAAAACAAATGATAGTACCACTAAGCACAAACCAGATGCGATGCCGTATCAATGCAGAATGCTGTGGTAGCCATGCTGGTTAAGTGTGCTTTGAATTCTAAATAAAGCACTGACAGTAATACCAGCAAAACACCCCCACACCATCACACCTCTCCTCCATGCTTCATGGTGGGAACCACACATGCAGAGATTGTATGTTCACCTAATTTGCGTCTCTCAAAGACAAGGCGGTTGGGAGCAAAAATCTCAAGCATAGGACAGATTTCAACTGGTCTAATGTCCATTGCTCATGTTTCTTGTCCCAAGCAAGTCTCTTCGTATTATTGGTGTCCTTTAGTAGTGGTTTCTTTGCAACAATTATACCATGAAGGCCTGATTCACGCAGCCTCCTCTGAACAGTTGATGTTGAGATCTGTCTGTAACTTGAACTCTGTGATGCAATTATTTGGGCTGCAATTTCTGAGGCTGGTAACTCTAATGAACTTATCCTCTGCTGCAGAGGTAACTCTGAGTCTTCCTTTCTTATGGCAGTCCTCATGAGAGCCAGTTTCATCATAGCGCTTGATGGTTTTTGCGATTGCACTTGAAGAAACTTTTAAAGTTCTTGAGATTTTCCGGTATGACTGACCTTCATGTATTAAAGTAATGATGGACTGTAATTTCTCTTTGCTTATTTGAGATGTTCTTGCCATAATATGGACTTTTACCAAATAGGGCTATCTTCTGTATACCAACCCTACCTTGTCACAACACAACTGATTGGCTAAAACACATTAAGAAGGAAAGACATTACAATATTTTACTTTTAACGAGGCACACCTGTTAATTGAAATTCATTCCAGGTGACTACCTCATGCAGCTGGTTGAGAGAATTCCAAGAGTGTGCCAAGCTGTCTTCAAGGAAAAGGGTGGCTACTTTGAAGAATCTCAAATCTAAAATATATTTGGATTTGTTTAACACCTTTTTGGTTACTACATGATTCCATATGAGTTATTTCATAGTTTTGATGTCTTCACTATTATTCTACAATGTAGAAAGTAGTCAAAATAAAGAAAAACCCTTGAATGAGTAGGTGTTCTAAAACTTTTGACCAGCAGTGTATATGCAGTCGGAAGTTTACATACACCTTAGCCAAATACATTTAAACTCAGTTTTTCACAATTCCTGACATTTAATACAAGTAAAAATTCTCGGTTTTAGGTCAGTTAGGATCACCACTTTATTTTAAGAATGTGAAATGTCAGAATAATAGCAGAGAAGAATGATTTATTTCAGCTTTTATTTCTTTCATCACATTCCCAGTGGGTCAGAAGTTTACATACACTCAATTGGTATTTGGTAGCATTGCCTTTAAATTGTTTGACTTGGGTCAAACGTCTCGGGTACCCTTCCACAAGCTTCCCACAATAAGTTGGGTGAATTTTGGCCCATTCCTCCTGACAGAGCTGGTAAAACTGAGTCTGGTTTGTAGGCCTCCTTGCTTTCACAGGCTTTTTCAGTTCTGCCCACACATTTATATAGGATTGAGGTCAGGGCTTTGTGATGGCCACTCCAATACCTTGACTTTGTTGTCCTTAAGCCATTTTGCCACAACTTTGGAAGTATGCTTGGGGTCATTGTCCATTTGGAAGACCCATTTGCGACCAAGCTTTAACTTCCTGACTGATGTCTTGAGATGTTGCTATAATATATCCACATAATTGTCCTTCACATGATACCATCTATTTTTTGAAGTGCACCAGTCCCTCCTGCAGCAAAGCACACCCACAACATGATTCTGCCACCCACGTACTTCATGGTTGGTATGGTGTTCTTTGGCTTGCAAGCCTCCCCCTTTTTCCTCCAAACATAATGATGGTCATTATGGCCAAACAGTTCTGTTTCTGTTTCATCAGACCAGAGGACATTTCTCGAAAAAGTACGATATTTGTCCCCATGTGCAGTTGCAAACTATAGTCTGGCTTTTTTTATGGAGGTTTTGCAGCAGTGGCTTCTTCCTTGCTGTGCAGCCTTTCAGGTTATGTTGATATAGGACTCATTTTACTGTGGATATAGATACTTTCTGTACCTGTTTACTCCACTTTTCACAAGGTCCTTTGCTGTTGTTCTGGGATTGATTTGCACTTTTCGCACCAAAGTGCGTTCATCTCTAGAAGACAGAACACGTCTCCTTCTTCAGCATTACGACGGCTGCGTGGTCCCATGGTGTTTATACTTGCGTTCTATTGTTTGTACAGATGAACGTGGTACCTTCAGGCGTTTGGAAATTGCTCCCAAGGATGTACCATACTTGTGGAGGTCTACCATTTCTTTTCTGAGGTCTTGGCTGATTTCTTTTCATTTTCCCATGATGTCAAGCAAAGAGGCAATGAGTTTGAAGGTAGGCCTTGAAATACATCCACAGGTACACCTCCAATTGACTCAAATGATGTCAATTAGCCTATCAGAAGGATCTAAAGCCATGACATCATTTTCTGGAATTTTCCACGTGGTTTAAAGGCACAGTCAACTTAGTGTATGTAAACGTCTGACCCACTGGGATTGTGATACAGTGAATTATAAGTGAAATAATCTGTCTGTCAACAATTGTTGGAAAAATTACTTGTGTAATGCAGAAAGTAGATGTCCTAACCGACTTGCCAAAACTATAGTTTGTTAACAAGACATTTGTGGAGTGGTTGAAAAACAAGTTTTAAAGACTCCAAACTAAGTGTATGTAAACTTCTGACTTTAACTGTATTTAAATATATATATATATATGTACACACACACACACACACACACACACACACACACACACACACACACACACACACACACACACACACACACACACACACACACACACACACACACACACACACACACACACACACACACACCACTCTCCACTCTCCCACTCCCTCTCCCTGTGGGCTACTCCTTCACCAGGGTCTCCTAGCAACCACCAACATGGTGGATCAGATGGCCGGAGGGGAGGGGTGATAACTTCTCCCGTGGCCCACTGACTGTCACATACCAATGTCTCAATGCCCACCCAGACGTGGATTTATGAGCACCAAACCCCAGCTCCAGCTAATGAGACTGTCTGCCGGTAGTGGTGGGAGACATGGCTCAGGAATGATTAATGCCATGGCAAGATAAGTCTAGTAAATGTGCCCCATACCTAAGCCTGAAAAAATTTGCTGCAGCATATGGACGGGATAAGCTGAATGAATGAGCGAAAATTGGAATATCCTGAATATAGATCTAAGTAAAGGAGACAGATAAATTAATATGAGGCTACAGGCATATGCAGGCACCCCGCAGAGTCTGCCAGCCAAGAGTATACTCTCCCAGTATGCATCAGTGCAAAAACACCACATGAAGTTAATATTTTGGAACGGAATGTGACAGAATGGTGGACTAATGTTTTCTGCACCTTTGGAAAGGCATACCTGTGTCCAATACTATAACATTTCAGTCAACATCCACGGTTGGCCAGAGAGAGTTCAGAACGCCTGACAGGAGTGGCCATTCATTACATATAGACCTCTCAGGGAAGTATCAATACAGAGAGGGCATCCTTTCAACACGACTACTAAGTGTGGAGTGAAGATGACCATAAGGTACCAAGAATGAATGAGAAAGAAAATAAGAAATTGCGATACTGTAATACAGTGTGTGTGTCTGTGTGTGTGTGTGTGTGTGCACGTGTGTGTGTGTGCCGTGCATGCAAGCCTGCTTGTATGTGCTCTATATGTAAAACATTTGAATTGTTTACTACTGAAATGTGGGGGCAGGGTGTAACAACTGACAAAACATTTCAAATAATCTGTTTTTTAAATATCTTACTTATGATGAATCCTGGTTTTACCTGTCGGAATAAGTTGTATACTCCAATCAAAAGAGCTTACAGTGCTGTACAAGACACAGGCCAATTCAACCTGGTCTCAGAGCATTTCGTATTATTCTGTACATAAATCCGAAACACTCAATTTAGTGTGAAATTTTACATTTTGTATGGTATGTATTCATTTGCGGATGTCCAGCCCTAATTTCGTATGATATGTTATGAATTACAATTCGTATTATACAATATGTTACGAATTTGCAAAACGTACAATATTTGACAAATTGCAACATCTACAGTATGTTACACATTTTCGAAACGTATGATATGTTATGAATTCTAGCTAGGTGGCTAGGTAGCTAACGTTAACTAGCTTGCTAATGTTAGCTAGGCGAGGGGTTAGGGTTAAGTTTAGGATTTAGGTTAAAAGGTTAAGGTTAGGGTTAAGGGAAGGGAAAGGGAAAGAGGGATACCTAATCAGTTGTTCAACTGAATGTATTCAACTGAAATGTGCCTTCCGGCATTTAACCCAACCCCTCTGAATCAGTACTGGCCCAATAATCTATCCATTCGTCTACTGGGTTAGCTAAAAGGGATAAGGTTAGGGCTAATTGAAGGGTTAGCTAAAAGGGTTAGGGTTAGGGGAAAGGTTAGCTAACATGCTAAATAGTTGCAAAGTAGCTAAAAAGTAGTAAGTAGTTGAAAAGTTGCCAATTAGCTAAAATGGTAAAGTTATCCGTGATGAGATTCTAATTTTCAACCTTTGGGTTGCTAGAAGTTTGCATTATACACCCACCCATCCACCCCGACCAACTTTAGTTTTGACGTATTTAACATCTGCTTATGTAACCATACCAAATGTAACTTATCATACTAAATGGAGTGTCTTGGATTTACATACAGAATAATAAACGCTCTGGGACCAGGTTGAATGAACTAATTCTGCGGTATTTGTTATGGCTTAATGTAGATGGGCCAGAAATGGGCAAAACATTTTAGTTCACCACCTCTTGGCAGTGGATTTTAAAATGTCATGAAATTCAACACATTTTGCGATGGGGGTGTAGTGAAAATGTTGCAGTTTTAACCTGTTAGGGCTAGGGGGCAGCATTTGCACGTCTGGATAAAAAAATGTACCCGATTTAATCTGGTTACTAATCCTACCCAGTAACTAGAATATGCATATACTTATTATATATGGATAGAAAACACTCTAAAGTTTCTAAAACTGTTTGAATGGTGTCTGTGAGTATAACAGAACTCATTTGGCAGGCAAAACCCTGAGACATTTTCTGACAGGAAGTGGATACCTGATGTGTTGTATTGACTTTAAACCTATCCCATTGAAAAACACAGGGGCTGAGGAATATTTTGGCACTTCCTATTGCTTCCACTAGATGTCACCAGCCTTTACAAAGTGTTTTGAGTCTTCTGGAGAGAGATCTGACCGAACAAGAGCCATGGAACGATGATGTCCCATTAGACACCTGGCGCGCGAGTTCATGTTGGGTACCCTCGTTCCAATACGTTATAAAAGAGTATGCATTCGTCCACCTTGAATATTATTCATGTTCTGGTTAAAAAAGGCCCTAATGATTTATGCTATACAACGTTTGACATGTTTGAACGAACGTAAATATATTTTTTCCCCTCGTTCATGACGAGAAGTCCGGCTGGCTTAGATCATGTGCTAACAAGACGGAGATTTTTGGACATAAATGATGAGCTTTTTTGAACAAAACTACATTCGTTATGGACCTGTGATACCTGGAAGTGACATCTGATGAAGAGAATCAAAGGTAATGGATTATTTACATAGTATTTTCGATTTTAGATCTCCCCAACATGACGTCTAGTCTGTATCGCAACGCGTATTTTTCTGGGCGCAGTGCTCAGATTATTGCAAAGTGTGATTTCCCAGTAAGGTTATTTTTAAATCTGGCAAGTTGATTGCGTTCAAGAGATGTAAATCTATAATTCTTTAAATGACAATATAATATTTTACCAATGTTTTCTAATTTTAATTATTTAATTTGTGACGCTGACTTGACTGCCGGTTATTGGAGGGAAACGATTTCCTCAACATCAATGCCATAGTAAAACGCTGTTTTTGGATATAAATATGAACTTGATAGAACTAAAAATGCATGCATTGTCTAACATAATGTCCTAGGAGTGTCATCTGATGGAGATTGTAAAAGGTTAGTGCATCATTTTAGCTGGTTTTATGGTTTTGGTGACCCTGTCTTTGACTTGACAAAACATTACCCACAACTCTTGTAAATGTACTGTCCTAACATACTCTAAATTTATGCTTTCGCCGTAAAACCTTTTTGAAATCGTAAAACGTGGTTAGATTAAGGAGATGTTTATCTTTCAAATGGTGTAAAATAGTTGTATTTTTGAAAAATTTGAATTTTGACATTTATTTGGATTCAAATTTGCCGCTCTTGAAATGCACCTGCTGTTGATGGAGTGCACCACGGGTGGCACGCTAGCGTCCCACCTAGCCCATAGAGGTTAAAGCACATTTTATGCAATTCTTCACATTTTGCTACAGCCCTGGGAAAATTTTGCAGATTTCAAATCCATTTTATGCCGCTACTCATTTTGCCATTGGTCGGAGAGAAAATGTTGCAGTTTCAAAGGTAATATCTTGCCATTATACATATTTTGCTATGAGGTGGATAGGAAATATTGGCCGTTTTAAAGGTCTTTTCCTACAATTCTACACAATTTGCAATGTCCTATGCCATGTTCATATGATTTTTGAGTGAGTGACTGGCAAAATCAATAGCCCTGGAGTTCAGGGTCCTTGGGCACATGCCCTGCGTGCCCAGTCAGTAATGATTACTACAAGGTTCCGATAGCTGGCTAGACTGCCTTACCTAGTCATCTAACAACATTTAGCTGACATGGGCTAATTGAGTGACTGTCAGTCATTGACAACAAGTACAAAACTGCTGATGAACTACAAAATCTCGAAATTGCATCTTGTGTATTCTACTTGTCTATCTCTCAACAGTAAGTTGAGACCCCAACTGAGTTCCTATTTTTGTTATAATAATAATAATTTGGGTGGGGGCCCCTAGCGGCTGTGGTGCCCTAGGTGCAGGACGTAGTCTGCGTATGGGCAGAGGTGGCACTGTCTGTTACGTAAGAGAGCTGGTGAAGGGAAACTTGGAGGTTTAAGACTGGAGGATGACTGGACTAGGAGTGGGCCAGAGTGGGCCGGGGTACAGCAGGCTAACCTCAGGCTAAATTTGTCCATACCCATGATAGAGGGAATGTGGATGGAGGCCATATGCAGTCTGCCAGACATCAGCCTGTTGATCAGGCTAACTGAACTGAGCAGACGTGATGAGTCAAGAGGATACTGTGAGTGTCGTGCTGCTGTGCAACTATAAACCTGAGATGGGGTGTGTGTAACCAAGAGAGATCGAGAGACAAAGACAGAGACAGAACTGGTTGTGATGGATATTGACTATGATATGAGAACCACACTGTCTTACTACAATTGACAGGGTCACACGACAGCCTCTCCTCTGACCTCAGATCGGTTTGGAGCTGGTCACGGAGTCCTCCAGCAGTGACTGCTGCTGTCCCTCTAAAGGCCCAGGGCTAGTAAAGGATGTCCGTCGCGGTAGCTGTGGGGACATCACAGAGAGGAGTCCTCTCAGAACCACTGAAGCTATAGTCCAAATCGTCACATAACAGCTTGATGCATCTTGGACATAGATTAGATATAGCCTTGACTATTTAGGTGCCCTGCCCAGCACTTTTACCCAGAAAATAAGCGAGATACAGCATAGGGAGAACTAAAGTCTCTTGAGTCCCACCATCACACCGGCACGTTTTAGACTTCTAACCCCTTTTAAACATTGTGTGTTTGAGCTACAGACTTCTGATGTACCATTGGATTTGTCTATTTATTCTGCATCCACTGATACCAACCATTAGTCTGTATGATTAACAGGGGCTGAGTGAAAGTAGTGTTTGTGAGACGATGGCGGATCCCCAAGGGGCCCAGGGTAGGTTCTTCTCACAAAAACGTCTGTAGAGCTACAAACTATTATGAGCCATCTATGAAAAGCTGAGACTCTCACAAACAAGATTATAGGCAATCCCAGGACATAATAAGCTCACATAGTTGCTGTCACAAACAGCAAAACACCACACATTGTCAATGACTAGTTGGATATTCACTTCCCACTGAGAAAAATATTTCTATACTTACAGTATTCTTTTTTTTTAAAATCAGTTTTTTGCATGGCGGACCTTATTTGTTTATTGACATTTGTCAATGAAACTCATGAATGCAACTGCTTATGTCACATTGTATTGTAGCCCTGGTTGTCCGAAAAAGAAAATGGTAAAACACTTCAATGTGAGACTAATATGAGGGCAGAGCAATGGAGTTTCTAACTAGATCACAAAGCTTAGTTAAAACCCCTAAAAAATAAATAAACACTTGGCAGCAACGGCTCAATATCAGTAACAAATGTAGCTAGTTAGATGCAGTCCTCTCTAGAGCCTAGTGCTTTTAGCTACCTATCTAGCTACTGGCTAGCTAACTGGTAACATAAACATTTTAAGGTTACAGTTGCAAAACGAATCGCTAGTTATGTGTACATAATTACACATACTCCGAAACTGTTTGTATCATTCAGAAAACATGCATATTTATTTAATAGCAAAGCAAAATGCATGTTGTTTTTCATCACATAATCTATACTGAAGAAAAATATACACGCAACATGCAACAATTTCAAAGATTTTACTGTTACAGTTCTCATGAGGAAATCAGTAAACTGAAATAAATTCTTTAGGCACTAATCTATGGATTTCACATGACTGGTAATACAGATATGCATCTGTTGCTCACAGTGTAAGCTAACACAAGCTAACAGAACAGGACCGCCGAGTGCTGAAGCCTGAAGCACGTAAAAAGCATCTGTCCTCGGTTGCAACACTCACAACCGAGTTCCAAACTGCCTCTGGAAGCAACGTCAGTACAAGAACTGTTCGTCGGGAGCTTCATGAAATGGTTTTCCATGGCCAAGCAGCCACACACAAGCCTGAGATCACCATGCCCAATGCCAAGCATCAGCTGGAATGGTGTAGACAATGTTTCAGCATGACAATGTTTCAGCATGACAATGCCCCCGTACACAAAATGAGGTCCATACAGAAATGGTTTGTCGAGATTGATGTGGTCCCGTGTAGCTCAG
Organism: Salmo salar; assembly: GCF_965601325.2. NCBI lineage: Eukaryota > Metazoa > Chordata > Actinopteri > Salmoniformes > Salmonidae > Salmo > Salmo salar. Next base: position 32,186,059 of record NC_138293.1, read on the forward strand.
TTGGTACAGCATGGTGCTTGCAACGACAGGGTTGTAGGTTCGATTCCCACGGGGGACCAGTACGGAGGAAAAATGTATGAGATGCATTCACTACTGTAAGTCGCTCTGGATAAGAGCATCTGCTAAATGACTAAAATGTAAAAAAATGTAAACTTGAAAAAAAAAAATTGCCTTTCATCTGACACTGCCAGTATATAGGTCCTGGATGGCAGGAAGCTTGGCCCCAGTGATGTACTGGGCCGTACGCACTACCCTCTGTAGCACCTTATGGTCAGATGCCGAGCAGTTACCATACCAGGCGGTGATGCAACCGGTCAGGATGCTCTGGATGGTGCAGCTGAAGAACTTTTTGAGGATCTGGGGACCCATGCCAAATCTTTTCAGTCTCCTGAGGGGGAAAAGGTGCTGTCGTGCCCTCTTCACAACTGTCTTGGTGTGTTTGGACCATTATAGTTCATTGGTGATGTGGACACCAAGGACCTTGAAACTTTTGACCAGCTCCACTACAGCCCCGTCGATGTTAATGGGGGCCTGTCTGGCCCGCCTTTTCCTGTAGCCCACGATCAGCTCCTTTGTCTTGCTCACGTTGAAGGAGAGGTTGTTGTCCTGGCTTTTTCCACACAGTCGTCCAGAACATCTGGTGCTCTCATGCATGCTTCAGCATTGCTTGCCTCAAAGTGAGCGTAAAAAGTATTTTGCTCGTCTGGTAGGCTCTCGTCACTGGGCAGCTCGCGGCTGAGTTTCCCTTTGTAGTCCATAATATTTTTCAAGCCCTGCCACATCCGACGAGAGTCAGAGCCGTTGTGGTAGGTTTCAATCTTAATCCTGTATTGATACTTTGCTTGTTTTATGGTTCGTCTGAGGGCATAGCGGGATTTCTTATAAGCATCCGGATTAGCGTCCCGCTTCTTGAAAGCAGCAGCTCTAGCTTTTAGCTAGATGAGGACGTTGCTTGTAATCCTTGGCTTCTGGTTGGGATATATACGTACAGTCACTGTGGGGACGACGTCGTCGATGCACTTATTGATGAAGCCGATGAATGAGGTGTTATACTCCTCAATGCCATTTGATGAATCCCGGAACATATTCCAGTCTGTGCTAGCAAAACAGTCCTGTAGCGTAGCATCCGCATCATCTGACCACTTCCGTATTGAGCGAGTCACTGGTACTTCCTGCTTTAGTTTTTGCTTGTAGGCAGGAATCAGGAGGATAGAATTATGGTCAGATTTGCCAAATGAGGGCGGGGTAGAGCTTTGTACGCATCTCTGTGTGTGGAGTAAAGGTGGTCCACAGTTTTTTTCCCCTCTGGTTGCACATGTGACATGCAGGTACAAATGAGGTTAAACGGATTTAAGTTTAAAGTCCTCTAAAAAGTTAATAGAAGTCAACTATATGTATTAGACTATATCTACATTGCCTTAAGAAAGTATTCGCACCCATTGATTTCTCCACATTTTGTTGTGTTACAAAGTGGGATTAAAATTCATTTAATTGTCATTTTTGGTCAATGATCTACACAAAATACTCTGTAATGCCAAAGTGGAATAAAAATCCTAACATCTTTTTTTTAAATTAAAAATAAATCACTAATATATATTGATTAGATAAATATTCACCCCCCTGTGTTAATACATGTTAGAAACACCTTTGGCTGTGATTACAGCTGTGAGACTTTTTGGGTAAATCTCTAAGAACTTCGCACACCTGGATTGTACAATATTTGCACATTATTCTCAGATAAATTCTTCAAGCTCTGTCAAGTTGGTTGTTGATCATTGCTAGAAAGCCATTTCCAAATATTGACATAGATTTTCAAGCCGATTTAAGTAAAAACTGTAACTAGACCACTCAGGAACATTCAATGTTTTCTTTGTAAGGAACTCCTGTGTAGATTTGGCATTGTGTTTTAGGCTATTGTCCTGCTCAAAGGTGAATTAGTCTCCCATTGTCTATTGAAAAGAAGACTGAAGCAGGTTTTCCTCTAGGATTTTGCCTGTGCTTAGCTGTGTTCAATTTATTTTTATCCTAAAAACTCCCTAGTCCTTGCCGATGAAAAGCATACCCATAACATGATGCAGCTACCACCATGCTTGAAAATATGAAGAGTTGTGCTCACTAATGTGTTGGATTTGTCACAAACATAACACATTGTATTCAGGACAAAAAGTTAATTTCTTTGCCATATTTTTTGCAGTACTACTTAAAGAAGCAATCTGCAGTAGCTACATCCATTTTTGGACTTACAAATTAATTATATATACCCATTGATTCTTGAAGAATATAACTTAAAAATGCCTCATGAGCTAGTACCCCATCAGAACCCCCAAAATATGCTTGTTTTACTCTAATGTTTGTAAACAAAGTTAATGTAAACACACACCGTACAGATTCAAAACAGTTAAATCAAGAATTGTCCTTGCATCTATAGCTACTGTATGTCTATGAATTTGTGAGTGCTTACATTTCTCCAGCCCCATCCCTCAGCATTTTACTGAAACAGAGTGTGCTTTGTTATTGTTTCATCTGCTGATTGCCGCTTTAAGAGAAATGTTGCAAACAGGAAACATGTTTTGGAATATTTTTATTCTGTACAGGCTTCTTTCTTTTCACTCTGTAATTTAAGTTAGTACTGTGGAGTAACTACAATGTTGTTGACCATCCTCAGTTTTCTCATATCACAACCATTAAACTCTGTAACTGTTTTCATATCACCATTAGCCTCATGGTGAAATCCCTTAGCAGCTTCCTTCCTCTCAGGCAACTAAGTTAGGAAGGACGCCTGTATTGTTGTAGTGACACAGTGCATTGATACACAATCCAAAGCCTAATTAATAACTTCACCATGCTCAAAGGAATATTTAGTGTCTGCTTTTTCTTTTTTTACACATCTACCTATTTTTCATTTTATATTAATTTAGAAAAATTTTACAAGCAAAATTACAATTTGACATTATGCGATATTGTGTGTAGATCAGAGACACAAAATTTCAATTTATTGACTTTTCAATTCAGATCCGTAACACAACAAAATGTGTAAAAAGTAAAGTGTGTGAATACAATGTACTTTCTGAAGGCACTTCATACTCCATAAATGTTACAATTATGCACAACAAATCATTTTTAAACACATTATTTTTCTGTACAGGGCCAATGAAGCATGTTAATGGAGGGATGAAGGAGGAACATTCCATTTGGCTACGGAGATCAAATTAGCATAGGACAACAAATGATGCTGTGACAATCAAATACAAATGTTCTCCCCTGGCTGAAAACACAACAGAGCGGCCTCATGACTGTGGCCTCCTCTGGCCTCACAAGGTGATGACGCATTCTATTTGCCCTGTGTGTGTGTGTGTGTGTGTGTGTGTGTGTGTGTGTGTGTGTGTGTGTGTGTGTGTGTGTGTGTGTGTGTGTGTGTGCTCACCAGCGTATTTGAGTAGGGGTTGTTATTTACTGTCAGTAACTGTAATACAGGCGGGATTACACTCAGTCCTCTGCCAGTAAGGCCTGCAGGAAGCCTTTGTGATTTCCTGAAACAAAGACAGCGGAAATGCCTCCAGCGGACACTAATAAATAGATACAATGATTACATGGAGTGGAATGAAGTCTTAAATAATCCTCTTTATTTGTATGTTTGTTTGGAAGGACCATCAGTCCAAGTGGACTTCTGTAGCTCTCTGCTTTTAGTCATTCTTTTACTAAAAAACTTGGTAAAGTGGAGCAAATATATAATACATACTACCGTTCAAAAGTTTGGGGTCACTTAGACATTTCCTTGTTTTTGAAAGAAAAGCAAAATTTTTGTCCATTAAAATAACATCAAATTGATCAGAAATACAGTGTAGACATTGTTAATGTTGTAAATGACTATTGTAGCTGGAAATGGCATATTTTTTTGTGGAATATCTAGATAGGCATACCGAGGCCCATTATCAGAAACCATCACTCCTGTGTTCCAATGGCACGTTGTGTTAGCTAATCCAAGTTTATCATTTTAAAAGGCTAATTGATCATTAGAAAACTTCTAGGCAGAGTTCCTCTGTCCAGTGTCTGTGTTCTTTTGCCCATCTTAATCTTTTATTTTTATTGGCCAGTCTGAGATATGGCTTTTTCTTTGCAACTCTGTCTGGAAGGCCAGCATCCCAGAGTCGCCTCTTCACTTTGACGTTGAGACCGGTGGCGTTGAGACGGGTACTATTTAATAGTTAATGAAGCTGCCAGTTGAGGACTTGTGAGGCGTCTGTTTCTCAAACTAGACACTCTAATGTACTTGTCCTCTGGCTCAGTTGTGGACCGGGGCCTCCCACTCCTCTTTCTATTCTGGTTAGAGCCAGTTTGTGCTGTTCTGTGAAGAGAGTAGAACACAGCGTTATACCAGAGCTTCAGTTTCTTGTACATTTTCCCATGGAATAGCCTTCATTTCTCAGAACAACTGATGAGTTTCAGAAGAAAGTTATTTTTTTCTGGCCATTTTGAGCCTGTAATCGAACCCACAAATGCTGATGCTCCAGATACTCAACTAGTCTGAACAAGGCCGGTTTTATTGCTTCTTTAATCAGAACAACTGTTTTAATCTGTGCTAACATAATTGCAAAAGGGTTTTCCAATGATCAATTAGCCTTTTAAAATGATTAACTTGGATTTGTTAACACAACATGCCATTGGAACACAAGAGTGACGGTTGCTGGTAATGGGCCTCTGTATGCCTATGTAGATATTCCATAAAAAATCTGCCGTTTCCAGCTACAATAGTCATTTACAACGTTAACAATGTCTACACTGTATTTCTGATCAATTTGATGTTATTTTAATAGACAAAAAATGAGCTTTTCATTCAAAACAAGGACATTTCTAGGTGACCCCAAACTTTAGTAGGATATAGTAATGCATATGTAGTTGTGACATTTTAACCACTTTGCTACAATAACATACACGTCTTTCTACATGTGAGAAAGCTAGAACACTTAAACGCAAGAGAACTTTACTCTAAGAAGGCTATATGTTGCATAATCCCTGTGACTTTTCTCACACCCTAGAAGGAAAATGCATTTTGGGTGAGAGCCTTCGTGTCGCCAGTCGATTCTCTGTGGAACCAGGTTAATAGAGGTCATGTGACCTCCTTCACCGGGCTGTTTGCATCTGCCACCTCAGAGGGGTCACTGGGAGAAAGGGAGGGAGTGAGGAAGGGAGGGCGTGAGGTAGGGAGTGATGGATTTAGGAATGTCTGCTGCTGAGCGCCACACTAATATAAATACACAATCACCACTGATTTTGAGATCACAAGACAGCACATAGCCTCCCACCATTTAAAATACATGTTCCATCACACCTTTGGGATCTACACTTATGGGAGCCCAACAGGGGTGCGTGTTCAGCCCCCTCCTGTTCAACCATGACTGCGTGGCCAAGCACGTCTCCAATTCAATCATCAAGTCTGCTGTTGACACAATAGTTGTAGGCCTGATTACCAACAGCGACGAGACAGCTTACATGGAGGAGGTGAGTGCCTTGGCGGAGTGGTGCTAGGAAATTAACCTCTCCGTCAACGTCAACAAAACGAAGGAGCTGATCGTGGACCACAGGAGACAGCAGAGACAGCAAGCCTCGGTGGAGAGGGCCAAAAGCTTCAAGTTGCTCGGTGTGCATATCACCGACATCCGGAAATGGTCCTTTCAAACAGACCTTGTGGTGAAGAAAGTGCATCAGTGCCTCTTCAACATCAGGAGGCTGAAGAAATTTGTCTTGGCCCCTAAAACCCTCACAATCTTCTACAGATGTACCATTGAGGGCATCCTGTCGAGCTATATCACCGCCTGGTACGGAAATTGCACCGTCCACAACTGCAGGGCACTCCAGAGTGTGGTGCAGTCAGCCCAAACCATCATCAGGGGCACACTGCCTGCCCTCCAGGACATCTACAGCAGCCAATGTCACAGGAAGGCCAAGAAGATAATCTTGACCCCAGCCACCTGAGCCACGGCCTGTTCATCCTGCTATCATCCAGAAGGCGGAGACAATACAGGTGCATCAAAGCTGGGACCGAGAGACTGATAAACAGCTTCTATCTCCAGGTCATCAGACTGTTCAACAGCCACCACTAGCTGGCTTCGACCCAGTACCCTGCCCTGAACCTCAGACACTGTCACTAGCCGGCTTCCACCCTGTACACTACTCTGCACCTTAGAGACTGCTGCCCTATGTACATAGAGTCATTGAACATTGATCACTTTACTAATGTTTAACATTGTTTTAACTACTTTATATGTATATACTGTTTTCTAGCCATGGTTCGTCCTATATAACTACAGCTATACACATATTTTCTATTCACATTCTGTCCATACTGTCTATGCACACCATTCACATACTTATATATATACACTACATGTATGTGGACACCTGCTCGTCAAACATCTCATTCCAAATTCATGGACATTAATATGGAGTTGGTCCCCCCTTTGCTGCTATAACAGGGAAGGCTTTACATGTTGGAACATTGCTGCGGGGAATTGCTTCCATTCAGCCACAAGAGCATTAGTGAGGTTGGGCGCTGATGTTGGATGATTACGCCTGGCTCACAGTCGGCATTCCAATTCATCCCAAAGGTGTTCGATGGGGTTGAGGTCAGGGCCCTGTGCAAGCCAGTCAGGTTCTTCCACACCGATCTGGACAAACCATTTCTGTATGGACCTCGCTTTGTGCACGGGGGCAATGTCATGCTGAAACAGGAATTCCCCAAACTGTTGCCACAAAGTTGGAAGCACAGAATTGTCTACAAAGTCATTGTATGCTGTAGTGTTAAGATTTCCTTTCAATGGAACTAAGGGGCTTAGCCCGAACCATGAAAAACAGCCCCAGACCATTTTTCCTCCTCCAACAAACTTTATAGTTGGCACTATGCATTTGGGCAGTTAGCGTTCTCCTGGTGTTCTCCACATACTTTTGGCCATGTACTGTATTATATTATTTTTATTCCGGACTCTCAACATAGCTCATTCTAATATTTCTACTACTGTACATTGCATTTTAGTTACACTGTTTATACACACCGCATATTTATTTATATACTGGATTCTTGACATAGCTTACTCTAATATATCTACTGCTGTACATATCATTCCTAGTAGATTTTGTGTAAATGTATCCATTGTACATACGTATAGATTGCCTTTGGATTACAGTTACAGTGCTATTTGGGTTGTTACATTTTCCGACATTTCCGACATTTCTTGATTTCTTTCAGTTTTTTTCTTTGTTTTTAAAATGAATTATTTGTGTACCTGTTTGTCAATTTACTGCATTGTTAGTAGCTAGTAAAAGGAGCATTTCACTGAACCAGCTACAGTATAACATCTGCTAAACTCTGCACGCGACCAGTAAACTTTGATTAGATTATTGATTTGAGAACTTTCAGATCTGTCAGCTAATGTAGCATCTCAGTTGGCTCTGCTGTGTCTTGTATATGTGTAACTGGAGCTGCTTTTGAAGGTTTCACATTCTCTTTTGTCCTCTCTCTCTCTCTGTCTCTCTCTCTCTCTCTCTCTCTGGCTTCCTCTCCTCCCTTTGTTGCTCAAGAAGGGGAGATGGAGTGAGAGGGGAGAGGGGCCGAGGCATCCACATGACCTTGGAATTAGTGGAGCTCCTGGGATGAGGCTTGCTGGGTGGGACAGCATTGGCAGCTGCTGGACTTTCCCCCTCCTGGGTGTGCAAGATTAATGTGTGCACTGGGGGTTCTGGGGGTGTTGAAGAGGGGAGGGCAGACGTGGTGGGGAGCAGGGGGAAAGATGCAGGAGGAAGGGGAACAAGGGGCAGCCTCCATCCCCCAAAATAGTAGCCACTGCACTGTACATCTAGTCAGTAAGATTCTGTGTAACGTCCTCAAGAAGAGGTCTTTGGGAAAGAGTGTGTGGAGTGACATGGTTTGTGTGAGAGCGGAGAGAGTGGTTGTTTTGTGTGTTCTTTTGTTTCCTTCTGACTGCAGCAGTCCATGTGTACAGACATTATGGAGGCTCAGGAGGTTAGGGACTGGAGGTTAGGGACTGGACAGAGGGATGGAGGGAGAGATGTGGAGGGAGAGGATTTACACCTGTGTTATCACCACTGTCCCCTCACTCCTCAATCTCGGGCCACACACACACACTCACTCGATTGTCTCAAGGCAGAACGTCCTGAAATGAATCAACCAAATCTGAGAAGTTTGTTCTCTCAAAAAAGTATGACAGTCCCTCATGCTATCGGTGAGTTTTATCGTCCTCACTGATGACCATTTCACCAGACCACCTGTTTTTGGTGTAACACCATGCCCAAACAGGACGCGCACGTGCGCCATCGTGCGCTTTCATGCATAAATAGATTTTGCGCCCCCACACCAAACGCGATAACAACACTCAGGTTGAAATATCAAAACAAATTCTTAACCAATTATATTAATTTTGGGACAGCTCAAAAAGCATTAAACTTTTATGGCAATTTAGCTAGCTTGCAGTTGCTCGCTAATTTGTCCTATTTAGCTGGCTTGCTGTTGCTAGCTTATTTGTCCTGGGATATAAACTTTGAGTTGTTATTTTACCTGAATTGCACAAGGTCCTCTACTCCGACAATTAATCCACACATAAAACACATGAGCGGTGTTGGTGCAATGATTGTATAACATGTATGTGTGAATTCATTTTGCAACGCTCGCACACACGACGTGAGCGGTGTGGTCAGCATGTACGTTAGGGCCCAGTGTCTTGAAAATAAAGGCAGTTTTGACATGCCTGCCTGTAGAGAAAAGTTTGAATGTCATTGCTCAAAATCCATCTCAGAGTCTCAGTTCATCAAAGGTTCAGTAACCCGATTCTCACCCCTTCCCTCACCACTGTGGCCCTCTGGATATGCTGAGATGATCAGGGCTGTATACCTCACAGAGGAGGAGACCCCAGACTCCAGGCTCCATCCCACCTCCTGGACACACTGGTCTCTCTCTCTCTTTCTCTCTCTCTCTTTCACTGTCTCTGATGAATTTTCACCACTGACAGCCCTAGCACTGTGTGTGTGTGTGTGTGTGTGTGTGTGTGTGTGTGTGTGTGTGTGGTGTGTGTGTGTGTGTGTGTGTGTGTGTGTGTGTGTGTGTGTCAAGGACTGCAAGCCTTCGCCTACCCTATCAGTTGTGCCTGAATTCAATGGCCCCAGTTTCACAAAAAAAGGACAAGGAAATAATTGAATTAAAGGCTTGGACAGTCACATGTCATCGACTGCTTGACTACTGTATGTGTATTCAGGCCACAGATATATCTATTTATTTAACAGTATTTTTATTGCGACAGACAAATGTTAGAAGTTAACTGATGATTGCTGAACATGACACGAGAGAGAGTGCGTTCCTCGGCATCAGACGTATGTTTATACTGGCGCTGCGAGACACTTAATTACTCGAATCCTGTGAGCTTTCGTGTGTAAACACTATTTGAGATTATGTAAAAACATTTTCGGATTATGTAAAGGAGCAATTAGTCAGAAAAGGCCCTGGCATCGTAGCGTACACACACTGAGCTCAGGACTTCTCAGCAAGCTTTTTCATCTGGAATTAATTCAACGTTTTATTAAAAGTGAATTGTCTCCCTCATGTAGGTTTCCCCCTTTTGACAGGAGTTGAAATAGAAACGCTACTGGGCATCACAAAAAAACGCCAACTATGTCTGGGTCTAGTAGCCGACAAAGACCAATCTTCGTCAGATTTTTCTCCCCCTTTTTATTTCTCTTTCTCCCTGATTCTTTTTATTTGGATTCCCAGTGACCTCATGACGCAGCGTGGAATCAGCAGGATTAATCAGGATTTAAACTGGGCTATGTTCCCCATCGTTCCCCGCCTCTCATCTTCCTGGTGTCTACGAAGGTGCCCGAGCAGACCAAATCCTGGGTTCATTTTTCGATATGAACTCATTTCCTGGCTATGGTTTCTGGGTTCAGGGCAGTGTAACCTAAGGAGGGGTCGGGCCCCGGGCACCCAGGGGATGAAAGCAGCAGAAAGCCTGAGAATTAACCCCCGGGGTCAACTGCATCATCCACCTCTATTAATAGTTAAACTTAAATTTTTAGCTGGCGAAAAAAGGCAAAAAAAGGATTATGTAGGGTCACCCCAGAGAGATTTGCAGTTAATTAAATCAATAGAAGAGATTGACGAAAACAGAGGATTTTTTTCTCCCGTCTTTTAATATTTCATCCACTTCGTAACATCTTAATTAGATTACATGACTACATTTCACAGCCAGGGTTTGTCACTGTGCCAAGGTTTTCTTCTTCTTTTTTAACCTTTAAGACACAAAATGTTGTTAAAAAAGGAAAACAGATGTTTTTCAGAAACTTCACTGGCAACCTTTTATTGCACCAAATATTTTGATTGTACATGTAGACATACGTATATACTAATAATTTGTCCTACTAGATATTAATTACGAGGCCTACTGTGGATTATATAAATGGTCAACCTCCAATCACCCTCCCTCCCTCCCTCCCTCCCTCCCTCCCTCCCTCCCTCCCTCCCTCCCTCCCTCCCTCCCTCTCTTCTCTCTCCTCTCTGTCTCTCTCTCTCGTGCTCTTTCCCTCTCTCTCGCTCTTTCACTCTCTCTCTCGCGCTCTCTCTCACGCTCTTTCCCTCTCTCTCTCGTGCTCTTTCCCTCTCTCTCTCTCTCTCTCTCGCACTCTCTCTCTCTCACACTCACACTCTTTCCCTCTCTCGCGCGCTCTCGCGCTCCCTCCCTCCCTCCCTCCTCTCTGTCTCTCTCTCTCGTGCTTTTTCCCTCTCCATCTCTCTCTCGCGCTCTCTCTCTCCCTCCCTCCCTCTCCCTTTACATCTCTCTCTTCTCTCTCCTCTCCTCTCTGTCTCTCTCTCTCGTGCTCTTTCCCTCTCCATCTCTCTCTCGCTCTCTCTCTCACATCCTTTCCCTCTCTCTCTCGCGCTCTCTCTCTCTGCTGTTCTCTCCCTCCCCTCGTTCGCTCTGATATGATTCCAGCATCATTCTCATGGGTATATTTGCTCGATGTTTGTAAGGGAAGTCGAGCTGCCTTTGATTCTCCCAAATCATCCACTCAGAGTAGAGCAGAGTGGGACTGTTGTGTTCTCTAGTGTTCCACTGGGCTGTTGCAACACTGGGTTAGGGTCCAAGTTTTCTCCTGGCTCTGCTCTCCAACAGCGAATAGTCTAGACACATTAACAGACTGTATTGTTTTGTTGTTTTCGTTATGTACTGTGTGTTAGACCTGTATTACCTTTATGGCTCAATTTCTCATCATCAAATAATATGAAATGCAGTTTCTTGTCATTTATTAATTTAACCTTTATTTAACTAGGCAAGTCAGTGAAGAACAAATTCTTATTTACAATGACGGCCTACCCCGGCCATTTTATCATTGTTTTTAGAACCTAATCATTTTCCAGAGTTTATATTGATTGGCAGTTTCATTTACTTACAAAGCACACATGAATGAAAGCCAACAAAAGCGAGTAAAGATCCAGTCACTCCCAGCCTGCAGCCTGCTCTGCAGAGTAGCAGAGTAAACTGTATAAATAGACGATCTCAGCCACAGTGTTTATGGGGTGAGTCTGTAGGATGGAGGAAACACGCTGAAATATCCTGACAGTTTTTCTCCCAATAATAAACACACGGCTGTAATATTTAAATCAAGAATGGAGCAATATCTAAATGTGTTTGAACTCCCGTGCAGGAATCAGGAAGAAAGACATCTATCATGTACTGTGTACGTTGCTGGTGTTTAATTAGTGGAGCTGTGAATCAATGTTGCTAATGAGTCGAATATTGATAGGAGAATTACTTGAGCATTACCACTTCCATTGCTGCTCATCTTGTAAAGCTACGTGTGTAGTGGGTACACTAGCGGTGAATGTGTTTCAGAGTGTGTGTAGTTGTGTGTATGTGTGTGTGCATGCTTCTCTGGTATTGAACTCAAGTCGGACAGTACAACTAGGCCAGGACTCCCAAGGCACTTGACCTACCAATTCAGAGGCATTTCCTCCACACAGTTCCCTTGTGCAACTGGTCTGGGAGCAGGAGGGGGGGGGGGGGGGGGGGGGGGGGGGGGTGGGGGGGTGGGATAAAACTGGTACAAAACGACAAGAACACATCTCACACAGGTCTTAACCTGTAAAACACACACATGCACACAGTGCCTGATTTAGGGTCTAATGTCATGAGGGCTAAAAGAAAAAAAGAGGGTTGCATGTTTGGTAACTCAATGTTTGTTTGTCAGAGGTCTGGATGTTTTACTGGTGTTGAGAGGGGGGGGGGGGGTGCATGAGTTCGGGCTTCATCCCAGTATAATGGATGGATATTGACTGGTAAATGAAGACCAGGTGACACCTTGAATGAGAAGATAGATGATCCTCTGTTATGGCGTGATAATGACCCAGTGGTAATTGCTCCAACACATACGGATCGCTCACTTCACTTTGCCTCCCGCCTCCCCCCGTGGAGTAACGCTAGCCCCTGCCCCCGAGCACAAAGGGTGCCTGTGTGTGAGGTGTTCAGGCCTGCCCCCCCCCCCCCCCCCCCCCCCCCCTCCCTCCCTCCCTCCTGCCTCAGCCCCTCTCCTCTTCTCCCCCAACTGTGTGGCTGATGTGCTCCATTTGCTGGCTGAAGGACTGAGCGGGACGAGGCAAAAGTTAACGCTCGCACACCTTTCCTGTTCACATGGCGGTGGAGGTTGACAGGGGCCAGGCTGACCCCCCTGACCCACTCAGGGTCCACCTCCTGCACCTCCGCCACTGAACTGCCACTGTCCCTCCTCCCCTCCTTGTCCCCTCATTTACGGCAAACCCCACCTCTGTTGTCCTAATGCTGTAAGTGCTCTGTGCTGTGCTGGGCAGTGCTCAAAACAACGTTTGAGAGCTTTGTACAAGGTCAATAGCAGACAGCATGCACCGACACAGGCCCCCCCCCTCTGTATGTGCATGATCCTCTGAGGAAATTTCAAACTTGAATATTATCGTACAGTATAAACATCTATACTTTCCTCTCAAACCTATACTCCACTATACTCAGTCAAAAGAGTTGTGCAGCGGTCACATTTTAGAAAGAAATCACATCAAGTAATCTAAAATTCTGTATTGTTGAATTGCAGAAGCACTATCTGCTAGAAACTACTGCATGACCCTATTTGTATTTAATCAGCAGTATGTGCTCAGTGCGTCAGGTTGGGAGGCGGCCCTAAGCAAAACAAAAGGCAGAGCCGCAAAGCTTCCTCTTTTCCCTCTTTTGATAGCTGTCTCAGAGAAAATGGCCGACATCCCTGGGAGTGACTGAGCACAATTTGGTCAGACTCCCCCCTTGTGTCCCTCCCTTTCGCTCCCTCCACCCTCACTTACCCCTCACATGCACACACACTCTCCTCCTCCGCCCAAAGGAATTCATTTTCTAATTTTCCTTGACTGAGAAAACAATACACATGCCTTAACAATGTTGACATCTCTAATGCCTTAAAATGCACTAGTAATGGACCTCTGATTGGTAGTAAGTGGATACACGACTACGTACACAGAGCCCCATTCACTTGACTGTACCATTCCACCTGCTGTGGAATAAATTCACTGCCGCTAGATGATAACCAAACATGCAAGTAAATGTTTGATATTCAATAGATTTATTTTCAAACTCCTGAAATCAGAAATGTCGTCCTTTATGACCATTCAGTAGATGGTCAAAAAATAAAAACATTACTGAGAGATGTATGTAATTAATTCAGCAAAGCTGAGTTTGATTCTTTAAACAAGTCATCATGAAGCACATCTAATACACAAACCCACCCCCTGCATTATCCTATTGCATTCATTCACATACTGTTCACCTTGGTTATTCACTAACTCTATAGGGACACCTTCAAACGTAATATGTATGTTATTTCTAATTCTATAAATGTCATATTCAAATTCACTTATTCGAATTCACCTCTCCCTGACCCAGTCAGTAATACCTACATGTTTCAAGCAGACCACCATAGTCCCTGACTACCGCCCCAAAGCACTCACATCTGTAGCCATGAAGTGCTTTGAAAGACTGGTCATGGCTCACATCAACACCATCATCCCAGACACCCTGGACCCACTCCAATTCACAAACCGCCCCAACAGATCAACAGATGACGCAATCGCTGTTGCAGCCCACACTGCCCTTTCCCACCTGGACAAAAGGAACAACTGCGTTCTGTACATGAGAATGCTGTTCATTGACTACAGCTCAGCGTTCATCACCATAGTGCCCTCCAAGCTCATCACTAAGCTAAGGACCCTGGGATTGAACACCACCCTCTTCAACTGGATCCAGGTGTTGAGGGTAGGCAACAACACATTCACCCTCACATTGACCTTCAACACGGTGGCCCCTCATTGGTGAGTGCTTAGTCCCCTTCTGCACTCCCTGTTCACCCATGACTGCGTGGCCGCACACAACTCTGACGCTGATGAGACGCCCTACAGGGAGGAGCTCAGAGACCTGGCAGTGTGGTGCCAGTACAACAATCTCCCCCTCAACGTCAGCAAGAGAAAGCAGCTGATCGTGGACTACAGGAAGGGAAGGGCCGTGCACGCCCCCATTCACATTGACGGGGCGTCAACCTCACTAAAGACCTATCATAGTCCAAACACACCAACACAGTCATGAAGAGGGCACAACAACGCCTCCCCCCCCCAGGAGGCTGAAATTATTGTTATTTTATTGTGTTTGTTTTGCTAATTGTCTTACTTTTGAACTTTTAATGTCACTGCACAAGTACAGTGAAATGCCTTTCTTGTAAACGTAAAACCCCAAAATGCAATAATCAATAACAATGTAATACCAGGGGGGAAAAAAACATGACAAATAAGAAGAAATATGAAGAATACTGTATACAGGGTCAATTCCAATACAATATTTACAAAGTGCAGGGATGCTGGAGGCAACAGGATTAACAGAGTAGCAGCAGCTTGTATGTGAGTGGGTGTGTGTAGAGTCAGTATAAATGTATGTGCATATTATGTATGAGTGAGCAGAAGATGGAGTGAGTGTGTGTGTGTGAGTGTGTAGGGCCATTTATGTGCACTTAGAGACAGTGCAAAAACTAAAATATAAGGTCAATAAAGATTCAAGGTTAGATAGTCTGTGTAGCTATTTTGCTAGCTGTTTATCAGTCTTATTGCTTGGGGATAGAATCTGTTGGTGTCAGACTTGATGCACCGGTACCGCTTGCCATGCGGAAGCAGAGAGAATAGTCTATGGCTTGGGTGGTTGGAGTCTTTAATGATTTTAGGGGCCTTCCTACCACACCGTCAGATATAGATGTCTTGGATGGCAGGGAGCTCGTCCCCAGTGATGTACTGGGCTGTCCGCACCACCCTCTGTAGCGCCATGCGATCGAGGGTGGTGCTATTGTCATACCAGGAAGTGATGCAGCCAGTCAAAATGCTCTCAATGGCGCAGCTTTAGAACTTTTTAAGGATTTGAGGTCCCATGCCAAACTTTTTCAACATTCCTGTTGGGAAAGGGTTTGTAAGTAAGCGTTTCACTGTAAAGTCTATGACTGCTGTATTCAGAGCATTTGATAAATAAAGAAGAAAACCACACTACTAAGTTATAATTCAGTTATAATGTCTATAAATCAGTCTTGGATGGCTTTGTACAGGGACTGTGTCATTCTCCATTTTGAGCAGGTTAATAAATTCCACAGTCATGCCTTCCCACGACTATGAGTCCTCACCTGACAACATTCATTAACTAGCCTACGTCTCCCATGAACACCTCTGCCTGTTATAAAGTCTAATTGTTAGCCAAATTAACGGCACTAGCAACAACTTCTCTTCCTCAGACTGGAGAGTTTTTTGCCCAAAACGTTTCACACCTGTACACCTGTTGCATTCCACATGACATGCCAAAGGAAATGGTGGCATAGTAATGCTTTATGGGTACCTAACCTTCACATTTAATGCCCCTCTGACTCATACATCTTACGTTAACATGTTGCCTACTGTAGATACAAGCCAGAAAACCTTTGCCATGAAAGGATTTTGCCTCATGTTCAGTGTGACATTTGTTTATGAAACAAATCTGTCAGCTCAAATTTACAGCTGACAGTTGAGGGAAGCGTTAGAGAAATAATACTTTTGGACCAACTAACAGTGGCACATTGGCTCACTTTGCTATGCAGACATAGGTCACTCTAAACCTCTGATTGGGGCTCCCGAGTGGCGCAGCGGTCTAAGGCACTGCATCTCAGTGCAAGAGGTGTCACAACAGTCCCTGGTTTGAATCCAGGCTGAAACGTCGTCCGGGTTTGACCGGGGTAGACCGTCATTGTAAATAAGAATTTATTCTTAACTGATTTGCCTAGTTAAATAAAGGTTAAACAATAAAGATAACACTGAGGGAGTGATAGGTTAACTGGCCAACCCTCTTCCTGAGAGGGACCCTTTTGTTCATTGTGCTCTCTTTATGCAATTCCTGACACAATGTCCCTGAGAGTCTCACGTTTTTACTCTCCTGTATGCAAAGCACACAGCGATTCTACAGATACTATGTGGCAATGATATGATAAATCAGATAAAAAAACATTGATCTTCAGATTGGGTCAGTTCACACGTCCAGAGGGATTTACAGTGTCGTCGTTATCGTCATTGGCTTTGCATGACAGGATTTCATGCGTTGTATAGACAAATTATCCCCTCAATGTCATACCCTGACCATAGAGAGCCCTTGGTTCTCTATGGTATAGTAGGTCGGGGCGTGACTGGGGGTGTTCTATGTTGTTTATTTCTATGTTGGTGTGCTTGGTATGGTTCCCAATCAGAGGCAGCTGTTTAGCGTTGTCTCTGATTGGGGATCATATTTAGGCAGCCATTTCCCCACTGTGTTTTGTGGGATCTTGTTTTTGTGTAGGTGCCTGTTTGCACTTCACTGTCTTCACGTTTCGTTTGATCATTTATTGTTTTTGTATTTTGCTGTAGTTTCACATTATAATAAAGATGTGGAACGCTACTCACGCTGCGCCTTGGTCCAATCATTACGACGAACATGACAGTCAAGGAATTATCTTGGCTTGTTCTGACAACTGACCGCAAAGTGAAACAAGAAGGCACGTTTTGGAGCATGCCAGCAAAAGAACAGGAGAGATATACATTTTTCGAACCCAATTGGTATATTGTAATTTTTAAATAGGTAACAGGATCGAGCTCAATGTGGATTATGAGGCCATGGTCAAGGAAATATGTAGTCATCTATCATTATTTTCTTATTGAGCTAATATAGACATCAATATACTAATGAATGGTACAGCAAAACCAACTGATCATTTAACAGTCACATACAGTTTCTTCTGGAAAGTATTCAGACCTCATCACTTTTTCCAGACTTTGTTACACACAATACCCCATAATGACAAAGTGAAAACAGGATTTTAGAAATTGTTGGAAACATGTAAAAAAAATTCCATTGACCATCCATGAGATGTTTCTACAATTTGATTGGAGTCCACCTGTGGTAAATTCAATTGATTGGACATGATTTGGAAAGGCACACTCCTGTCTATATAAGGTCCCACAGTTGACAGTGCATGTCAGAGCAAAAACCAAGCCATGAGGTCGAAGGAATTGTCCGTAGAGCTCAGAATTGTGTCGAGGCAAAGATCTGGGGAAGGGTACCTAGAAATGTCTGTAGCATTGAAGGTTCTCAAGAACACAGTGGCCTCCATTATTCTTAAATTGGGGAAATTTGTAACCACCAAGACCCTTCCTAGAGCTGGCTGCCAGGCCAAACTGAGCAATCGGGGGAGAAGGGCCTTGGTCAGGGAGGTGACCAAGAACCTGATGGTCACTCTGACAGAGCTCTTGAGTTCCTCTGTGGAGATGGGAGAACCTTCCAGAAGGACAACCATATCTGCAGCACTCCACCAATCAGGCCTTTACGGTAGAGTGGCCAGACGGAAGCCACTCCTCAGTAAAAGGCACATGACAGCCCTCTTGGAGTTTGCCAAAGGCCCTTAAAACTCTCAGACCATGAGAAATTGTCATGCCCTGACCATAGAGAGCCCTCGGGGTTCTCTATGGTGTTTTAGGTTAGGGCGTGACTAGGGAGGTTTCTAGGTATTATATTTCTATCTTGGTGTGTGTGTATGGTTCCCAATTAGAGGCAGCTGAATATTGTTACCTCTAATTGGGGATCATACTTAGCGTGTCCTTTTTCCCACCTGCTTGGTGGGATATTGTTTTGTATGAGTGCCTATGCGCACTACGTATTTCACGATCGTTATATCTTTATTGTTTTGGAAGTTTCACTATCATTAAAATGTGGAATTCTACTCACGCTGAGCCTTGGTCCAATTATTCATACGACGGTCATGACAGAAACAAGATTCTCTGGTCTGATGAAACCAAGATTGAACTCTTTGGCCTGAATGCCAAGCATCACGTCTGAAGGAAACCTGGCACCATCCCTACGGTGAAGCATGGTGATGTTAGCATCATGCTGTTGGGATGTTTTTCAGCGGCAGGGAGTGGGAGACTAGTCAGGATCAAGGCAAAGATGAACGGAGCAAAGTACAGAGAGATCCTTGATGAAAACCTGCTCCATAGCGCTCAGGACCTCAGACTGGGGTGAAGGTTCACCTTCCAACAGGACAATGACCCTAAGCACACAGCCAAGACATTGCAGGAGTGGCTTCAGGACAAGCCTCTGAATGTCCTTGAGTGGCCCAGCCAGAGCCCAGACTTGAACCTGATCGAACATCTCTGGAGAGATCTGAAAATAGCTGTGCAGCAACGCTCCCCATCCAACCTGACAGAGCTTGAGAGGATCTGTGGAGAAGAATGTGAGAAACTCCCCAAATACAGGTGTGCCAGGCTTGTAATGTCATATCCAAGAAGACTCGATGGTGTAATCGCTGCCAAAGGGGCTTCAACAAAGTACTGTGTAAAAGGTCTGAACACTTCTGTAAATATTATATTTCAGTTGTTTATTTTGAATAGATTAGCAAAAAAAAATCTAAAAACCTCTTTTTGCTTTGTCATTATGGGGTATTGTGGGTAGACTGATGGGAGAAAAATTATTTAATACATTTTACATTAAGGTTGAAACGTAACAAAATGTGGAAAAAGTAAAGGAGTCTGAATATTTTCCGAAGGCACTGTAACTAGTGCCACAGCATCTTATAGTTGGTGAATAATCAATCCTGGGTTGTGGTCTATGCAGACCTTAAGACTAGGGAACATGAGGTCAACTCTGTGTGACTTAAAGGGACTATGTCAGAGAGAAAACAGTGATAGTTCATCTTTGAGAAGAATCTGTGAGTGAATGAAAACATTTGTGGATGGATAGACAAGACAGTTAGTGACGGAGTGGTTGTTGAGTTAAGCATAGTTTTAGTTTTCTTCCACGACTTAAGCCAAGAAGATAGCATACACTCTTTAAGATTCTCCCTTAGGTCTGTCTTGGTGACATCTGATATCTGTCTAATCTGACCTCAGGGAGCTGACATCTCTCATACCCCTGTTTGGGCCAGTATTCATAAAGCGTCTCAGAGTATGAGAGCTGATCTAGGATCAGTTTAGCCTTTTAGCTCATCATGAACAAGATTACATGGACAAGGGGGACCAGATTCTAGATCAGCACTCCTACTCTGAGACACTTTATGAATGCATGAATGCAGGCCCAGATCCTGGGTACCTCTGTCAGCGGCCCCACATCAGAAAAAAACAAGCCCCCTTCAATCATTCCCATGGCGCTTATTCTGGGAAGCGAGCAGCGCTCCAGTGTCTACAGTTTCCCAGGCCCCTCCTAAAGAATGACACATTCTCAGGCCAGATGCTTCAGACAGCCCGTAGTACAGAGCTGTGATTATTAGCAGGGCTGACTTTTTTGGTCCGGGTAGTGGGGGCCGTCCGGGTCTTTTTTTTTTATACCAGCGATGAAAGTTTTAAATGCCCTCCCACCCCTTAAACACGCTTGCCACAAAAAGCCCAGATTCGACAGTATTTTAGAGCTTGGCTGGGCGAGACAGAGGCTGTCTGGAGGGCATGTCCCCATTTGCGACTGAGCCAGTGAGACAGCACAGCAGCAACCGTGGCGTTCCTGGCAATGCTACATTTACATTCTCTCACTACACATGACCCCCGGCCGCAGTTGGAACGACGCGAGACGTTAAGTAAAGCGATCGAGGAGTGATTGAGCGTGGCTCTTTAACAATGACTGCATTGGTCGTTTTTTTTTTTTCTTTTCACTTCGCTTTGTGAGGACTTGTAACTGTCTTTCCCTCTCCCTGTCTCTGTGTTGGTTGGCAGTGAGTGCCACTCACATTCCAAGAAGCTATATTTCCCATACATTCCTTGATGTAGGGGGGAACTGTGTTGCAGTGTGGGTTGTCAGGAGTGAGACGTGGATGACAAGCTGGGATTGAGAGCAGAATAAGGGCTGTCAAAGCTAGACTGTATTGGACATCTGAAAGCAGACAGTCAGCTTTAGTAGTTAAGATACAGAAATATGTCTTTGTTGCGTCAGACGGACAGGAATAACAGTTTTTGGTGATGCAACCATTTTGAACCACGAGGTCAAGCGGGATTTGTTCCCCCTCCAAAGTCTGCTTCTTCAATTGCAGTTGCTTGTGGTCGTTAAAAGGTAGAATCTTAAAATGACGCCAGACAGATGCATCAACATGTGCGCGGGGGGTTGTTGCGTTGGGGCCGCTCGTTGTTGTGTCTATGAAGCTGAACATAAATAGATGTTTTGATGATCTTGTCTTGATGGATTTTCTTGTACAATATCAAAAAAGACAAAGTACTTTTCACCTGAAATCAAACCAACGATTCTACCTATGGAAAATCATCGTATATCACCAGTATGCTATAATTAATCACAAGATTTACGTAAGGAAAATGTCAATTATGTTGAATGGGCTCGTAAAGTTTACCATACAAAAGTGTCCTGTGGCTAGGGCACCTAAGATGAATCTCAGTGGTCTGTGTGTTTAGAGTACAGCAGAATAGTAGCCCAGTTAGACATACAACCGCAAAGAGCCATTTACCTATTAGTCATTTAGCCGACGCTCTTATCCAGACCCACTTACAGAAGGGAGTGCGTACATTTTCATACTGGTCCCCCGTGGGAATCAAACCCACAACCCTGGCGTTGCAAGCGCCATGCTCTACCAACTAAACCACACGGGGTCATTTCAATTCGTCATCTGAACTGCCATCAGACCTCAGCAAAGAATGTCTCAACAGTCCCGACCACAGTCATCAATTTTCTGTATTTGTCACTTGGGGACGCACTGACGCTTCCTTTGTCTGCTCTGTGTACCCTGGCTGACTATAACGTAGGAACTCTGCAAGCAATTTCTACATGCAATAAACGTCAAGTGCTTCATGAATAAATGCCAGTGCTTGTCTTAATCATAAAAAAAGGAAAGCCCACGTCATCACTCCTCTTGTTTCATCCCCAATGTGTTTAACAGGAATGAGAAAAATGAAGGAAAAAAAATAAACAAAAGGGCTTGTTTCTTTGGTAGAATGCGTCTGTCACTCAGTCCGTTCCAGGTGAGCTCACCCATCCTGTTCCCTCTCCCGCTCTACGTGGAGCCCAGGAGAACATGGCCCCCCTGCCTCCCATCACTCACTGTCGAGAGGGAACCGCTTAGGTATGCACCCAGGCCCAGTAGGCCTCTGGGAGGGAGGGGCTGGCGATCCCAGATGCGCGCACACACACACACGCACACACACACACACACACACACACACACACACACACACACACACACACACACACACACACAAAGCCGGGGCAGGAGTAGGGTCTGTGAGGGGTGTGATGGGTAATGTGAGCACCAAGGTCAAGCGCTCGCTGCATTTGTTTTAAATAAACTCCACCGCGGTCTGCAGCTGAAACTTTGAGTTTGTTTAGAATTCTCTGCACACACACTTCTGAGATTATATTCTACATAAACATATAAAGAATGATGGGCATGTACGTAACGGTGTTTGCATGCCCATGTAAAGCACATGCTCCAGTAATTTGTTGCGGTGTGATCACTCATGATGGTCAACTCTGACTGCATGGGAGGACCCAGAAACATGTCTTACCCCAGCAAGCACGTAGTTATAATTCTTCAAGCCCTTCAGATCCCCACAGGGGCCCACCACCGTAGAACCGCCAGCGGATCAACCAGGAGAAAGGAAAGGGAGGGTTAGTCTGTTTTAGATACTGTCTAAATTGATTTCATAAATAATGACAGGACTGTGTGGGAGTTTATGACTGGATATGTATACTCTAAGTTTGTATTGGAGGTGTGTGCTGTATATTCATTACCCTGCCTTATTTATTAGCCTCCCTGTAGTATGTAAGTGTGTGGGTGTGTGCCTGCGTGCATGAGTGTGTGTGTGTGTGTGTGTGTGTGTTTGTGTGTGTACAGTATACATACTGGGTGTGTGTCTGTGTGAGTGCAATATGCTTTTATATGTATAGGATGGGGGCATGCTGGGTATGTGTATCTGTCTGTCTGTCTGTCTCTCCATCTCTTCATCTCTCTAGGGGAGGCAGGTCTCAGAGTTTCTCAGGAATGTTTTCCTCCGGTTTCCTGGGTCCCCAGGGGAACTCTGGTAGGGGTCACCATCCTCCCGCTCCATCCCTGGAGGCTGTCAGCTAACTAAGTTAGCATGAGATAACTCTGTCCCAGCCCTCTCTCCTCCCTTCCTCTCTCTTCCTCCCCCTGTCAGCCTGACAACCTTATGGCTCAGGTTTCTATTTTACACCCTGCAAGTCTCCACTCCTTGTTACTTGGTGAGTAATCTGATTATTCATGATGAATCCAGTAGGTCTGGCCAAGTCATTGAGACACGATAATTCCAATGGTCTCGTGTATGTTTAATAAAGACAGTCATATCAACACGAATCAAGGAGACTGTAGTGCATCGGTAGGAAGTGAGGAAAGAGATCTGTATTCCAGTGCATCTCCCTGTAGTCGTCTGCTCAGCACTCAGTCGACCCCTTTAGATGAAACATGCTCCCTCTTTCAATACTTGGAAATGGCTGCTGTTGAGCTCTACAATGAAAACAGGTGCCTCTGGGAACATTTTATGTGTCACCACCGTCTTAGAGACCACATTAACTTACATGCGAAGTGTGTTTGTGTGGGTGTGCCTGCGGAGTTAACACAATACACTGAAGCCTCCTGGCCTTGCAGGCGGTGTCCAGTTACTTAATGCCAACATGCAGCGAAGCATGTAGGAAACCTGGTTGGGCATTGACCAATAGCACCACTTGATACAGTACTGCCCCCTTACAATACCACCGCCATCTGAATTAGAGGCCAGCTTACGTCAAGAGAGGAAGAGGTGAGAAGGATTACAAAATCTGTGCACGAAAATACAATCATGAAGTTTGTATGGAGGTCAATGAGAGAGTGTCGGATTTGGTCAACAAAAACGTGAGGCTGATTTAATCGAATAGAAGTTTCAGAATGTTTAGGTTGTTACGAATGCACTGATATACAATACAAGTCAAAAGTTTGGACACACCTACTCATTCCAGATTTTTTATTTTTAATTTTTTTACTATTTTCTACATGGTAGAATAATAGTGTAGACATCCAAACTATGAAATAACACATATGGAATCATGTAGTAACCAAAAAAGTGTTAAACAAATTAAAATTTATTTGAGATTTGAGATTCTTCAAAGTAGCCATCCTTTGCCTTGATGACAGCTTTGCACACTGGTACTGTAAGTGGACACTCCATTTTGTCAACTTAAAAAAATATATTTCATATCAGAGTTATGCCTCTTCTTCACACGTGTATCTGCCCTCTCATTGGCTAGAATGGTCCCACCTGATCTCGCCTCCTCCTGACCGACTTCCATCTTTGAAGACATGTATTTCCATTGTTAGAGCGATCCCTTGATTATCTTGTCAAAATTATAGATCATATTTGGCACGAGTCTATTACCTCCAACCAAGGACAGTTTTGTTCTCGAAAGCTCTTTTGCATTTATTATATGGCAATATAATATCTCTTTCTCTCTTTCTCTATTCAACCTCCCTTCTCCGTCCCTGCCATCCATGGACAGATTTACTGCTGAGGTAACTTAGTTCTCTGTAAAAAAAAAAAAAAAAAAATGGAAAAAAAAGGCCATCTATCAGATCCAAGAGTCTCAGGGTCTCAGAGAGCAGTCCTAGTTAAAGCATTCTACTCCTGCGACAAATCCACTTTATTGGCATTGCAGACAGGACCTTGTGAGAGCTGGGGCTGGAGACAGCTTTTCTCATTTCTCTTTTCTCCCCCCTCAGCTATAGGTGCAAGGGTTAAGGCTGTGCGTCATGGATGGCTGGGTTTCAGCAGAGTGGAAATTACAAATGTCATATCATGCTGTATTTCATTCACACTGCAGAGCACTCTGGAACTTTTAAGCATTTAACACAACATATAGCCATTAGGAGAAAAGCAATTAGAAAAACATGTAGGTGATTACGAATCAAAATAATGTCATAGGCCTAGTTGTTGACGATGATGCATTACAGAAGATCTTGTTATCAGTGATGATTTGGGAATGTTGACCACAACCATAACGATGATGATGATGATAATGACGAAGATGAGGATGATTATGAGGACGATGACCATGATAGCATTATCACCTGTAATTCATTAGAATCTACCCTTAGGGTAGAACAATCGTATTAGGGCCTCCAGAATCAGAAACAGCCAGCCAACACCCTGAAGCTACTCATAGCTGTCTGCCTGACCCTGGGTAAAGAATCTACCCTGGTCCCCTCCCTCTCTACGCCTATAGGCTGTGACCCCCAGGTTTATTGAAGTATGGACCCTTCATAATTGGGGCCACACCACACCACGGCTGGTTTTGTTTGCTGTTTGTTGTGTGTTGGCTTAGTCATACTTGTTGCTCTATGAGGTCAGTAACCTTTGGAGTTTCTCCCACACAGTGGTTATCATCTCCCCTCCTCTCTCTGTCACGGCATGCTCCACCTCTGGACTCCCCCTTGCGCTGCTTAGCCCCTCTTTTAGCCTGGGGTGGTGGCTGAACTTAGGGACATACTCTGACCCTCAGTGGGAGAACTGGGAAAAGGGAGGAAATGGGGCATTTTCCCAAGCATGGGACAGGATAGGCAGAGATGGAGACAACATGAGGGTTGGCTTAGAAGAGGAAACATGGGGATTACTGGGGCTCTCCCCTATTAGAGTGAAACATCCTTCTACGTCATGTGTTATATTGAGAGAAGAGTAGAAGAGAGGAGTTGAAACTGAATGGATGTATTTAAGTCTCAATTAATAAAAGGTCATTTCACATTTGTCAGCTAAATAATGCAGGAAAAAACAAGTGATAAGGGAATGTTGATTTGGCATGTTTGCAATGGTGACTTTAAACTGCACGAGGCTATGAGTTTCATGTAGAGGTCAAAGGTTAGATAGAGGACTTCAAAAAAAGGGACACATCTCTGAGCTCGACCCAATCTGGCTTGAGTTTTTTTTCTTCATTTGAAATAGCAGCTGTAATGTTTCCGAGCATTTCTATGTTTTGCCACGCAAAAAAAAAAAAAAACATTATTTATTATTTGCTATTTCCGTTCTCTGGCCTGAAAAATAAAGGAGCAACGGTCTAGCCCTGTTCCTTTGCTAAAAATGAAACCATGCAACTTCCCTACATCTCTCCACCCTTCCCTCCTTCCCTCCCCCTCACTAAGGCCATTTATTACCAGCCTCCTAAATGAAATTTCTGCTTACGGACGGATATTACTCATGACCCCGACCACTGCCAAGTCCTGCTCTGAGGGCCATTAAGGTATTCTGAAGACAGCCATTCATATTTGTGCTGGATCGCCTTTCATTAGTTTAAATATTCCCTAGAATCATTTTCATATAAAACTAAAGTCACGGTCATTGTCTGCATAGTGCTATACCATCCAATATAGCAAGGAATCATTCGACACCTTCCATATTATCAACTCCAGTTATATTACACTCTCTTATTCTCATATTAGCTGAGGTTGTTATATATTACACCTCAGGGTTAATGTGCAATTTTTCGGAACGCTCCCCAACATTGGTGGCCTCTGTGTGATTCACAATGTATGCTGCCTCCTATGAAGGCTGTTCCTAAGTTGGTAGAAACCTGTTAAACTTTGGCCCCCGACCCCCCAGAATAATTTTAACCCTGTTTTACACCCTCAATCCCACTCCATAATATCTTATCCTATTCTACCCACTGCTTAAGCAGTAATCTTTCAAAAACTCACCTTCTATCAGCAAAACTAGGGGGTCTGAGATTTTGCCTAGAATGGTGGTTTTTGGACCACGGTATATAGAGAAACTTCTATATATAAACTGTGTTGTATGTTTCTTGGAAGAACCAACCGAACGGTGATGCCCTGGCCTGCATTCCTGTGGAAGTTCAATAAAAGATTGCTGCTTGTGCAGAAAGGCCCCTTGGGGGTCCTTTAACCTGGAAGACTCTTTATACGAGGGGCGAGGGAGCCATCCAGGCAGCTAGGGTTACAACAGGCTCCAGCGACCTCAGGGGTCAAAGGGCCAAATGCAAAAGTGACAATGTGGATAATTGCCTGCTAAAGATAATGGACTGCTGATTGAGATCAATTACTTTCTGAAAGACAGAGCAGAGAAGGGGGTGAAATGTGCTGAAGAAATTCTGGACTAAAACGTCTGGAAGCAGTGGAACAGTGGAAAAGGTGGGAGTAATGGAGACGCATAGTTGACACGAAATGTGTAGAAAGACGGCTTTCAAAGCACAAGTGTCAATCACAACACACACACACACTTGCATGGACACACACACACACACACACACACACACACACACATACACACACTTGAATGCTTGCACACACACACACACAGGAACGGAGGCACACACACACATACAGAGCATTTGGAAAGTATTCAGACACCTTGACTTTTCCACATTTTGTTACTTTACAGCCTTATTCTAACATTTATTAAAATCTACACACAATAGCCTTTTAAGGACAAAGCAAAACACAAATGTAAAAAAATTGAAAACTGAAATATCAAATTTACATCATTATTCAGACCCTTTACACAGTACTTTGTTGAAGCACCTTTGGCAGCGATTACAGCCTTGAGTCTTCTTGGGTATGACGCTATAGCCTTGGCACAACTGTATTTGGGGAGTTTCTGCCATTCCTCTCTGCAGATCCTCTCAAGCTCTGTCAGGTTGGATGGGGTGTTGCTGCACAGATATTTTCAGATCTCTCCAGAGATGTTCGATCGGCTTCAAGTCCGGGCTCTGGCCGGAACACTCAAGGACATTCAGAGACTTGTCCTGAAGCCACTCCTGCATTGTCTTGGCTGTGTGCTTAGAGTCGTTGCCTTGTTGTAAGGTGAACCTTCACCCCAGTCTGAGGTTCTGGAGCAGGTTTTCATCAAGGATCTCTCTGTACTTTGCTCCGTTCATCTTTGCCTTGATCCTGACTAGTCTCCCACTCCCTGCCGCTGAAAACATCCCCACAGCATGATGCTGCCACCACCATGCTTCACCGTAGAAATGGTGCCAGATTTCCTCCAGACGTGACGCTTGGCATTCAGGCCAAACAGTTCAATTTTATCAGACCAGAGAATCTTGTTTCTCATGGTCTGAGAGTTTTAATAAAGGGCCTTTTGGCAAACTCCAAGAGGGCTGTCATGTGCCTTTTACTGAGGAGTGATTTCCGTCTGGCCACTCTACCATAAAGGCCTGATTGGTGGAGTGCTGCAGAGATGGTTGTCCTTCTGGAAGGTTCTCCCATCTCCACAGAGGAACTCAAGAGCTCTGTCAGAGTGACCATCGGTTTCTTTGTCACCTGCCTGACCAAGGCCCTTCTCCCTGGATTGCTCAGTTTGGCAGGGCGGCCAGCTCTATGAAGGGTCTTGGTGGTTCCAAACATATTCCATTTAAGAATGATGGAGGCCACTGTGTTCTTGGAGACCTACAATAATGCATATATTTTTTGGTACCCTTTCCCAGATCAGAGCTCTACGGACAATTCCTTCGACCTCATGGTTTGGTTTTTGCTCTGATACACACTGTCAACTGTAAGTCCTTATATAGACAGGTGTATGCCTTTCCAAATCATGTCCAATCAATTGAATTTACCACAGGTGGACTGCAGTCAAGTTGTAGAAAGATCTCAAAGATGATCAATGGAAACAGGATGCACCTGAGCTTAATGTCGATTCTCATAGCAAAGGGTCTTGTCCCTTATGTAAATAAGGTATTTTTTCATTTATTTTTCATAAATGTACTAGCATTTCTAAAAACCTGTTTTCGCATTGTCATTGTGGGGTATTGTGTGTAGATTGCTGAGGAAAAAAATAGTACTTAATCCATTTTAGAATAAGGCTGTAACATAACAACATGCGAAAAAAAGTAAAGGGGTCTGAATACTATCTGAAGGCACTGTCACACACACACACACACACACACACACACACACACACACACACACACACACACACACACACACACACACACACACACACACACACACACACACACACACACACACACACACACACTCTCTCTCTCTCTCACAGGAAGGAGACTGATATAAACAGAGTAGTTTATCAACATTACTTTGAGTGCTACATCAGATTGGCGATAGGGATGTAAAGTTAATTTAAATGGAACAAGATTGAGTAGGAGAGGAGGTTTCTGTTGAGAGAGACTCTAAAAAGATGATAAAATCAGTGTCCCTCTGCATATGTCTGAAAACAAATCAACAATCACACACATGTACACAAACAGTGAAAACAAAATACTCTTAGGCTCACGAAATTGGAATAATGATTTATTTTGCATTGTTAAATACATTTTTCACAAAATTGTATATTTCCAACAGAGTATATTAGTCAGATATAGCAGATATTATACCGTAATTCATTATTTTTAAGAGACCGTATGCTTCTATCATTCCGACTTAACCACTGGTTTCGAACCAAACCAAATTTGTTTATTTCCCCTGTGTTCTCTGATTGCTCAGTGGTTAGTTATCTGCGATCAATCACTTCCTGTCCTTCTCTGAATAAAACATTCAAATTGATGTGTGGCCGCGATGTAATCAAACAATGACGCTTTCTCCCCTGCAAAGACAGACGGCCTAGTTTACATGCTGCAGGTTCCTCATGTATGAATGAGGAGATAAATATGTTAATAAATATAATTATTTTACTCCTCAGATATGCATTTACATGTGCACATGCATGCTTGTAAGCATATACACTGATGCGCACACATGCGCATGGACACATACAAACACGCACACACATACACACGTGAGCTTCGGACTGGGGTTTTAGTTGTACACACAGTGCATCTGTCAGTCAAGGCATTGTGTTTTAATTACTAACACAGGTTTCCTCTACTAAGCAGAGCCTGTTCTCACACAGCTCTATAGAGGTCCCCCTGGGTCAGAGAAATACCCTATAACTGGAATGACACATACATACAGTGCTTACGAATATCTTCATTACAAGAACTTACAAAGGTAACACTTTACATTAAGTTGCCCCTGTTGCTATGTAAATAACACAATCGTTTTTACTATGCAATTACGTGCCAATAGGGTTGTTGCGGAATAATAATTGACAGTTGGAACAAGGAATGTGTAATTACACATTCACTTGCTGAATGTTATTCCACATGTGCAATTACTGATGTTATTACACATTTTGTAATTTACACGGTTAAAAGTCACCTGTGAATTACCGTGTTGATAACTCTAACCAAAAATAGGACCTTGTTACATCTAACTACAAGGTACCACTACTATCGAATCCACATGTAATTCCAGGGTTGATAAATAGGCTAGGACCTGATAACAACAATTGTAACAAGGCCCACCCTGTCATGAACTACCAGTAATTATACCCTATTAGCATGTAATGACATAGTAAGACATATGTAACTACAATGTTGTTAACACAGTTAATACTGTGTTAGTTACATAGTAATAGGGGCTGCTTAATGTAAAGTGTTACCCTTACAAAATGATTGGAATGTGAGTCATTGTTTTATTTGTTGTTCTGGATCAGCAATTTATAGAACACATTCTACTACTGGATTTACTGACTATTAGCCACAGAAATGAACATTCCCGTGAAACCTGAAACACAAGTTGGAGAGCACATGAAGTGAGGCCTGGGGTTTAGAGGGAATGTACCGCAGACACATTGCAATATCATTTCTGCTAGTTTCTTTCTGTAAACAGAGTGATGTCTTTAGCACGTTGAAGACGCAAAGCAGCAAAGTGGAATGATGCTGAAAATAAGAATAAATAAATAGAAGGAACTAAAAAGGTTACAACGCTGGAATTGTTTATAGTTTGTGTGTGTGAGAGAGATAGAGATAGAGAGAAGGAGATAGAGATAGAGAGGGAGAGACAAGAGACAAGAGAAGGAGTGAGAGTGAGAAAGAGAGATATAAGGCAGAGATGAGGACAGCAGTAGAGGGAGGGAGAGGGGGGCTGAAAGAGAAAGACTTAAACATGTAGGCTAACAAACAGTGAACTGCCCAACCCTTCCCTCTGACACAGATGCTCCTTCCCTGCAGGCCAGCCACAAGCCCTAGTTCTCAGAGCATGGACCCGAACATGACACAGTCAGTGGGATCCATCCATCGTCATCACACGCTCCTCACTCTCTCTCTTAGCCCACTCAGCCTGGCTCCAAACAAAGCACCGAGAAAATGGAATGGACCTTGATTGGGACTAATATATGGCAGGAAAGCACCACTGACATCTAGAGTAGACCAGAGCCATGCCTGGGTGGGACGATGTGAAGGGGGGAGTTGAGGGGGAGTGGTGTGGGTTTAGTGGCAGGGCTCTGGGGCTTTGATGTAAACAAGATGAATATCTGCTGTGTTTACGGTTTAATTTGGTGCCCAATTGTGAGAAGATTGGTTACAAATTGAAAAATTAAGATCAGGTGCAGGGCCTGGGAGCAAACCCACAACCCCTCTCGTCCCCCTCCACAGACAAGCGCACTCGCACATACACACACACACACACACACACACACGTGCACACACACACACGCACACGTACTCTTCCATTTCCCCTCAGTTCACCCCAATACCCCACCCAGCATTAGAATGGCACGGCCTACCACCATTAGAATCCCTAGGCGCTATCCTGCCCTGCCATGCCTCTCTCCCTCCTCTCCTCTTCCCCACAGGTGGAAGTACAACAAACCGCTTTTATTTCCACCAGCCAAACGTGTGCCCATAAACCTCCTTTTATGCATTTTTGTCACATATTTAACAAAGTCGTAATAGTATTTATAGAGCAGTGGTAGTGGGGAAGACTGGGCGAGGGGGAGGGAGGGGGAGGGAGGGAGGGGGGGGGGGAGGTGGGGTGAGAAGGAGGGATTTGGGGGGTCGCTAACTTCAGCTGCACTGCTGCTGCACTCCTGGATCCTAGGAGAACTGAACATCTTGATTTCATTAAACGGGGGACAGGAGTGGTGGGGGGCAGGAGGAGGGGTTTGGTTTGACTGTGTGTTTCAAAGCGTGTGTCAGTGTGCACATACGTGCACGCACGTGTGCGTGCACGTGTGTGCGTTTTTGCGCCCTGCTTATATGTGCGTGTGCGCATGTATGTACGTGCACGTGTGTGATGGAAGGTGTCCCCAATCATCTGTAAAATCCATCATGCCAAAGTTCTATCCAGGCGGTGGAGAAATGGCCTAACAGCAGACAGCAGAGAGCAGCATTACAGGGAGCCTGTCTCTAGGTGGACAGGGACAGAATAAGAACCTGATGACATCTAGATCACACAAATATCCCTCTTTACACAGCCCGTCTCTGACTCTTAAACAAGGCCTGTCTGCAGTGAAGAGATTGCAATGTTGTTAGCCTACTATTGACAGCAGAGGGTTAGAAGCTTACATTCAACTGTTCTTTGATTATTTTCTGTTAGCAAAAGTACCAAAAGTTTCTGGCAACTAACAACTTACAGGTCCTCACAACTGTCACGTTATAGTGCAACTATCCATGTAGAACTGTATTCTAATGTTTTCATCTATGGAATATTGTCTAAGAGTGGGACTTTTCAAGTAAATTAACACCGTCACACACATGCACAACCACATGCACGTACACACGTACACACACACACACAAACACACATTGTTTGAGTGGGAGAGGCTTCTGTAGGGGCCTAATGCAGCTGAGGCTATTCTGGCTACCTTCCTGCCGTCACTCAGAAACTGCTGACCCTTGTCCGGGTGGTGTTCCCATAGAGTTCAGACTCTCAGAGGTACACACAAACGCACACACACACACACACACACACACACACACACACACACACACACACACACACACACACACACACACACACACACACACACACACACACACACACACAATTCCACACACCCCACAATTCCATCTCTGCTTCACTGCTTCCCAGCTAAAACAAAGACTACAAGAGGGAACAAAAGCGCAACAAATCTCAGCAAACAGAGATCCATCATCACATCTTAGTCTCTACATTCACAGTTAAACCTGAGAGAAAACAGATACTAGCTACTACTAATACACCCTTAGAAACTCAAATCCAACAGCTAAAATACCCGTTTTTAGCGACGTACAATTAGCTTGACGCAATTTGTCATCAAATGTACAATCCAGTTTATTAGGTACACCGATCTAGTACCTGCTTGGAACCCACTTTGCCTCCAGAACAGCCTGAATTGTTCCGGGCATAGATTCTACAAGCTGTGGCGTTCAAACATTGCTCACACCATTACACCACAGTTGCCAGCCTGCACTGTTGACACCATCCAGGATGTGGCCATGGGCTCATGCTGCTTACGCCAAATCCTGACTCTGCCATCAGCATGACTCAACGTGAAACATCATTCATCGGACCAGGCATTTTTCCACTCCTCAGTTGGTGATCGCGTGGCCACTTGAGTCGCTTCTTTTTGTTTTTAGCTGATGGGAGTGGAACCCGATGTGGTCGTCTGCTGCAATAGCCCATCCGTTACAAGGACCAATGAGTTGTGCGTTCCGAGATGCCGTTCTGCGCGCCACTGTTGAACTGCGCCATTATTTGCCGGTTTGTGGCCCGCCTGTTAGCTTGCACGATTCTTGCCATTCTCCTTTGACCTCTCATCAACGAGCTGTTTTCACCCACTGGACTGACGCTGACTGGATGTTTTTTGTTTGTCACACCATTCTCGGTAAACCCTAGACACTGTCGTGCGTGAAAAGACAAGGAGACTGGACATTTCTGTGATACTGGAACCAGCACGCCTTGCACCGACGATCATACCACGCTCAAAGTCGCTTAGGTAATTTATTTTACCCATTCTAACTTTGAATGGAATAGTAACTGAATGCCTCAATGCCTGTCTGCCAGCTTTATATAGCAAGCGGCCACGTAACTCACTGTTTGTAAGGAGCGAAACATTTTTGGTAAGGGGGTGGTGTACCTAATAAACTGAAAACTGAGTGTATATTATATAATAAAAAATGAACAGACAGTAATCATTTCACTTTTTATTTTATTTTAACCATTCAAAATGAATGCCTAAACCCCCCCCCCCCCCCTTGGAAAAACTGTGTCAAACTGTGAGATCTTGTTCTATCAGAGATACAGAATCACATAGATACCCAGTGTTACATCCAGGGGCCTGTACAAACACCCAACCAAAAACAAACACGTCACCACTCCACTGAATCTCCTAGCCACCAACTCTGTGATAACACGTTGTTCCCCAGTCCCATCTCTCTCCCATGGGCTAGGTGTTATTTCATTATGTTTATGTTCTAATTTCTATTATCTGGCCTTACAGCACGAGGGATGTAGCAGAGAGTTGGGATACAGAGATACAGCCCCATCTTCCTGAATATGTTTATTTGACATCCTTATCACACCTACCTTGTTCTCTCACTCTCTCGCTCTCTGTCACAACTACTGTACTATATTGCATGTCCATCTCCAACACCACTCTCATCCTAAAACATAATGTTCCGCGCAACCTTGTATTGTCTGTTTTCAAAAGCGAGGGTAAGTTCAATAGTCACACAGAGTGAGAGAGAGCCAAAGGTAGATTGGTTCTGTCATTTAATCTTTCATGTAAAGAGTCATGTCAAGAGCTATTTTGTTATCTACATTGATAACCTTTATGCAACTATTTCAGGCTGTAAAGTTTAATTGTAATATAATTGCCCAGTAAAGATACAATGTGACCATTGTTGTTACGGTAGATGGTACAGTCAGTGATAACAGTCACCATATGCAAACGTAACAAAATGGTCATAGAATCGATGGCAATATCTGGCACAATACATACTCAAAATGAGTTGAGTTGCATAACTCAATTTCCAGTCAAAAAACATGTATTTCACTTACATGGCTGATTATGAATTTTCTTGAAATTAAATGAAAGTACACATTGTTACATAGTACTTATTGTATAATTACATATTTAATATGCTATCCATATGATAGTATCCAAGATGTAAATCCAAGATGGCGTAGCAGTCAGACGTCCTTGACTTTGTCCTGTCGTGTCCCTTGTATATATCTTTTTACATCTTTTTCTTCGCATATCTTTTAAAAATATTTTCCTAAACCTCAACTTCTAAATACTCTCCTGCAACCCGCCTCACCCAATGTGGCGTGGAGCTGTTTTATTTCATCTAAAGTATTTCTATTTACTTTGGATCTGGAATCCCTCAACTGAAGCTAGCCAGCTAACTACCTACCAGCTATCAGTCAGCAAACCATTGCTAGCGGTCATCAGCTAACCTTTAGCTCGGAAAGCTCTCGCCAGTTTGAACAACGTGACTCAAACCAGAGCATAACGGACCTATTATTATTATTTTGACAAATTTTTCCCCATATCCCCGGATTCCTACCGTAAACTCTGAACATTTTCATCTGGATCTTCGCAACTAGCTAACTGCAATCCCGGGTGACTACTCCTGGCTAGCGTTTCCATCCCGGAGCAAGCACCAATTAGCCTGAAGCTAGCCCGGCCAGGGCTCCTGTGCTACCACCGAAGCCCACTTCTGGGCTACAATATCCGGACCCCTTCTACTGCCGGTATGGGGCACGGAACCACGCCGATACTCTACGACTGGAATACCAGCATAATCTGCCTGAGGATTCTAACAGGCCCCTCAAGCGCAACGTCCGCTGAAGGCCCATTCTGCTAACCGCGGCCTAATAGCTACCTGGAGCTACTTGGAACCCTACTAATTCCACGACTGGTCTATCGACGTCACCGCACGAAGAGGCAAAAACAGACTTACCCCCATCGCGACGTCCCCCAAAGGCTAACTTGCTAGCCCCGGTCTGTTAACTGCTAGCTTGCTTGCCCCGGTCTGCTAACTGCTAGCTTGCCTGCCCCGGTCTGCTAACTGCTAGCCCCAATCTGCCAACTGCTTGCTTGCTAACCCGGTCTGCTAACTGCTAGCTTGCCAGCCCCGGTCTGCTAACTGCTAGCTTGTTTCGCCCCGGCCTACTAACTGTTAGCTTGTTAGCATCGGCCTGCTAACTGTCTGAATAGCCGTGTCCCCAGTCAGCCCAACCCCTCACTGGACCCATATGTTCATTTGGCTACGCATGCCTCTCTCTAATATCAATATGCCTTGTCCATTACTGTCCTGGTTAGTGATTACTGTCTTATTTCATTGTAGAGCCTCTAGCCCTGCTCAATATGCCTTAACCAACCATGTTGTTCCACCTCCTACATATGCGATGACATCACCTGGTTTAAACGTCTCTAGAGACTATAGCGCTCTCATCATTACTCAATGCCTAGGTTTACCTCCAATGTACTCACATCCTACCTTACCTTTGTCTGTACACTATGCCTTGAATCTATGCTATCGTGCCCAGAAACCTGCTCCTTTTACTCTCTGTTCCGAACGTGCTAGACGGCCAGTTCGTATAGCCTTTAGCCGTACCCTTATCCTACTTCTCCTCTGTTCCTCTGGTGATGTGGAGGTTAATCCAGGTCCTGCAGTGCCTAGCTCCACTCCCACTCCCCAGATGCTCTCATTTGTTGACTTCTGTATCCGTAAAAGCCTTGGTTTCATGCATGTTAACATTAGAAGCCTACTCCCTAAGTTTGTTTTACTCACTGCTTTAGCACACTCGGCCAACCCAGATGTCTTAGCCGTGTCTGAATCCTGGCTTAGGAAAACCACGAAAAACCCTGAAATCTCCATCACTAACTATAACATTTTCCGCCAAGATAGAACTGCCAAAGGGGGCGGTGTTGCAATCTACTGCAAAGATAGCCTGTAGAGTTCTGTATTAATATCCGAGTCTGTACCCCAAAAATTAGAGATTCTACTTCTAAAAATTCACCTTTCCAGAAACAAGTCTCTCACTGTTGCCGCTTGCTATAGACCTCCCTCTGCCCCCAGCTGTGCCCTCGATACCATATGTGAATTGATTGCCCCCATCTATCTTCTGAGCTTGTGCTACTAGGTGACCTAAACTGGGACATGCTTAACCTGTTAGGGCTAGGGGGCAGTATTTGCACGGCTGGATAAAAAAAATGTACCCGATTTAATCTGGTTACTAATCCTACCCAGTAACTAGAATATGCAGATACTTATTATATATGGATAGAAAACACTCTAAAGTTTCTAAAACTGTTTGAATGGTGTCTGTGAGTATAACAGAACTCATTTGGCAGGCAAAACCCTGAGACATTTTCTGACAGGAAGTGGATACCTGATGTGTTGTATTACCTTTAAACCTATGCCATTGAAAAACCCAGGGGCTGAGGAATATTTTGGCACTTCCTATTGCTTCCACTAGATGTCACCAGCCTTTACAAAGTGTTTTGAGTCTTCTGGAGGGAGATCTGACCGAACAAGAGCCATGGAACGATGATGGCCCATTAGACACCTGGCGCGCGAGTTCATGTTGGGTACCCTCGTTCCAATACGTTATAAAAGAGAATGCATTCGTCCACCTTGAATATTATTCATGTTCTGGTTAAAAAAGGCACTAATGATTTATGCTATACAACGTTTGACATGTTTGAACGAACGTAAATATATTTTTTCCCCTCGTTCATGACGAGAAGTCCGGCTGGCTTAGATCATGTGCTAACAAGACGGAGATTTTTGGACATAAATGATGAGCTTTTTTGAACAAAACTACATTCGTTATGGACCTGTGATACCTGGAAGTGACATCTGATGAAGAGAATCAAAGGTAATGGATTATTTACATAGTATTTTCGATTTTAGATCTCCCCAACATGACGTCTAGTCTGTATCGCAACGCGTATTTTTCTGGGCGCAGTGCTCAGATTATTGCAAAGTGTGATTTCCCAGTAAGGTTATTTTTAAATCTGGCAAGTTGATTGCGTTCAAGAGATGTAAATCTATAATTCTTTAAATGACAATATAATATTTTACCAATGTTTTCTAATTTTAATTATTTAATTTGTCGTGCTGACTTGACTGCCGGTTATTGGAGGGAAACGATTTCCTCAACATCAATGCCATAGTAAAACGCTGTTTTTGGATATAAATATGAACTTGATAGAACTAAAAATGCATGCATTGTCTAACATAATGTCCTAGGAGTGTCATCTGATGGAGATTGTAAAAGGTTAGTGCATCATTTTAGCTGGTTTTATGGTTTTGGTGACCCTGTCTTTGAATTGACAAAACATTACACACAACTCTTGTAAATGTACTGTCCTAACATACTCTAAATTTATGCTTTCGCCGTAAAACCTTTTTGAAATCGTAAAACGTGGTTAGATTAAGGAGATGTTTATCTTTCAAAGGGTGTAAAATAGTTGTATGTTTGAAAAATTTGAATTTTGACATTTATTTGGATTCAAATTTGCCGCTCTTGAAATGCACCTGCTGTTGATGGAGTGCACCACGGGTGGGACGCTTGCGTCCCACCTAGCCCATAGAGGTTAACACCCCGGCCATCCTACAATCTAAGCTTGATGCCCTCAATCTCACACAAATGATCAATGAACCTACCAGGTACAACCCCAAATCCGTAAACACGGGCACCCTCATAGATATCATCCGAACTAACTCGCCCTCCAAACACACCTCTGCTGTTTTCAATCAAGATCTCAGCGATCACTGCCTCATTGCCTGCATCCGTAATGGGTCTGCGACCAAACGACCACCCCTCATCACTGTCAAACGCTCCCTAAAACCCACCTTTCTAATCGACCTGGCCGGGGAATCCTGGAATGACATTGACCTCATCCCGTCAGAAGATGATGCCTTTCTATTCTTTAAAAGTGCCTTCATCACCATCTTAAATAAGCATGCCCCACTCAAAAAATGTTGAACTAGGAATAGATATAGTCCTTGGTTCACTCCAGACCTGTCTGGACCAGCACAAAAACATCCTGTGGCGTTCTGCATTAGCATCGAATAGCCCCGGGGATATGCAACTTTTCAGGGAAGTTAGGAACAAATATACACAGGCAGTTAGAAAAGCTAAGGCTAGCTTTTTCAAGCAGAAATTTGCATCCTGTAGTACTAACTCAAAAAAGTTCTGGGACACTGTAAAGTCCATGGAGAATAAGAGCACCTCCTCCCACCTGCCCACTGCTCTGAGGCTAGGAAACACTGTTACCACCGATAAATCCACTATAATTGAGAATTTCAATAATCATTTCTCTACGGCTGGCCATGCTTTCCGCCTGGCTACCCCTACTCCGGTCAAACTGCCCAGCACCCTCCACAGCAACCCGCCAATGCCCCCACCATTTCTCCTTCACCCAAATCCAGATAGCTGATGTTCTGAAAGAGCAGCAAAATCCGGACCCGTACAAATCAGCCGGGCTAGACAATCTGGACCCTCTCTTTCTAAAATTATTTGCCGAAATTGTTGCAACCCCTATTGCTAGCCTGTTCAACCTCTCTTTCGTATCGTCTGCGATTCCCAAAGATTGGAAAGCTGCCGCGGTCATCCCCCTCTTCAATGGGGGTGACACTCTAGATCCAAACTGCTACAGACCTATATCTATCCTACGCTGTCTTTCTAAGGTCTTCGAAAGCCAAGTTCTTGATGGTCGCCTAGGATAGCGGGCGCTACAGCGATTTTGGAAAAAAATGTGCGCCCATTTTAAATGGCCTCCTACTCAAACTCAGAAGCTAGGATATGCATATAATTAATACTTGTGGATAGAAAACACCCTAAAGATTCTAAAACTGTTTGAATGGTGTCTGTGAGTATAACAGAACTCATATGGCAGTCAAAACCCCGAGACAGATCGTAACAGGAAGTGGAATTCTGAATTGCGGACTCAACTTCATCACTTTGACTATAAATCACACCGTGAGCAATGGTTCATTGAGCACTTCCTATTGCTTCCATTAGATGTCCCCAGTCTTTACAAAGTGGTTTGAGCCTTCTACTGTGAAAACTGACACAATGCGAGTCTGTGGAACGTGGTCACATGAGGAGGGCCATCACCATTATGACGCCGGCGCCCCTGGCTACCCTCCCCTTTCGAAACGTTTTGAAAGACAATGCAATCGTCCCCCTTGAATGTTATTGGAGCTCTGGTTGAAAAAGGCCCTAAAGATTTATGTTATACAACGTTTGACATGTTTGAACGAACC
Source organism: Salmo salar (assembly GCF_965601325.2). Classification (NCBI taxonomy): domain Eukaryota; kingdom Metazoa; phylum Chordata; class Actinopteri; order Salmoniformes; family Salmonidae; genus Salmo; species Salmo salar. The sequence continues at coordinate 32,225,682 of NC_138293.1, forward strand.
TAAATAAAATAAAAATGCATTTTGTTGAAATAGGAGTCCCACGCACGACGGAACTTTTGGAGCAGCCTTCAGAATGCGCTAACAATAACAAGCTATTGGGACGTAAAGGATTAACTTTTTGAACGAAAATACATTTGTTGTAGACCTGGGATTTCTGGAAGTGCCTTCTGATGAAGATAATCAAAGGTAAGAGATTATTGACAATAGTATACAAGAGTAGATTTGATATGCGATTGTTCCAAGATGGCGCTGAGCTGTAATGGTAGCCTATTTTTCTGAGTATCGCATCCCCTTTTATCGCAAAATGTGATTACCCAGTAAAGTTATTTTTAAATCTGGCATTACAGGTGCTTTCAAGAGATATTCATCTATAAATCTTAGAATGACAATATTACATTTTAAAAATGTTTTCGAATAGTAATTTAGTAAATTGTAGCGCTGTTTCACCGGATGCATTTGAGGGAAAATAGTTAGTCAACGTCACGCGCCGATGTAAAATGCTGTTTTTATATATAAATATGAACTTTATCGAACAAAAGAATGCATGTATTGTGTAAGATGATGTCCTAGGAGTGTCATCTGATGAAGATTGTCAAAGGTTAGTGCTGCATTTAGCTGTTTTTTGGTTATTTGTGATGCATGTGGTTGGTCGGAAAATGGCTATGTGGCTACTTTTACGATATACTCCTCTAACATAATCTAATGTTTTGCTTTTGCTGTAAAGCCTTTTTGAAATCGGACAACGTGGTTCGATTCAGGAGAGGTGTATCTATAAAACGATATAACATAGTCCTATATTTGAAAAAATATATATATTAAATTTCGTTATGCTAATGGCGATAGGATTTTTCGCTGGATGTCCGTCCCGCATACGGGACGAGCCCGTCAAGAGGATTAACAAACAGATTACCGACCATTTCGAATCCCACCGTACCTTCTCCGCTATGCAATCTGGTTTCAGAGCTGGACATGGGTGCACCTCAGCCACGTTCAAGGTCCTAAACGACATCATAACCGCCATCGATAAGAGACATTACTGTGCAGCCGTATTCATCGACCTGGCCAAGGCTTTCGACTCTGTCAATCACCACATTCTTATTGGCAGACTCGACAGCCTTGGTTTCTCAAATGATCGCCTCGCCTGGTTTACCAACTACTTCTCTGATAGAGTTCAGTGTGTCAAATCGGAGGGCCTGTTGCCCGGACCTCTGGCAGTCTCTATGGGTGTGCCACAGGGTTCAATTCTTGGGCCGACTCTCTTCTCTGTATACATCAATGATGTTGCTCTTGCTGCTGGTGATTTTCTGATCCACCTCTATGCAGACGACACCATTCTGTATACTTCTGGCCCCTCTTTGGACACTGTGTTAACTAACCTCCAGACGATCTTCAATGTCATACAACTCTCCTTCCGTGGCCTCCAACTGCTCTTAAACGCAAGTAAAACTAAATGCATGCTATTCAATCGATCACTGCCCGCACCTGCTCGCACTTCCAGCATCACTACTCTGGACGGCTCTGACTTAGAATACGTGGACAAGTACAAATACCTGGGTGTCTGGTTAGACTGTAAACTCTCCTTCCAGACTCACATTAAGCATCTCCAATCCAAAATTAAATCTAGAATCGGCTTCCTATATCGCAACAAAGCATCCTTCACTCATGCTGCCAAACATACCCTCGTAAAACTGACCATCCGACCGATCCTCGAATTCGGTGATGTCTTCTATAAAATAGCCTCCAACACTCTACTCAACAAACTGGATGCAGTCTATCACAGTGCCATCCGTTTTGTCACCAAAGCCCCATACACTACCCACCATTGCGACCTGTACGCTCTCGTTGGTTGGCCCTTGCTTCAAACCCACTGGCTACAGGTTATCTACAAGTCTCTGCTAGGTAAAGCCCCGCCTTATCTCAGCTCACTGGTCACCATAGCAGCACCCACTCGTAGCACGCGCTCCAGCAGTTATATCTCACTGGTCACCCCCAAAGCCAATTCCTCCTTTGGTCGTCTTTCCTTCCAGTTCTCTGCTGCCAATGACTGGAACGAACTGCAAAAATCTCTGAAGCTGAAGACTCATATCTCCCTCACTAGCTTTAAGCACCAGCTGTCAGAGCATCTCACAGATCACTGCACCTCTACATAGCCCATCTGTAAACAGCCCATCTATCTACCTACCTCATCCCCATACTGTATTTATTTATTTATCTTGCTCCTTTGCACCCCAGTATCTCTACTTGCACATTCATCTTCTGCACATCAACCATCAACCAATTGCTATGCTTTATCTTGGCCAGGTCGCAGTTGCAAATGAGAACTGGTTCTCAACTAGCCTACCTGGTTAAATAAAGGTGAAATAAAAATGAACCTAGAGTGTGAGATCTGGCTGTGTGTAGGCAGCATGGCGGAATGTCTTATGTCTCTCTTCTCAGAATGCTCTTTGAACGCAGCAGCAAACACGTGTTGTGGAAGTGTAGGAAACAGGTGCTTTGTGGTTCAGGCAGGCTGCTCTCTCTGTTTGATATCCTTTATAAGAAACAGACGCTAAGAACCGGGCTGGGTGTGTCCATAAACCGCATGGGCTAGAGCCAAAGCCAGCAGGGGACTACAGCCTGTCTGTCAATCACATATAAGACCGTTAGACACGGAGAGGGGTTTTCAATTGAATACAACGTTTTATTATACAATATAAAATATAACTGGTATCTTTTTTATTTTACCTTTATTGAACTAGGCAAGTCAGTTAAGAACAAATTCTTATTTTCAATGACAGCCTAGGAACAGTGGCTTAACTGCCTTGTTCAGGGGCAGAACGACAAATTTGTACCTTATCAGCTCGGGGATTCGAACTTGCAACCTTTCGGTTACTAGCCCAACGCTCTAAACACTAGGCTACCCTGCCGCCCCAAATCTATGCCTACATCGTATCTATGCCTACATCACTAATCAAAACTGATGTGAGCAACGCTGCTACATCTGTTTGGCCAAGCTAAAAGCAATTCTATTTTCTGCTCTTCACACTGCTTGGTAGAGATCGGGTGAGTTCAGTTGACCCCAGTTGGCCAGGGTTGAAGTATTATCATTTCCAGGTAGTTCATTCAAGCCCACAAAAGTCGGCCCTAACCTGAGGTACTGTACGTTAGGAATAGCTACACTACCCGGGTCTGAGACCTTCCATGTTCCTAGGAGCTACTGTAATGTACATGGCCCCAGTCACAGTCACTATAATATCAGTCTACAAAGAGAAACTCGCTCAGAGACAGATTCATCTCAGCTCAACTAGCTCCTCAAGATCTCCCCAAAGAGAGGGTGAGGCCCAGCAACATGGTCAACCTTGGCCCAAACGGAACGATGCAGACACAATACAAATAAATCGGTTCATGATGATGTGTTAATCCGCTTTGACAAAGCGTCTAGGGTCCGAATTAAGATGTCATTTTTTATCACCAGACTGACACTTGTTTATAATAGCAGGTCTGGAGTGACTTATGGCTCTGTTATTTTAGCCTGGCTGCAGCCGGAATGTGGATTCATGGACGGAAAAGTGACGGAATCTAGGCTTGTATGTGCCGCCCTGTATTTGACCATCATTTAAAGTATGTTTGAAATGAGCTGGAAGAGTAGTACTTTGAAAGTATGGATTTAGATAGATTGTTGATTTATTTCACAGCAAGTTGGTGTACAAGTGCTAATATCCCAGTTGTTTTATTAAGAAAGACCTTGGTTTTTACACACACAAAACTTCACAGTAAATTCAAATGATTGTAAACTATGACATAAAATAAATTCCCAGTAATGTGTACTATGAACTGCTCTGTTCCATTTACTTTGTATAAATTCTAGCTCCTAGCCTAGAATGATCAGAATCAGCTCAGTTCTGCTTCTGTCAGACTAAACTGTGGAAATGCAGATGTGAGCCAAGATGTCCGCCGTTCAGCCTAATCAGATTGATTAAGGGATGTAATCTGGCGGGACTGGCACTGCAGCGGCTCAGGGCTCTATATCAGGATGTGCGGTGAGAACTCACAACATGGCTGTGCTTTACACAGTCCAGAGCAGCTTAGGCCTCCACTCCCAAAGCAATGGCATGTGAGAGGTTAGGTGGAAAGACTCGGAGTTCGATATTTTGATAGGGTCTGCTTTAAATCAAAACCACTGCAATCCTAAAGGACCCATGCACTCGCCTGGGCAGCTTCAGACCTAGACCAACCATATTGTTATCCTGTTTTTGATCTACTATTAAAATAATTATTTGCCTTTTCAACTTGGACTTCCTTCCATCGGATGAAACTTCTCCTAAAAACTTCAAATCAAAGCGGTCAGAATGGAAGGAGTGGAGACAAGCATTCAAAAAGGACAGCAACAGGAGGTCCTATTCAAGCCAGGCATAGATTTCAGATGTTTGAATCCAACCTATTGAAATGATTTAAGCGGGATGTGGGAACTGAGATAGTGGAGCCTGGGTGAAGGAAACCCAACATCAGAGAGGAAATGCTGTTCTCAATGACCTTACTGTTACCCGTAACAACCCTGTATAAAGTCTCTCTCTTCCCGATACCGGTCTGATCTGGGTCTGAAACATCCAATTCAGCTCCCGTCCCAGGAACTAAACTTCTTCTCATTTCCTGTCTGCGCTGCAGCCGTCGCCTGTTTAAATTATGCCTCATCGTCCCACCTCTCCACCGCCTTCTCCTCGCTCCCCTACGAGCAGAGCCGCTCTGTTCCATCCCCAGTCCAGTCCCCATTGGCTGGGTCCAGCCGGCTCCTAATACACACACACACACACACACACACACACACACACACACACACACACACACACACACACACACACACACACACACACACACACACACACACACACACACACACACACACACACACACACACACACACACACACACTTCCCTGGAAGGTAGTGGAGCTGGAGAGGGGTAGATCGCTGACTGATGCCTGCCTCACAAGCTTTGCAGCTCAGCCGATAAAGAATTCACACAGAACAATTGTGGCAGAGCTGTTCAGATTGTGGCTCACAATTGAAATATAACGCAATATAAAAAATGGTATTCATGAATAATATGCAGATTACTAATGTTGCACATTTGTAAAAGTGTGGTTTTGGAGTCATAGAGAAACCTTTCCTTTTCCTGCTCAACTTATTCCTGGGGCACCCAAAAGAGCTCTTGTTCCATTGTAAGAAAGAAACTCACAAACTCTGTGGCCTGACATGTAAATCCAAAACAATCAACAAGGTACATCGGCAGAAAGGTAAAAGCACAGTTTGGAGAAGTGTGAAGAGAGACTGGTGAAAAGCTGATACACTTACCCCCATGTACTCCACTCCCCCTGCTATACACCGTTCCATGTCCGAGCACACAGATGGTACCACACAATAGTAGCACACATGCCCCGGCCCTTACATGAGATGGACATTGTTACTTTAACGAGAAATGATGTGGGTTTTTAATGAAAGCATGAGAGTTCCTTAGGTCCAGACTACGTGGCTGAATCCCAGGACGGCAGTTAAAAATGAATTTATTGTGGCTTGTTTTCATTTCAATGCATGTTCCAGAGAAATCAGGGAATTATAAGCCATGGTCTACTTTTCTGCTCTCTCTGAGTATACATAAATGTTGAGCAAAACGCAGCCAGTGTTTTACATGTCCCCCAGTACTCTATGACTGCACTCTCTGGACACTCTGAGAGAGTAGGGCGTTCTGCTTCATAAGCCAGAGTCTGTCGACATAATATCTGGTCTCCACATTAACCGCACTCAATACACTCACTACTAACCACAATACATTCAAATATACACAATACTGGATCTGTGGATTTAGAAAGACGTTAACATGTCCTCGTGACCTATTTTAAAGGTAACCCTCACAAAATTATAATGTTGCAGCATCTCTCACCAATGGGTCCTGTTTTGTAGCTGTTGTGTGGCGTCTGTCTGCCTCTGTGTGTCTCTGTCTATGTGTGTCAGCGTGTGTATTTTGGCTGGGACAGGCGGCTGTTTGGTGTACATGGACTCCGTGGGCTGAGCCCAGGGCCCAGGGCGGCTGGCTAGGTCTCCAGTGTGGGCTGTCCCTACACAGAGTCAAACTGGGAACTGCGCTCCAGTCTGTCTGTCTGTCTGTCTGTCTGTCTGTCTGTCTGTCTGTCTGTCTGTCTGTCTGTCTGTCTGTCTGTCTGTCTGTCTGTCTGTCTGTCTGTCTGTCTGTCTGTCTGTCTGTCTGTCTGTCTGTCTGTCTGTCTGTCTGTCTGTCTGTCTGTCTGTCTGTCTGTCTGTCTGTCTGTCTGTCTGTCTTCACATAGAACCACTCCATTACTCAGGCTGGAGATGGCCGTTTTTCCCCTCATAGCAGCATTCGTCAGATTCACTCCCGGTCAAGCCGAGTTCGTCTGTCCCCTCGCTCAACAAACCACCCACTGGCTCCAACTCCAGTCCAAGCTCCAGCCCACTCAATAGGTCGAATAGAGAGAGCGTCGTAGTAGAACTTCTGAAGCCAGCACTGGCTTCAACCAGACCCATTAAAATAGTTTTGATGGTTTATATTGTTACATTCTCTCGTGTTCATTATGTGTGGTGGATATGAGTGCGTACTGTACAGAGGGAGCATTGCTGTTTTGTGTTACAAACGGTAACATAAAACAGTGACACAACAATTGAACTATATCTAAGAGACTTGAATAACTGTGTTATTTATGTAATTGGCCAATCACATTCTACATAACAGTAGGTTATAATTATACAGTTTATGCAGTATCATTATGGTAAGATTGTAGTCAGATGTACAGTATATTGCTCCAATATTTTCTCAGTAAATACAGCTTACGTTTAATCACCCCACCTAAACATGACATTGTTGTTCTGCCGGCTTTCAAAAATACAAACTACTAATAAACCCACTACAAACCCTTTATTAACACTTTATAAAGGGTACCTTAAAAGTATTACCCATATATTTCTGCTAACAATCCGTCAGTGAACACATCATTTTTCTCGAGAACAAGGCCAGACTGAGATGGTGGCCAATAAAATCAATCTAGCCATAGACCCCTGGTAAGTTTGACGATCACAGCTAACATCAAACGCTGACGTTCCGGTTCAGTGGTCGGTGTGATACTAGTCCACAGGACTTCTCTGACCAGCCCCTCTCATCTCTCTTGCTGCTTCACCATAAGCACCCCTATTCATCACAACGTCTCTGTGTGGGCTGCTAGGACATGATGTTGTTTCTGTCAGGAGAAAAAAAAAAGCTTCAAGCTGTAATACCGCTGGAGGTCCTTTTAACAATGTTCCCCAGCCTCGGTAGAGCAAAAGGGGAAAAATCGGGAGTGGGCTTTTTTTCTTATTTTTTTGAGGAGAAGAGAAAATGTTGTTGACTTTGGATTCTCACTTGTTGCTCTTCATCACAGGAGTAAAGGGTTGACTGATTTTTATGGGCCATGCGGCTGACATTTTGATTTCGGCAAGCACTGCTTTTCAACTTTGATGTCAACCCCTGCAATTTTCCAAAAAAGGTGGTATGTGGTATGTGTCCGGGTGTTATGTGCAATATTTACTGTATTTTTCCCTGGCTGTTATTTTTTATATATCGTCAGGGGAGACCACAAAAGTGTCAAACAGAACAGAAATGACATAATATCTAAGCCTAAAATCTTGACAGGAGAAAATAGAGGGCAGCGTTCAGCGATTTGAAATGAGAGCAAAACAAAAAAGATGATGTTAGTACCTCCCAGGGACTTTATAAATGTAATAAATGAAAACAAAAAGTCAAGATATATACACTCAAAGATGTAGCGGATAAAATAAGATACATTGCGCACACGCACACACACACACATGCGCACACACATAATCTTCCACTCCTTCAACTCCCTACTTTGACCTGTGCAATCTCTAGTCCACAAGGAGCTCTGAAGCACCGTGGCGGTTTCAGAAACATAAGACTTGTTTGGCCTGCAGTTAGACTCTGGAATCGGGCCTAACAAAGCACATGGGGAATTCCCAGCATGCATTGTGAGAGTATGCTTTAGCACCAAAATGGTTATGTATCACCAAAACAGGAAACAAGCATGAGTTCTGCCCTCGGAACACGAACTTAAAAGCCAGACTCAGTAGTTCTTACAGTGGAAATCTTATATTGTAATATGTGGCAACAGACAAAAACGCTCTCAAGTTACTAATTTCAATCCTAGGCTAATTCAAATTTGACGTGAATTATTTTGGTGTCAAAAATTCTGTAACCAACCACGCAATACATTTTTCCTTCTCTTTTACTGTGCATGTGAAAGTCCATTTGGAAGCAATTTTAAACTTTGTTAACAGAGTATCATTTTAATTGTGATAATTATGGGTTAAACTGTTAGACCACTGACAAGGTGCTCTCAGGCTTCTAACAGGAAGACAGCCACACTCCTCCCTAGTCATTTGCCTTCTCCCGCTTTTTCTTTCCATCTGTTCTCTCCCTTCCTTTCACTCCCTGGAACACAGATCAAATCAAATCAAAGTGTATTGGTTGTGTACAAAGTTTTGCAGATGTTATCGCAGGTACAGCAAAAGGCTTAAGTTTCTAGCAAATTGACCACAAGAAGCCCAAACAGATATCATATTTGACTAAAACATAATAATTTCAAACCTTGCTTACATTAGTATACGTTCACATTATTGGTGGACATAAAGTATTGTAAAAACACCAGCAAATCAGCTCCAAGTGATTTTAATTTTAGAAATCGGTTCCAAAGTATTCCCACGCATAATAGAGAGATACTGTATACAGTCTGAGGGCCTGGAGTAGCTGTTTATCAGTCTCTCGGTCCCAGCTTTGATGCACCTGTACTGGCTCTGCCATCTAGATGGTAGCGGGGTGAACAGCCCATGGCTCGGGTGGCTGAGGGGGCTAAGCCACATTTCTTCAAGCTACTGAGGTTGAAGAGACGCTGTTACGCCTTCTTCACCATGCTGTCAGGCGAAGAGACCATTTCAGGTCGTTAGTGATGTGCACCCAGAGGAACTTGAAGCTTTTGACCCCTCTCCACTGCGGTCCCGCCGATATGGATGGGACATGCTCTTGCTGCTGTCTCCTGTAGTCCACGATCAGCTCCGTTGTTTTGTTGACGTTGAGGGAGAGGTTATCTTCCTGGCATCACTCTGCCAGGGCTCTCACCTACTTCCTGTGTCATTGTTGTTGGTAATAAGGCCTACCACTGTTGTTGTTAGCATACTTGATGATTGAGTTTCATACATACTGTATAGAGGCCTACACATGCATCTCTGTCTGTCATACAAAAGAAAAACAGCTGAAGGAAGAAAAAAAATTAGGCCCTGTGGAAATATGTAACATACTCATATAAATTAAGCACAATAATATATATATTTCATATAGCAACTTGTTGTGTCGCACTGCTTTGGTTTATCTTGGCCAGGTCGCAGTTGTGAATGAGAACTTGTTCTCAACTGGCTTACCTGGTTAAATAAAGGTGAAATAAAAAAAATAAAAAACGGAATTATAATGCTCTGTTTATATTCATGTAGATTGTTAGCCACAGCATGTACTATGACGAATCAGTAAAGGATTTCTTATTTTAATAGAGGAAACTACGTTTCAGGGCTACAAAAGTTTGCTGGCTAACCTCTTTGCGGTTTCCCCTTTTCCTGACCCCCGAATCACAATAGAGACATAGTAAGGCAGGCCAGGGTCTGGTATGATTTAACCTTCAACAGACCTTGGAGGTGGGTGGTACATCATTCGTTTTATATACCTGTGTGAAGCCTCGTTAAAGGTCAATTAGCCACATGCATAGTAGCTACATATGAAATCATAGAAAACAATAACTCCAAATGCATTTCATTGTCCATATATATAAAAAACCTTAAACAGGACATCTTTTTTTTTGGGATCCCTCACTATCCGAGTTCTGAGAGAAAGAAAAAGACCACTGAAGCAAATTGTTTATCGGCTAGAGCCGGCCCTGAAGGCCTGTAAAGCCTTTTAAACAGGGATTTTCGAACTGTTCTCTCGAAAATCCCTGTAAAGTTCATGTAAACTGTATTAGGTTTTTTGGGGAGAAAGTGAAAGTGGTAATTGTCCACATTCCAACAGTTTCAATACATAAACTTTGAGACCATCAGCCGTGAACAACCCAGCTGTTAGCAATTTCTGTAGCAGATAATAATCAGGCTACATGCAAAGCAGCGTTCCCTCTGACAGGCATTAGGCTATGGCCCATGCTATAAGGGATTTGAGACGTTTAAAAGAATGGTTGGTTTAGTTTAAATAACCTTGGGAGAGAGGGAAAAACTAGACCTCCACTCGCCCACATTAACCTTCTCACTCCAAGTGCAATCCAGATCACATATCATGATGACCTGGGACGCAGGCACACATATAATGTACACAAAACACCCACGCATTTGAATTCATACTTCAATTTCCCCCCTAAGTCTTTCAAGCATCAAAGTGAGTACAACCCAGCGTGGACTAAATGCTAATAATACAATAACCTAAATAGTCATAAGATTACGTACAGATATATATAAAAAAAAACATAGTATCTTTAAGAAAAGGCATGTTTTTTCAATTGTCTTTTTTCATCAAATGATGATTAACTCTACAATTTTGGGATGATTTCATTTTAAAATTCCAAGGTGGTACAAGGGAAACTGTAGTCTGTGAGACGGTGACTTGGCAGCGAGCAGATACATTACAAACCCATGTGTGAACGGAATAATAATACATACACACCCGATGACAAGTTTTCAGAAGTAGCTATGGCAGACACCTCAACGTCGTTCCCCACTCTAAACCACAGACATCAGAAGCAACTCCAACTTCCCTCTTGATGATTTACTAGGCTGGTCCCCATCTCCCTCGGCAACAGCTTCGCTGTCAAAGCAACAGCTGAGCACATGATATTTGATTGGCCGTCAAGGAGGCAGGCGCTGGTTGAGTTGACTGTATTGTATGTCTTTTCATTGGTGCTCTATTCTTACATGGCCAATCTGGTTTCATTTGAGTTTGGAAGGCTCCCTCAGCATTGCCGAGCAGCAACTGGAAAACTATTGGATTTCCATATAACTCAAGAAATTCATTCTGATGAAATATAGGTTCGGTGCGCAGTTTCTACTTGAAGGTACGCATATGTTCATTACTGTTACACACAGATTAACACAATCTTTTTGAATAATTGTGAATAACACATTTATTTTTGAGTAATAGTTCCCAAAATCACGATGCCTATGAGCATAAAATATCTAGCAAAAATGCACAGTGGCTGCACTGAGCAACATCAAATCTGAACATACAGTAAATAAACTAATGAAACAGATATGCACCGAGATACCCAAACTTTCCATATAGGTGTCACTGATTCAAGGTACATCTAACTTTACACACACAACACAAGTGTTCCTCCTTATGTCTTCGTATACGTATCTGTTCTGATTGACAGCTGAACTGGTGAGTGGCAGTAGTGGCCATCCGATCCTGTGGGTCAGGGAGTATCAGGTCACTGGGGAGCTTTCAGTGATCAGAATGGATTCCCGTCCTCGTTCCAGTATCATCCCAACAGGTGCTGCTCGCTCCATGCGAGGAGGATTAGAACTATCAGTGTCCTTAGCTTCTCCCTCTCTTGTGAATGCCCCCCCCCCCCCCCCCCTACAATGAGGAGGACACCCGTTCCGTGGCTCCTAGGTGGGGGGTCAGGTGAGATAGGTGATAAGGGTGAGGAAGGAATGAGGGTGAGTAGGGTAAGGTTTGAGGGCAAATTGGGTAAGGGGTTGGCTGAAGAAGGGTCTAGAAAAGGTATAGGGTCATGCTCTCAGGCCTTCTTTTAAAAAGGTGAATGATGCCAAGTCTAAGGTGGGTTTAGGAGGATAATAGAGAGTGAAGGATGGCTGTCAGAGGGATAAAGTGATGGTGTAGTCATTATAGTAAAGGGTCAATGAGGGGGGTGTCTGTGTGTGAGCCTGCATGGGACATGGATCAAGCTGTGGGTCTAACGGGAGGTCACACAGGCTTTGTGTCCCCCTGGGAGTCGTGCCGTGTGGGGCTAGACAGACAGAGGACAGAGAGTGGTGCCTGGTGCCTGGCCTGTGTTGGAGACTGGAGGTGCATCTTCAGGGCGCCACGCAGCTGAGCTCATGAAAAGCTATGCCTTCCCCCTGGCCTGGGGTGGGTGTGGGGGGCGAGAGAAGAGGGCACCACGGCCATCAATCACCCAGGGAGGGGCTGGGACCGAAGCCCCACATATCCGCTCAACAGGCAGGAAGAACCAGGGAGAACAGGGGCCAAGGCCACATGAAAGGCATCGAGTGTCCCCCCTCAGCATGGCGGGGTGAAGGGGCAGGGGAGAGGAGGAGAGGGGATAACAACCAGGAGGTATGGTGCCACGTAACTGGAGAGATGAAGGCAAGCATAGAGAAAAAGTAGAGGAGAGAACACGTGACAGGGGAGGGCAGGGAAGGGACACGACAGAGGGGTGTGAGGCCTATGAAACATGAAGCTAAGCTGGACATCAGAGAGAGAGTCAGAGACAGAGAGAGGGAGCGAGAGAGTGAGAGAGAGAGAGACAGAGAGAGAGAGCGAGAGAGAGAGACAGAGAGAGAGCGAGAGAGAGAGAGCGAGAGCGAGAGAGAGAGAGAGAGGGAGAGAGAGAGAGAGAGAGCGAGAGAGCCACCGAGACACAGAGAGACCCCCAGTATCGTGTCATGCTAGGGCCTTGCACACGTCACCACAGGTTACGTGTAATTACAGACAGCCCTCCTGGACAACAGCACTATATTCCATGTGTCTTAAATGTTTCCATGATTTCTCCCAGCCAAGCGTCGGTCAGAAGCAATTTCAGGTCTCCGCTATGGCTCTAGTATTCTGGGCAGGAGTAGTGTGATCCGCCCAGGGAAGGCTGCATGCGTGTTGGCAGGAGGTATAGACTGGCTGAGACGACGGGCCACTGTGTGGCACTCAGACGCACACTCAGCTCAGACTGTCTGGTGATGACAGACAGGCAGCAGACGCACCAGGTACCAGTCAAACTCCATCAGGATTCAACCCCTGAAACACACACTCACTCAAACACAAACACTCTGTATTGTGATACTGTATTGGTTGTTAATACGTAAATCCGTAGCATTACAGACCCACTACACAATAATTTCATTCATTTGTATCAATGTGACAATTGCAAAGGTTTTTGCCGCCAATGACGTGCGGTGAGTTCGGTGACTGGATCACTGGCTATTACCAAAAGGAAGATTTATACACAAATAAAGCAAGCCCAACTAGACCATACAACAGATAGCTCCAACAACCAGAGTGACACAGGCTATTAACCGAAACGTAAATATCAATACCTCTGATGGTGGCACATTTCATATCATCCGACAAAATGACACTGCCCAACTCAGCTCAGACCGATAGCATCCACTGTTTCAACTGATAGGTGGCACTAAAATACTATTATAGTGACAGATTTCATCAGAATAATTCCCAATGCAGACTGCATAGTGTGCGGCGCAAGCAAACTCATACACACACACATTATGAGAAATAATATTATACACACACGTTATAAATAAGGTTCTAACAAAATGTCCATTTCAACAATCCAAATGATTGAAAATTGCAATTCAAAAAATGTAAAAAGTGTCAAAACTAAATTCTAGCTTGATAAATCAAATGCATTCAAAGGCAGGTTGTCTATTCTCATGATTCAACATCAGCCTAATCCACAATTTGCAAAGGAAAATGCATTTAGACCTAGCTTTACTTGTAAATTTTACTTTAAAACTTTACTTGTACCAGTATCCCTTCTTTCTTTTCTCTCCAAAACTCTTGAACGTGCCATCCTTGGCCAGCTCTCCTGCTATCTCTCTCAGAATGACCTTCTTGATCCTAATCAGTCAGGTTTCAAGACTGGGCATTCAACTGAGACTGCTCTTCTCTGTGTCACGGAGGCTCTCCGCACTGCTAAAGCTAACTCTCTCTCCTCTGCTCTCATCCTTCTAGACCTATCTGCTGCCTTTGATACTGTGAACCATCAGATCCTCCTCTCCACCCTCTCCGAGTTGGGCATCTCCGGCGCGGCCCACGCTTGGATTGCGTCCTACCTGACAGGTCGCTCCTACCAGGTGGCGTGGCGAGAATCTGTCTCCGCACCATGCGCTCTCACCACTGGTGTCCCCCAGGGCTCTGTTCTAGGCCCTCTCCTATTCTCGCTATACACCAAGTCACTTGGCTCTGTCATATCCTCACATGGTCTCTCCTATCATTGCTATGCAGACGACACACAATTAATCTTCTCCTTTCCCCCTTCTGATAACCAGGCGGCGAATCGCATCTCTGCATGTCTGTCAGACATATCAGTGTGGATGATGGATCACCAGCTCAAGCTGAACCTCGGCAAGACGGAGCTGCTCTTCCTCCAGGGGAAGGACTGCCCGTTCCACCATCACGGTTGACAACTCCCTTGTGTCCTCCTCCCAGAGTGCTAAGAACCTTGGCGTGATCCTGGACAACACCCTGTCGTTCTCCACTAACATCAAGGCGGTGACCCGATCCAGTAGGTTCATGCTCTACAACATTCGCAGAGTACGACCCTGCCTCACACAGGAAGCGGCGCAGGTCCTAATCCAGGCACTTGTCATCTCCCGTCTGGATTACTGCAACTCGCTGTTGGCTGGGCTCCCTGCCTGTGCCATTAAACCCCTACAACTCATCCAGAATGCCGCAGCCCGTCTGGTGTTCAACCTTCCCAAGTTCTCTCACGTCACCCCGCTCCTCCGCTCTCTCCACTGGCTTCCAGTTGAAGCTCGCATCCGCTACAAGACCATGGTGATTGCCTACGGAGCTGTGAAGGGAACGGCACCTCCATACCTTCAGGCTCTGATCAGGCCCTACACCCAAACAAGGGCACTGCGTTCATCCACCACTGGCCTGCTGGCCCCCCTACCTCTGAGGAAGCACAGTTCCCGCTCAGCCCAGTCAAAACTGTTCGCTGCTCTGGCACCCCAATGGTGGAACAAGCTCCCTCCCGACGCCAGGACAGCGGAGTCAATCACCACCTTCTGGAGACACCTGAAACCCCACCTCTTTAAGGAATACCTAGGATAGGATAAAGTAATCCTTCTAACCCCCCCCCCCCTTAAAAGATTTAGATGCACTATTGTAAAGTGGTTGTTCCACTGGATATCATAAGGTGAATGCACCATTTTGTAAGTCGCTCTGGATAAGAGCGTCTGCTAAATGACTTAAATGTAAATGTAAATTAAGTCCATTCATCTGTCCTTCCCTCTTACAGTACATGCTGACCAAACCTGATGAGCGCACGTTCGCGCGCACCTTGATTTTGTTCACCCACACCAGCAGCGATCAGGACACGCAGGTTGAAATATCAAAACAAACTCTGAACCAATTATATTAATTTGGGGACAGGTCGAAAAGCATTAAACATTTATGGCAATTTAGCGGGCTAGCTTGCTGTTGCTAGCTAATTTGTCCTGGCATTTAAACTTTGGGTTGTTATTTTACCTGAAATGCACAAGTTCCTCAAGTCTGACAAGTAATCCACAGATAAAACGGAAACCAAATGTGTTTCTTGTCATCTCTCCTCCTTCCTTCAGGCTTCTTTTTCTTCTTTGGACTTTATATGGCGGTTGGCAAACAACTTTACGGCATTACTACAACTGACCGGAGTGTGGACCTAAGTTCATCTTTCAATCACCCACGTGGGTGTTTGTATTTATTATGGATCCCCATAATCCCCTACCCTTCCTGGCGTCCAGCAAAATGAAGGCAGTTATATGCTCCTAAAAACCAATGAGGAGATGGCAAATGGGTATATGCTCCTAAAAAACTATGAGGAGATGGCATGTGGGTATATGCTCCTAAAAACCAATGAGGAGATGGGAGAGGACGGACTTGCAGCGCGATGAGCATCACAAATAGAACCAATTTCTATTTTAGCGCCTGGCCACGCAGACGCTCGCGAGCAATGATTGAATAACATGTACGTGTACATTTATTTTGCAACGCTCGCGCACGCAACGTGTCCGGTCTGGTCAGCATTTAAGTGACAGCATTGTAGAAGTCACAGCAGAACCCCATGTCCATCCACGACTACGGTCGTGTGGGAGACGCATCCCCAAGGCCACCCTTGGTTCCATTTTCAGACACAAAAAGTCATTCCCATTCACATCACGTCCTCAAAGCAAAGTAAAGGTCCAAGATGTGTAAAAGTCTGAGTGAAAAGTATTAATTGGTAATGATGTTTCAGACAAGTGGACAGTCCAGTACTCACTGTTTGCCTGCCCAACAGTTAGCAGTGAGGGAGATGGTGGTTGCCTGTCATATCACGTCTTGTATGCTGCCTCTGTCTAGTATTAACTTTCATTATACTGTAGTTGACATTCCACTCTTCGAATCCTCCAAACGGCGCAATACAGTTTTTGCTAGCTAGCTAGCTAACTTTGAATTTGTTCAGTTCAGGGGATGCGAGTGCCAAATTATGTAGACACGCCTAAATGTGCAGAGCTTACCTGGCAATAACCACACAACATATTTAGGCAATGCCTATGCTGACCCAGTCCATTAACATAGACTGGAGTCAGAAACGGCTGGAGTCAGAAACGACATTTGAATGGCTGGAAAAGAAGGCATGAATAATAATACCCTGGCGCCTTTCCTGAGGTTTTGATGCAGATACATTTTTTTTTAGAGAGATTTTGAGTATAGAAACCAGCAGAATCATTGAGAAAAACATTAGACAACAAAAACGAATTACAATTTTGGCTATACAATTAAAAAACAGATTTGATTATGTCCGGGTAAGCTCTGCCTACCCTGCCTACCTTGACTGCACGTCACTGCTTGCTAGACACTGCACAGCTAGACATAAACAAACAGAAATGCATTTCATGAGTCATTAGAAGTTTTACCAAGAGTGAAATCTGAAGCAATGGAAATGTGGGGCTTGGGTGAATTGCCTGGCTATGCCCCTTTTCACCCCACCTCCTTCCGCAGTCCAAGTGCAACCTCCTCGGGGTAGCTAAAACCAGACAGATCTCCAAAGAGAACGAGCCTGGTACAGTACATGAGGGCCTTGCACCACTGCCCCTGACGTTAGACTGACTCGGCTCCATTTGTAATAGACAGAATTGCTGTATAAATTCTGTCTATAGTGACTGTTTTTATTTGAGTTTCAGGCTATTTTAAGGATGTTTAGTGAGATACGGTTAACCTGATCTGGTGTGACATCAATTATGTTTTTAGACATAAAACGACATTGTTTTGTTCGTTGAAATATTTACCATGTAATCAGATGAAACATGAGACTTTTTAATTATGTGCATGAACTGATATTTATGCTTTTACACAGAAAACAATGTAAATTGCATACCATGCACATTCTGAAAGTCTCAGCCACAATGAGATTCCTTAAAATCTGAATTACTTCAGATTTACAGCAAACCTGTTTTGTATGAAGAAAATCAAAACTCTCACAACCTAAATCAGATGAAAATTTTTCATATCCTACACAGAATTCTGGAATCAAAATTATGTGTTGCAATTTTTGGGTAACCTATTTTAGTCACAAACCTCTCATATTTGCACACTTTTTAAAGTGTGACACATACACTACCGTTCAAAAGTTTGGGGTTACTTAGAAATATCCTTGTTTTTGAAAGAAAAACACCAGTCTCAACATCAACAGTGAAGAGGCAACTCCGGGATGCTGGCCTTCAAGGCAGAGTTCCTCTGTCCAGTGTCTGTGTTCTTTTGCCCATCTTAATCTTTTATTTTTATTGGCCAGTCTAAGATATGGATTTTTCTTTGCAACTCTGCCTAGAAGGCCATCATCCCGGAGTCGCCTCTTCACTGTAGACGTTGAGACTGGTGTTATGGGGGTACTATTTGAAGAAGCTGCCAGTTGAGGACTTGTAAGGCGTCTGTTTCTCAAACTAGACACTCTAATGTACTTGTCCTCTTGCTCAGTTGTGCACCAGGGCCTCCCACTCCTCTTTCTATTCTGGTTAGAGACCGTTTGCACTGTTCTGTGAAGGGAGTAGTACACAGCGTTGTACCAGATCTTTAGTTTCTTGGCAAGTTCTCGTATGGAATAGCATCATTTCTCAGAACAAGAATTGACTGACGAGTTTCAGAAGAAAGTACTTTGTTTCTGGCCATTTTGAGCCTGTAATCGAAACCACAAATGCTGATTCTCCAGATTCTCAACGTGTCTAAAGAAGGCCAGTTTTATTGCTTCTTTAATCAGAACAACAGTTTTCAGCTGTGCTAACATAATTGAAAAAGAGTTTTCGAATGATCAATTAGACTTTTAAAATGATAAACTTGGATTAGCTAACACAACGTGCCATTGGGACAAAGGAGTGATGGTTGATGATAATGGGCCTCTGTACGCCTATGTAGATATTCCATAAAGAATCTGCCGTTTCCAGCTACAATAGTCATTTACAACATTAACAATGTCTACACTGTATTTCTGATCAATTTGATGCTATTTTAGTGGACCAAAAATGTGCTTTTCTTTCAAAAACAAGGACATTTCTAAGTGACCACAAACTAATGAGCGGTTGTGTAAATCAGTAACAAACTCCCATCCCAGTATGTTACATTTCTAATAAGCATCACCGAGCAGGGAGGGGGGTAAGTGAAAAAGAATGGCTACTGTATGGGTCTGTAATCAGAGCCAGCTGTGGCCGGTCATATGGGCTCTATTCTGCTCTACTCTGCTTCGGGAGTAGAGCATGTTACTGGAAGATTTGCGCCTGGGAAAAGCTGGCAGGCAGATCATAAATCCAGCTCATTGGGTTAGGTTGCGTTTGGAGGAAGCCCGAAACAAGCATTTTGATTAGTGAACCCCCCCCCCCCCAGCGCACGGGACTCATTAGATGGGACTCGTTGGGCTTTGTTTTTTTGATGCTGCACACCAGCCGTCTCCGCCGAGCAGAGCAGAAGCAGAAGGCTCCTGTCTAGCCTGCCCTGCCACCAATCACACACTTCCCAGGATGCTTAGAGGCTCAACACCATGTGACATGATGTAGTTTAAAGAGAAATGAATGGGAATGAATACAACATCAAAACAAAATATTCGATTGCTGGTCCAACTCAAGGTGCAATAAAGAAAAATGCACCTCTCCCGTTAAAAATATGTTCACTTGACCCTTCTCTTTTACTGTCACTTTTTTTTATCACAGTTTGGATTAATTGATTAATTATATTTGTCAGAAAATATACATACATAACAAGTGCATTCAGAACTTATTCAGACCACTTGACTTTTTCCACGTTGTTACATTACAGCCTTATTCTAAAAAGTATTAAATAGTTTCCTAACATATCTACACACAATACCCACAAAGCAAAACTGATATCACATTTATATAAGTATTCAGACCCTTTACTTAGAACTTTGTTGAAGCACTTTTGCCAGTTATTACAGCCTCAAGTCTTCTTGGGTATGATGCTACAAGCTTGGCACACTTGTATTTGCCAAGACAACAGATATATTCCAAGATGGCGTAGCAGTGGGATGTCTGTTTAAATTGCCTTGTCCCATCCCTTGTATATATCGTTTTTCTTCATATATTTTTTATATTTTTTATCTAATTTTCAATCTACGGACTGAACATACTCTCCTGCAACCCGCCTCACCCAATGTGGTATGGATCTGCTATTTTTTATACTTTAGAACCAGAATCCCTTCCAGGAGCTAGCCAGCTAACTAGCTACTATCTAGTAGTCAGTTAGCCACTGCTAGAGGTCATCACCATTAACTCGGACATCTGCCAACCTCAGCCCGGTCAACTCCTGCCAGCCTGCACAGCGCAATATCAAACCCAGAGCATATCGGACTGCTTTTCTCTACCACATCTCCGGATTCCTACCGCAAGCTCTGAACCTTTACTTCGGATCATCGCAGCTAGCTAGCTGCTATCCGAGTGGCTACTCCTGGCTAACGTCTCTGTCCTGAAGCAAGCACCAGTTAGCCTGGAGCTAGCCTCGAGCTAGGCCCATCTCCCGGCTAGCCGAAGAAATCCATCAGATAATTCCTGGGCTTCAATACCTCTTTTGCCAATTGGCTTGGACCCTTTGCTGCCGACACGGAGCCCCGCCAAACCATCACGACTGGCCTGCCGACGTAACCGTCCGAGGGGGTTTCAACAGGCTCTCCCGTTGCGACGTCCCCCTGAGGCCCATCTACTAGCCTGCTGCTAGCCTGCTAGCTGTCTGAATCGCCGTGACTCCAGCTCGCCTAGCTACTAACTGGACCCTATGATCACTCGGCTACACATGCCTCTCCCTAATGTCAATATGCCTTGTCTATTGCTGTTTGGTTAGTAATTGTTGTCTTATTTCACTGTTGAGCCTCCAGCCCTGCTCAATATGCCTGAGCTAGCCCTAATGTTCCACCCACAACACATGCGGTAACCGCACCTGTCTTAAATGGTGCCGCTAGAGACAAAACCTCTCTCATCATCAATCAATGCCTAGACATACCTCCACTGTACTCACATCCTACCATACCCTTGTATGTACATTATGCCATCAATCTATACTTCCCTGCCCAGAAACCTGCTCCTTTTACTCTCTGATCCAAACGCACTAGTTCTTTTAGCCTTTAGCCGTACTCTAATCCTACTCCTCCTCTGTTCCTCTGGTGATGTAGAGGTTATCTCAGGCCTTGCAGCCCCCAGCATCACTCCCATTCCCCAGGTGCTCTCATTTGTTGACTTCTGTAACTGTAAAAGCATTGGTTTAGAAGCCTCCTCCCTAAGTTTGTTTTATTCACTGCTTTAGCACACTCTGCCAACCGGGATGTCTTAGCCATGTCTGAATCCTGGCTTAGGAAGGCCACCAAAAATCCTGAAATTTCCATCCCTAACTATAACATTTTCCAACAAGATAGAACTTTCAAAGGGGGCGGAGTTGCAATCTACTGCAAAGATAGCCTGCAGAGTTCTGTCATACTATCCAGGTCTGTGCCCAAACAATTCGAGCTTCTACTTTTAATAATCCATCTTTCCAGAAACAAGTCTCTCGTTGCCGCTTGTTATAGACCCCCTTCAGCCCCCTGCTGTGCCCTGGACACCATATGTGAATTGATCGCCTCCCATCTATGTTCATAGTTCGTACTGTTAGGTGACCTAAACTGGTACATGCTTAACCTGTTTAGGATAGGGGGCAGTATTTTCACGGCCGGATATAAAACGTACCCGATTTAATCTGGTTATTACTCCTGCCCAGTAACTAGAATATGCATATAATTGTTTGACTTGGATAGAAAACACCCTAAAGTTTCTAAAACTGTTTGAATGGTGTCTGTGAGTATAACAGAACTCATATGGCAGGCCAAAATCTGAGAAGATTGCATACAGGAAGTGCCCTCTCTGACCATTTCTTGGCCTTCTATAGCCTCTTTATGGAAAATAGAGGATTTCTGCTGTAACGTGACATTTTCTAAGACTCCCATAGGCTCTCAGAAGGCGCCAGAACGGGGAATGATGACTCTGCAGTCCCTGGGCGAAAAACAGTAGCGCATTTGGAAAGTGGTCAATCTGAGAACAATGACACGGGTGCGCACGTGCACGTGAAGAGTCCATTTTACATTTTCAGTGTTTGAACGAAAACAACGTCTCTCGGTCGGAATATTATCGCTATTTTACGAGAAAAATCGCATAAAAATTGATTTTAAACAGCGTTTGACATACTTCGAAGTACGGTAATAGAATATTTTGAATTTTTTTGTCACGATATGCACCGGCGCGTCACCCTTCGGATAGTGTCTTGAACGCAAGAACAAACACAGCCATTTGGATATAACTATGGATTATTTGGAACCAAAACAACATTGGGTGATGAAGTAGAAGTCCTGGGAGTGCATTCTGACGAAGAACAGCAAAGGTAATCCAATTTTTCTTATAGTAAATCTGAGTTTGGTGAGTGCCAAACTTGGTGGGTGTCAAAATAGCTAGCCTGTGATGGCCGGGCTATCTACTCAGAATATTGCAAAATGTGCTTTCACCGAAAAGCTATTTTAAAATCTGACATAGCGATTGCATAAAGGAGTTTTGTATCTATAATTCTTAAAATAATTGTTATGTTTTTTGTGAACGTTTATCGTCAGTAATTTAGTAAATTCACCGGAAGTTTCGGTGGGTATGCTAGTTCTGAACGTCACATGCTAATGTAAAAAGCTGGTTTTTGATATAAATATGAACTTGATTGAACAAAACATGCATGTATTGTATAACATAATGTCATAGGAGTGTCATCTGATGAAGATCATCAAAGGTTAGTGCTGCATTTAGCTGTGGTTTTGGTTTTTGTGACATTATATGCTAGCTTGAAAAATGGGTGTGTGATTATTTCTGGCTGGGTACTCTCCTGACATAATCTAATGTTTTGCTTTCATTGTAAATCGCTTTCATTGTAAATCGGACAGTGTGGTTAGATAAAGGAGAGTCTTGTCTTTAAAATGGTGTAAAATAGTCATATGTTTGAAAAATGGAAGTTTTTGGATTTTTGAGGAGTTTGTAATTCGCGCCACGCCCTATCATTGGATATTGGAGTGGTGTTCCGCTAGTGGAACATCTAGATGTAAGTTAACACCCCGGCCATCCTACAATTTAAGCTAGATGCCCTCAATCTCACACAAATTATCAAGGAACCTACCAGGTACAACCCTAAATCTGTAACCATGGGCATCCTGTTAGATATCATCCTGACCAACTTGTCCTCTAAATACATCTCTGCTGTCTTCAACCAGGATCTTAGCAATCACTGCCTCATTGCCTGTGTGTAATGGGTCTGTGGTCAACCGACCACCCCTCATCACTGTCAAACGCTCCCTAAAACACTTCAGCGAGCAGGCCTTTCTAATCAATCTGGCCCAGGTATCCTGGAAGGATATTGACCTCATCCAGTCAGTAGAAGATGCCTGGCTGCTCTTCAAAAGTGCTTTCCTCTCCATTTTAAATAAGCAAGCCCCATTCAAAATATTTTAGAACTAAGAGCAGGTATAGCCCTTGGTTCACCTCAGACTTGACTGACCTTGACCAGCACAAAAACATCCTGTGGCCTTCTGCATTAGCATCGAATAGCCCCCGCGATATGCAACTTTTCAGGGAAGTCAGGAACCAATATACTCAGTCAGTTAGGAAAGCTAAGGCTAGCTTTTTCAAATAGAAATGTTCTTCCTGTGAAAATAATTCCAAAATGTTTGGGGACACTGTAAAGTCCATGGAGAATAAGAGCACCTCCTCCCAGCTGCCCACTGCACTGAGGATAGGAAACAAAGTCACCACCGATAAATCTACTATAATCAATCATTTCAATAAGCATTTTTCCACGACTGGCCATGCTTTCCACCTGGCTACCCCTACCCCGGCCAACATCTCAGCACCCCCCTGCAGCATCTTCCACAACCCCCCCCACCCCCCCACCCGCTTCTCCTTCACCCAAATCCAGACAGCTGATGTTCTGAAAGAACTTCAAAATCTGGATCCCTACAAATCAGCTGGGCTTGACAATCTGGACCCTCTCTTTCTAAAATTATCCGCCGAAATTGTTGCAACCCCTATCACTAGCCTGTTCAACTTCTCTTTTGTATCATCTGAGATCCCCAAAGATTGGAAAGCTGCCGCGGTCATTCCCCTCTTCAAAGGTGGAGACACTCTAGACCCAAACTGTTGTATACCTATATCCATCCTTCACTGCCTTTCTAAAATCTTTGAAAGCCAAGTTAATAAACAGATCACTGACCATTTCGAGTCCCACCCTACCTTCTCCACTATGCAATCTGGTTTCCGAGCTGGTCAGCCACGCTCAAGGTCCTAAACAATATCATAACCACCATCGATAAAAGACAGAACTGTGCAGCCGTCTTCATCGACTCTGTCAATCACCACATTCTTATTGGCAGACTCAACAGCCTTGGTTTCTCAAATGATTGCCTCACCTGGTTTACCAACTACTTCTCTGATAGAGATCAGTGTGTCAAATCGAAGGGCCTGTTGTCCGGATCTCTGGCAGTCTCTATGGGGGTGCCACAGGGTTCAATTCTCGGGCCGACTCTCTTCTCTGTATACATCAATGATGTCGCTCTTGCTGTAAGTGATTATTTTATCCACCTTTATGCAGACGACACCATTCTGTATACATCTGGCCCTTCTTTGGACACTGTGCTAACAAATCTCCAAACGAGCTTCAACGCCATACAACACTCCTTCCGTGGCCTTCAATTGCTTTTAAATGCTAGTAAAACTAAGTGCATGCTCTTCAACCGATTGCTGCCCACACCCTCCCGCCCGACTAGTATCACTACTCTGGACGGTTCTGACCTAGTATATGTGGACAACTACAAATACCTAGATGTTTGGTTAGACTGTAAACTCTCCTTCCAGACTCACATTAAGCATCTCCAATCCAAAATTAAATCTAGAATCGGCTTCCTATTTTGCAACAAAGCCTTCTTAACTCATGCTGCCAAACATACCCTCGTAAAACTGACTATCCTACAGATCCTTGACTTCGGCGATGTCATTTACAAAATAGCCCCAACACTCTACTCAGCAAACTGGATGTAGTCTATCACAGGGCCATCCGTTTTATCACCAAGCCCCATATACTACCCACCACTGCAACCTGTATGCTCTCGTTGGCTGGCCCTCACTACATATTCATATCCAAACCCACTGGCTCCAGGTCATCTATAAGTCTTTGCTAGGTAAAGCCCCGCCCAATCTCAGCTCACTGGTCACCGTAGCACGCGCTCCAGCAGGTATATTGCACTGGTTATCCCCAAAGCCAACACTTCCTTTGGCCGCCTTTCCTTCCAGTTCTCTGCTGCCAATGACTGGAACGAATTGCAAAAATCTCTGCTGGAGTCTTATATCTTCCTCTCTAACTTTAAGCATCAGCTGTCAGAGCAGCTTACCGATCACTGTACCTGTACACAGGCACTCAGTAAATAGCACACCCGACTACTTCATCCCCATATTACTAATTACCCTCTTGCTCTTTTGCACACCAGTATCTCTACTTGCACATCATCATCTGCACATCTCTCACCTCAGTATTAATGCTAAATTCATTTTTTTCCACCTCTATGACCTATTTATTGCCTACCTCCTAACTCTTCTACATTTGCACACACTGTACATAGAGTTTTCTATTTTTCATTTATTTTGTGTTATTGACTGTACGTTTATGTGTTGTTGTTTTTGTCACACTGCTTTTCTTTATCTTGGCCAGGTCGCAGTTGTAAATGAGAACTTGTTCTCAACTGGCCTACCTGGTTAAATAAAGGTGAAATAAAGGTGTTGTTCTGTTAAATGGTGTACCTTCACCCCAGTCTGAAGTCCTGAGTGCTCTTGAGCAGGTTTTCATCAATGACCTCTCTGTTCTTTGTTCCATTCATCTTTCCCTCAACCCTGACTAGTCTTCAAGTCCCTGCCTCTGACAAACATCACCACAGCATGATGCTGCCATCACCATGCTTCACAGGGATGGTGCCAGGTTTCCTCCAGATGTGACGCTTGGCATTCAAGAGTTCAATCTTGGTTTCATCAGACGAGAGAATATTGTTTCTCATGGTCTGAGAGTTTTAAGGTGCCTTTTGGCAAACTCCAAGTTCATGTTAGAGTTCTGGCCACTCTGGCATGATTGGTGGAGTGTTGCAGAGATGGTTGTCCTTCTGGAAGGTTCTCCCATCTCCACAGATGAGCTCTGGAGCTCTGTCAGAGTGACCATCGGGTTCTTGGTCACCTCCCTGACCAAGGCCCTTCCCCAATTCCTCAGTGTGGCCAGGCGACCAGCTCTAGGAAGAGTCTTGGTGGTTCCAAAGCTTTCCCATTTAAGAATGATGGAGGCCACTTTGTCCTTGGGGACCTTCAATGCTGTAGAAATGTTTTGGTACCCATCCCCAGATCTCTGAGCTCTACGGACAATTCGTTCAACCTCATGGCTTGGTTTTTGCTCTGACATGTACTGTCAACTGTGGGACCTTATATAGACAGGAGTGTGCCTTTAACACAGGTGTACTCTAACCAAGTTGTAGAAACATCTCAAGGATTATCAATGGAAACAGGAAGCACCTGAGCTCAAATTCGAGTCTCATAGCAAAGGGCCTGAATACTTATGTAAATAAAGTATTTCTGTAAACCTGTTTTCATTTGTCGTTATGGGGTATTGTGTGTAGATTGATGAGGAAAATAATTTATTTAATCCATTTTAGAATAAGACTAACGTAATAAAATGTGGAAGAAGTCAAGGCAACTTTGAAGAATCTCAAATAGAAAATACATTTAGATTTTTTTTATCATCTTTTCGGTTACTACTTGATTCCATATGTGTTATTTCATAGTTTTGATGGATTCTCTATTGTTCTACAATGTAGAAAATATGAAAAATTAAGAAAAACCCTTGAATGAGTAGGTGTGTCCAAACTTTTGACTGGTACTGTATATATATTTATACTATATATATTTATACTATATATATATATATATATATATATATTAGTATAAAGATTTGTTTAAAGGGACTGGGATTGCGCAATAAAGTAGGGGACTTATTTTCATTGTGGTACCTATTTTTTCTTAAATATATATAACGGCTTTTTGAGGAGGAGCGGAAGTGAACCCTAGAACCTCACAGCTGTCTGTAAACTACAGCTTTTCTGTCGTGGCTGTAAACAGCTAGCTACCTAATTATTTCTTGGTGTTTTCTCAAAATTAGCATTTTGACCATAATATTCATAGGTGGGATGGTCCTTACGTCCATGGACGAAATTTAAGTTTATAGATTTCTCAATGAAACATCACAGTGGGCTGCATTTCCTGCATGGATAGTAACGTTAGCAGCAGGAGGTGGCGGCACCAGGATGATATGTATTATACGGGTAAGTTGTTTTTAAGATAACCATCTATTCTAGGTATCGCATATAAATATGATAGATAGCCATGCAATATTTGTTTAGTTTTTAAGCTAGCTAGCTAATGAACAGATTTACAGTTCCAAAGAGATCTTTGACAATAGAAAAACGCAAGGTCCCAAAGAAAGTCCCAAGTCCTGGAGAGACTATGAATTATGGCATCATGATGGATTATGGCATTATAGATGGCATCATGAGGGAGGAAAATGATGGGGATATATTGAAGCAACATCTCAAGACATCAGTCAGGAAGTTAAAACTTGGTCGCAAATGGGTCTTCCAAATGGACAATGACCCCAAGCATACTTCCAAAGTTGTGGCAAAATGGCTTAACCTGTTGGGTCTAGGGGGCAGCATTTGCACGTCTGGATAAATTTTTTTTACCCGATTTAATCTGGTTACTAATCCTACCCAGTAACTAGAATATGCATATACTTATTATATATGGATAGAAAACACTCTAAAGTTTCCAAAACTGTTTGAATGGTGTCTGTGAGTATAACAGAACTCATTTGGCAGGCAAAACCCTGAGACATTTTCTGACAGGAAGTGGATACCTGATGTGTTGTATTGACTTTAAACCTATCCCATTGAAAAACACAGGGGTTTAGGAATATTTTGGCACTTCCTATTGCTTCCACTAGATGTCACCAGCCTTTACAAAGTGTTTTGAGTCTTCTGGAGGGAGATCTGACCGAACAAGAGCCATGGAACGGTGATGTCCCATTAGACACCTGGCGCGCTACTTCATGTTGGGTACCCTCGTTCCAATACGTTATAAAAGACTATGCATTCGTCCACCTTGAATATTATTCATGTTCTGGTTAAAAAAGGCCCTAATGATTTATGCTATACAACGTTTGACATGTTTGAACGAACGGAAATATATTTTTTCCCCTCGTTCATGACGAGAAGTCCGGCTGGCTTACATCATGTGCTAACGAGACGGAGATTTTTGGACATAAATGATGAGCTTTTTTGAACAAAACTACATTCGTTATGGACCTGTGATACCTGGAAGTGACATCTGATGAAGAGAATCAAAGGTAATGGATTATTTACATAGTATTTTCGATTTTAGATCTCCCCAACATGACGTCTAGTCTGTATCGCAACGCGTATTTTTCTGGGCACAGTGCTCAGATTATTGCAAAGTGTGATTTCCCAGTAAGGTTATTTTTAAATCTGGCAAGTTGATTGCGTTCAAAAGATGTAAATCTATAATTCTTTAAATGACAATATAATATTTTACCAATGTTTTCTAATTTTAATTATTTAATTTGTGACGCTGACTTGACTGCCGGTTATTGGAGGGAAACGATTTCCTCAACATCAATGCCATAGTAAAACGCTGTTTTTGGATATAAATATCAACTTGATAGAACTAAAAATGCATGCATTGTCTAACATAATGTCCTAGGAGTGTCATCTGATGGAGATTGTAAAAGGTTAGTGTATCATTTTAGCTGGTTTTATGGTTTTGGTGACCCTGTCTTTGACTTGACAAAACATTACACACAACTCTTGTAAATGTACTGTCCTAACATACTCTAAATTTATGCTTTCGCCGTAAAACCTTTTTGAAATCGTAAAACGTGGTTAGATTAAGGAGATGTTTATCTTTCAAATGGTGTAACATAGTTGTATTTTTGAAAAATTTGAATTTTGACATTTATTTGGATTCAAATTTGCCGCTCTTGAAATGCACCTGCTGTTGATGGAGTGCACCACGGGTGGCACGCTAGCGTCCCACCTAGCCCCAAGAGGTTTTAAGGACAACAAAGTCAATGTATTGGAGTAGCCATCACAAAGCCTGACCCCCATCCTATAGAAAATGTCTGGGCAGAACTGAAAAAATGTGTGCGAGCAAGGAGGCCAACAAACCTGACTCAATTACACCAGCTCTATCAGGAGAAATGGGCCAAAATCCACCCAACTTATTGTGGGAAGCATATGGAAGGCTACCCGAAACGTTTGACCCAAGTTAAACAATTTAAAGGAAATGCTACCAAATACTAATTGAGTGTATGTAAACTTCTGACACACTGGGAATGTGATGAAAGAAATAAAAGCTGAAATAAATAATTCTCTAGTATTATTCTGACATTTCAGATTCTAAAAATAAAGTGGTGATCCTAACTGACCTAAGACAGGGAATTTTTACTCTGATTAAATGTCAGGAATTGTGAAAAACTGAGTTTAAATGTATTTGGCAAAGGTGTATGTAAACTTCCGACTTCAACTGTACATGAAGGTAGAGTTATTAATGTGACTATGCATAGATGATAACAACAGAGAGTAGCAGCAGTGTAAAAGGGGGGGGGCAATGCAAATAGTCTGGGTAGCCATTTGATTAGATATTCAGGAGTCTTATGGCTTGAGGGTAGAAGCTGTTTAGAAGCCTCTTTGACCTAGACTTGGAGCTCCGGTACTGCTTGCCGTGCGGTAGCAGAGAGAACAGTCTATGACTGGGTGGCAGGAGTCTTTGACAATTTCTAGGGCCTTCCTCTGACACCGCCTGGTATAGAGGTCCTGGATAGCAGAAAAGTTGGCCCTAGTGCTGTACAGGGCCGTTCGCACTACCTTCTGTAGTGCCTTGTGGTATGAGGCCATGCAGTTGCCATACCAGGCAGTGATGCAACCAGTCAGGATGCTCTCGATGGTGCAGTTGTAGAACCTTTTGATGATCTGAGGACCCATGCCAAATCTTTTCAATCTCCTGAGGGGGAATAGGTTTTGTCGTGCCCTCTTCATGACTGTCTTGGTGTGCTTGGACCATGTTGGTTTGTTGGTGATGTGGACACCAAGGAACTTGAAGCTCTCAACCTGCTCCAGTGCAGCCCCATCAATGACAATGGGGGCATGCTCTGTCCTCTTTTTCCTGTAGTCCACAATCATCTCCTTTGTTTTGATCACGTTGAGGGTTGTTGTCCTGGCACCACCCGGCCAGGTCTCTGACCTCTTCCCTATAGGCTGTCTTGTCATTGTCAGTGATCAGGCCTACCACTGTTGTGTCATCAAACTTAATGATGGTGTTGGAGTCATGCCTGGCCGTGCAGTCATGAGTGACCAGGGAGTACAGGAGGGGACTGAGCACGCACCCCTGAGGTGCCCTTGTGTTGAGGATCAGCGTGGTGGATGTGTTGTTACCTACTCTTACCACCTGTGGGTGGCCCGTCAGGAAATCTAGGAACCAGTTGCAGAGGGAGGTGTTTAGTACCAGGGTCTTTAACTTGGTGATGAGCTTTGAAGGCACTATGGTGTTGAACGCTGAGCTGTAGTCAATGAATAGCATTCTCACATAGGTGTTCCTTTTGTCCTGGTGGGAAATGGCAGTGTGGAGTGCAATAGAGATTGCATCATTTGTGGATCTGTTGGGGAGGTATGCAAATTGGAGTGGGTCTAGGGTTTCTGTGATAATGGTGTTGATGTGAGCCATGACCAGCCTTTCAAAGCACGTCATGGCTACAGACGTGAGTGCTACGGGTCAGTAGTCATTTAGGCAGGTTACCTTAGTGTTCTTGGGCACAGGCACAAAGATGGTCTGCTTAAAACATGTTGGTATTACAGACTCGGACAGGGAGAGGTTAAAAATGTCAGTGAAGACACTTGCCAGTTGGTCAGCACATGCTCGCAGTACACGTCCTGGTAGTCCGTCTGGCCCTGCGGCCTTGTGTATGTTAACCTGTTTAAAGGTCTTACTCACATCGGCTGCGGAGAGAGTAATCACACAGTCTTCCAGAACAGCTGGTGCTCTCATGCATGTTTCAATTATATTTGCCTCGAAGCGAGCACAGAAGTAGTTTAGCTCATCTGGTAGGCTCGTGCCACTGGGCAGCTCTCGGCTGTGCTTCCCTTTGTAGTCTGTAATGGTTTGCAAGCCCTGCCACATCCGACGAGCATCAGAGCCGGTGTAGTACGATTCGATCTTAGTCCTGTACTGACGCTTTGCTTGTTTGATGGTTCCTCGGAGGGCATAGCGGGATTTCTTATAAGCTTCCAGGTTAGAGTCCCACTCCTTGAAAGTGGCAGCTCTAGCCTTTAGCTCAGTGCGGATGTTGCCTGTAATCCATGGCTTCTGGTGGGGTATGTACGTACGGTCACTGTGGGGACGACGTCATCGATGCACTTATTGATGAGGCCAATGACTGATGTGGTGTACACCTCAATGCCATCGGAGGAATCCCAGAACATATTCCAGTCTCTGCTAGCAAAACAGTACTGTAGCTTAGCATCTTAGACCCCTTTTTTGTTGATCTAGTCACTGGTGCGTCCTGCTTTAATTTTTGCTTGTAAGCAGGAATCAGCAGGATAGAATTATGGTCAGATTTGCCAAATGGAGGGTGAGGGAGAGCTTTGTATGTTTCTCTGTGTGTGGAGTAAAGGTGGTCCTTTAAAGGAGTTTTTTCCCTCTGGTTGCATATTTAACAAGTTAAGTTCACGGCTACTAGGAGCGCCGCCTCTGGGTGAGCGTTTTCTTGTTTGCTTATGGCGGAATACAGCTCATTCAATGCTTTCTTAGCGCCAGCCTCTGTGGTGGTATGTAAACAGCTACGAAAAATACAGATGAAAACTTTCTTGGTACTGTAGATAGTGTGGTCTACAGCTTATCATGAGATACTCTACCTCAGGCGAGCAATAGCTTGAGATTTCCTTAGATATCGTGCAACAGCTGTATTTACAAAAATACATAGTCCACCTCCCCTTGTCTTACCAGACTCCGCTGTTCTATCCTGCCGGTACAGTGTATAACTAGCCAGCTGTATGTTGATAGTGTCGTCATTCAGCCACTACTCCGTGAAGCATAAGATATTACAGTTTTGAATGTCCTGTTGGTAGTTTAATCTTCCGCATAGGTCATCGATTTTATTCTCCAAAAAGTGCACGTTTGCTAGCAGAATGGAAGGAAGTGGGGGTTTATTCGATCGCCTACAAATTCTCAGAAGGCAGCCCGCCCTCTGGCCCCTTATTATCCACCTTCTCTTCACGCACATCATGGGGATCTGGGCCTGTTCCCGAGAAAGCAGTATATCATTCGCATCGGGCTCGTCAGACTCGTTAAATGAAAGTCCGTGGTGAGTAATCGCAGTCCTGATGTCCAGAAGTTATTTTCGGTCATAGGAGACGGTAGCGGCAACATTATGTACAAAGTAAGCAAAACAATAAGTTACAAACAATGCCAATAAACAAACAAAAAAACACAACCGGGGGGGACACGTAAAATGTCACCCTTCTTCTACGGCGCCATTGTTTGACGCAGCCATCACTATGCTTGATAAAATGGAGAGTGGTACTCAGTAATGTGTTGTTTTGGATTTGCCCCAAACATAACACTTTGTATTCAGGACAAAAAGTTAATTGCTTTGCTACATTTTTTGCAGTACTCCTTTAGTGCCTTATTGCAAACAGGATACATCTTTTGGAATATTTTTTATTCTGTACAGGTTTCCTTCTTTTGACTCTGTCATTTAGGTTAGCATTGTGGAGTTACTACAATGTTATTTATCCATCCTCAGTTTTCTCCTATCACAGCCATTAAATGTTTTAAAAAGTCACCATTGGCCTCGTGGAAATTCCTGAGTGGTTTCCTTCCTCTCCGGCAAACTGAATTAGGAAGGATGCCTGTATCTTTGTAGTGGCTGGGTGTGCTGATAAACCACCCAAAGTGTAATTAGTAACTTCACTATGCTCAAAGGGATATTCAATGTCTACTTTTTTTTACCCACCTACCAAAAGGTGCCCTTTGCAAGGCATTGAAAAACCTCCCTGGTCTTTTTGGTTGAATCTTTGTTTGAAATTCACTGCTCGACTGAGGGACCTTACATATAATTGTATGTGTGGGGTACAGAGATGAGGTAGTCATAAAAAACATTATGTTAAACACTATTATTGCACACAAAGTGAGTCCATGCAACTTATTATGTGACTTGTTAAGCACATTTTTACTCCTGAACTTATTTAGGCTTGCCATAACGAAGGGAATACGTATTGACTCAAGATATTTCAGCTTTTTCTTTTTAATTAATTTGTAAAAATATCAAAAAGCACAACTCCACTTTGAAATTATGGAGTATAGTGTGTAGGCCATTGATACAAAATCTACATTTTATCCATTTTAAATTCAGGCTGTACCACAAGAAATAGTGTAAGCATCTCCTCCTGCAATTTTGCCCCAAATTAGCTTGGTTCTGCTACACTTACTGTCCTCCTTCTCCAGTGGTTGGCATGCTAGCTACAAGTGCCATTTAATTAGGGTTTGCGTCCCGGCCCAGTCAGCCATACCGGGGATGGAATTCGTACATTACATGGCTACTTTTCAGCACATGTATAAGTGACTCTTCACTGTGGTCATTCTCCAGGGTATTTTTCTCTTGCATCCGCTATCTGTGCACTTGTACATATACATGTGGCTTGTCATTTCTATACTGAAACAGGATTAGCATATCCTCCCACATTTGTTGACACGCTTGTTGAGATGTTTTCTCCATTTGAAATGATACTATTAGAAATAGGAAAAGCACTCAAACATCTGAGTTAATGTATGTGTGGGAATGGTGCTAATAACTTGAAATGAAAGAAAAGGCTGATTGATACTGGCAAGATCAGTGTGTGGGTTTTTCTTTATCATTTGACAATTAATGAGTCTACCCGTGTTGAAGGAGAGCTGACTTGACTTCTACAGCACATGCCATCATGAAATGGATTAGTGCTAGCCCTACCCTTGTAATCAAGGTAGGCATTATAGATGACATGCTCAGGAGAGAGATATTATTAGCAAATATCACTATCATGATGGTGTGCAGAAAGAAATATTTTAAGGTTAGTTTTATTTAAATAGCATTTTCAAAACTAGGACTACTGATGGTTTTGTTACAAAAATGTTGCGTAGGTATGGCGAATGTGCCCCCTCTGGCATTGACACCCTTGCTCTAGCCAACAGCTTGCAGATACATTGTCGGTATAGTCGCGCCATGCACCTTTCAGGGGGCAGGTGCTCAAAATGAAAAAGGGTAACCCCACCGCTTGAAAAAAAAAAGTGTACTTTCAGAATTCATATGTAAATTAATTCTAAATTCATATACCAAATGCCTCTGTAGAGCAGAGACACTTACATCTGCAACAAAACGCTCACTCATCATCACACATAAGCAAGATACAGCAAGCTACACTGTAAGCAAGCTACAGTGCCTCCTAAAGACATGGTTGACATTGGGAAAAAAGGGTGGGCTATCAGCTGATCATTGATGTTGATCATTGATGTAATCTATTAGTTAGCTAGTACGATTTATTTGACTGATTGTGATTTACCTCTCTATGTCTTTCTGCCTCTCTGATGCACGTATCAGCCAACCAGAATGAATATATACTGCATGATGATAGGCTAAATCAAGTGTTATTCAAATGTTATGCTACTGTAGCAGTAATGTTTATCTTTATTTAAACTAGGTAGCTAGCTACACACACTCTACTAGTGACCACATCTCTCAAGCCATGCAGAGCAATCTACTACAGGCAGGTAGATTGGGGAAAAAGGCACAACCGGGCGCCTGCAAGCTCCTTACAGGGCAGATCATCAGGTGCAACCAACAAACGGGGTGGGGAACTAGACAACGACTTGAGGACATGGGGTTCCAAACAACAATGACTAAAAATGTATACAAAAAAATAACTCCCAATGGGGAACTTATACCACCACCCAAAAGGGCACTTTGGAGACTAGAAGGGCAAAGGGGCATGTGCTCTGCACAGGTAGAGCCCTATCTGTGCACTTGCCTGGGATATAGCCTACATTATGAGATTATTATGGACACAAATGCCAGATTATATTTATTAAATGGCAGGCAAGCATCGATCATCCGTCGATGTTTATTGAAAGGGGCATCAAGCTCATCACCATGCACTTTCACCACCCTGTGAAGTTAATCATAAAATATTTAATCTGTAGCCTAATAAACTGCATGCTTTCCCATGATGTAATCACTTTTTTTATCTGACATGTACTTTACTCGCATAAAACGGTTGGATGGAAACCTGGTCAGTGTCAAGCCATTTTGAGGATCATGAAATTATATTTTGGATGAATGTGCGAATGCATACAGTAGATATATTTTACTTAAACCCTCACTGAACGCTTGATAAAAATAAGTGACCCTCCCCTACACCAAAAAGAATAGGTAAAACAGTGGATAGCAGAGAACATTTACCCTCTCTGCTTGGGACAGACCAGAGCCTTGGATATGTAGTTTAAGAAACTGTTCTCCTGTTCGCATTACATGGCAAGTCAGGAATTTTGATAACGCACAGGGCTGCGGGCCAGAAGGTTCTTGGTTCGCAGACCACCATAGACAAGAGTAGGGGTGGAAAGATATCCTTTATAGTAAAAACATTCCATGAATCTATCATCGTATTTGCAGGTCTGAGAAAAATTGCCTTTTCTAAACTTCATGCAATTCTAAGTGATTTTACACATTAGCAGAATCTTTTTAAATACTACACAAATTACCTAAATGACAGGCTAAGAATAGACAGAGAGAAAGGTCTACGTGTTCATCTTATCATGTTTCTCCAATGACCAATCACTGTGTCTTGGTTGCGACGAAACTGTCCCTGTTTGCAAATAATTCAATCGGAGACGTCATTAGGAATCTGAGAATGGTACTTTCAAAAGTTAGGCCAACCTTTCCACCCCAGTCAGAGTAGGTCTACCGACGCAGAAAAATGTTCGCTTTAACTGCTGGCTACGTTTCTTCTGTGGCTTAATCCAAAGAGAGAAGGTCACAAGTGTTTCACTAAATGCTGTCTTGTCGTGTCAAAGAAACAAATGATATCCCTATATGCATTGGAGTCACATCTTTCCCAGGTATTGTACAGCTTGTTTCTAACATAAAGCCTTGCGGACCAAAGCGCTGTTATAGATCACTTTATATAATCAGATCCATTTTATTTTGTTCAAAATCTTAAGCTAACAAGAAGTAGGCCTTCACTTTTTGTCATTTTCTTTAATAAAAGGTAGGCCTATGGCATACCCTCTCATATCCCCTCAATTAGAGTATTGGTTTTAACTTAACAGCCCGTCACTGACACAGAGGTAGGTTATTTAAACTAGGGTTTCCCAATCTCGATCCTAATCAAAGCTTGATGATGAGTTGGTTATTTGAATCAGCTGTGTAGTGCTAGGGCAAAAAACTAAACGTGCACCCAGAGGGGGCCCCAGGACCGAGTTTGGGAAGCCCTGATTTAAATAGTACATGGTGGGTGGAGTAATTGACCGTCAAATCTATGGATATAGCAGCCTATAGCCTAATGTTGTCTGTCAAGACAGGTAGGCCCACCTCTTATTTCTTAAATAGCCGTCTTGTTATTAGTAATGTCTAATTAAAATGAAGACGGTTTAAATTAATTATGCCTACTCTAATTGGCCTATTTTCAGCAACATGAGCTGTCTACTTCCGATTGATTGTGCTGTGGCTGCTGCCAAATGTACAGTAAATTACGCAAATCTGTCTTATTGTGAGGTCAATAACTCTGATGAGCAAGAAACATATTGTTTATAATGAGATCAATTATAGTAGTAGCAAGCTATCAAAGTTGACCTCCGGTCCTCCTTCTCTTCTTCGCTCTCTCTTCTCAAACTGAACAGAACATAGGTTATAGGCTAGTCTGCGAAAGATAGTAAAGATTTTGGTCTAGGCCTAATCAACAACAAAAAATCCGGAAGAAGCCTTTTAATCTCCTCCTGAACTTTTACCATAGACCTACACAGCACAGCCATTGGTTAGGCAGCATACAAAAAAAGTGTTTTATCAGCAAGAGCAGAGCAGGCCGGGGCTCAGGTTTGGAATAGCCATTGCAGTGTACAATGCAGCCTAGTTTTATTTACACCATCCCAGAAGCTATCTTAGAAATATAACTTTGCTCTGTGCTTCTCCAAGCGTGCACTTCGTAGCCTATAGGCTATGGATCACTTGATTGAGACCACACTAAATACATATGGGCGCACTTGATATTGCACATCCAGCAGAGAATCAGAGATGAGGGACGGCATCGGGCACACATCGATATATAGCCTAATAAGCAACTAATTCTAAAACACTGAGAAATATTAAAATGTCATCAATTACAAAGTACATGATCTTCTCCTGGACTAGATTTAAAAGATACCAAACCCCCCCTTGATGGAAATTGAAAATAAATAATGACCCAAACCCCAATTTCCTCCAGGTAAACATTCTGTAAATTTCGATCCATCCCTAATCAGATTAGCATTAGGTTCTAGGTGCGTCAGAAATAGCCCTTCAGATTAGAGAGGAGGCAGAGCACAGGTAAAACTTTCTTGAATAACTGGGCCTGCCAGGATCATATATTATTCATAACATTTTAGTGTTGTAGGCTAGTCTAGGTAGGATAATAGTATTGTCCCTAAAGAAGATCAATAGCAGCTATGAAAGCTTTAATGTGTGGTATGATTGCTAGTTAGCCTATTGCAGAGCTGGATATGTAAGGGTGCGTGCTGGTGGCAGGGAAGTCAGGTGCAGGAGATCGAACTTGGTATAAAACGGAGCAGTTTAATAAGTGTTCAAAAACTCAGAAAACCAAAATATACAAAATAATACAATTGGGTACAAAACCCGTCGCACACCAGAACATATCTTGCACATAGCTTACAAACAAACAATCACCGACAAGGACAATAAGGGGGAACAGAGGGTTAAATACATTAAATAATGAATGGGATTGGAACCAGGTGTGATACAAGACAAGACAAAACCAAAGGAAAATTAAAAGAGGATCAGCGATGGCTAGAAGGTTGGCGACTTCGACCACCGAACGTGGCCCGAACAAGGAGAGGGACCAACCAAGTCGTGACAGGATAAACAATCCATCTACCACTATTATCACTATGAATGGTGGATAGAGGGCAGGATAGACAGTTAGACTGCTAGACTGTATTGACCTGTGGTATAGTAAAAGTAAGCTTGTGGAAAAGAGCAGAGCAGTGGTCAGCAACCTTTTCTGAGTCAAGATCACTGTCAAAAAGCAAGCCGAGATCTACCGCTCAGATTCTTTTTAAACATGACTTAAAAAATGCAAAGTTATCCTTATAAAATCAGTTCTGTAGGAAGGATGATTCGGCAGTAGGCCTAATACGTTATCACAGCATACTGGCTATATGCCAGGCCTGCCAATATTGTTATTATTAAAATTTCAAAACTAAAGCTTTGATAATGAACCAAATCAGATGGTGTAGCACTTGTGAGGCACTGCGGACCATAAATAGAAATGATTAACTTTTTTAGTTTAATGGATTGATGGTACCTGCATCTGATTGTCATGGTACTTTCAAGTCAACTGGGAACTCGAAAAAACGAGGTCAAATCATGACGTCAGTGATCTTCTAGTCGGAGCTCTAGAAAGATGCCAGAGTTTCCGACTTGGAATTCATAGTTGGACGACCGTTCAAAACTGTTTTTCTCAGTCGGATATCGTTTTTCTCAGAGTTCCCAGTTGTCTTGAACACACTGAAGTCGGAAGTTGGAGATTTTTGAGTTCCCAGTTGAACACCGCATTAGTCTCAGCACATTAGTCTCAGCACATTAGTCTCAGAGGGTCTGCCTCTTATGGTCCCTGCTCCTTCCAGAGAGGGGACACCTCTTCCACCTGATGGTGAAACTCGAGTTGCACCGCATCTGCCTCAGTCAAGTGAAGTATCCCTCTATATTAAAGTAGACATGACGAGCTGATAATAATTCTAAAATACGCAGGGCTGTCGATAAACTTGGCTACTTATTCATTGCAGTGCGAGTGAAAGTACGGAGAAGCACATTTTACGTTTTGTAATAGTGCTGAATAAAAACTTAAACATTTTCTCTGTGGTCATGGTTTTAAAAGTGATTCAATCTTAAGTAGGCTAGTAACAAACTTTACTGTGGCTGAGGTTGTGGAACTCTGTAGGCACGGTGATTTGAGCTATCCGATTGGCCAGTGCAGTAGGCGCACTTTAGCACTTTAGATTTAGCTCAGATCGAACAGAGCAACTCAAATAAAAAAAAGGAGTGCAAGCCTTTCTTGTTGGCTTTTCTACACTGGCATAGTGCATAAGGGAAGTATCAAAACACCTTGATATAGGGAAGGCGCATGTAAGCAGATTAGGAAATTTGGCTAGGGTGGAAAA
Organism: Salmo salar; assembly: GCF_965601325.2. Classification (NCBI taxonomy): domain Eukaryota; kingdom Metazoa; phylum Chordata; class Actinopteri; order Salmoniformes; family Salmonidae; genus Salmo; species Salmo salar. Next base: position 32,264,813 of record NC_138293.1, read on the forward strand.
AATTCTACTAAACAAAAATATAAACGCAACATGCAAAGTGTTGGTCCTATGTTTCATGAGCTGAAATAAAATATCCTAGAAATTTTACATACGCAAAAAAAAGCTAATTTCTCTCAAATGTGCACAAATTTGTTTACATCCCTGTTGGTGAGCATTTCTCCTTTGCCAAGATAATCCATCCACCTGACAGGTGTGGCATATCAAGAAGCTGATTAAACAGCATGATCATTACACAGATGCACTTTGTGCTGGGGACAATAAAAGGCCACTTTAGAATGTGCAGTTTTGTCACACAACACAATGCCACAGGATAATAGTGTCCCAGGTTTTGAGGGAGCATGGAATTGGTATACTGACTGCAGGAATTTCCACCAGGTGTGTTACCATGCCAGCCCAGGACCTCCACATCCAGCTTCTTTACCTGCGGGATCGTCTGAGACCAGCCACCCGGACAGCTGATGAAACTGGGGAGTATTTCGGTCTGTAATAAAGCCCTTTTGTGGCGAAAAACTAATTCTGATTGGCTGGGCCTGGCTCCCCAGTGGGTGGACCTATGCCCTCTCAAGCCCACCTATGGCTGCACCCCTGCCCAGTCATCTGAAATCCATAGATTAGGGCCTAATGAATTTATTTCAATTGACTGATTTCCTTATATGAACTGTAACATTGAAATTGTTGCATGTTGCATTTATGTTATTGTTCAGTATATATTGTCAAACCTGCAAAGAGTGAATGTAAACCAGGGACAAAATGCACTACCCTCCACTGTGCCCAATAAAAAACCACACAACCCTCCCCAAAGCAAAAAAAATACTTAGACAACCCTCCCTTATTTTGACCCCCCTACCCCAGTAAATGTCGAACTGTCCCCTAACGAAGCTAGCCTTGAGGCACAAAATAAAACATAAAATATACACTACATGATTTCTACTTTTCTCGCCACACAGCACCACATGCAAACATGTGAAACTATGTGGAGGCATAAAATAGAAAAGGAAAAAAATAATCCTGTCCGAGCTATCGCTGTAAGCACTACATCATGTTTATTAACACTCCTAAATCACAGCCTATCATAGCCTGTGGATGTGTGGTAGATGAAGGGACTGGGGCCGATAGGAACACTCCTCCTGGGAAGCTAGCATACTGCAGAATGACCCGTCATGGGTGAGCTCATCTCAGAATTTCACAATGGTCGTGGGTGACGGGAGAGCAGAGAGGTTAAAACTCACAGAGCGTTTTAACTCCTTTTTTTGTCCTTTTTCCTTCTCTTTCCTTTTCCACAGTCTGCTCCCCCTTTCCCCTGCTGACCATGTATGCAGACCCTAAAACATGTTCATTTTAGAAGCTTCCTCTGAGTGGGAGGGCCGGGAAGCTTGAAGGTGGAACTGTATTAATAGCCATGGAGTCTTTCTCTCTTTCCTTCTCCTTCTCCCTCATTTCTCTTTCCCTCTGAGTAGGACAGGAACACATTTTTGTGACAGCACAGAATAGTGGTGCGTTGACCCCACACAGAGAGCAAACCAAAGGGGTGAAACTATGCCCTCCACCTCTCCAGCCATCTCTCTCTTTCTCTCACTCACTCTCTCGCTTTCTCACTCTCTCTTTCCCTATTTCTCTCTCTCCATCTCGATATCCAAAGCCACAGAGCTCCATGCAGCCGTAGCAACTCCAGGGCCCCAGGCAGGGCTCTCTGTGTGGGCCTGAGAATGGGCCCAGGGAGCCAGGAGCAGGGCGGTAAATTCACACACACGCCCCTCCAGCACCACACTTCCTGACACTCTATAACCTCTGTCTGTAATTACGGCAGGTTGACGTTTATTGTCATGAGTCTTGTCCTGGAGGCAGAACTGAGCGATTTCCTCTTAGATAGGCCAGACGCAAAGTCAAAATTGGCTATATTGTAAAAATGAATGAATACAAAAATGTGCTTTTTGGTCTTAATTTAAGGTTAGGGTTAGGCATTAGGGTTTGCAGTGTGGTAAAGGCATTGTTGTGTTTGAGACCACCTAAAGCGAGACCGAGTTAAGACCGAGACGGGGGAGGGGTCCAAGACCGAGTCAAGACCGAGACTAGGAAAATGCGAGCCCAGTTCAAGACCATGATTGTAATTATGTCAAATCACCACCATATTAAGAGTTCAAAATGTCCAGTATTTCTGGTTTCATATTTCAGAAAAACATATGGGAAACTTTGATGGGGTTAAAATCTGAACTCAACATGAGTGGCCATAGTGGCTCGGGGGTTCTGCGTACCCACATCCGTACATATCCATGCAGTCAGAGCCTTTTGGGGGCCATTTTCAGGGTAAATAGAGGGCCACTACAAATGATCACTTACCTCAAACAGGTCTATAATAGTCAAAATATGTCTCCCCTTACTAATAGTGAGCGTGCAACTTTCAAACAATTCCACCCACTCTTCCCGTCCATCGACTCAAGAAAATTCTGACGAGCCCGACAAAGTTTGAGGATATTTTTCAATGAAAGTAAAGGACAGTGTGAGGACAGATGCTGGAGACGAGAAGCAAGTACAGGGAGTGAAACGTTTTATGAAACACGGACGGAAACAGAATACGGACAGCGTCTGGACAGGGGAAAACAAAAACGACAATAATGCTGACATACGGGGATCTAACCGAGGAACAGACAGATATAGGAGGGGCAATCAACAAGGTAATGGACTCCAGGTGAGGCCAGCGGGCGCTGACGCGTATAATGATGGTGACAGGTGTGCGTAATGATGTGCAACCTGGCGCCCTCGAGAGCCAGAAAGGAGGAGCGGGAGCAGGCGCTACAGACAGTGATGTTACCAGTAAAGTAGGAAGCCTAGGTTTCAATAGGCGATAAGATGTTAATGTGTCATGAAAGCAGTGTTTATATTTGGCCTGGTGAAGCGGTTATATATGCTGACTGAATGGGGAGCTGATAATTCAGATTTGTTTTACTCTGCTGGTCTTAGCTGGTCTCCAGAAGAAATTAGGAATCCTCATTGTCCGAGACCGAGTCAAGACTGACAAAAACATGTATCCAACACAGAGTCACTGTTACACTGTTACTCTCCATTAAGCTAACGTAGCAGGCTTGAAAGAAACGCCTGAAACTAGATACATATTGGTCTTGACAAAAATACCAAAGAACTGTTGGGGGAGGTTCTCTTCTGCACTGTTCAACCAATCCAGTAAATGTGAAGGAGGAGTTAAGATGGAGGGTGGCATTGTTAACGCCTAAATGCGGAAGTCGTACCACAGGTTCTCTTTCCCTTTCCCCTGAAAACTGGGACATCTGGTTGTTGGCAACTCGGCAAAGGCTACTCTCCCCAGCTACAAATTGCTGATGCTGCTTTTTGAAACAGGGCCCTGCACCGCCCCTACTGCTCATTAGGAACACGATTTTACATGTTCATTGGGGTGTTCATAAAGAATATGCATGTACTATATTATGATATTGATTGAAATCTGCCACACAAGTTCTACCTTGCTTTGTCTTTCTTTGCAGCCTATGTATAATAAATGCTTTAATTTCGGTCAGTCACAGTGAACTGGTTAAACAAAAATGTGCCCTTTGTGTTATATTCCTCAAGAATTGGAACCAGTGAATTATTTGTCAAAGGATTTCTAACAATGAAACAAGCACTTAGAAAAATAGACCTGTTTTTATTATTCCGGCTATCTAATGTTGAGAGTGCACCTGTTCATTCTCTGTCTGATACCAAAGGCACTCTACCATATCCTCCAGGCTTGTGGACAGGGTTGTGGAGTTGAGGCTAATGAATGGGTTGGACTCATTGCCCTTCATAACCTGCCTTGGATGGATGACTGGTCTTACGGTGGTCAGGGCGAGAGGTGGTGGGATAGAGGCTGTCCTGGGCTGGGTTGCAACTAGGCTAGGCTGGGCGAGGGTCCTGGCTTGTCAGGCCTCCAACACGGGGACCTTGGGGTGGTGAGTGCTCCTTAGCCGGGCAAAAGTTCACTCCGATCATCTGGGCCAATCTGTTCCAGACGGGGTAAATGACACATTATTGGATCCAGACCTGACATGGCCTTTGTGTATATTAGCTACATTACCAGACACCAGGCTCACTTAAGCTTCATTACCTACCCACCCCTCCCTTCACACACAGCGAGAGAGGGTGGGGGGATAGAGGAGGGGAGAGAGAGGTGGGGGACGGGGGGAGAGAGGTGAGGGGGGGTTGAGAAAGAGACAGAGAGAGAAGAGGGAGAGATGGTGAGTAAGAAAGAGAGGGGGGAGCGAGAGAGGGAGGGGGAGCAAGACAGAGAGAGCAAACGGAGAGCTATTTCCTCGAGCCAGCTCAGCCCTGAGCTGAGCTCCAGTCCGTTCCAGCACCACCACACCGCTCTTCTCTTTCCCTCTCTTTCCCTCTCTTTCCTCTCTTCCCTCTCTTTTCTTCTCCCATGCAGCCCTTGAGTCCACATTGGGAAACTGTTAAATATAACAGTCCCCCCTGGAACACCCAAGACGTTCCCGCCCGCAGGGATTTTGAGGAAGATATTAGAAACACACGAGAGGTTACCCCACCCCAACCCACCCCATCCCTCACCCCGCTCCGCTCCCCACTCTGCTCCCACTCATCCCTTGGTGATGAAACCAAAAGCCATAAATGATCAAGGAACAATGACCGTGGAGGGAGAGAAGATAGATGCTTTATATCTGACTAGATATAGGTAGCTACCCGCTGGGCACAGACGTCCGTTCAATGTCATTTCATTGAAATTACATGGAAACAGTGTTAATTCAACCAGTGTGCTCCCAGTGGGTAGCTACTACCTCCCTTGAGATGAATTAGAGGAATGAGAAAAAATATATGTTTTGTGAACGTCAGTAGGTGACTGAATGAAAAGGATGATGATATACACTATTTTATCAGAAAATGCAAGACATAGGCAAAGTCTGATATTACCTGATAGTACTGCAGTAGACCACTTTTACACACATCCTTTAGATATGTGTAAAAAAAAATGTTTTACTACATAATATTCAAGTGTAATAACTAAGCCTGCATTATTGGTCTTGGAGTAATATTTAAACTTTGAAGTTTCCTGTGGCTTGGAGGCCACATAGTAGGAAGCATTCCAAAAGCAGTCGGAGGATTCATCACTGGCTAAAACCTTGCCTTATTTGGATAACATACACACGCACACTCACGCCGCACATATCTGGCAGCAGCGACGGATCACTTAACTTTCCATCCCTTCCTTAAACTGCAGACAGGTGTGTGTCAGTGTGTGCATGTGCGTTCGGACCGGGAGTGGAGTGCCCGTGTGTGACAATGGTCAGGTGTCCATTCCACTGCTACGCAGTCAGATTCTCAGGCTTGGACCTTATTTGACAAGCCGGCGTCGGGCTACAATCCAAACATGGTCCGTCTCTCAGGCAGGAGGCATCTTACGACTCACAAGAAAATTGTTTTGGTGGCATGAAGCCACACCCGCTGCCTGCTACCTCTGCCGTCGTCAAGGAGATTACCCTGGGTGATTTACAGCCTGCGTCAGCCATATGATCCCCCTCGAGCGCACACACACACACGCACACACACCATACAACCCCTTTATTCTACAGACAGACTGACACACCTACTTGACCTCAGCCTATATAGACCGTATATAATCACATTGTTAACAAATGGAGCTATTTTCTGACCCAGCTAGTATTTTAATGACAATGGCAATCCATGGGTCACCTGCCAATGAGCAAGGACAGGGGCCCGGGCCAGCGGGTCATAAACCCCACAAAAACATATGCTATATGTTGCCCCCAGGAATGATAATAATAATGTGTGTACGCAAGCATCTGTTAAATGTGCCACCAGGATTACTTTTACAGTAACAGAGTCACAGCTGTAGCTTGTAGCCAGTAGCCAGAGGGAAACTACATACGTGTGGGTCACCACATGTAACGTATGAAATAATAACAGCTGGGGCAGAATATGGGATGGTTTCCTTGACATGAGTGATCTTAAAGTGTGGTCCGTTTGATGGCGATCTACTGTATCAACAGTGATGTGTTTTAAATAGACAATTCATTATAGATACAAACTGTTATAAGATAGACAATAATAGCCATCATACATCGGCATTGTTGTTTGGATAAAATGTGAATGATTACTAATTTCATGTTGATTACTAACAGGCATAACTATCCTCAAATAAACCACGTGTTGCTTCATGTATGAATTATCGGGACCTGATTATTTTGGATATTATCATGTGCAAACCCCTGCTCAAGAGTAGCAGCAATTGTATCAGAGGGAAGTGAAAAAGAATGTCCTCTAAAATTCAATACATTCAACGAGTGACATCACTTTAATATCTTCTTTCTCCATCCTCTTCGTCGCTCTGCTTTCTTGTTTGTTTATTAATTAAATTGTGTCCATTATAGACCACTGGTTCCAGGAGTCCCTATCATGCCAAGAAGTGAGTAAAATGGTTACTTTGCACTGTTTATTGTTATTGAGGAAAGACATTTGGCAGAAATTCTAGATACAAGATAGAGATGTGATGTTTGCCTTTGACTGGTCTCTCACTTTAAGCAACATCATTTCCCTCTTCTACTGCACTTGTGTGTTCTACTGTACTTTAGCAGTCAATGTTGTTTTACCCATACAGTACAATTTGAAAGCAGGAAATGCTGCCTTGGGAAGAAAATACATCTTCCTACAGTATATTATGACAATTTAAAGAAAAGTTGGATAGTTCAAAATGGAGTGAAAAGGCAATTCTAGATAATCATATAAAATAGGGAATAGCCACAACTGAGATTAATTATCGAATTTCATTGTCACATAAATCTATCAGCATAGTAACGTGACAAGAATGAAGTGATTGTTATTCTGTTGCTCACACGTCTCTCTCTCTCTCTCTCTGGGCGTCTGTGTCTGTGTGGGTGAGTGAATGATATGATCGTGAGGGGCAGGCAGCCTGACTCTAAGCTCCACTGTTCCAGCTCATTAGCTCTGATTAATCGGCCTGCATGCTTTCCCATGGTCCCCTCTGCCTGTTGGAGAGAGAGAGAGCTCACCTTAGAAGGCACAGGGAGTTTGTCCGCTATAACACACAGCTGGGTTGGGGTCAATTCAACTTGAAGTCAGACGATTCAGGAAGCAAACTGATATTCCAATGCAAGGTAATTTATTATCAATGACTTTACAGTAGAACTGAAAAAGGTGAAGGTACTGTATTTATTTCACACACACCCCAATTTAATTTTTTTTTTAAAACGTTACATTCAAATCACTTTCTGATTAAGACTTCAACTCGCATGTAACAGTTGTCTACTTTGTTGTCGGAACAGTTTCTCTGTAAGAAGATATCTGCACTTGTATGTTATTTAATGATTTATAGAGAGCATCAGCTCATTCAAGAGAGTTATGATGAGGTGGAACATATCAGAATTTAAGTTATTACCAAAATGTATATTGATTTGATAAAATAGATAACTTTTCAATTTTACTGTAAGTGTTAGTGCAGTGCTGATACTATCTGAAATGAAATTAACCTGGCTAATCTAATAATATTTATGTAAGCAAAAATTCAAGGATGATTATTACTGTTATGACGTTGATTATGGAGATGGGGCGATTGTTTTGATAAATCAACCCACTCTAATCTCCGCAGATATAATCCTTGATAGAAATGACAAAATAAAAAAGGTCTGAGTGTTCACATGCATAAATATACATTGGTGTAGGTCTCTTCAATTAAGAAATAATAACATTCAGATAGTGCTTTGTTTTCTATCCTTTGTTGAGGCAATGCTTTCTAATCCTTTGATATGGGAACCATCTGTGTAAATGGAGGTCCAGAGAGAGAGAGAGAGAGAGAGAGAGAACATGCACACGCACACAATGCCTGCAGAGGACTCTTACTGGAGTGAGAGAGTGAGAGAGAGAGAGAGAGAGAGAGAGAGGAGTACATGCACACTCACACAATGCCTGCAGAGGACTCTTACTGGAGTGAGGGAATGAGAGAGAGAGAGAGAGAGAGAGAGAGAGAGAGAGAGAGAGAGAGAGCGAGACTGCTCCATCAGGGGAAAAAGGCCACGAGTGGCTCAAGATTTTAAAGACTACACAAGACTAAGGAGGATCTCTCTCGCACTTTCAAACTCCCATTATTCTCCCCTCTCCATCCCAAACAAATAGGCCTTCTCTCCAGGGATACTAAGCTCCCTAAGCACACACAGAAATGGCAGCTAATCCTGCTATAATTCTCACCTGGATGAACAAAGCCAGGCTACTGATATAATCCATGCTAAAGTATCAAGTGGGTTCAGGCGAGGACTAAAAATCCATGGCAATTGTTTTACCCACAGTGGTGTGAAGCAATTATAGATTTAAAGTTTGTTCCACCTTACTGATTTTGTATTTATTTTACTTTTTCCTCTGCATTCAATGTTTATTTTTACTTAGATTTGTATTTTAATTTGAGTTTTGTAATTTTCTTTTGAAGATATTCATTTATAAACCATGCATGCTGTTGTCGTTTTGTCGTCAAATATTGGTGGCAAGATGTTTAATTGAAAAGACTACTAGCCTATTCTCTACATATTTTCAAAGAAGTGTAAAATGACGTAAAACCAAAAGAAGAGAAACATAAAAACCATTAAGTACCTCATAAAATAATTGATGTGGGGACCATTGTGCTAGGGTTAACCTGCTCTGTCAAATAAGATATATCTGTATTTACATTTTGAGCCGACTTTGGCCACACATGTCTAAAGTGAACAGATGCTGAACCTTGTTCCGCTATTGTTTAAATCCACGGCTCCAAGTTAATTTGCACACAAATATGCACAAAGCTGCGGAGGTTTCTTCATTTCCTGTGTGGGCCACACACAACTACAAAGATCCCTTCGGCTCAGAGCTAAGAACTGGAGGACTCTGAACCTGAGAAACTGGAATCTGCACTCATTATTTTTCACTGTCAAAATATATTTCAACAAAGGACTTTGTCTGACCGGCTCGTGAAGTTCTGACCATGTAATATATTCCAAATAATTCATAGCTTAATTCAATATCCGTTTTTTTTTTTTTACTTGGCAATTTCCTCATGCAAAATGTAATATCCTATGGCGGTCATACTGTGTACAGCATGCTGTAACGTATCAAGTAAGGTCGTTTTTCTATTGTTTGTTATCAAGCGATCTGGATTTACTATCAATTTCACATGTGAGATATTAATTGACATTTTATGAACAACTCGAAAAGACTAAAACACTGGCATGTATCTCATTGAGAAATTACAGACAATCCTAACATCTTCAGCAGCCAACGAAATGCCCAGGAAGACAGGGAAGGAGAGAGGAAGAGGAACAAATGGAGAAAGAGAGGCAGAGGGAGAGAGAGAAAGGCCAAAGGAAAAGAGTGACAGCGGGAGCCAGCAAACATAGTTCATTATCTTAAAGGTTCACCTGTGTGTGCAACTGTGCACTCATTTGTTTACCAAATTAGTCAGTGCTCCATCAGTGCACAGGCCCTCCAAGCCAGATCAGCCAGTGAAACCCAACCCATTGGCCCAGCCCACTCGCCCAGGCACCCAAGCCCCAGAAATGCAAAGAACGTGCTGAAAGGAGAAAACCAGACCAGGCAAGGAGGACGAGGCGAATAAAACAGGGCCACCTGATCCATACCAGCAGTAGTAGCGTGGCCGACCCAAACAGAGCGCTCATTGTCTGTGGCAGTTAGACGCCACCGAGAGCTGCTCTCTGTCGACCCCTCCCATCCCACACAGCACTGCACTGCAAAGTCCTCCCACAGCAAGCTAGGTAGGTTGCAACCTTACGTTGCCCTGGCTACAAACAAACCAACAATCCATTCAAAATAGATACTTTTCCACATTTAGCTGTCCCTCTCCACCCTATGCTGTCCACACACACGGACGAAAGATATGCACTCACTCACTAAACCCCCCCCCACACACACACACACTCACGCCGTATCCAGAAGGCAGCAGACAGGAGTTGGGCAGCGGTGGCTGCTGAATAATTCAAAAGTGGAAATGCATGATTCATGTGGGACATTTCATTTCCACACCTCTAAAAGGCCTCTTTCTGCTCATGCACCAAACAGGCCAAGTGGCCTCCGGGGTTCAAAGAGCCGGCCTGGGCCTGGCCTTCCCAGTCGGCCTCCAAAGGACAAGAGTGGCCTTCTTCCGTGGAGGGGGCTGCAGTAGTGGTGGCTAGGCTTCCACACCTGTGTTTGCTCGTTACACATGAATTAAGGAGTTGGATGCTATTTTTGAGCTACCAGCACAAAGTAGCTCACTCATAATAAGGAACAGGGGGTGGATGAAGAATGTTGGCTACCATTTAGATGTGGCTGGAAAACCTGAACGCCCCAGGATTAGTTTTGAAGGGTGTACACACATATTGCATGGCCATGACTTGCCATGTGAGGTTGCTCACAGCAAATATAGATGTCAGATTTTAGGTATTGTTGATGTTGTTGGACCAGATTGTTCTCAAAAATAAAATATTAGATTCCCTACAAAAAGTAGTTTGGCATTCAAAGCATTACATTTTAAATTGGGTACAGAGGTGTTTTTTCCCCGTCCCTATCAAAAAGACAAACGATGCAGAAATATTGAGTGTTTTGCCCACATAGTAAAAACCACAGGGACGCAGGGAACTCACAGATGGGATTAATGCTGACAGAACGAGGGGAGAGAAATAGCATAAGAAGGTGGAAAGGAAAGAAAAAGGAAAACGAGTTGAGCCAATGCACTGTTACAGAGGTAAGTAGGGGTAGCGAAGGGTCACTGTAAGTGCGAGGAAGAACTCAGTCAAAACAAACAGTCACTCTGGCTTCTGATGGGACACTCTGGCTTCTTTTCCCAGAATCCTCCAGCACAGCTCATTTCACTTCAAGTAATGAAAAGTAGGGAGGTCAGAAAATATTATAACCAAATGTTGTAGATGTAATGTTATACCAGAACAATCCATATTCTACTATGTCCCATGCAGTGTCATATAGAATCATTTCAATATAGTTTACAGTGATTAATGCCAAATTAATCCATGCAAAAATGTTTAACTTCTTGTTTATTGGGAGTTTTGCTTACTCAATATCTAAACTCTATTAACGTGAACATTTCAAAAGGGAAAAACATTCCTGCCATGACCCTGTTTTTTCAAGCAGGCTTGCCCAGTGTAAGACCTTTAAACATTAGACGCTTGTTATTAACAGTCACTGACACAATCCAAATAGAACTAATCTTTATTGAAAACACAAACTGCGCACATAACGCCTAAACTCTCTCCACACTCTCTCCCGGGTAATTTATTACAGACAGACGGAAATTTTAACAAATCGCCGGGCTCAGCGAATTCAGTCGTGGCAAAGTTCAGCTATTAGGCTCCTATGTAAAGAGGGTCCCTCCGCTGTGAGTGTGTTGGATTTATGGGTGCTCTCAAGCCAGCGGCCCAGTTCAAAGCAGGTGAGTGTGGGGGGAATGAGGATGATGCATGGGGTTTTCACAAATATGGTAGAACACACACATTTTGCTGTAAATCTGACCAGCACATGAGGGAGTAGTGGCGGGCATGGGAGGTGGTCAGTGAGAGGGATAGTGGTGGGGGTGGGGGGCGGGGTTTAGCAAAGGCTGGGTTAAATAATTGACTTGGCACTTAACTAAACCAGTTTTTAAGTGGTAGGTTGGTTCTGTAGTAATTTAGTAGACGTATCATTGTCCAGCGAATATGACATTGTGTGGGGTTTTTTTAATGGTGAAGAAAGGTATGCAAACAAATATATAGCTAGGTCATCTGCACAGACTTTACCCCACTCACAGGAAAACACACAGATTTTCTTATTAACCTTATTGAATGTTAAATGTCCAGCTCAAGCCAACCAAGCCCTAAGCACTCTGCAAAATATTTGGCTGACATTTAATGGACTCGTTTTCTGCTACTGTCTGACCATGATAACCAATATGAGGTGGTTGGCTCAATGTCACACTAAATAGATCTGAGAATAGCTGCTCTAACAGGAAGAGAAATCATGAGTTACCTATCTGACCTGTTGAATCATTGCACTATTCATTGGTTATTTACAAACTTACCACTGACTTAGATGCATATCATCTCTCACTGGTGGGACCATTCTTAGAATTCTAGTACTGTAGTGTTCCAAAAAACTAGGCCGACTTCAGATTTTCATACGAAAAAATATGTCAGCAAATGATGACATGGGACCATCGCACTTTCACAGAAGTTTGTTTGGTGCATAAAACCTGTTTAATCAGATAAGCAAAAAGGTGTGATCGGTCCGCACTCTAAAAGACCATTAAGTTCAACACCCGTTGAATATGGCCGGTGTCAGTAAACGTCGGCAAAAAAAGCGTAGTTAAATTGATTCCAACAACACAGTTACAATCACCAATGCTCTGGATAACATAAAAACAGCCTTACCAGCTTTGCTAGGGTGGGTAAATGGTCAGAGTGAGCTGTTCTCTCATTTGTGTCTTTAAGTAGCTACAGTGGTTCCTCAATTAAAAGTTTTGAGATTATGCTGCGGGACATAGAAGTAATTTGTGGTTTAGTACGGTACCCTGCGTCACTGCTTCATTGCTCCAGACCAGTGCAAGGGGGAGTTAGAGCCCTGAGCGCTAATGTGTCTCTAACTGAAAATGAATGGGTGACATAAACCAAATAGAAACTGATAATTATGCACGACTTCAAAATTGAATTTCAATGAACTGAATGATGAGGATGAAGAAGGTGATTGAATTGAGAACAATAGTGTAAGAATTGCTATTCCTCTGTCCTGCATGCACACCCGAAAAAATACACCTCTTTTTGTGGGCTACACTCGGCCTTGTCTCAGGATGGTTAGTTGGTGGTTGAAGTTATCCCTCTAGTGGTGTGGGGGCTGTGCTTTGGCAAAGTGGGTGGGGTTATATCCTGCCTGTTTGGCCCTGTCCGGGGGTATCATCGGATGGGGCCACAGTGTCTCCTGACCCCTCCTGTCTCAGCCTCCTGTATTTATGCTGCAGTAGTTTGTGTCGGTGGGCTAGGGTCAGTCTGTTATATCTGGAGTATTTCTCCTGTCTTATCCAGAGTCTTGTGTGAATTTATGTAAGGTCTCTCTAATTCTCTCTCTCTCTTTCTTTCTTTCTCTCTCTCGGGGGACCTGAGCCCTAGGACCATGCCTCAGGACTACCTGGCATGATGACTCCTTGCTGTCCCCAGTCCACCTGGCCGTGCTGCTGCTCCAGTTTAAACTGTTCTGCCTGCCGCTATGGAACCCTGACCTGTTCACCGGACGTGCTACCTGTCCCAGACCTGCTGTTTTCAACTCTCTAGAGACAGCAGGAGCGGTAGAGATACTCTCAATGATCGGCTATGAAAAGCCAACTGACATTTACTCCTGAGGTGCTGACCTGTTGCACCTTCGACAACCACAGGGATTATTATTATTTGACCATGCTGGTCATTTATGAAAATTTGAACATCTTGGCCATGTGCTGTTATAATCTCCACCCGGCACAGCCAGAAGAGGACTGGCCACCCCTCATAGCCTGGTTCCTCTCTAGGTTTCTTCCTAGGTTTTGGCCTTTCTAGGGAGATTTTCCTAGCCACCGTGCTTCTACACCTGCATTGCTTGCTGTTTGGGGTTTTAGGCTGGGTTTCTGTACAGCACTTTGAGATATCAGCTGATGTAAAAGGGCTATATAAATACATTTGATTTGATTTGATTTTGTTTCTACTCATCAGTATTACTTACTAAAACTGTTGTTACACTAAGGTTTTTATTCTAAGAGAAACAAAAATGTTCAATTATATTCCATGATATTCTTAAGATATATGTGTTGACTGAATATAAGCAAGTGATGTCTGCTGAATAATCAAGTTGATGGCGCAGTCACAGTAGCGGATTTAGGTATAGGCGACATGGGCAGCCGCCCAGGGCGACATCTCGCCTTAGGTGGCACAGGGTGCCCGCACCAAAAAAAATGGTAATGGTGACATTTGTGTGATCGGTTTACTATCACTCATTTGCATGTCACGTCAATGATATCATGTCACCGTGTGGGACTGTGGGTCAATTAACCTTGTCGGAGTGGGCGCCCTGATTCTAGTTTGTGAGCTAGGCACGCTACTGCCTGGGAGGGTCTCCCACTCAGAAGTACGAGATGGGGAGGGGGTGGGGGTAGGTTGACCTCAGATCTCCTCACTGGAAGCCCGAGGTAGGGGGGGCGGGGGAATCTATCAAATAGCGCACCTCTAACTTTGTACAGTACTAATGCAATTAGTAAAATCAGTCACACAACGAAACACTACCAGATAAACCACATTCATAATACTGTAAATATATAGTCTCACAGACATATTGCTGCATTTTTTTCTGGTTTGTGCGAAATCGTTAATAATAATATAAAATCAGTCTGCACACCACCAAGGTGAATTGGTTTAGTCTTGACTCTTGGATTGACAGTGTTGGGGGATGGGTAATGTATTGATGCTTGAGTGCCAAATCAACACAAATATGTTCCTATTTGTCACACCCTGATCTGTTTCACCTGTCCTTGTGATTGTCTCCACCCCCCCAGGTGTCATCCATCCTCCTCATTATCCCCTGGGTATTTATATCTGTGTTCTCTGTTTGTCCGTTGCTAGTTTGTCTTGTTCGTCAAGTCAACCAGCTTTTTTGGTTCTCAGTTCCTGCTTTTCCCAGTCTCTCCTTTTTCTTGTCCTCCTGGTTTTGACCCTTGCCTGTCCTGCCGCTGAGCCTGCCTGCCGACCTGTACCTTTGCCCCACCTCTGGATTGTTGACCTTTGCCTACCCTGAGCCTGCCTGCCGTCCGATACCATTGCCCCACCCCTGGTTTACTGACCCCTGCCTGCCTTGACCTGTCTATTCCCTGCCCCTGTTGGATTATTAAACTATTGTTTATTTGACATGTCTGCATCTGGGTCTTACCTTGATTCCTGATACTATTTGTCTTTGTTACTTCTTTTTGATAATTATGAGTCTTATTTTTGTATTTTTTTATAGTTTGAAATGTTATGGTTATGTATTTGTGTGTTGTTCCAAATGTTTGAATAAAAATGACAGTTAGTGCAGAATGGTGCTTTTTTATGGCGGGGGGGGGGGGGGGGGGGTTCACCCAGGCAGCCATACAAGCGAGAACCGCCACTGCACAGTCATATAGCCCCGGCACCTACATAAAGCTGAGTGACTCATTCATGACTTTGGATCAAAACAAATAAGTACCAACATTCTTTCTGATAGTCATTAAACATTTGGATAATAAAGCATTTAAAGCATTTTGAAGATTGGAGCCTCCTGCATTTGTTTATTAGGCTATTGTGCAGTCTAACAAGTAAACATAGCCTACAGTAGATATTGTAGTAACATGGTAAAGTGCCTAATTCCTTAAATGTCCAGGCTTTCTCAGTACCTCAAGTACTCATTAACTCTGTCTTTAATGCCTTTTAGGGTTGAATCAGTCATAGAAACTTCGGAGACACAGTATTAATGATGAACACCCGGAGGTTCACTGGTAAGCCACATTTGCCTTGGGATCCATCCCAGTTGGTATTCTGTGTCCACTCGTGGTGCGTCTCTTCGGTTACACATCCTTGGAATAGCAGAACAGCATAACCGTCTGGACGGCTCTTGCTGTGCCTGGTGAGCAGTTGGTCAAGTTCTGTTGTCAGAAGAGGAATGGAAATGTCAGGGTGAACCTGACGAACCCGCCACGTGTGTTGACTCTGCCTGTTGGAGGTGGAGTTCCAGAGCTCACAGGTGTGCCTGGCATGGATTGGGACTCCATGTCATTCCTCGCCCTCTTCAATGGGTCATTCGCCGCCTGAATCTCCGCCAATGTCGCCTGACTCTGTCAACGACGAGTGGCTCTCTGCCAATACCACCTGGCTCTGGACCAATGCATCATCTATCACCGGTGTCTCTGCCCTCAGATAATGTTTCTCTTTCTGCTGGTCGGCCTTCAATGACTCGATCTCGGTCTTCAAAGTTTGAATCTGATCCATGTGCACCTTCATCAGATGAGCAGAATGGTATCGCCCTGAGCCCCCATCCATTACAGTGGCCTATGATAGAAACGGTAGATAAATTAAGAATTAAAAGTGACTCCAGCACACAAATGCTGCATACACATTTTAAGAATCTAGAAAACTAAGCGCTTTCTTGGCAACCATACTTTTTTTTCGGGTGGAGTTTGGGGTGGGGTGAGGAGTACTGGAATGGTGTGACTTTCAGCTTACAATAGGCCACAAGTATACAGCAGATCGCCAATTGTCCTCACTTTGATTATGCTGTAACAACATACTGTGGCACCATGACCAGGATCTCTATTCATTTAAGTGAGCAGATTAGGGCTTTCAGGAGGAACGGAAAATCTAGTACAGACAAAGTATTTTTTTTATCAATTAGTATATGAGTTTAACCACATTATCTGTTGTATTATTTGTTCTGTAATTTCTGGTGGATTAAACTGAAATTGCAAAAATGTTCTATGGTTTGATTAAAAAATAACGATATTTTGGAGATTATTTTGTTCTCAAATAACCTAAAGGGTACAGGAAAAAGGCCCTTCTTGAACATGGGGTGAGACATTCTTCCTAATTTGTAAATAAAGCCAGTTTTGTTACTTAGAATAATTTATTTCTGCTTTTAGAGGGAGAGAAACCAAAAGCCCACCGTTGCCTCATGGGTCTCCTGGTCGCGGCCATCGAACCAGCATCTGCAGCAATGCAATTTGCACTGTGATGCAGTGTCTTAGACCGCTGCTCCACTCGGAGGGCACCACCCACAAAGATTTTAATGCTGATCAATTGCCTTCCACAAAGTATCAAAATACAGAAAGTTGTTGGCAAGAGTCTATTGTCCTGCTAAACTGCCTGTTACTCAGGCCCAGAAGCCAGGATATGCATATAATTAGCATTGGATAGAAAACACTTTGAAGTTTGTAGAAATGTTAAAATAATGTTTGAGACTATAACACAATTGATATGGTAGGCGAAAATCCCCCCAAAGAACAACCAGAATTTTTGGGGGGTGAAATATTATCTTTTATTTACATTTTAGGGTACCTGGGGATTAAATAGAAACGTAGTTTGACCTGCTTGAACAAAGTTTTGCGGTAGCATTTTGGATTCCTGAAATCGATGGCGCCAACTAAACTGACTTTTTGGGATATAAAGAAGGACTTTATCTAACAAAACGACCATTCATGTTGTAACTGGGTCCATTGGGATTGCAAACAAATGAAGATTTTCAAAAGTAAGTGATTTATTTAACCGCTATTTGTGATTTTATGAAACCTGTGCTGGTTGAAAAATATGTTTTTGTGAGGCGCTGTCCTCAAACAATCGCATGGTATGCTTTCGCTGTAAAGCCTATTGTAAATTGGACAACGCAGTTAGATTAACAAGAATTTAAGCTTAAATGTTTAATATTCCGATTATTTATTTGAATTGCGCGCCATCCAATTTTACCGGATGTTGTCGACAGGTGTCCCGCTAGCCTATCCCTGAGAAGTTTATGAATGTACTGTCTACCGGCAGAATATCTTGGGAAAGTTCAGCATTATCTCTAGCGTTTCTGTAGACGTACTGTATGTCCTCTCACATGCACGCGAGAGACAGGTTCATGCCAGACCCAGCATCAGTGCCAAGGAGGGTCTGGAAGTTCCGATGCTGTGAACTAGAATGATTGGAGGGAATTACTTCCTGTCACCACTCCCCCACTAATGAAGACCAGTTCCAGACAGTGACAGACAGACAATACACACACTTCAGCTGTAAAAGGGTGCCTTATGTATTCTATCCTGAATACATACATCTATTATCATTGTCATTCACGCTCTGGATTTATCCCTACATCTCTCCTTGTCTAAACAACTTAAAGTTGTAATGTTGGATGGAGTTTAGTATTGGGGGGGGGGGGGGGGGGTTTCCACACATCCACTGTTCTCTCTGGGACTCCAGCTAATGCCCCAGTGGGGTAGTGGCTGAGAAAGAGTTGGACTTGACACCATTCCCCCGCCTGTTGGTAAACAGATCTCTCAGCAGGCTTTAGTGTTGGAAAACATACCAAGAGCATCTTGAGGAGGGGAGATCGAGCATTAGGGGATAGAGAGAGAGAAAGAGGGAGAGACAGAGTGATTGTGAAAGGCCACAGGGAGCAGACAGGTTGTTTCTCCCTCTCTGATAATAACTGACTGGTGCTCAAGTGTTCAAGTGGAAGGGAAATGCTTCCGTCAATATCCAAGATACAATCATGCTTAACATAAACAGTTAATACTTGACCCAACCCTTCTATTGAAAATCTAAAATCCATCACCAATTAAAAGATTAAGTACAACAACATCATATTAATTCATCGTTTTATGACAAGTACTGTTACCTGTTAATCAATTAATAATTACTCTATAAAGCATTTTAATGTTGCATTTTACACTAAGTCGACGTACAGTACCAGTCAAAAGTTTGGACAAACCTACTCATTCAAGGGTTTTACTATTTTCTACATTGTAGAATAACAGTGAAGACAACAAAATTATGAAATAACAGATATGGAATCATGTAGTAATATATTTTATATTTGAGATTCTTCAAAGTAGCCACCCTTTGTGTAGATGACAGATTTGCACACTCTTGGCATTCTCTCACCCAGCTTTATGAGGTAGTCACCTGTAATGCCTTTCAATGAACAGGTGTGCCTTGTTAAAAGTTAATTTGTGAAATGTATTTCCTTCTTAATGCGTTTGAGCTAAACAGTTGTGTTTTGACAAGGTAGGGGTAGAATACAGAAGATAGCCCTACTTGGTAGAAGACCGAGACCATATTATTTCAAGAACAGCTCAAATAAGCAAAGACAGTCCATCATTACTTCAAGACATGAAGGTCAGTCAATGTGGAACATTTCAAGAACTTTGAAAGTTTCTTCAAATGCAGTCGCTTAAAAAATCAGGCACTATGATGAAACTGGCTCTCATTAGGAACAACACAGGAATGGAAGACCCAGAGTTACCTCTGCTGCAGAGAATACGTTCATTAGAGTTACCAGCCTCAGAAATTGCAGCCCAAATAAATGCTTCACAGCGTTCAAGTACAGACACATCTCAACATCAACTGTTCAGAAGAGATGGCGTGAATCAGGCCTTCATGGTTGAATTGCTGCAAAGAAGCCACTACTAAAGGACACCAATAAGAAGAAGAGACTTGCTTGGGCCAAGAAACACAAGCAATGGACATTAGACCAGTGGAAATCTGTCCTTTGGTCTGATGAGTCCAAATGTAAGATTTTTGGTTCCAACCGCCAGGTCTTTGTGAGACACAGAGTAGGTGAACAGATGATCTCCGCATGTGTGGTTCCCACCGTGAAGCATGGAGGAGGAGGTGTGATGTTGTGGGGGTGCTTTGCTGGTGACACTGTCTGTGATTTATTTAGAATGAAAGGCACGGTTAACCAGCTTGGCTACCACATCATTCTGCAGCGATACGCCATCCCATCTGAGCAGAGTAAAGGAAAAACAGCTAACAAGTGCTCAACATATGCGGGAACTCCTTCAACATTGTTGGAAAGCATTCTAGGTGAGCTGGTTGAGAGAATGCCAAGTGTGTGCAAAGCTGTCATCAAGGCAAAGGGTGGATACTTTGAAGAATCTCAAATATAAAAAATATTTTGATTTATTTAACACTTTTTTGGTTACTACCTGATTCCGATGTGTTATTTCATAGTTTTGATGTCTTCACTATCATTCTACAATGAAAATAGTAAAAATAATGAAAAACCCTTGAATAAGTAGGTGTGTCCAAACTTTTGTCTGGTACTGTATAGTAAGGTCATATTAGAGAACAGGAAAGAAACAAAAAAGTATTCAAAGTGGCTTAATATTACATATTATGCAATGGCTCTCAATTTTGTTCTGTTTCTATTCTAATGTGTACCAAGTCTTTGTAATCTTTCTCTTGTTGACTTGGTAGAATTCCCTGCAAGGTCTATTTGAAACCTGAAGGCTCGTGTTACACAGTAGGTGAAGAATAGGCATTTGCTTTCATCTTCAGCCTGGTAGGGGAGCACCCCAAACTGCCTGTCATTACAGCCTGTAGAAGGGCTTTGGGGTGTAGGCAGCTACTATCATTACCCCACACCTCCATCCCTCCATCTCTCCATCCTCCCCACTCTCTTCCCCTCCCTCTGCCCCCAAACTCAACCCCAGCCCTAGAGGGGTGCTTCAGGCCAGCCCACTGTACCCCCTTAGCTGTGGAGATAAGCACTAAGCTATTCCCGGGGCTGTCTTTGATACATGGGACTGTTAATAGCATCTCTGTTACCGTGAGTCAGGCTGTATGTCAGTCGGGCACTATGGGGGCTCTTTGCTACTGCTCCGTTTGGGGTGACTTGGAAGGTAACACTGATGCTGGTGCTTAGGATTTTCACAGAGTGGCGTTTTACTGTAATGCAATACTAACATTATGTTAGTATTTGCATTGTTCAATCAGGTTTTTTCGGCCTTTTCTGACGTGAAATGACCCTCACACCAGCCCCAAAAGCAAACTGCCACATGCACGCATGTACGCACACACAAACACACATACACAATCTGGTAGAGCTAACCTTGTGGAGGGACACAATTCAGTCCTAATTCTAACCTTAACCCTAAACCCCTAGAAATGTTATTTGACCTCGTGGGGACCAACAAAATGTCCTCAGTTGGTCAGATTTTGGTTAATTTACTATCCTTTTGGGTACTTCTGGTCCCCAGAAGTATAGTTAAACATGTCCACACACACACACACACACACACACACACACACACACACGCACACGCACACACACACACACACACACACACACACTAGTGCTGAGCGATTAATCGACGTTTCAGTTTTTGGGGGTTTATAAAACAACTAATTGACCAACGTTGTTTCAATGACTTGAAATCCATTTAGTTCGTTTTTTTTGTGAACCCAATGCGCCTTTTCTCTAAAGAGAATTCAAATCATTCACGA
Organism: Salmo salar; assembly: GCF_965601325.2. Taxonomy (NCBI): domain Eukaryota; kingdom Metazoa; phylum Chordata; class Actinopteri; order Salmoniformes; family Salmonidae; genus Salmo; species Salmo salar. The sequence goes on from NC_138293.1 coordinate 32,285,806, forward strand.
GTCAAGAGCTATGTAGGACGCTGGGCTGAAGGGTGATGTAGTTTTCATTAAGCAAATACTCAACCTAGTTCAGAGATGAAACATGGTAATTAATTACAATGACCATAATCCATTGCCCCTGTTCTTTCTGGCTCAGACAGAGGTAGATACACTTTTACACATGCTATGTTGGGTTAGATACACACAGACCGCATAGACCACATGATAGAGAAATATATAAGACACAATGATGATAGAGAGGGATAGAGACAGTTTGTGAAAGTAAGCCTTATCTACATTGAAGAAGTCAATAAGCTCTCACAGTCTCATATCAGAATTAGACGTTCATCCATGTTTCTGAAATGTCAAATTTCGAAGTTGTTCCAAACATCACATTTTGAAGTGTTTAATGTAAGGGTTAAGGTTTGGGAAAAGCTTAAAAAAAAAGTTATATCGCTGGATTCAAACTTGTAATCTTTTATACCAGCGATAGATGCATTAACTCCAAATTCTTCAGGTTATACATTAACTCTAAACGGTTAAGGTAAGGATTAATGTTTGGGATAGGCTTAAAACAAAAACAACTTCCTATCGCTGGATTTGAACTTGCAACATTTTATATTAGATGCTTATCGCTGGATTTGAACTAGGAAAGTTTTACACCAGAGGCAGATACATTAATTCCAAATCCTAAAGGTTAGGCATTAATTCCGAATGGTTAAGATAAAGGTTAGGGTTTGGGATAGGCTCAAAACAAAAATAACTTTCTATCGCTGGATTCCATTTTGCAACCTTTTATACCAGAGGCATATGCATTAACTCAAAATTCTTAAGGTTAAGCCTTAACTCCAAATGGTTAAGGTAAGAGTTAGGGCTTGGAATAGGCTTAAAACCAAAATATCAAAACCAAATTTCTCTCTCTGGATTAGAACTTGCAAGCTTTTACACCACAGACAGATGTGATAACTCCAGAAGCAGATGCATTACACCAGAGGCAAATGCTTAGGCCCATCTGCCATCCCCACCCACACCGCCCTGGCAAAACTGAAACGTACTTGAAGGTAACAACGCTCACTGTTAACCCTGGTGGCCAGTTTCCACATCATCTCCCAACGTCCTCAAACATGGATGGATGTCTAATAATGCGCTGACACACACACACACACACACAATAAGTCCCAATACTAACAGATTGGGTTTGTTAAGAAATGTACGCAACCGTTCAAAAGTTTTGGGTCACTTAGAAATATCCTTGTTTTCCATGAAAACATACATGAAATGAGTTGCAAAATGAATAGGAAATATAGTCAAGATGTTGACAAGGTTAATAATAATATGTTTTTATTGAAGTAATAATTGTGTCCTTCAAACTTTGCTTCGTCAAAGAATCCTCCTTTTGCAGCAATTACAGCCTTGCAGACCTTTGGTATTCTAGTTGTAAATTTGTTGAGGTAATCTGAAGAGATTTCACCCCATGCTTCCTGAAACACCACCCACAAGTTGGATTGGCTTGATGGGCAGTTCTTACATACCATATGGTCAAGCTGCTCCCACAACAGCTCAATAGGGTTGAGATTCGGTGACTGTTCTTCTTTGTGATCAGAACACCTCAAACTTAGATTAGTCTGTCCATAACACTTTTTTCCAATCTTCCTCTGTCCAGTGTCTGTGTTCTTTTGCGCATCTTAATCTTTTTCTTGCAATTCTGCCTATTGACGTTGAGACTGGTGTTTTGCGGGTACTATTTAATGAAGCTGTCTGCTGAGGACTTGTGTGGCGTCTGTTTCTCAAACTAGACACTCTAATGTACTTGTCCTCTTGCTCAGTTGTGCACCGGGACCTCTCACTCCTCTTTCTATTCTGGTTAGAAACAGTTTGCACTGTTCTGTAAAGGGAGTAGTACACAGTTTTGTACGAGATCTTCAGTTTCTTGTCAATTTCTCGCATGTGTAACAGTATAGCTTCCGTCCCTCTCCACGCCCCAACCTGGGCTCGAACCAGGGACCCTCTGCGCACATCAACAACTGACACCCCACGAAGCATCGTTACCCATCGCGCCACAAAAGCCGCGGCCCTTGCAGCGCAAGGGGAACAACTACTTAAGGTCGCAGAGCGAGTGACGTCACCGATTGAAACGCCAGTAGCGCGCACCACCGCTAACTAGCTAGCCATTTCACATCGGTTACACATAGAATAGCCTTCATTTCATAACAAGAATCAACTGACGAGTTACAGAAGAAAGTACTTTGTTTCTGGCCATTTTGAGCCTGTAATAGAACTCACAAATGCTGATGCTCCAGATACTCAACTACTCTGCCGTTTCCAGCTACTATAGTCATTTACAACGTTAACAATGTCTACACTGTATTTCTGATACATTTTATGTTATTTTAATGGACTGCTTTTCTTTCAAAAACAAGGACATTTCTAAGTGACCCCAAACTTTTGGATGGTAGTGTATGTTATTTATCTTTGTACTGCATACGGTTAATCAACCAATCAATGTGCAGTGCATTTGGAAAGTATTGATCATCCTTGAGATGTTTCTACAACTTGATTAGAGTCCACCAGTGGTAAATTCAACTGATTGGACATGATTTGGAATGGCATTCACCTGTCTATATAAGGTCCCAAAGTTGACAGTGCATGTCAGAGCAAACACCAAGCCATGAGGTCAAAGGAATCGTCTGTAGAGCTCCGAGACAGGATTGTGTCGAGGCACAGATCTGTACCAAAAATTTCTTCAGCTAAACTGAGCAATTGTGGGAGAAGGGCCTTGGTTAGGTTTTGGAGTTTGCCAAAAGGCACCTAAAGGACTCTCAGACCATAAGAAACAAGATTCTCTGGACTGATGAAACCAAGATTGAACTCTTTGGTCTGAATACCAAGCAACACATCTGGAGGAAACCATCACCTAGCCAATACCATCCCTACTGTGAAGCATGGTGGTATCAGCATCTTGCTGTGGGGATGTTTTTCAGCGGCAGGTACTGGGAGACTATTCAGGATGGAGGGAAAGATGAACCGAGCAAAGTACAGAGAGATCCATGATGAAAACCTGATCCAAAGCGCTTAGGACCTCTGACTGGTGTGAAGGTTCACCTTCCAACTGTACAAGGACCCTAACGACGCAGCCAAGATGACGCAGGAGTGGCTTCGGGAAAAGTCTCTGAATGTCCTTGAGTGGCCCAGCAAGAGCCCAGACTTGAACCCGATCCAACATCTCTGGTGGGACCTGAGAATAGCTGTGTAGCGATGCTCCCCATCCAACCTGACAGAGTTTGAGAGGATCTGCAGAGAAGAATGGAAGAAAGTTCCCCAAGTCCCCAGGTGTGCCAAGCGTATAGCGTCATACCCAAGAAGACTCGAGGCTGTAATCACTGCAAAATGTGCTTCAACAAAGTACTGAGTAAAGGGTCTGAATACATATGTAAATCTGATATTTCAGTTTAAAAATGAAATATATTTTGCAAACATTTCTAAAAACCTGTTTTTGCTTTGTCGTTATGGGGTATTGTGTGTAAATTGATGAGGGGAAAAAATGATTTAATCCATTTTAGAATAAGGCTGTAACGTAACAAAATGTATCGTAAGTGAAGGGATTTGAATACTTTCTGAAAATACTGAACATGCAAAAACACAGATATTAAAATAAACTAAAATGTTGATGTGGTTTTGAGTGTTTTACTCTAAACAGAGTAATGACACAATCACAATTAACTCTGGTTTATAACACCAATACTGGGGTTATTTTACACAACTGACTGTTAATTTAACTATTTACCGAGTAAATTCAACTCCTGAATCAATACTAGAAATGTACAAAAAATTGACAATTTGTTGTGTACCATAAAATATACTTCTGATTCACTCATACGCCTTTCTATTTTCCTGCTCTCTGCTCAGTAAAATCACAGAAAATACTAATTTGAAAGAAAGAAATCATGGCAAAGATACTATGTCAGTACTGTACAGTATGTACAATTATTAGGGGAATACCAGGTACATATTCCCATATTGGTACAGTTTAAAACATTCTCACACATTTAATTTTTATTCATTAGATTACTCAAACTCCTGATGTTAAAGTTTAAACACTGAGGTAAACACTTGTGCTCAGCCACTATTTAAAAGGAATAAAAAAATACAATAAAAAGCTTATTCAGATTCAGAAGGGTTCTATATTGAAACCTTCTTGCCTTCCAGAGAATCGTCAAATAACACTTTCTTCAAAAAACGGTTCTTAGGATGAAAAGGGTTCTAGGTAGAAAATGGTTCCTGGTTCTGCTGTAATCCCAGAGTTCAGTTCACTATGATGTCATGTCTATTTGTCCTGGTCCCTAGTCCCCCATACAGGTCATCAATGGAGGGTGAGGGTCGTGGGACACACAGTCCGTGTCTGACACAAGTTTCCAGCCAATACAGCCAGGAATTATGGGCGTCTACGTCAGCCCATCAGCCATCATTTAGCTGTCAACCGGGAAAACAAAATGGATGAGGAACGAAGTGCTGAGACTGACTCGACCTTATAGGATGATTGCAGTCTAAATATCTATGGACTGAAATTGGGAATGTTACACCATGGCAGCTGCCCAAGACACAATGTGCCCAGGGAAGACGACAACATGGCAGAAATAATGTAGCCTGCCACATGAAGTACCCAATTTCCTGGGAACTCTCATATTCCATTTCTGAAGAAGCCCAACAACTTGTAGAAAAATACTGCAGTTCATCAGTAAATAGGGCCTCATCTGCAGTGAATGTTGATATTTCATGTACTCTGAAAAAAAATATAAACCCAACAAAGATGTTAATGAGTTGCAATTCATATAAGGAAATCAGTCAATTGAAATACATTAATTAGGCCCTAATCTATGGATTTCACATGACTGGGAATACAGATATGCATCTGTTGGTCAAAGTTACCTTAATAAAAAATGTAAAAATCGGGAGGTGGATCAGCAAACCAGTCTATCTGGTATGACCACCATTTGCCCCATGCAGTGCGACACATCTCCTTTGCATAGAGTTGATCAGGCTGTTGATTGTGGCCTGTGGAATGTTGGCCCACTCCTCTTCAATGGCTGTGTGAAGTTGCTGGATATTGGTGGGAACTGGAGCATGCTGTCGTACACGTTGATCGAGAGCATCTCAAACATGCTCAAAGGGTGAAATGTCTGGTGAGTATGCAGGCCATGGGAGAATTGGGACAATTTCAGCTTCCAGGAATTATCTACAGATCCTAGTGACATGGGGACGTGCATTATCATGCTGAAACATGATGGCGGCGGATGAATGGCACGACAAAGGCCTCAGGATCCTGTCACGGAATCTCTGTGCATTCAAATTGCCATTGATAAAATACAGTTGTGTTTGTTGTCCGTAGCTTATGCCTGCCCATATCATGGCCCCACCATCATCATGGAGAATTCTGTTCACAATGTTGACATCAGCAAACTGCTTGCCCACACAATGCCATACAAACTTTCTGCCATCTGCCTGGTACAGTTCAAACCGGGATTCATCCGTGAAGAGCACACTTCTCCAGCTTGCCAGTGGCCATCAAAGGTGAGAATTTGCACAGTGAAGTCGGTTACAATGCTGATCTGCAGCCAGGTCACGTCCCTGGTTAGGACAACGAGCATGCAGATAAGCTTCCTTGAGATGGTTTCTGACAGTTTGAGTAGAAATTCTTTCATTTGTGCAAACCCACAGTTTCATCTGTTGTCTGGGTGGATGGTCTCAGACAATCATGCAAGTGAAGAAGATGGATGTGGAGGTCCTAGGCTGGTGTGGATACAGGCGTTTTTACACGTGGTTTGCGGTTGTGAGGCCGGTTGGATGTACTGCCAAATTCTCTAAAACGATGTTGGAGGTGGCTTATGGTAGAGAAATTAACATTAAATGCTCTGGCAACATCTTTAGTGGCCATTCCTGCAGTCAGCATGCCAATTGCATGCTCCCTCAAAACTTAAGACATCTGTGGCATTGTTTTATGTGACAAAATTGCACATTTTAGAGTGGCCTTTTATTGTCCCCAGCAAAAGGTGCACTTGTGTAATGATCACGTTGTTTAATCAGCTTCTTGATATACCACTCCTGTCAGGTGGATAGATTATCTTGGCAAAGGGGAAATGCTCACTAACAGGGATGTAAACAAATTTGTGACAAAATTTGAGAGAAATACATTTTTTGTATGTATGGAAAATTTCGGGGATCTTTTATTTCAGCTCATGAAACATGGGACCAGCACTTTACTTTTGCGTTTATATTTTTGTTCAGTGTAGTATATTATTTTAACACACACTTCTTCATTAAAGCAGTCCACTTGGTACACTGCACCATGCTATTATACAAAACTCATACATGTATTCTCATTTTGTATTAATTTTTAATGGCTAATTGTAACTAACGGTATTGGTCATTGCACACACTAAACTCTGTTTAAAAGTTGCAAAAAATGTAAAGCTGCAATATGTAACTTTTTGGGCAGCCTGACCAAATTCACAGAGAAATGTGTATTATAGGTCTGTCATTGAAAGCAAGTCTAAGAAGCAGTAGATCTGTTGTATGTGCGCTATTGCAATGCTTCATGTTCTTAAGTTTCGTTTTTTGCGTCTTTTACTTTATGTTTTGTACACCAGCTTCAAACAACTGAAAATACAATATTTGTGGTTATGGAAAATATATTTCACAGTGGTTTAGATGGTATAATGATTATGTACACTATACTTGCTTGTTTTGTCACATAAACTGAAATTAGGCTAACTATTATAATTTTTGCAACAAGGAGCGATTTATGCATAGTGCATATTTATGAGAGTGACTGTGATAAATCCTAGTAGAAGTAATGACAGTTGCAGTAGTAGTCATGTAGTAAAAGTTGTAGCTAGTGGAGAGTTAGTAGTAGTCATGGGAATAACATCATCATTCCAATCATGTGGTAAGGGTTTGACACAGATGGGTGGGTATAAGTTAAATAAAGATAAAAAATCTTCGGCTACGGAGGAGAAGCAGCCTCATGTTTCCCCATCCAGCAGCTCCAGCCTCTTTGGCACACTTATGGGAGACAGCTGTCTAGCTTCCAGCTTATTTGTCATGCCTCATATGATGTGGATAGTACATGGACAGACAGAGTGCATGGGAACAGGCAGCAACAAGACTCTGTGATTTATTAACACACACTTCAGGTATGTCCTGCTGCATCAACTTATTAAAGTTCCCAAAGCACGAAGCGATTTTTCTTTGTTTTATAACGCATATTAGAGGCATGTTTCAAGTGTCTTTTAACTTTTGAAAAGTCACATTTCAAGTGACTTTTTCTCTTATAAATGTGACTTTCCAATCATTTTATTAGGAATTCAATCGTACAGCACCCCAGCCACTGTCTGAGGGTTTTTCTGAGAGAGGGAGAGAGCTATAGGCTTGAGGGCTCTGAACAGGGATCACTGATAATGAAATTAAATCCCAGGCTGTCCATTTCAGAGATCTGGAACGAATCGATCAGAGAGGAGCATCTGTGAAAGAGATGTTCAGAGAGGCTGTTTTCACCTCTGTGGAGCCAGGGGCAATGACTATTGTCTGGTACTGGAGCTCCTCTCTGGAGCTAGTTACTGACAGATCTCAGCATGCCAGCCTGACTGAAGTTAGACTAAAAAGCTTAGAACTCAGGTAAAGTTAGGCTACCGATAGAGGATCTTGATCAAATCCGATAGAGGATTTGATCACCCTGTGGCAGGAAAACGTTTCTGTAATGCAATTAAAAGTGTTGTGTATTTGAGGTTTGAAAAGGCTTCTGAAGTTTGTCATTTCTATTTTAAAATTACCATTAATAATAATCCACATAAAATTCACATTTCCTGTTGCTTCAGGATCATTTTCCTACTGTAGCAAACTGGCTCAAATTAAGATCCTACATATGTAAAGCTAAGACTAAAGCTTATACCCCAGGCAGAATTTTCTAAATTATTGCTTTGTCTTTGTTTGATAGATGTTAGATGATTCAACTTTATGTTTTTTTATTAAAAAATAATTCCATGAATTGTAGTATTGTCATGCCGACTGTGGGCTAGCTGTTGGAATAAATGGTCAGTGTTACACAATAATAAGTGCCCCCAAGTTACCAAAAATAACCTTTCCCGCCTCATATTCTGCCATTTGTAAATTTACGACCAATTTGAACTGCACCTTTCTCTCCTAACTTTTTCCTCATTACTTTAGGAGTGATTACCACCTCGTTCTATTTTCCTCTGCTTGTCTCTCTCCCCAACTCTCCTACATATTTTTATATCAGTTTCTGCGCCCTCTCTCTCTCTCTGAACTCAAACCCCAGTCTGCCCCTCTGCTTGAGCCCCTCAGCTGCCGGGTCGTTCTCACACTAACCCCCTTGTTTATATCGGGGATGCAATTAAGTCCCAGCCAAGTAAGAGAGTCCCTGAGAGAGAGGCAAGAGTGCAAGCCAGTGAGTCAAATTTCAACCAACCCCTCCACAGTACACACATACACACACTTCTCTCGCTCCAACTCTCTCTCTATCTTTCTCTCTCTCGCTCTCTCTCTATCTCCTTTTAGTTGGTTATATTGACATTTTCAAATTGTATTTCCACATGAAATTATCTTGGAAATGTATCTGAATTATAAAAAATTCTAAATCATTATTACGATCTTGACCGAAATGACCTGTCTATTTATTGCGGCAATTGAATATATTGACTGAAGTTTAATTGGACTCAAAATAATCTTAAATAAGCTATTTAATTCTAATTTGCAAAATAGAGTTTGCTAAATGTTTGCTAGTTTGGAAAGTATAGGAAGAATTTATAAACAACTAGATGCAGCTGGAATCACTGTTAACCACGGTTGTAAAATCGGCAAAGTCATTACCTCACTTCTCTATATGATATACAGTGGCTTGTTGGCATAAAGAAGGAAATTATGACAGCATGAAATTCAGGGGCGCAACTTTGGTTTTAGAATTGGGGGGGGGATATAATTATGATTTTTTTTTTTTTTATCCAGTCGGATAAACACTCCAAACAGCCTGCCTGACCGCTCGGAGGCATCTGCATGGTCCTAAAGCACAACTTTGCATCCACATGTCCCCCCTTGTCCCCAGTGAAAGTTGCAGCCCTGATGAAATTATAAAACAGTGGTGCGATAAACCATATATACTGCTTTTCAGCATAGTGGTTATGCAACACCGATATGCATATTTTGTCTTTTATCCTGATTCAAACTGGATCGTTATCTCCACTATAACTTTTATCTCCACTATAACATCCTGATTCAAACTGGATCGTTATCTCCACTATAACTTTTATCTCCACTATAACATCCTGATTCAAACTGGATTGCTACATTATTTTCCAAGGAGTCAACAGCTCTCCTCTGCATGTTTAGGTATAGTGACTCTGGCCACCGCTGGATACGTCTAATGAAAAAAGAAAAATCTCATGGATGAACTGGTGTTAGCTCCGAGTACACCTTCCCTGCATGTGTGGTCTTCCGGCCCAGGGGACCGATCCCAGAATCCCAGACACACACACGTGTCCAGGCAGAAGCAGTAATGCAATGCAGAGTAGATAAACAGGGCACTTACTGGCCACTGGGCACACTCCTCACCCAAACATAAGATAACTACTCTGGGAGAGAATTACCCTGAACATAGCTAATATTGCATGTATTTAATATGCCCTAAGAAGATGATCCCAGTCAATACATTGTTGTAGCTGTAGAGTTTTTTTTGACACCATTTCTAACCTTGTTACATCTAAAAAATGATGACATGTATTATTTCTTCTCCTGGCCCAAACTGACAACGATAAGGTTCCCTTTTGAATAAAAATATGCCTGAGTGTTTAGAGCAATCCCATTGCAGGGTCTATGGCTCAGGTATCCTGACTTCTAAACTGAACATAACAACCATCCAATTTATTCCCAAAGTGTGCTTCTTTTCTTACCAATTCTCACTTTCTTTCACAAGAGAAAAGAAGAGAGAGGCTCCAAGGATGTGTGCAGCATTGATGGACAGGTGGGTAAACAGAAGGGTTGTCCCTGACCTCCCAACACTAGTCTGGGGGAAGATGTACGGCCCCCCTACGGGCCCTGGAGCAGATAAAATACACCCTACTGCCTTCAACACCAGGTGTGACAGCCATCAGGGGTGGCCTATCGGTATGGGGAAGGGGGGGGCGGGGGGGGGGGGGGGGGGGGGGTGAAGGGGCACATTAGGAACATATCAGCAATTATTCACTACGGTTTATTTTCCTTTTTGCTCTTCCAAGGCTTGGGTATCTATTCATCCACCGTGCTGATGATATTTAAAGTCTAATTGAGGTCACCTTGTTAAATGATTTCTAGATAATCTGTTCAATCCCAAATAGAACATTACAATGTGCTAACGTACTGTATGTCGACCATTCGTATTAAAGATTGGGTGGTTAGTTCGTTTGTCAGATCTTTTCCTTCTTCTTTCTTGCTCTGAACCGTACGACCTTTGAAGGATTCCGAGGGCTAGTGTCTTAGTCTTGAAGTTTATTCCTTGAAAGAAGTATAGTTTCTGTCTTACAGCTACCTAAGGTTACAAATCAATTTCTTTATGTAATGGAATTCACAGGGTTGAGGACATGTTTACCTCTTTTTCCAGGCCCATTAGGCTCAGAGCGGCTATATCATATCTGACACTGGAGAACAGACCGACTCAATCTGTTTTAGCCATGATCCCGGGCTGGCTGCAGGCATAGGATGGACCCCAGCCGCCCCACCGACATCCTGATATCGGGCTATATCTTCTTCCACTGAGAGATATGAAAAAGGATGAGGGCAGTCTGTACTTTAGACAATAAATGTGTTTTGGGTGCTGACATCCTACGGACCAGACTAATAAATGTGTTTTGGGTGCTGACATCCTACGGACCAGACAAATAAATGTGTTTTGGGTGCTGACATCCTACGGACCAGACAAATAAATGTGTTTTGGGTGCTGACATCCTACGGAACAGACAAATAAATGTGTTTTGGGTGCTGACATCCTACGGACCAGACAAATAAATATGTTTTGGGTGCTGACATCCTACGGAACAGACAAATAAATGTGTTTTGGGTGCTGACATCCTACGGACCAGACAAAAGAATGTTCTCCATGGTGAATAGTCCAATGCCTGAGACCAAACCAAGATTTGACATTTTTGTGATTAACAATGGCTACCACAAAACTGGAAAGAATAGTAAGTTCATCATTTTCTAAATATGGGGATGGCTGATGAGTATGGATGTTGTAACCAGGTATTACTGAAATATCATAGCATTCAGTCAATATAAAATAACTGTGAGTCCTACATGTCTCTATTGTTCCATGCTAAAACTAAAGAATGACATTCCTGTGCTTTGCAGGCCAGAGCTGTAACTTTAGTACTAATGCAGAGAGAGGCTGTATGTGCTGGAAGGGTTCGTGTCAAAAAAGGAAGCTTAGACCTCTAATTTCCTGTGTGAGCGTTTTGCCACGGAGCAGGGGAGCGACCAGACCAGACCGCTCGGCGACTATCAGAAATCAGCCCATAGTCCCCCGAGCCACTCCTGCCCTAACGTTACCCTCTCTTCCCCCTCTCCCCCCTAATCTCTCCAGCCTGGAGACACAGGCCAGGGCCCCTGGGCCACCAAGGGTTAACATCTCTCAACCGTGACCAGAAAAAACAGTGATATCTTACTAATCTAGTCGCCCCTCTCACTCGTCATGCAATAAAGCATGCACGGTGACCCCTGACCCCTTCATAAGCCTCTCCCATCCTCCCTCCCTCTTTCCCACTACAGAACCTCCACTTCCTTCAGCGTCTATCCAGATGCCTTGGAGAGGAACACACAGAGAGGTAAAAAAACAAACATTCACACACACGACCATCTACTCTGGCCCCACCTTTATCTCCACCTCGTTTCATTACAGGGTGGGGGAGTCAGAAAAGGAGAGAGTGAGACAGAGGAGGAAGAGAAGAGTGTGAGCGAGAGGGAGGATGACATAGAAGTAGGGAAAGGTATATAAAGCATGTAAGAATTAAACATAAGTACAGTGTATGTAGTGCTTCAGAAAGTGTGCGTGTGCATATTTGTGCGTGTGGGCATACGTGCTTGTGAGCATGTGTGAGTGCAAAACGTACGTGCCTGCATACATATGTGCCTGTATGCATATGCCTGTGTGTGTGCATACATCCATATGTGTGTCTCCAGTGAGGGTCTGCATGGCCCAGAGTATAGGGGTCCAGTGCTCCCCTGCTCCAGCAGCACATCTGGGCTTTATATCAGGCCTTTAATTAATCCTGAGTGAAGGCCAGGCAGTGACAGCCCGACTGGGCAGACTCCAGCACCGGACAGCCCCTGATTTATTACAACTGAGCCCCAACCAGCCACGATTTATTTCAGACGGACTGTGGGGAGGGGGGAGAGAGGACGAGGGGAAGGAGGGCTGTGGGGGCAGGACGGGGCAGGACGACAAGACACAGAAAAGTCGCTGTTGGGTTGGAGGGAGGGGGCGGGGGGGGGGGTCCAGAGTGAGTGAGGGATTGAGTGAATGAGTGAGTGAGTGAGTGAGTGAGTGAGTCAATCATGAGGAGGCAAATTAGGGGTTTTTGTATTGTCTTTTTTGGAGAGATAGCTAACCGCTATCCTGAGCCTATTGAATTTGCCAAGCACTTGGGAGGTGTAACCAGTAAAGGAAGAGAGAAATGGAGGAAGGAGAGAGGCTGAGAGAGACCGAGAGAGAAACAGAGAGAGGATGTCAGAGAGTGAGAAAGAGATTGAAAGAGAGAGACAGAGAGACAGAGATAAGTGTCGTGATAGAGAGATGTTATGTTGAGGTCGGTGTAGTGTGGTTGTGTTCCCTTCCCCTCCCAGGCCTGTCCTGTCAGTCACAGAGACTCCTCAACTTTTATCTCCCTCCACACAGTAAATCCCCTTCTGCTCATTTGGCTTAATCATGACAGTCATCTGAACTCTGTAAGACACAAGAAAGCACAGCCCTACCTCTTACCTCCCTCCTTTCCTCCCACCCTCCTTCCTCCTCCACTAGGCCTTTTGCCTGGACTGCAACAGGAGTACAGAAAAAAGGACGTTTATTATCTAACACATGCATCCGAGACCGCCTGCAAAACAAATACACTTTTTCTGCCTGGTGTTGTGGAATGTGTGTGCGTGCGTGTGTGCGTGTGTGTATGCGTGTGTCTGTTCCGGTCGCTTCCACCTTACGTGCAGTGAACTGAAAAAATTGCGACAGTCCTTTTATAATCTCCCAACACAGTGTGTCCTCGCCATGCTTCCTTCTGATAAGGACTGTTTAACAGTCTATGTAGAACTCTCACACCATCAGCCAGAGCCAGAGAACAGAGAACAGTCCTCCATCCGATGAAAAATCAATAGAAGATAATTGGAGAAACATTGGACTGTTTAGATTAGTTGTCACACACTGAAATCAAAAAGGTTCTCATGGCATCTCATTTAAAGTAATCTAATACACATTTTATAGGTCTTTAAAGTTTGAATGACGAGGCTGTTAGTGCGATGTTACAGAGGACAGCTGTGCTGTTCTCCCAACTTTTCCCCTGGTCTCTCCTGCAGGGTGGCCATGCAGGCAGCTCTAACCCCAGCAGTCCTTCCTCTGTGATTAATGGGCCTTTTAGCACTCTATCGTCTAGATGTCAATTCCCAGAATACCTCAGGGTGCCAAGAGACATCTTAGTTGTTAAGTTTTTGTCTCTCCCTTTTTTGTCCCCCCCCCCCCCCCCAAAAAAAAAACCCCATCTTTGTGGTTTGTTTGTTAATGACTGTTAGAGCATGTACATTTTCTGATGCACACAATATACTATGAATATTAACTTATAATGTAACAATAAAATATGTTATTGTTGTGCCATTGACGTTGCAGTCAGGGGATATGCATGGCCCATATGCTTTGGGTGATTTATGTTATAGTGCTTGTGGTCAGTGAAGGGTCTAAATGAGCTGGCCAGGGAGCAAGGCCCCGGGGGAACCGGGGGGACCGGAGGCCGGGCACCAACAGTTGCAGAGGGAGTCATGGGAAACAGGAAATACCCAAACATATGGCAGTGGCCACCAGACACATTCTGTCGAACCCATGGAACGGCCCCAGTGTCTGGAACATTGCTTTGTTAGACCAGATCTGATTCAAGGACATGGTTTGTGTTTTCAGAGGCTCAGGCTGACACTCTCTTTCTTAGACCAGATAATCAGTATGGCTGCTGTGACTTTACCAAATAGATAGTGTATTAGGAAGGAGGGGAGCGAGAGAGAGAGAGCAGCAGGAGCAGGAGAGAAAGAAAGGAGGAAGAGGGGAGATAGTAGGAAGAAAGTGCAAACCCAGTGGACACAACCTGAAGTGGTGCTTCATAAATTCAGTCTGGTATAGCGGCCCGGGTTCAAGTTCTGAGTCTTGAATGATCCCTGCCAGCAGCAGCTGCCAAAGGGGAAACAGAGTGGAGAAGTTTAGCAGTCCGTCCAAGACTGGAGGCTGGAATCATGAGCTTGGGTCTGTTCCCTTTGTGAGGTCGGTCAGGGCTGGGCCTCAGTTAGAGCAGGGTGGACTCAAATCTACACCTCCTATCCCCTTCCCTCTCACAGGCCAGAGACGGCCACATGGGAAAAGGAGAATTCAGCCAACACCCCCCCCCCCGAATAACATATAAGCAAGAGCTTTTTTCGTAGAATGATAATTACTAATATCGTCAGAAATGTGCCGTTTTGAGAGTCAAAAAGATTGCTCAGATGTGCGAGTGTCCAAAAGGAGAGAGGATGTGTTTATTGTTTGGTTACTCTTACCACTTGGGTTTCAGATAGCTATTCATGTTTATATTGTAGCTAGGGTTTCATTGCATTTTGCTTTGTGACAGGGATATCCTGAATGCCCTCAGCAAGTGTAGACTTACTACTGTAGCTGTTTTAGGGAGTTTAGGTGATACATTTTAAGGGTTTTTTCTGGATACACTCATAGGGTTGGGAGCGATGTGTGTGGAATAAACGTGTTAGTTGATGTGGGTAGCAGGCCTCCACAGCTGTGCCAGGTTGTTACATTACCTTGTTCAAAATGCCATAAAGTCAGACCGGCGCCCACACAACGCTTGACCATCATCATCGTCACCATGATTATCATCATCATATCCATCGTCAGCACTTTCATATTTAGAGTATTACGTTTTCTCCTCAAATGGGAACAGTCATTATGAATGGTTATGTGTTCTCTCCTTCTCCTCTCGCAATTATTGCGCGGATCATATTTCTGTTTAGGTCATTTTTACGTGCTTCATGTAAATCACATTTAAAAGGCATATACACCTCATTATACCGCTGCAAATGTAATTCAGCCAAAGTGCACTGGAGAACATTCAGACATCGTTTGTGGTGTAAACATGTCTTTACATATCCAGATTAACTCTGCGTCTCGGGTTACCCTCTTTTCTCCCAATGGCCCTCAACACTACACTGCCTTTATGAAAAGCCATTCCAGCATCCCCAAGTAACTGGTGGCTATACTATATTTTCTCCTAATTAGACTGTTTAAAGTCATTACCATCTAATGCATTCCACGCTCAAATTACAGCAATGAAGTATTTTTCTCTGTGTGTGTGTGTATGTGTGTGTGTGTGTGTGTGTGTGTGTGTGTGTGTGTGTGTGTGTGTGTGTGTGTGTGTGTGTGTGTGTGTGTGTGTGTGTGTGTGTGTGTGTGTGTGTGTGTGTGTGTACGTGTGCATGTGTGTACGTGTGTGCGTATGCGTACGTACGTGAACTGGTGTTTGTCTGTGTGAGTGCGTGCGTGCGTGTGTCTGTGGTTGCACACAACACAACACTCTGGACCCTGGTACAGTACTACATGCCCACTCCATTTCGTGTGTTCAAGTATTGCTCCCCAAAACTAGGAATGAGCCCTGGGGAAGTGCTGAGCACAATTGCGTTTGTCTTTATGTGTGTGTGTGTGTGTGTGTGTGTGTGTGTGTGTGTGTGTGTGTGTGTGTGTGTGTGTGTGTGTGTGTGTGTGTGTGTGTGTGTGTGTGTGTGTGTGTGTGTGTGTGTGTGTGTGTGTGTGTGTGTGTGTGTGTGTGTGTGTGCTGGTGGGGAGGTGGGAGCCCAAGGCCACGGGGCAGGCAGGCAGCGAGAGCCGTCCCGTCCGTCACGGGCAGTTATTAGGGAGACCCCCGGTGAACCAGGGCCATTTGGTGGGCTTAATAACAACAGGGATGTGAGAGCTGGGGCACAGGAAGCAGGGCCAGACAGACTGGTGCTGAGAAAGCACTTTTCACTCAGTCAGTCAGTGAGGTATAGGGTAAAGGAGGTCCTTTCTGAAAAAAACTACGACAGCTCCTATTTAGGCCCTGAATTGAAACACTCCTATGGCTAACTCCCAGATGACTTGCCCCACTCAATACTATTATGAGGTTTTACACGTTATTTAACTAAATGAACTACGTTAGTATATTAATAACACCAATAGAACACTAATAGAAGAAGTAATATCACTTTTACTCGCTTTGCTGTACTACAATAATGCTGAATATAATTGATGATAACAATACTAACCAATAAGAATACAAATAGAAGTAGTACTACTTCTACTAGCGCAATTACAGCAGAGCGTAGTGCAGGAAAGCACAAATCGAAATGCAGTTACTAAAATAAAGTTATCTCTCTCTGCTAGCTTTAACCCTATGTAATGCTCTGATGCCCCATTAGGCAGTGGAGATTTGAGACCCCACGTGTTTTAAATGCACATCAACAATGGAGACTTTCACTTTACTGCCTCGGGTTTATCACGATACAGCTTAAACGTGGCTTAGGTTTCGTCCACAATTGCTTCACTGCACCTTCTCCACTCCACTCTCTCTGACCAGAGATAAAGTACTAGGCTGTAAAACGGCCTTAGAATGGATTGAGAGGTGAAACAGGAGATAGAGTTTATGGCACGACTAAACTTTTGGAGGGATGGAAGGACGCAGAGTAGGGAAGAGAAGTCCTGGTATTGAAGACTACACTAATCTAGAACGCCGCCATTTGTTGTTTGTTTGCTAGGCCCAAGCCTTGGGTGATTCAAAGGTTGGTCCTTGTAGCTCAGTTGGTAGAGCATTGCGCTTGTAAAGCCAGGTTCGTGGGTTTGATTCCTGAGACCACTGATAAATAAAATGTATGAATGACTGTAAGTGTCTTTGGATAAAAGTGTCTGCTAATGGCATATGTTATTGAAAGCTAAACCAGAAAAAGGCTCTGTAGCTCCAAGGTTTGTTAGCTGTAGGTTTTCAAGGCCCAAGCTTTGCAGCTGTGTTTATAAACTATGCTGGGGCGTAATGACAGGAGAGCATGCCCTCTATTCCCCCCCATTCCTGAGGGAGGTGATCAATGTTCCTGAGCCCTGGCGTAGTAGTCCCCAGCTGGACCTGTGGTATGGCAGCACGGCGGAGGATTGAGGGGGTGTTACCCTAAGGATCAGGGGTCAAATGGGTCAAGGCAAGATGAGCCAAACTATTTTCTACCATTACACTATGTCTAGCAACCTTTAAATATAATTCATTTATGGACTACTTTAAAGGTTTATTTCCTGTTGTGCCTCCGAAGCCAGCAGAGTCATTAGTGGCTATAAGGTTGGACTCTTGTAAGGGCTCCTCAGCCTCAAGTAACCCCTTATCTGGTTAAATGGCCCAATGGCTGAGACAGGTTTACAGTTGAGCGTAGAGAGCCATGAAATGAGAGCCATTAAACCAATGTTTTTGAATCACCTTGAGTATTGTAATTGCACAAGGGGAAAACAGAAAGTGAATGTAATTCAAACCCACCTGTGGAATCACCGTTAAAGAATGTACAGACCTTTATGCACTACAAACGTGTGTTCATTCATTTCAAATGGACACAGGGTACCATATGCCACAAAACATGTCACACTTTTAATATTAACAATGGAGAGAGCAATATTCCATAAAACGCATACTTTATTACTTGTTTTGTAGTTACAAATCCAAACATTTCATGCAAGAATGATATTCATTTTTTTTATCGCTCAAAATACAATCCCTTGTGATGTACAAGTTTAGTGGCCAAAATAACTGAAGTTATGAGACGATACATATTGTCCAAATGGTTTGTTGTGTCTTGGGAGGTCATGCACCAGACATCAGCTCTGCTATGAGGAGGCTCAAATGTGGAGTATATTTTGATTTGTTTGACACTTTTTTTGGTTGCTGCATGATTCCCTATGTGTTGTTTCATGGTTTTGATGTCTTCGCTGTTGTTCTACAATGTGGAGGCTAGTGGAAATGAGAAAGGACCCTGGAATGAGTAGCTGTGTCCAAACTGTTGACAGGTACTGTACTTTATTGAACAATTCAACTATCTTCGGCTTATGTCAAAGGTCAAACTTATAGCATAAACGTATGATATATTATACCATCAGATTTGCCACCAATACTCCTTATAGGACACATCACTGCACTCTATACTCCTCTGTAAACTGGTCATCTCTGTATACCTGTCCCCCCCGTCGCAAGACCCACTGGTTGATGCTTGTTTATCAATCCCTCTTAGGCCTCACTCGCCCCTATCTGAGATATCTACTTCAGCCCTCATCCTCCACATGCAACACCTGTTCTGCCTGTCACATTCTGTTAAAGGTCCCCAAGCACACACATCCCTGGGTCGCTACTCCTTTCAGTTCGCTGCAGCTAGCGAATGGAACAAGCTGCAAAAAACACTAAAACTGAACAGTTTTATCTCAATCTCTTCATTCAAAGACTCAATAATGGAAACTCTTTCAGACAGTTGTGGCTGCTTCGCGTGATGTATTGTTGTCTCTACCTTCTTGCCCTTTGTGCTGTTGCCAGTGCCCAATAATGTTTGAACAGTGTTTTGTGCTGCTACCATGTTGTGTTGCTGCCCTGTTGAGTTGTTACCACATTGTTGTCGTGTTGCTACCATGTCGTTGTCATGTTGTGTTGCTTCCATGCTGTGTTGTCATGTGTTGCTGCCATGCTATGTTGTTGTCTTAGGTCTCTCTTTATGTAGTGTTGTGGTGTCTCTCTTGTCGTTATATGTGTTTTGTCCTACAGTGAGGGAAAAAAGTATTTGATCCCCTGCTGATTTTGTACATTTGCCCAGTGACAAAGAAATGATCAGTCTATAATTTTAATGGTAGGTTTATTTGAACAGTGAGAGACAGAATAACATCCAAAAAATCCTGAAAAATGCATGTCAAAAATGTTATAAATTGATTTGCATTTTAATGAGGGAAATAAGTATTTGACCCCCTCTCAATCAGAAAGATTTCTGGCTCCCAGGTGTCTTTTATACAGGTAACGAGCGGTGGAGCCACCTTAGGGAGTGCTCCTAATCTCAGCTTGTTACCTGTATAAAAGACACCTGTCCACAGAAGTAATCAATCAGATTCCAAACTCTCCACCATGGCCAAGACCAAAGAGCTCTCCAAGGATGTCAGGGACAAGATTGTAGACCTACACAAGGCTGAAATGGGCAACAAGACCATCGCCAAGCAGCTTGGTGAGAAGGTGACAACATTATTCGCAAATGTAAGAAACACAAAAGAACTGTCAATCTCCCTCGGCCTGGGGCTCCAAGCAAGATCTCACCTCGTGGAGTTGCAATGATCATGAGAACGGTGAGGAATTAGCCCAGAACTACACGGGAGGATCTTGCCAATGTTCTCAAGGCAGCTGGGACCATAGTCACCAAGAAAACAATTGGTAACACACTACGCCGTGAAGGACTGAAATCCTGCAGCGCCCGCGAGGTCCCCCTGCTCAAGAAAGCACATATACATGCCCGTCTGAAGTTTGCCAATGAACATCTGAATGATTCAGAGGACAACTGGGTGAAAGTGTTGTGGTCAGATGAGACCAAAATGGAGCTCTTTGGCATCAACTCAACTCGCCGTGTTTGGAGGAGGAGGAATGCTGCCTATGACCCCAAGAACACCATCCCCACCGTCAAACATGGAGGTGGAAACATTATGCTTTGGGGGTGTTTTTCTGCTAAGGGGACAGGACAACTTCACCGCATCAAAGGGATGATGGACGGGGCCATGTACTGTCAAAACTTGGGTGAGAACCTCCTTCCCTCAGCCAGGGCATTGAAAATGGGTCGTGGATGGGTATTCCAGTATGACAATGACCCAAAACACACGGTCAAGGCAACAAAGGAGTGGCTCAAGAAGAAGCACATTAAGGTCCTGGAGTGGCCTAGCCAGTCTCCAGACCTTAATCCCATAGAAAATCTGTGGAGGGAGCTGAAGGTTCGAGTTGTGTAACGGCTGTCTGTAAGAGGGAACCAAGGTGCAGCAGAGGATGTGTTCATCATTAGAATTTTAATACAAAAAACAAGAGAACACTACAAAATGAACAAAAACGACAGCAAACAGTCCTGTTAGGAAAATACTCTAAACAGAAACAATTACCCACAAAACCCAAAGGAAAAACATGCTCCTTATGTGTGACTCCCAATCAGCAGCAACGAGCTTCTGCTGTGCCTGATTGGGAGCCACACACACACGGCCCAAAACAAAGAAATACCAAAACATAGAAAAAGGAACATAGAACGCCCACCCAATGTAACACCCTGGCCTAACCAAAATAAAGAACAAAAAACCCCTCTCTATGGCCAGGGCGTTATAAGTTGCCAAACGTCAGCCTCGAAACCTTAATGACTTGGAGAAGATCTGCAAAGAGGAGTGGGACAAAATCCCTCCTGAGATGTGTGCAAACCTGGTGGCCAACTACAAGAAATGTCTGACCTCTGTGATTGCCAACAAGGGTTTTGCCACCAAGTACTAAGTCATGTTTTGCAGAGGGGTCAAATACTTATTTCCCTCATTAAAATGCAAATCAATTTCTAACATTTTTGCCATGCATTTTTCAGGATTTTTTTGTTGTTATTCTGTCTCTCACTGTTCAAATAAACCTACCATTAAAATTATAGACGGATCATTTCTTTGTCAGTGGGCAAACGTACAAAATCAGCAGGGGATCAAATACTTTTTTCCCTCACTGTATATTTATATTTTATTTTCCATTTTTAATCCCCGCCCCAGTCCCCGCAGGAGGCCCTTTGCCTTTTGGTAGGCCGTCATTGTAAATAAGAATTTGTCCTGAACTGACTTGCCTAGTTGAATAAAGGTTAAATGAAAATAAATAAATATGAGAGACAGGGAAGAATAAGTGTAATGGGGGTTGCCCACACAAAACCCCTGACCAGACCAGCATCTTCCAAAGAAACAGATGTATGTTTTATTTACTATGAAGACATGGAGACAGAACCAGCAAGAAACAAAGAAAAATAAAGATACCAGAAGAACACAGTTATCTACAGTGGAAAATTCAGGGAATAGTATTTATATCATGACAATATAATATAATATTTTTTATCACATTATATTTGATGATTAACATTTCAATTTCAATTATATTTACAGTAGACAATTTAGGTAATAGTCTGCATTACATTATAACAATGTAACTTATTCTATTCAATTCCATTTTAACCTTTGACCCCTTTTAGATATAAAACAATATATATAAAACAATCATTTGATGAAACATTGAATTTGGCCTTACTGCCATTAGCCCATAGAAAAGCATTGAATAACAGATTCATGCAAGGAAAATGCTGATGCTGTGGCTGTCTCAGTCTCCATTTGAGGGGGTAATGGTAGGTACTATTAGCTTCAGGGTAGTTTCCCCAGGGCAGTCAGAGGCCTAGCTGTCTGTCTGTCACTGCTGGGTTCCCAGGATGAAGGAGCACCCTGCTCCTTTCTGTCTTCATCCATCATGGCTGTACTGGCTCAGGCAGATCTCACAGCAAGATTAGTCAAATAAGAGTCATCGGTCACCACTAGGGTGAAAAAAATGATTACAATCATTTACATTGTCTTATATGTCGTTATTTTACGTCTCAAATATGAATAAAAAATGTACTAAACACAAAAACATTGTGATAGCACTTCTAGTTGATAGAGTTGAGTAATAGATATTTTATTGATGATTTAAGACCATAGAATTGGTCATTCAGCTATCTTGAATTGGGTCTAACAGATTATGGCTGCATTCCATTTGTATTCCTCTGTTATTTTTTGTATCAAACCAAAAGTTCCAGCTGTCACACTTTGTGACGTGTGTATTTGTCTGTACATTTGTGTTTCTTCTGCCTCATTGTGCTCATATGTGGGTCTTTGGGCCCTGCTGAATTCTGGGAATCTGGAGCTGTTGTCTGTAAGGTCTCAGCGGTTCCTTACTCCCTCCTGGCAGGACTTCATAAGAGAACTCATGCAGCGCAAATATTTCGGCTTCAAATGATCTAAGAAAACACATTCCCACTGGGCGGACAGAAGTGGGCGTGTACAGTGCATTCGGAAAGTATTCAGACCCCTTGACTTTTTCCACATTTTGTTACGTTACAGCCTTATTCTAAAATGGATTAAATAGTTTTCCCCCCTCATCAATCTACAAACAATATCCCATAATGACAAAGCAAAAACCGGTTAAGACATTATTGCAAATGTATAAAAAAAATCTACTGAAAAATCACATTAACATTAGTATTCAGACCTTTTACTCAGTACTTTGTTGAAGCACCTTTGGCAGCGATTACAGCCTTGAGTCTTCCTGGGTATGACACTACAAGCTTGGCGCATTTGTATTTGTGGAGTTTCTCCAATTCTTTTCTGCAAATCCTCTCAAGCTCTGTCAGGTTGGATGGGGAGCGTTGCTGCACAGCTATTTTCAGGTCTCTCCAGAGATGTTCGATCGGGTTCAAGTCCAGGCTCTGACTGGGCCACTCAAGGACATTCAGAGACTTGTCCCGAAGCCACTCCTGCATTGTCTTGGCTGCGTGCTTAAGGTCATTGACCTCTTGGAAAGTGAACCTTCTCCCCAGTCTGACGTCCTGAGCGCTCTGGAGCAGATTTTCATCAAGGATCGCTCTGTACTTTGCTCTGTTCATCTTCCCTCAATCCTAACTAGTCTCACAGTCCCTGCCGTTGAAAAACATCCCCACAACATGATGCTGCTGCCACCACCATGCTTCACCGTTGGGATGTTGCCAGGTGTCCTGTCCTCTTGGCATTCAGGCCAAAGAGTTCAATCTTGGTTTCATCAGACCAGAGAACCTTGTTTCTCATTGCCTGAGAGTCCTTTAGGTACCTTTTGGCAAACTCTTTTTACTGAGGAGTGGCTTCTGTCTGGCCACTCTACCATAAAGTCCTGATTGGTGGAGTGCTGCAGAGATAATTATCCTTCTGGAAGGTTCTCCTATCTCCACAGAGGAACTGTCAGAGTGACCATCGGGTTCTTGGGCACTTCCCTGATGAAGGCCCTTCTCCCCCGAATGCTTAGTTTGGCCGAGCGGCCAGCTCTAGGAAGAGTCAGGTGTATGCCTTTCCAAATCATGTCCAATCAATTGCATTTACCGCAAGTGGACTACAATCAAGTTGTAGAAACATTTCAAGGATGATCAATGGAAACAGGATGCACCTGAGCTCAATTGGGAATTTCATAGCAAAGGGTCTGAATACTTATGTAAATAAGGTATTTCTGTTTTTGTTTTTTTATACATTTACATACATTTTTTTTTTTAACTCGTATTCACTTTGTCGTTATGGAGTATTGTGTGTAGATTGATGAGGAAAAACAATTATTTGATTATTTTTAGAATAAGGCTGTAACGTAACAAAGGAAGGGGTCTGACTACTTTCCGAATGCACTGTATGTCCATTTGTGAAAGAGTGTGTGTCCATTTGTGTGTGGTCATGTGTTTGTGTTTGTGTATGTGTGAGATGTAGAGTGTTTTTCTATTTGTCCATGACCTGAATGTCTCCATCATCGCAGATCCTACTTCCGCATAGCTACCCTTCCAAGAGAGTCAAACAGGAAAACCTGCGGTTGGGTTTCTTTTCGTTTGACCCTGCAAACATTGTTTTGCTGTTTGTATGAATCCAAAGATGCATTATTTTAGCGCAAGAAGAGATTCTGTTTCTTTTGCTTGAAACCTGAATACAGAATTTGATTGAATAGCCCCCACAGTCTCCCCCTCCTTCCTCAGTCCGGCCGTGGGAGAAAGCCCAGAAGCATCGTACAACAAGAAGTCAAAGCGATCCATTTTCACCCATGATCCCAACCCTATTACACAACTCTTTTAATTTACAAGCTTCAGTATTGGACTGTGGGCCCGTGGCCAAAGAAAATAAATTGGAATGTCAGTTTATCAACAGAAAAACGTAAGAAGTTACACAAATGGGTCTGAGGGGTGGCAAGTAATATAGAGGCAACAGTGCTGTACAGGACCACCCTGGCTCTCTCTCAGTCTCCCCAAGCCTTACCCTGAGGCCAGAAAACAACCTAGCTGTCCCACCACTGAACTCTCTCATTCCTTAGCCCTGAATAAAAATTCTAAAAGCAAGTCCACTGATCTCTCCTAAAGCCGGCTCCGAACCAGAGAAACAAGCAGCCAGATCTCCACACTCTCCCCTAAGTCCAATAATAACTGCTTTCCACCCACGGATTCTTGAAGAGACAAAGCTGACCAGTGTCAAGGTGATTGGCTGCAACCTGAGTTTAATTCTACTCCACCAACCCGGGCCTGATCAGCAATACTGTATGTAACTGTTTTGAGATGACACTTTTTGCCTTAGAGGACAGTAATGTTGTGAGAAGGGACAAGGAATGTGGAGGTACGGTCAGTTATGGTCAGTTCATTTATATTAATTAAACTAAATTATATGAAATCATTATTTGAATGGAATATGGTTGTGTTCATTTTCACTTCACAATTCATTAAAAAAGTGGTTGAAATAAATATGAGCAATGTATAATAATAAAATATGCTCTTTAAATTGTCATGTACACAGTTGTTTTATATAATATTTGCAATATCATAAGCTAGACCACAGAACAAGGAGATATGTATTTACTATATTTAAAAATTGAGGAAAACAATTACAGAGATATCGTCAGGTATGATACTGCTGTTAGATGCGGAACGATTATAATATCAATGATTATTGAACAAATGACAGCAGCATTATAGGGTTACTAGGATTAGGGTCACTTAGGATTATTTACATAGGCTTAGTCTAGCGTTATTTTTGTAGTAAAAATAGTTTAAAGTGAATTGTAAATGACCTGAAGAGTGTCCTTTTTAAGTATTTATTCATTTAGCTCTAAAAGCCTTTTTTGTACATTACTTCAAAATACTGAAGTTAGAAAGTATAGAATAGTTTTTACAATAAATTGAAAAAACTGTTCATATTTCTGCATTGATTTGATATATTGAAAGGGAACAGTCCATGATAGCAGAAATGTAATCATTCACATATATACTTGACATTCTGTAGAAAATAGTTAAACTCAAACTAATGTAGTGTCTAAAACGTTAATGTACTAATCCTATGATTTTATTTATTATTACTAATAAACCTAATTGAAACCTCTTTTATTTTCTAAATAAAACAATATTTTGTATAGTATTACGCTAGTAGCTACTGTATCTTACTGGTACTTATTTAGTCATTTAAGAATGTACAGATTTATTTAAGAATGTACAGAACCCTATGAATGATTCTGATATCAATTAATCGCATGATATGTTTTCATTGTTGTCATGTGATACACAATGATGTGATCTCTCTCTTTCAAGGTTCGTCTAGGACCCTCCATTTATAAAGTTATGATAAGGCTCCAGACGGGTTCTTTGTGCCCGCACTCAGGCACTGGAGAAATAATAGCACGGCCACAGCTAAAGCGCATTATCAGAACTAGCTCTAAGATCTTGAGCAGGTGTTCGATCTCCTATTTTACTCCCAGTTCAATCTTAATTTGATTTAAAAAAATAAAAATAAAAACATGGCTTCAATCTGGATTTGGTCGAAGAGAGTACGAGATAACAACGTTTGGTCAAACTTAATTTGGATCGTCTGGATAGTTCATCTGTAGATGCTCTGCAGATGGTCATACTATCAACAAACTATATGTTGTTAATAACTAAGGTTACGGTTAGAGTTAGGGTTAGGTTTAGAATAAGGGTTGGGATAAGGGTTAAGGTTAGGGCTTGGTTAAAGGTTATGTTTAGGTTTAGGTTTAGGGTTAGGATAAGGGTAAAGACTAGGGTTAGGGTTTGGATTAGTAGATAGTTGAAATGTTACTGATAGTCTGTAGAGCATCTACAGATGGGCTATCCAATTAAAGTGTTACGCAGCATTTTGTCACAGCACAAGGATACACTATTTCCTTTCTGTCCTTTGTTGAAGTCCCCATGTTCCCCCAATGTTTTTACAACATGCTGTACTTATTTTTAAGAGGTAGAAGCTCTGTGTAGCTCTGTGTGCTTGTTATTTTGAAGCTAATTATCAGGTTGATGCATGTTTTTAGTGGGCTTGTTTGATGACAAGAAGCAGGTACAGTGGATTAAGCTAGGAAGGAAAATCTCATGAAGTCAATCGGGCGAGTGTAGACCACATTGTAGTCTACATTATTACAAGGAGGATAAATAAAAGACAGTGAATGCTGAGGAAAAACAGTCTCCGGAATGTTACTGGAACATTTATATTTATTTACGGGCCAAATTTGGTCGAGACCAGAATTTTATGGTTCTACTGTTTTCTCACTAAATTGGTTAACTGTATATGTCTACGTGTCTTTATGTGTGTGTGTGTGTGTGTGTGTGTGTGTGTGTGTGTGTGTGTGTGTGTGTGTGTGTGTGTGTGTGTGTGTGTGTGTGTGTGTGTGTGTGTGTGTGTGTGCACATGCGTGTGCGTGTGTGCATGCGTTTGTTTGATATCTGCATTTGTGCATTCATTTTTGCCTGTGTGTGTGTGTGTGTGCATGTGTTTGTGTGTGTGTACGTGTATGCATGTGTTTTTGTGTTCTCATACCCCCTCATCTTTCCCCTCGACCCAGGCAGTGGGGGGAGAGGAAGGACAGAGAATGTCATGGCCGGTGAGGCAGACAGCCGACAACACAGAGATTATGGCTCATTTGCTAGCTCTGCCCTGCCAAAAGCCACATCATTTAACCGCAGGTACTCACAAACCACAATGGCAGTTAAGTCTGTCCCTCTCCCTTGCAGTCTCTCCCTTACTTAGTCTCATATACATTTGTACTCATTACTTCTTTCTTGGGACTTTGCACAATTCAGATGTTCATTGTTACACTTTTCATCGAAACACCAACAAATCTTAACTTGACTATTAGCAACAAAAATAGATGAGGCTATTGACACACAGTAATATTAGCCAAAGTAAGCACAACAAACAGATCGATCTCTTGTAATAAAATAAGCTACAAAACTGTATCCACGTACACTGCCAAAGCAAGGCAGAATGCGGTGTCCAATAACTTTGGACAACATGGTATTTTCTGCAGTTCTGACAACATGGTATTTTCTGCAGTTCTGACAACACAAACATCTGGATACTAGGACTGATTCTCTGCTTTCCCCCGAGTGAATAGGTAGACTACATCATTATGGGAAGGTGTATGGCTACATTACATGGACATACCTTACACCAGGCCTGGTCACGTTCAATGCACCTCTTGTCCTAGGACCAGGGTGGACCAGGGTGGGGCACAAACACGCAGACATTTCCAAGTCTAAACTCAGTCAAGCGTTCCAGCATGTGAATGAATAACTAGCATGCCTTCCACTTAGCGTTAAACTCCACCAGCAGTGTCTGTGTAATCCCCACTGTCCCTGTCTGTCCTGTACCGTTCACACGTATTCTCCACCAGTGTGATCTATGGCATGCCCTGTGAAATACACTCAGACCTTTGCACTGAGTTTGTACCTTACGCAGCCTGCGGGTGTTAATTTGCCTCTTTTATTGGCCGCTGCTACAGACCCTTTGTTACGCGCCACCCCCATCCAAACACCCTCGGTAAGGAAATTAAAACCACAATACTCCAGGCATTCAAACCTTGGCCTATCCAGCTAGCAAAAAAGCCAATGACTCTTCAATCAATCAATCAATCAATCAAGCAATCAATCAATCAATCAATCAATCAAATGTATTTATAAAGCCCTTCTTACATCAGCAGATGTCACAAAGTGCTATACAGAAACCCAGCCTAAAATCCCAAACAGCAAGCAATGCAGATGTAGAAGCACGATGGCTAAGATAAACTCCCTAGAAAGGCGGGAACCTAGGAAGAAACCTAGAGAGGAACTAGGCTCTGAAGGGTGACCAGCCTTCTTCTGGCTGTGCCGGGTAGAGATTATAAAAGTACATGGCAATTTAAGGCCAGATCGTTCTTCAAGATCTTCAAACGTTCATAGATGACCAGCAGGGTCAAATAATAATCACAGTGGTTGTACAGGGTGCAACAGGTCAGTATCTCAGGAGTAAATGTCAGTTGGCTTTTCATAGCCGACCATTCAGAGGTCGAGCCAGCAGGTGTAGAGAGAGCGAGAGAGTCGAAAACAGCAGGTCCGGGACAAGGTAGCACATTCAGTGAACATATCAGGGTTCCCTAGCCACAGGTAGAACAGTTTAAACTGGAGCAGCAGCACGACCAGATGGACTGGAGACAGCCAGGGGTGACCAGGCCAGGTAGTCCTGAGGCATGATCCTAGGGCTCAGGTCCTCCGGGAGGGGAGGGAGAGAGGGAGAGGGAATTAGAGGGAGCATACTTAAATTCACACAGGACACCAGATAAGATAAGAAAATTATAACAGACTGACCCTATCCCCCGGCACATAGACTATTGCAGCATAGATACTGGAGACTGAGGTCCCGTCCGACGATACCCCAGGACAGGGCCAACCAGGCAGGATATAACCCCACCCACTTTGCCAAAGCACAGCCCCCATACCACTAGAGGGGTCAACAGACCACCAACTTACTACCCTGTGACAAGACTGAGTGTAGCCCATGAAGATCTCCTCCACCGCACAAGCCCGGGTGGGAGCAAAAGCAGACAGGAAGATCATGTCTGTGAAACAACCCAATCAAGTGACGCACCCCTCCTAGGGATGGCATGGAAGAGCACCAGTAAGCCGTAATAGGGAATCCCAGTGCCTTACCGTTCACCTTCGCACCCCTGGGCCAGACTACACTCAATCATAGGACCTACTGAAGAGATGAGTCTTCAGTAAAGACTTAAAGGTCGAGACCGAGTCTGCGTCTCTCACATGGATAGGCAGACCATTCCATAAAAATGGAGCTCTATAGGAGAAAGCCCTGCTTCCAGCTGTTTGCTTAGGAATTCTAGGGACAATAAGGAGGCCTGTGTCTTGTGACCATAGTGTAAGTGTAGGTATGTATGGCAGGACCAAATTGGAGAGATAGGTAGGAGCAAGCCCATGTTATGCTTTGTGAGTTAGCAGTAAAACCTTGACATCAGCCCTAGTTTTGACAGGAAGCCAATGTAGAGAGGCTAGCACTGGAGTAATATGATCACATTTTTTGGTTCTAGTCATTCTATCAGCCGTGTTTAGCACTAACTGAAGTTTATTTAGTGCTTTATCCAGGTAGTCAGAGAGTAGAGCATTGCAGTAGTCTAATCTCGAAGTGATAAAACATGGATTAGCTTTTCTACATAATTTTTGTATTAAAAGGTTCAGATTTTTGCTATGTTACGACGATGGATAAAAGCTGTCCATGAAATATTATTGATATGTTCATCAAAAGAGAGATCAGGGCCCAGAGTAACACCAAGGTCCTTCACTGTTTTATTTGGGACGACTGTACAACCATCAAGATTAATTGCAAGATCTAACAACAGATCTCATTGTTTCTTGGGACCTAGAACTAGCATCTCTGTTTTGTCCGAGTTTAAAAGTAAAACATTTGCCGCCATCCACTTCCTTATGTCTGAAACACAGGCTTCCAGCATAGGCAATGTCGTGGCTTCACCATGTTTAATAGAAATGTACAGCTATGCATCGTCTGCATAGCAGTGAAAGTTGACATTGTGTTTCCGAATGACATCACCAAGAGGTAGAATATATAGTGCAAACAATAGTGGTCCTAAAACGGAACCTTGAGGAATGCTGAAACTTACCATTGATTTGTCAGAAGACAAACCATCCACAAAGACAAACTGATATCTTTCTAACAGATAAGGGAGCCATTTATTATTTTCAACATAGGAGGGCCAAGCACAGGAAGTAGCTCTTTCAGTAGTTTAGTTGGAATTGGGTCCAGTATGCAGCTTGACGGTTTAGAGGCCATGACTATTTTCATGAATGTGTCAAGAGATAAAGGCTTAAAAACTTGAGTGTGTCCGTTGATCCTAGGTCCTGGCAGTTCTGTGCAGACTCAGGACAACTGAGCTTTGGAGAAATACGCAGATTCAAAGTGGAGTCCGTAATTTGCATTCTAATGATCATGATCATTTCATTGAAGTTCATAAATATATTACTGCTGAAAGCTGTCCTCACTTGTTGAATGCTGCTTTTTAGTTAGCTTTGCGACAGTATAAACATATTTTTCGGGATTGTTGTTATTTTCCTCAATTAGGTTGGAAAAATAGGATGATCGAGCAGCAGTGAGGGCTCTTCGATATTTTACGGTACTGTCTTTCCAAGCTAGTCGGAAGACTTCCAGTTTGGTGTAGTGCCATTTCCGTTCCAATTTTCTGGAAGCTTGCTTCAGTGCTCGGGTATTTTCTGTAAACCAGGGAGCAAATTTCTCGTGACAAACATTTTTATTTTTAGGGGTGCGACTGCATCTAGGGTATTACTCAAGGTTAAATTAAGATCCTTAGTTAGGTGGTTAACTGATTTTTGTACTCTGAGTCCTTGGGCAGGTGGAGAGAATCTGCAGGGGTATCTAGGAATCTAGAATTTATAGCACAGTTTTTGATGATCCTTGGTTGGGGTCTGAGCAAATTATTTGTTACGATTGCAAATGTAATAAAATGGTGGTCCGATAGTCCAGGATCATGAGGAGAAACATTTAGATCTGCAATATTTATTCCACGGGACAAAACTAGATCCAGGGTATGTCTGTGGCAATGAGTAGGTCCGGAGACATGTTGGACAAAACCCACTGAGTCGAGGATGGCTCTGAAAGCAAGGTCTGTGGACTTTTCCATGTGAATATTAAAGTCACCAAATATTAGAATATTATCTGCCATGACTACAAGGTCCAATAGGAATTCAGGGAACTCTGTGAGGAACGCTGTATGCGGCACAGGAGGCCTGTAAACAGTACCTATAAAAAGTGATTGAGTAGGCTGCATAGATTTCATGACTAGAAGCTCAAAAGACGAAAACGCAGTCATAAATTTACATTTCCTGTCATAAATGTTAGCAACACCTCCGCATTTGCAGGATGCGAGAGGAATATGGTCACTAGTGTAACCAGGAGGAGAGGCCTCATTTAACACTGTAAATTCATCAGGCTTGAGCCATGTTTCAGTCAGGACAATCACATCAAGATTATGATCAGTGATTAGTTCATTGACTATGACTACCTTGGAAGTGAGGTATCTTACATTAAGTAACCCTTTTTTGAGATGTGAGATATCACAATCTCTTTCAATAATGACAGGAATGGAGGAGGTCTTTATTTCATTGAGATTGCTAAGGAGAATACCGCCATGTTTTGTTCTTTTCAACCTAGATCGAGGCACAGATAAAGTCTCAGTGGGGATAGTTGAGCTGACTACACTGACTGTGCTAGTGGCAGACTCCACTAAGCTGGCAGGCTGGCTAACAGCCTGCTGCCTGGCCTGCACCCTATCTCATTGTGGAGCTAGAGGAGTTAGAGCCCTGTCTATGTCCATAGATAAGATGAGAGCAACAGGCCAGGTTTGGTCCTGTTTGTGGCACAGTAAGAGGGCCAATTATCTACAAATTCTATCTTTTGGGAGGGGCAGAAAACAGTTTTCAACCAGCGATAGAGTTGTGAGACTGCTGAAGAGCTCATCACTCCCCCTAACTGTGAGGGGGCCAGAGACAATTACTCGATGTCGACACATCTTTCTTACTGATTTACACGCTGAAGCTATGTTGCGCTTGGTGACCTCTGACTGTTTCATCCTAACATCATTGGTACCGACGTGGATAACAATATCCCTACAGTATACTCTCTACACTCGCCAGTTTTAGCCTTAGCCAGCACAATCTTCAGATTAGCCTTTATCTCGGTAGCACTGCCCCCTGGTAACCAGGACGTGTACTCCAAGCATGCGCTGACCAACTGGCATGTGTCTTCACTGACATTTTCAACCTCTCCCTGTCTGTAATACCAACATGTTTCAAGCAGACCACCATAGTCCCTGTGCCCAAGAACACTAAGGTAACCTGCCTAAATGACAACCGACCCGTAGCACTCATGTCTGTAGCCATGAAATGCTTTGAAAGGCTGGTCATGGCTCACATCAACACCATCATCCCAGAAACCCTAGACCCACTTCAATTTGCATACCACACCAACAGATCCACAGATGATGCAATGTATATAGCACTCCACACTGCCCTTTCCCACCTGGACAAAAGGAAAACCTATGTGAGAATGCTATTGATTGACTACAGCTCAGCGGTCAATACCATAGTGCCCTCAAAGCCCATCTCTAAGCTAAGGACCCTGGAACTAAACACCTCCCTCTGCAACTGGATCCTAGACTTCCTGACAGTCGTGAAGAGGGCACGACAAAATATATTCCCCCTCAGGAGACTGAAACAATTTGGCATGGGTCGTCAGATCCTCTAAAGATTTTACAGCTGCACCATCGAGAGCATCCTGACAGGTGGCATCACTGCCTGGTATGGCAACTGCTCGGCCTCTGACCGCAAGGCACTACAGAGGGTAATGCATATGGCCCAGTACATCACCGGGGTCCAGCTTCCTGCCATCCAGGACCTCTATACCAAGCGGTGTCAGAGGAAGGCACTAAAAATCGTCAAAGACTGCAGCCACCCTAGTCATAGACCATTCTCTCTGCTACCGCACGGAAAGCGGTACCGGAGCGCCAAGTCTAGGTCCAAGAGGCTTCTAAACAGCGTCTACCACAAGCCATAAGACTCCTGAACAGCTAATCAAATGGCTACCCAGACTATTTGCACACCCCCACCACCCACACTATGCTGCTGCTACTCTCTGTTATTATCTATGCATAGCCACTATAACAAACCTACCTGCATGTATATAATTATCTCAAATACCTCAATACCGGCGCCCTCGCACATTGACACATTGACTCTGTACCGGTACCCCCTGTATATAGCCTCCACATTGACTCTGTACCGGTACCCCCTGTATAGAGCATCCACATTGACTCTGTACCGGTACCCCCTGTATATAGCCTCCACATTGACTCTGTACCGGTACCCCCTGTATAGAGCATCCACATTGACTCTGTACCGGTACCCCCTGTATATAGCCTCCACATTGACTCTGTACCGGTACCCCCTGTATAGAGCATCCACATTGACTCTGTACCGGTACCCCCTGTATAGAGCATCCACATTGACTCTGTACCGGTACCCCCTGTATAGAGCATCCACATTGACTCTGTACCGGTACCCCCTGTATATAGCCCCGCTATAGTTATTTACTGATGCTCTTTAATTATTTGTTTTTGTTTTCTCTTACTTTTTTTTCTTCTTAAAACTGCATCGTTGGTTAAGGGCTTGTAAGTAAGCATTTCACTGTAAGGTCTACACCTGTTGTATTTGGCGCATGTGACAAATACAATTTGATTTGAATGATTCTTTTTAAGTCCAATTTTGCGAGTAACGGAGTCGCCAATGACTAGGGTTTTCAATTTATCAGAGCTAGTGGTGGGAGGCTTCGGCGGCTCAGACCCCGTGACGGTTGGAGGAGAGATCTGAGAAGGCTTGGCTTCTGACTCCAACTCGTTGCTTAATGGGGAGAATCGGTTGAAAGTGCCGACAGCATCTCTTTCCAGAAGCCTTCAGAAAATTCCCGGCTGTGACGACTGTGCGGTGGGATTTATACTACTATCTGTACTTACTGTTGGCACAGACGCTGTTGCCGCTGTTGAGACTGGGGAATTTTCTTGTTAAGAATTGGTGAGAGACGATTGGGCTGTTTGTCAATCATGAACCAGAAGCTGAATACCAAATATCAAAACATTAACACAGACAGCCACACAAACAGAGTAGTTAGTCATGCAGCCCAGACAGACCCTGAAGCCACTTCACTTAATAACATCTCTAAAGCAGCATTCCTTTCACCTAGCCTCTTAGCTCCTATGGCAACCAGGTACAGTAACACAAATACAGGTGTGGTGTGTTTCTGTGTGTGTCTGTGTGGGTCTGTGTGTGTATGTGGGGGGTATACTACCCTCAGACTGCTCTCTCTTTTTCTCTCCAGGTATAAGTCAAGCCCGATAGGAATATGATTGAATGTACAGTACTGTATACCCACCTCTCGTTAACCCAGCTGCCCCTGGTCTGAGAAGCAGGTGACATCATTTCCTACTCATGAGGGCAATGAAGTGTGTCAAGTGTGTGGTACCTCCCTCCCCAGTCCCTCCCTCCCGCCATGTTTTGGAGACAGTGATGTCATGCAGATGTTACCTCACCCCAACAGGCTAAGTACTGTAAAGTACCCACGAGGCCTGATGCAGGTGACTCCACTCCTACCATTGCTAAAGACCCCATCTGATTCGTAATACTCATACACCAGCCATTCTTTCTTTCAGAAACGACAGCAGGTATTTATTTTTTCGCCCAGATTTTGTATGGGTTGAGATTAAATATTATCCAGTGGATACAGTACGTCAGGCAACATTTCTCTGCTGCCCTGCATGCTCCTCTCACACTCCAATGATTCTCTTTATCCTCACATTGGACACATCTTATTCTGTTAAGAAGCTCTCTGTGCACGGCCTTCCGAGTGGCGCAGTGGTGTAAGGCACTGCATCACATTAATACCTTTGCCACTAGAGATCCTGGTTCAAGTCCATGCGCTGTCTCAGCGGGCTTCGACTGGACGGCGTACAATTGGCCCACTGTCGTCTGGTTTTGGGGAAGTTTTGGCCGGCCGGGATGTCCTTGTCCCACACACTCTAGCGACTCCTGTGGCGGGCCGGGTGCATGCACGCAGACACAGTCGCCAGGTGTACTGTGTTTCCTCTGACACATTGGTGCAGCTGGCTTCCGGGTTAAGCGGGCATTGTGTCAAGAAGCAGTGCGTCTTGGCTGGGTTGTGTTTCGGAGGATGCACGACTCTCGACCTTCCCCTCTCCTGAGTCCGTACGGGAGTTGCAGCGACGGGACGGGACAAGACTGTAACTACCAATTGAATTCCATGAAATTGGGGAGAAAAAAGGGTAAAAAAAAAGATTTAAAAGAAGCTCTCTATGCTTTGCCCTGCCCAGTGTCTATGATTGCTCTTAAGATGTCACCGGTTCATGTGGATGTGTATTAGTCCCAGACACTCAGAGGATAGCCTATAGGGCCTTTATTCACAAAGTGTCTCAGAGTAGGAGTGCTGATCTAGAATCAGGTCCCCCCGTCTAATCCATTATGATTGCCAAACTGATCCTAGATCAGCACTCCTAAAGATGTGTCCAGTCTTCAAAAGGAATCAGTACAGATGATGTATCGAGTGTGGTTAACATTTTGTTTCCATACTTCATAAATTGAGAACATGGGATTTAACACTAAGCTCAGCTTGGTTATGAGACAGACATTTTTTATTCTGTGTTTACTTAAGTAAATATGAACTCTCACAATCATTTTCATGTCCTGCTTTAATTTCCTGATCCTGACCTTGACACCCCCTCCCTCACCGAGGCTGTGTTCAAACGGGCTCAATGGTAGACATTTCTAATGGGGTCTGACACCAAGACATATAGGGGCATGGCAAGGGTTCTCTTAAGAAAACACCTCTGTCCCTCTATTCAACACGTTAAGCAGAGAGGAAAACAGAGAAAGGGGGTTCCTTAAAATTCTCCATAACAAGCAATATATCATTAGAAATATGGGTGTAACATAATGATGCTATGATCTCATGTGGTCATTTTACACACTCCAGAGCCAATGAGTGGACAATACATTCGTCCTCCCTTGTGTGTGTGATGACTTTGTGCCCATTCCTCACTCACACTCACGCACACACACAAACACACACATACACACACCCCTCGCAGACCTATCAGTCACAGAGGCTTACTGGCCCGGGCCGGTCTGCTACTGACATTATTTATGGTGGCTCCGCTGTTCCTGAAGGGTGAAAAGTGTTTCTAATAAACGGTTTAGAGTTTCCCTCGTCTCATCTTTGTGTCGGCCGGGCAACTAAAGAATGTCAGTCTGCTGACAGTGAATGGGGTCGCAGGACCCTCCCTAAAACAATGGCTGGGGTTGGGAGGGTGGGAGGCAGGGGCAGCAGCCTGAAACGGAGACAGAGACAGGGAGAGAGGGGGGGGGGGGGGGACAGAGTAGGAAAGACAGAGAGAAAGTATGAGGAACAGAGAAAGAGAGAGGAGGGAGAGAGAGAGAGAGAGAAAGATAGAGGGGGAAAACAGAGAAGGAAAGAGAGAGAGGAGAGAAAGTATGAGGAACAGAGAGAGAGAGAAAGAACGAAAGAGAGAGAGGGGGGGGATGACAGTGGGGCATAAATAACATCAGACCTGTGGCCTTCATGTGTGTAACGAGAGCGGCTATTAGGGCTTCGCTGTCAGAGCAGAGCTGATTGGCGGTGTGGAGGCGAGGCGTGGCAGCCAGTCAATAGTATTTTACAGGTAAGGAGACGTCCACATGATAACACCCAATAGCATGAGGATAGTTGGGGGATGAGTGGAGATGACACCGGTGCAGGGATGTAGAGAGGTAGAAAGGATGGGAGGCTGGGAGGCAGGCAGAGAGACAGGTACAGAGGCAGAGAGAGAGGGAGGAAGGGAGGCAGGGAGAAAGGGAGTCCCGGAGGAAAGCTATTATTCCCTAGGCTGGTTTGTTCATCAGCAGATTATTACCTACGTGGACAGAACCTATCCCATCCACTATGGCCGTGGTCGTAAACCCATCCAGTGGTCCGTGTCTGAGCCAGGCCCGGATGAGGGAGAGTTGTGTCCCCAGACTAGTGTCCAAAATTGCACCCTATTCTCTCTACAGTGCACTACTTTTGACCAGGGCCAAGTAAGGAAAAGGGTGCAGCACAGGTCACCTTTAATTATCAGAGTGGTCATGGATGGGATAGAAGGATAGGAGCAAGGGGACAATACATGGTGGAGTGGTGTGTGACGTTGACCGTCTGACTGCAGACATTGGAAAGCCGATCTCCCCCGGGTCCTTCATTACACTTTGACACGTCTCATATCGCCCTCGCTGCTGCTGCCACATCCCACCGTCAGAGAGGAGACGGGAGCTCTTGGCGGTGCATTTAGCCAACAAAGAAAATGAAACCTTATCGCCTCCCTCTGTTTTTATCTCCCTGTAGCATCAGAGAGCCAGGCGGCTATGGAATTAGGAGGTTTAATATTTGATATCGTCTGGGTCATCTCCCATTCATGAGACCTGCGAGAACTTAGATTTTTTTGTTTTTTGTTTTTCCAGACCGTGCCCATAATTTTCACATGACGTCGTGTCCACAGACGTATCTATGTGCCACAACCCCTGCACCCTGGCCGCCTGGCCCCCACGCTCCACCCACTGGTTTAAGAGCATTTAAACGTCTTTATCGCCTGCATGCTCATCTTCAAGCTGCAGACACTCATTCTAAGTCATTCCCACTTCTGTCCTCTGAACGGTAAGGGAAATTGGGAGCCTTCTGTGTCGTGACTTAGGTATCTCTACTTAAAAAGCATGCTGAAGGGGAAATTAAAATGTTGGATTTTACAGAGAATTGAAGCAATTCTCATTTCTATGATCCTTTAAGTGTTTTATCCAAGTAGTAGACACATAACTCGCTATCTGTGGTGTGGGGCCTGGGGATGACTGCCTAAATGGCCTCCCTTGTATGGTGATTCATTGCGTCGGTAACTAGCACAGCAAAACCGGCCGTCTGACTGAGTCCGGGAAAGAGATGATGTGAGATTCCAGGACGGGTTGCCATGTTAAACGGGGTGAGACAAGACGAGATGACACTCCCGTCCTGTTATGTCGATGAGAAATGAACAGAGGGACAGGAAGGCCAGCTATCTGGCTCTACAGTGTATTAATCAAACACACAAACACATCATTGTGGACAGACACAGACACTGAACTCCAGTCAGTCCATTAGCTCTCTTCTTCCCTCCATCCCTCCCTCCTTCCCTCCCTCTTTCCTGATGAACACGGGGGAGAGATGGATCCTACAGAGAGGGGGCTGGAGAGGTGGGAGAGAGGGATAGAGAAGTGGGAGAGCTGGCAGATTTATTTGGACCGGGTCAAGGGTCATTGTCTGCTGGTTATTGGTCAGCAGGTTTAGTTGGTGTAGCCCGTGGGTGCAGAACACGCCTGTGCTGTAATTTGGCTTGGGATGCGGGAGGGATGTGGGAGGCATACGGTCAGACAATGTGTCGGTGTTGGTTAATGTCAGGTACATTTTATAGGATAACAATGGCCTGAACGCAGATATGTACTCTGATATTTACTGAACTATACAGTAAACATTTGTAAAACTTATTTGGAGGACATTTTTAAAAAGCTTTATGTTCTGGAATAATGATGAGGACATTCGATATACTGTATCTGCTTGGCAAAATATTTTGGTAGGTCTATGTCAAATTATGCAGGGGCGCGTAATTTGGCTTAAAGGGTAACTCCACCACTTTTCATCCACATTTTCATTATCTCCAGCACAATACCAGTGTCAAGATATGTAAAAACGGCACATTTCTGTGCTTTGAAGAAAACAATATAAAGTGGAAAAAGTTCTACCCAATGACATCATCAAACGATTAAAACATTTTAAAAGCAGTGATTTTCAAACACTATGAGATTCATGCTTGAAACTCGTTGTAGGTTTTGAACATTTTTAGAAATGTACTTTTAATCCCACCCTGTTATGTCACAAAGATATATTTTTGTATTTCTTTTTTATCTTTCTTCTTATCTTTTTGACCACAGATCCTAGAAATGCACTGTTTTCTCATACTGTATGAAGACACTGGTTTGGTGCTGGGGATGATGAATATGAGGTTGACAAGTGGCAGAATTGCCCTTTAAGTGTAGCTCAATAAAGATGGTAGTGCTTTTATAAAGAGCTTCTGAATGATTGACCAAGTGGAGTTGCAAAAATAAGACGCGATGGACGCGATGAAAAAGATGCGATGGAGGTTGTTAAAACCGCTGTCTTCTTACAGCCGTGGTGCACAGACACAAACTCACGCACGCACACACACAAACACACACACACACACACAAACACACAAGCTTAGGTCAGAAGCTGTAGTTTTAATATGACTCGTTTCATGTTTAGAGACAGTCTGGTCAGCTGTCTCACATTAACTACTGTTTTTAAGGTCTGCCCTGGCGTTTATTATTGTTTCAATAATATCCTATTACGTCTTCATATTGTGTTACTACCCAACATGCCATGCATCGTAATCCTAGTCATTCTAGGCATTCATTTAATGTCGTCTACATACCTGATATTTGAGTTGTCTCTTACTATACGCCACTATAGAACATATCACGTAAATCATACATTCTCTTAATCTAACTTCCGTATTGTTCATTTAACAATTCATATTTTATACATTTTCCTTCACATTAATCATTGTATAACTATGAATGAACATACCTGATATATTCAGTAACAGTCAAAAGTTTGGACACACCTACTCATTCAAGGGTTTTTCTTTGATTTTTTTACAATTTTCTACATTGTAGAATAATAAAAAATGAAATAACACATATGGAATCATGTAGTAACCAAAAAACTGTTAAACAAATCAAAATATATTTGAGATTTGAAAGTAGCCACCCTTCAAAGTAGCCACCTTTTGCCTTGATGACAGCTTTGGACACTCTTGACATTCTCTCAACCAGGTCCATGAGGTAGTCACCTGGAATGCATTTCAATTAACAGGTGTGCCTTGTTAAAAGTTCATTTGTGGAATTTCTTTCCTTCTTAATGCGTTTGAGCCAGTCAGTTGTGTTGTGACAAGATAGGGGTGGTATACAGAAGATAGCACTAATTGGTAAAATACCAAGTCCATATTATGACAAGGACAGCTCAAATAAGCAAATAAAAAATGACAGTACATGAAGTTCAGTCAATCAGAAAAATTGCAAGAACTTTGAAAGTTTCTTCAAAAGCAGTCGCAAAAAAACATCAAGCAATATGATGAAACTGGCTCTCATGAGGACCGCCACAGGAAAGGAAGAACCAGAGTTAACTCTGCTGCAGAGGATTAGTTCATTAGTGTTAACTGCACCTCAGATTGCAGCCCAAATAAATGCTTCACAGAGTTCAAGTAACAGACACATCTCAACATCAACTGTTCAGAAGAGACTACGTGAATCAGGCCTTCATTGTCAAATTGTTGCAAGGAAACCACTACTAAAGGACACCAATAATAAGAAGAGACTTGCTTGGGCCAAGAAACATGAGCAACACACGTTAGACTGCTGGAAATGACTCCTTTGTTCTGATGAGTCCTAATTTCAGATTTTTGGTTCCTACTGCCGTGTCTTTGTGAGACGCAGAGGTGAACGGATGATCTCTGCATGTGTGGTTCCCACTGTGAAGCATGGAGCAGGAGGTGTGATGGTGTGGGGGTGCCTTGCTGGTGACAATGTCTGTGATGTATTTAGAATTCAAGGCACACTTAACCAGCATGGCTACCACAGCATTCTGCAGCAATACGCCATCCCATTTAGTTTCATTTGTTTTTCAACAGGACATTGACCCAACACACCTCCAGGCTGTGTAAGGGTTATTTGACCAAGAAGGAGAGTGATGGAGTGCTGCATCAGATGACCTGGCCTCCACAATCACCCGACCTCAACCCAATTGAGATGGTTTGGGATGAGTTGGACTGCAAAGTGAAAAGAAATCTGCCAATTAGTGCTCAGCGTATGTGGAACTCCTTCAAGACTGTTGGAAAAGCATTCATCAATTACACTAAGCTGATTTCTGGTGTGCTGTTCCTTCTTTTTCCATAGTGTATTTCTGTATTGTTTTAGTGATTCACCATAGTGAAGGCGTAGACTCAGGTTTTCTGGATCTCTATGTTTTGGTTGAATAGGTTTCTCAATTTCTTTCTCAGGTTTTTGCATTCTTCATCAAACCATTTGTCACTGTTAATTTTCTTAGGTTGTCTGCTTGAAATGTTTAGTTTTGATAGGGCAGTGGAAAGGTCAAACATACCATTTAGGCTTTCTACTCCCAAGTTTATACCTTCACTGTAACAGTGAAATGTTTTGTCTAGGAAGTTGTCTAAAAGGAATTGATTTTGTTGTTGCCTAGCTGGTTGAGAGAATGCCAAGAGTGTGCAAAGCTGTCATTAAGGCAAAGGGTAGCTACTTTGAAGAATATAAAAAATAAAATACATTTTGATTTGTCTAATTAACACTTTTTTGGTTACTGCATGATTTCGTATGTGTTTTTTCATAGTTTTGATGTCTTCACTATTATTCTACAATGTATAAAATAGTACAAATAAAAAATAAACCTTGAATGAGTAGATGTGTCCAAACTTTTGACTGGTACTAATGTTTTGTAAATAAAACATTTCTGTGATGGAGCTATTTAAATACAAAGACGTAAAATACACTTTTTTTTTTTTTTCA
Source organism: Salmo salar (assembly GCF_965601325.2). NCBI lineage: Eukaryota > Metazoa > Chordata > Actinopteri > Salmoniformes > Salmonidae > Salmo > Salmo salar. The sequence goes on from NC_138293.1 coordinate 32,327,455, forward strand.
ATGGTCAATTATTTATTGTATCATCTTGGCTATCGTTACGAGATATGAATCACATTTTGTCATCTCTGCCTCTTAATTCTCTTAAACTATACATAATCCAATTAAAAGAAAATGTAAGGCCTCACACCCATCTTTCCTTCCATCTTCCTCCCTCTCTCTGTCACGTCCTGACCATAGTAAGTGGTTATTTTCTATGGTAGAGTAAGTAGGTCAGGGCGTGACAGGGGGTGTTTGTCTATGTTTTGTATTTCTATGTTCAGTTTGTAGTTTTGTATTTCTATGTTGGTTTTGTTTGGTATGATCTCCAATTAGAGGCAGCTGGTCGTCATTGTCTCTAATTGGAGGTCATATTTAAGTTGATGTTTGTCCCACCTGTTTTTGTGGGTGATTATATTTTGAGTAGTGTGCTTTCTCTCTGCGTCACGGTTTGTTGTTTTTGTTCGTTCAAGTATTTAGTGTATTGCATTTACGTTTCACAAATAAATAAAGATGTGGAACTACAAACACGCTGCATTTTGGTCCGATCCTTCAAACAGCCGTGACACTCTCCTTCCCTCCTCAGCACTTTCACCCACTTCATCCCTCTAGCTTGCACCCCTCTGGCCCAAAAGGAATGTGTAGATATGACTGATAAACAAGGAGAGGAGAGGACAGAGCTAAAGCTGCTGCCTGAAATGAGCACTGAGGTAAAACTGTGTCAGAAAAATGTTACCCCCTCGTTCTTCTTCTCTTCGCCTCGCTTTATTCTTTATGGGTCTGTAACCACATTAGTTTCTCGTTTGATGGGCTGGGGGAGCCGTCCGGGCTCTGGAGTGCAAGATATTATTCATCTCTCACCCCCTCACCCTCCCTCCCTCACTCCCTACCTCCCTCCAGCCTACTGTTTAAAGTCTCTCACCAGAGGGAGTGAGGGGGAAGAGGAGGGGCAGGAGAGCAAATGAGAGAGAGGGATAACAGAGGAGAAGAGAGGGCTGAAAGATGTCTCCATAGCCCTCTACTGTGGACATCAAAGTGGACTATTCCTTAAACTCCATGGCACCACAACTGTTTGGCCGAGTTGGAGGGAGAGAGCCCTCGGTGTTCGAGATGTTGTAACATGGATGATTAGTGACAGGGTAATACTTTGAACATTCAGCGTACAAAGGGAGAACCCAGCTGAGCCAGGAGTTTAAACTTTTTTGATGGGGGGGCGTTCCAGAGCCACCGGAGAGCATTAAGCCCAGAGATGTAAAGAGATATAACATTCATTTTTCCCTTTTATACGCGCCCCGGGAATAAAGGACAACAAATCAAGTGTGGGAGGCAACATAAATGCCTGTCATAATTTCCCTTATTAGAAAAACGAAGTAGAGGGATTGTTTCTGGATGTCACAATAGTACATTCCTTTTGAGACATTTAGTGATTTGATACTGAATAGTTTAATTTATCAGGCTAAATAGTTTGATGTATATACTTTCAATTCCTAGATTCTTATTCCAGCATGTGTAACATGACATGCCTGAGTACCAACATTTAAAGTAGACTGAAAAAGTAAAAGAGTTAAGCAATCCAGATGTATTACATTGCAATGATATTACAATGTAATTACAATTACAAAAAGACAGGACCAAAATAATTGATACATGAATAAACTGTTTACGGTAGTAGTTTACGGTAGTTCATGATTTTCAAAATATCCAATCTACCCGTCAATCTTCTGACTTTGTATTATGTTATTGGACAATTAGAATTCTTTACCCATGTAATCACTGACTAGCCATTGTAAAGCATTTACTAGTGTGAATAAGATGCTATGGAGCCGAATGGAAGAGAGAATGGTCGCGATGACAGCCCAAATTCCATCCCAGATTGCTCTGTCAGTCCACATGACAACATCGCACAGCTAGATCTCATAGTGGAATCGTGCCAATATTTCCAAACGTTACTCAACTCCCATGAAAAGATAGTAGTTGATATAACAAATGTTTAATGTTATTACAAAATATCCAAGTGTGTATTACTGGTATTGAGTTTGCATTTTTATACATTTTTTGTCCACTAAAGGGATTAATTAATCCTAATTTCCCGTAAAATTGCACTGGAACATTCTATACATTTAAAACGGCACCGACAAATACAAAAAACAACAACCCCTTGGGCATAAACACATACATTTTGTGTGTGAAAGATAAGCTCTATGGGCTGACCCAGCAATATGAGTGAGTGTTGATTTTTTTTCTCCCTCACACATTCCCACTTCTTTCCCAACCTCCTCCCTCCTTCTACAATAGAGAAGAGAGAACACATGAAGGGATTAACACCAGCCGAGGGCCTGGATCCATGAAAGCTTGAAGGAGTTAAACCAAACAAAGTGCACTGATTCCTACTTTCTTCACGTATCTAACCATTGTTGTGGCAGTGTAAAAAAACATAATTAAAGACTTTACAAGGGTTGGATTCAAGCTGGAGTAACCAGGTCAAGTTCTGGCACATATCATAGTTGGGCGGCAGGTAGCCTTGTAGTTAGAGCGTTGGTTGCTGGATTGAATCTCCGAGCTGACAAGGTAAAAAAAATCTGTCGTTCTGCCCCTGAACAAGGCAGTTAACCAACTGCTCCCCGGTGGGCCGTCATTGTAAATAAGAATGTGTTCTTAACTGACTTGCCTAGTTAAATAAAGGTTAAACATTTTTTTTAATGAAATATCAAACTTCGTCCATTCTCTCACTCTCTCGCTGTCTTTCTCAATGCAACTCTCTCTCTAATCTCTCTCTTCCTCTCTTGCTCTCCCTCTTTTTCTTTCTCTAGCTCTCTCTCTCTCGCTCTCTCGCTCTCTTTTTCTCTCTCGCTCTCTTTCTCTCTCTCTCTCGCCCTCTTTCTCTCTCTCTCTCGCCCTCTTTCTCTCTCTCTTGCCCTCTTTCTCTCTCTCTCTCTCGCTCTCTCTCTCTTTCTCGCCCTCTTTCTCTCTCTCTTGCCCTCTTTCTCTCTCTCTCTCGCTCTCTCTCTCTCTCTCTCGCTCTCTTTCTCTTTCTCTCGCTCTCTTTCTCTTTCTCTCTGTCGCAATCTCTGTTTCTCTATTCTCTCTTTTCCCTCTTTTCACACTCCTCCCACTCAATTCAATTCAATTCAATTCAAGGGGCTTTATTGGCATGGGAAACATATGTTAACATTGCCAAAGCAAGTGAAGTAGAAAATAAACAAAAGTGAAATAAATAATAAAAATTAACAGCAAACATTACACTCACAAAAGTTCCAAAAGAATAAAGATTTTTCAAATGTCATGTATATATACAGTATTGTAACGATGTGCAAATAGTGAAAGTACAAAAGGGAAATAAATAAAGATAGATATGGGTTGTATTTACAATGGTGTTTGTTTTTTCACTGGTTGCCCGTTTCTTGTGGCAACAGGTTACAAATCTTGCAACTCTTTGTGAATATGTGTAATCTGAGGGAAATATGTGTCTCCAATATTGTCATACATTTGGCTGGAGGGTAAGAAGTGTAACTCAGTTCCAACCTCATTTTGTGGGAAGTGTGCACATAGCCTGTCTTCTCTTGAGAGCCAGGTCTGCCTATGGCGGCCATTCTCAATAGCAAGGCTATGCTCACTGAGTCTGTACACAGTCAAAGCTTTCCTAAAGTTTGGGTCAGTCACAGTGGTCAGGTATTATGCCACTGTGTACTCTCTGTTTAGGGACAAGTAGCATTCTAGTTTGCTCAGTTTTTTTTGTAAACTCTTTCCAATGTGTTGAGTAATTATCTTTTTGTTTTCTCATGATTTGGTTGGGTCTAATTGTGTTGATGTCCTCGGGATCTGTGGGGTCAGGACCAGCTTGCTTAGGGGACTCTTCTCCAGGTTCATCTCTCTGTAGGTGATGGCTTGTTCTGGAAGGTTTGGGAATCAATTACTTTTAGGTGGTTGTAGAATTTAATGGCTCTTTTCTGGATTTTGATAATTAGCGGGTATCTGCATAATTCTGCTCTGCAAGCATTATTTGGTGTTTTACATTGTACACTGAGGATATTTTAGCAGAATTCTGCATGCAGAGTCTCAATTTGGTGTTTGTCCCATTTCGTAAATTCTTGGTTGGTTAGCGGAATCCAGACCACACAACCATAAAGGGGTCTATAACTGATTCAAGTATTTTTAGTCAGTTCCTAATTGGTATGTCGAATTTTATGTTCCTTTTGATGGCATTGAATGCCATTCTTGCCTTGTCTCTCAGATCGTTCACAGCTTTGTGGAAGTTACCTGTGGCATTGATGTTTAGGCAAAGGTATGTATAGTTTTTTGTGTGCTCTAGGGAAACGGTATCTAGATGGAATTTGTATTCGTGGTCCTGGCAACTGGACCTTTTCTGGATCATCATTATTTTGTCTTGCCTAGATTTATTGTCAGGGCCCAGGTCTGACAGAATCTGTGCAGAAGATGTAGGTACTCCTGTAGGCCTTCCTTGGTTGGTGACAGAAGCCCCAGATCATCAGCAAACAGTAGACATTTGACCTCAGATTCTAGTAGTCTGAGGCCGGGTGCTACAGACAGTTCTAGTGCCCTCGCCAATTCATTGATATATATGTTGAAGAGGGTCGGGCTTAAGCTGTATCCCTTTTTCCTCCAACACCACTTTCCATCAATTTGTATTGCAGACCCTCTTGCCAAATTGAGTCAAAAGCTTTTTTGAAGTCAACAAAGCATGAGAAGACTTTGCCTTTGTTTTGGTTTGTTTGTTTGTCAATTAGGGTGTGCAGAATGAATACGTGGTCTATCGTACGGTGATTTGGTAAAAAGCCTGTTTGACATTTGCTCAGTACATTGTTTTCACTGAGGAAATGTATGAGTCTGCTGTTAATGATAATGCAGAGGATTTTCCCAAGGTTGCTGTTGACGCATATCCCACGGTTGTTATTGTGGTCACATTTGTCTCCACTTTTGTGGATTGGGGTTATCAATCCTTGGTTCCAAATATTGGGGAAGATGCCAGAGCTGAGGATGATGTTAAAGAGTTTATGTATAGCCAATTGGAATGTGTGGTCTGTATATTTGATCATTTTCATGTAGGATACCATCAACACCACAGGCCTTTTTTGGTTGGATGGTTTGTATTTAGTCCTCTAGTTCATTCAATGTATTTTGAGTATTCAGTGGGTTCTGGTAGTTTTTAATTGATGATTCTAAGATTTGTAATTCATCATGTATATGATTGTGCTGTTTGTTCTTTGTTATAGAGCCAAAAAGATTGGATAAGTGGTTTATCCACACATCTCTGTTTTGGATAGATAACTCTTCATGTGGTTGTTTGTTTAGTCTGATCCAATTTTCACAGAAGTGGTTAGATTCTATGGATTCTTCAATTACATTGAGCTGATTTCTGATGTGCTGTTCCTTCTTTTTCCGTAGTGTATTTCTGTATTGTTTTAGTGATTCACCATAGTGAAGGCGTAGACTCAGGTTTTCTGGGTCTCTATGATTTTGGTTGGATAGGTTTCTCAATTTCTTTCTCAGGTTTTTGCATTCTTCATCAAACCATTTGTCATTTATCTTTGTTGATAATTTTCTTAGGTTGTCTGCTTGAAATGTTTAGATTTGATAGGGCAGCTGAAAGGTCAATTATACCGTATAGCCGTTCTACTGCCAAGTTTACTTCTTCACTATTACAGTGAAAGGTTTATTCCAGGAAGTTGTCTAAAAGGGATTGAATTTGTTGTTGCCTAATTGTTTTTTGGTAGGTTTCTACACTACTTTCCTTCCATCTATAGCACTTCTTAATATTGCGCAGTTCCTTTGGCTTTGATGCCTTATGATTGACTGTTCAGGTAAACTGTGATTTTGCTGTGATCTGAAATGGTGTTAGTGGGCTGACTGTGAACACTCTGAGAGACTCTGGGTTGAGGTCAGTGATAAAGTAATCTACAGTACTACTGCCAAGGGATGAGCTGTAGGTGTACCTACCATAGGAGTCCCCTCGAAGCCTACCATTAACTATGTACAGACCCAGCGTGCGACAGAACTGCAGGAGTTGTGACCCATTTTTGTTGGTTGTTTTGTCATAGTTGTGTCTAGGGGAGCATATTTGGGAGGGAATACTGTCACCTCCAGGTAGGTGTTTGTCCCCCTATGTGCTGAGAGTGTCAGGTTCTTGTCCAGTTCTGGCATTTAGGTTGCCACAGACTAGTACATGTCCCTGGGACTGGAAACGGTTGATCTCCCCCTCTAGAATGGAAAAGCTGTCATCGTTAAAGTATGGGGATTATATTGGGGGATATTAGTGGGGGTTGGGCCTGTTGCTCTGCTCACGGCCTGGGAATACAGTTGAAGTCGGAAGTTTACATACACCTTAGCCAAATACATTTAAATTCAGTTTTTCACAATTCTTGACATTTAATCCTAGTAAAAATGTCCTGTCTTAGGTTAGTTAGGATCACCACTTTATTGTGTAATGTCAGAATAATAATGATGATTTATTTCAGATTTTATCACATTCCCAGTGGGTTAGAAGTTTACATTCATTGAATTAGTATTTGGTAGCATTGCCTTTAAATTGTTTAACTTGGGTCAAACGTTTCGGGTAGCCTTCCACAAGCTTCCCACAATAAGTTGGGTGGATTTTGGCCCATTCCTCCTGACAGAGCTGGTGTAACTGAGTCAGATTTGTAGGCCTCCTTGCTCGCACACGTTTTTTCAGTTCTGCCCAGACATTTTCTATAGGTTTTAGGTTAGGGCTTTGTGATGGCCACTCTAATACCTTGACTTTGTTGTCCTTAAGCCATTTTGCCACAACTTTGGAAGTATGCTTGGGGTCATTGTCCATTTGGAAGACCCATTTGCAACCAAGCTTTAACTTCCTGACTGATGTCTTGAAATGTTGCTTCAATATTTCCACGTAATTTCCCTTCCTCATGATGCCATCTATTTTGTGAAGTGCACCAGTCCCTCCTGCAGCAAAGCACCCCCACAACATGATGCTGCCACCCCTGTGCTTCACGGATGGGATGGTGTTCTTCGGCTTGCAAGCGTCCCTCTTTTTCTTCCAAACATAACGGTGGTCATTATGGCCAAACAGTTCTATTTTTGTTTCATCAGACCAGAGGACATTTCGCCAAAAAGTACGATCTTTGTCCCCATGTGCAGTTGCAAACCGTAGTCTGGCTTTTTTATGGCGGTTTTGGAGCAGTGGCTTCTTCCTTGCTGAGCGGCCTTTCAGGTTATGTCAATATAGGACTCGTTTTACTGTGGATATAGATACTTCGTACCTGTTTCCTCCAGCATCTTCACAAGGTTCTTGGCTGATTTCTTTTGATTTTACCATGATGTCAAGCAAAGAGGCACTGAGTTTAAAGGTAGGCCTTGAAATACATCCACAGGTACACCTCCAAATGACTCAAATGGTGTCAATTAGCCTATCAGAAGCTTCTAAAGCCATTACATAATTTTCTGGATTTTCCAAGCTGTTTAAAGGCACAGTCAACTTAGTGTATTTAAACTTCTGACCCACTGGAATTATGATACTGTGAATTATAAGTGAAATAATCTGTCTGTAAACAATTGTTGGAAAAATTACCTGAGTCACGCACAAAGTAGATGTCCTAACCGACTTGCCAAACCATAGTTTGTTAACAAGAAATTTGTGGAGTGGTTGAAAAACAAGTTTTAATGACTCCAACCTAAGTGTATGTAAACTTCCGATATCAACTGTATGTGTGCCTGTCATGTTGAGATCCTTGCTGCAGGGGCGGGGGCATGGGGGGGGGGGGGGGGGGGGTTGAAGGGGCATAGGTCTGATCTGGGGGTGTGGCCAGGGTTTGTTTGGGGTGATCTCAGCTGGTTGGGGTGTGGCTGGTAAAGCTGTGGTCTTGGTGTAGGTTCTCTTGACATGGGTTCTCTTGATTCAGGTCCTTCGGGAGGGGGTCTTGCAGGTCTGGGAGGGTGTCTCGCTGGTTTGGGCGGGATGTCTGTTGCTCTGTTGCTCCTGTGTGAGGTGCTGGGGCTGCAGTTGAGGGTGACGTCCTTCAGGGTCCTGGCAAAAGTTGGGATTGCTGCCTTGTAGAGGTGGACCTGGTCGTAAAGGCTGTTCATGTCCAGCGTGGAGTGGTCTCACTCTCTCTTCCAGACAAAAGTTACGTTAAATGTGTTTTTGTGTTCACCAGTAGAACACATTTTACATCTATCCAGAAACCTTTACCTCAGATATGTTCTATTTGTCTACATACTGGCATACCTCCATCTTTCAGATTGTGGATTAAGTTCAGGAACGAAAATGTACTCTTGCAAACCAAATCACAAACACATTGATAGCCAGATTTCAAACAGATATTGATATTGCTTTTAATGAAGGTTTATGAAGGGTTTTAAATAGACCGTGAAGAAGTAAACAGCTGCTAGGCCACACTTCCAGGGTTCTCCCCTAACCCCTGCCTTCCTGTAAGTGCACAGACATGGAATCAAAGCGGCTCTATTGGGGATTTATACGGTCACTGCAAGACTGGGATACTGGCTATGTAATCCACTTATCTTAAGTGGGGCGTGCCTGGCTCACCTGTCTTGCTCTTAAGGAAAACAGGAAAGAGGGAGAGGGGGGATTCATACTCACCTGGCCATACATACTCTTTACATAAAGGACTTTACTATGCTTCATAGAACATGAAGGGCATCTGGAGCTATTATCACAAGTAGAGATCGTTTCATGGGCTGTTTTGTATAATATCTCTTTTAGGTTGAAAAGTGCATGACCCGGAAGTTAGTGCATTCGTTTCTGTAACGCAACAGAACCAGATTTCATTCAGAAAAAAAGGAACTCTTGAGCCACTCCTTTGTTGAATGTAGTGTGTGTGTGTGTGTGTGTGTGTGTGTGTGTGTGTGTGTGTGTGTGTGTGTGTGTGTGTGTGTGTGTGTGTGTGTGTTTATGCGTGCGTGTGTGCATATGTGCATGACACAACAGCTGCTTACTCCTCCACTCTCCGTGTGAATTCCCCCTCTCCAACCCTGTGTCTTACCAGTCCTCTTTCATCAGTCTATAAATACTTCAAATATCCCCTTGATAAATAAACAGGTTTTAAAATAGGGACAGAAATGAGCCTTTTAAGGCCCAGAATAGTGCCGCCTCGCTCCCCGTGACTTTCATGTTAAAGGAAGCTCCGAACAATCTTATTGTTACATTGTTCCATTTCCTTCTCTCGCTGTGAAACCCTCACATTGCTTTTATGAGGTCACGGACAGTACCCTTCGTCTTTTTGGTTAGTGAAAATATGAAACATTCTTACACTTGAAACAGAATAAATGAAATGATAGCAAATAAATGTGAAAGAAGTGAGACATTAAAAAAAAACTGTACTTGTTGGAAATGTGTAATTTAAGTAATTCAGTATTTTGTAAAACTTTACAGTTTGGGTGGTTTCAAATAGGACACCACCACAGAGAAAACAAACCTTCTAGTGTGCCACTTTACTTTACATTTGACATTGTTCACTGTCTGTCTCAGCTATTTGAAATCGGTTGTGTAAAGCCGCAGGTCAGGGACTATAGAGTAGAGCCTGTTTAGCTTTTTATTGCCTTGTTAAAATCACTGGCCTTTTAAAGGTTGTATAGCAGGACTGTGTAAAAACAGGGGGGAGACGGACACTGGGATAGAGAGAGAGAGGTAGAAAGAGTGAAATAGAGAGAATGAGATTGAGAGACAGAAACCGAGAGAGTTTCAAGACACAAAAGGGGAGATAAATCATGCAAGATGTCACAATGTTGAGTCAAGTACATAAACTTGGCATTTGTGGAGGCAGAGGTGAGGGATGTGCTGAGTCTGAGATGGAGATGGTCAGAATCCCCCTTCATTATCTCTGAAGGATCAGATGGCTCACTCTCTCTGTCTGGACCAATCGTCTCAGTCAGGGAAGACAAACTGCATTCTTCTAGTCTAGCGTAGCTCAGGCAGGATTAATGAACTGACAGAGTGTGTGAGAGATACATACAGGGGCAGAGAGACTGGGAGGAGAGGTTAATGACGAGAAAGATAGAAATGTAGAATTCGGGGCAAGTAAAATAGAGAAGTAATAATACAAAACCATGGACACATTAATTCAGTATTTTACAACAAAATATTTCATACAGATACTATATACATTCTCTGAAAAAAAGTTATATCTAGAACCTAAATGGGTTCTTCGGCTGTTTCCATTGGAGAACCCTTTGAAGAACCTTTTTTGGTTCCAGGTAGAACTCTTTTGGTTCCAGTGCAATGTCCCTCGGCACAGCTGTTGCTGCTGACTGATGTTACTGCTGCTGTTGGCCCATTTGGTGGTAATCAGGTTCAGGCCAGGAGTCCCACATCCTCCTGGCTGGTTCTCCCTGATTTGGACCACCACCATTCCAATTTTAAAGGTCCAATGCAGCCCTTTTTATCTCAATATCAAATCATTTCTGGGTAACAATTAAGTATCTGATTGCTTTCAATTAAAATGGTCCCCCCAAAAATAGCTTCTTAGCAAACAACAATTTTGCTAAGACTGTAATCTGGGGAGGGGAAAACTGAAAACTAGCTGTTATTGGCAGAGAGGTTAGGAATTCTCTTTCTTATTGGTCTATTTAACTAATTTACCACATGGTGATGTCACTAGGCAGGCAAAAACTCCATCACACCAAACAGACTGAAATTTCAGGTGATGTTTTCAAATAGCTCTTACACTAAAAGGGCATTATCATAATTTTCACAATTTCACAGTATTATCTCAACCGCATAGTGTGGAAATATATATAAAACACAGGGAAAATATGTTTTTGACAGCACTGGGCCTTTAACTCATTTGCAATTCCTCCCTCTGTTGAATATTCCCCACCCAGGACACCCAACTTGAACCCCCACTTTCAGGTTTTGATAAATTAATACCCCTGTTGTTAGCGCGGGAAACAGACCACCTTAACTTTTGTTACCCGATCTTTAAATAGATTTTGAAAGAAGCATTTAGAAAAAAAAGAATATGCCATCCACCCACACATCTCTATTGTGATTGATGAGTTTCCATGGCGTATTTGTTTATTTTATCAAAGCTGACATGTAAACATGCCTTTTTCTGTAATCAGCTACAGTTCTGGATCCTAGTTCCAGACCTCTTCCAGGTTCTCTACCTGTACTGTAGTTGGAATCTGAACCACTCCGATGCTTCATTAAGAACTCTGTCAGGCCAGACGGACGAAGTCAAGGCACAACACACAGATTAATCACAAGCCTGTGAAAATGCCTGTTACAGGACATTTGACATGGCCTTTTGCTGCTGCTCAGTTCTGTTGCCAGAACCGTCTGGGAGAAAAAACTGTAGTCTATACTCCAAGAAACTCAGTCCAATTAAGTTTTCCCTCCTGGCCTGGGCTTAATGAGCCGGATTCCCCGCATGGTTTGTGGTTCAGACCTGAACAGGGAACACATCATTCCATGACCATTTAGGTATAAAGGCCTTTCTGATTAGCAATCATCATCACAAGAGTCGTTCCATCAACCGCCATTGTATAAAAGTGACAGTAACAATTTGATAATGAAACAAGTAGCGTGCAACGACATAGACCAAAATGCTAAGGACGCTGCGGTTTCTTCATCGTCTTCATAAGCGAGCCAATCCAGTATTCGTCGCCACTTAGCACCCTGCCTTTAATGGTGTGTCTGTGTTGTCTTAGGCAGATTGTTCATGAGAAGCACGTATAGAGAGAGAGAGGGAGAGAGAGAGAGAGAAAGAGAGAGAGAGAGAAAGAGAGAAAGAGAGAGAGAGGGAGAGAGAAAGAGAGAGAGAGAGGGAGAGAGAAAGAGAGAAAGAGAGAGAGGGAGAGAGAGAGCGAGAGGGAGAGAGATAGAGAGAGCGAGAGGGACAGACAGAAGGAGAGAGAGAGAGAGGGGGAGAGAGAAAGAGAAAGAGAGAGGGGAGAGAAAGAGAGAGAGAGAGAGAGAGGGGGAGAGAGAGAGAGAGAGAGAGGGGGGAGAAAGAAAGAGAGAGAGAGAGAGAGAGAGAGAGAGAGAGAGAGAGAGAGAGTGAAAGTGAGAGGGGGGGAGAGAGAGGGGGGGAGAGAGAGGGGGGAGCGAGAAAGAGAGAGAGAGAGAGGGGGGGAGAAAGAAAGAGAGAGAGAGAGAGAGAGAGAGAGAGAGAGAGAGAGAGAGAGAGAGGGGGGGGAGAGAAAGAGAGACAGACTTTGAAGCAGTTGGTTTGTCTCTGTGTTTTCTTCCTCTGTGTCGCACAATCTGAATATTGTTTGGACGCAGCCTGTATGGAGGAAGCTTTTGGAAAAGTAATCAGAGACTGCGGGGGTCTCTTTCCTCCTTGGCCCAGGCCTGTGAACTTTACAACCTTACCATCCTCTCTTTATTTACCAACTATATTTTTTCTTCTACAATTAAAATGCATGTGACCACATTTCCTCCTGTGACATCCCCTGTCTGATGTATTTTTTTTATACTCAAACGAACATCGGCTTCAATGGCCAAAGGTGGTGGAAACACCCTGCTGTCAATTCTACTCTTGTTGTTCTTTGAAGATTTAAAAAAAAATGAATTGTCCTCTCAATTGAGGTGGCCAACGCTTACAACGGTGTGGTAGTTGTTATGTCTGTGATATGTCTGTTACATGTCTGTTATATGTCTGTTATGTCTGTTACATGTCTGTTACATGTCTGTTACATGTTAGGAAGACATTTATAACACATGGCCACATGCTTAATAGATGGTGAAGGTGTCGTTCAGCAAAACATTCAAAACAACACACAGGTCACACTGTATCGTACTGACATGCCCATTTCATGTGTGATGGAAGTACATGTACATGACAGTGTGGTATACACTATCCCTGCATTTCCAGCACATGTACATGACATACTACTGCCATACCCATATCTTGTAGTCTATGCTTTATCTATGACAGTGTGGCATCACTGAATTTCCCATCTCAGGGCAGTAAATCATCTCTATTCTCACATTCCCATTGACTGAGTTTGATTCTCGGGCCATTGTGTTCCCAAAGTCCTATTCCCAGTGAGTGTTGGGAGAATGTTGGGAATCTGGGTGAGTAGAGGCAGGAAGTGCCTTCACTTTACAATCTCCCCAACTGATGGGCAGATTATCACTCTGGAACATCTGCCCTCACTCCATCTATCACGAGAGAGAGAGAGAGGGTATGCACGCTAGCCCCACAGAGCTGTAGACTGCCTATACACGTCTGTTAAACTAAAGTAGCTGCGTAGGCTACGCTAAGTTGCTTAGTACTGTACAGCCTCCCATCCCTACCAGAGAACCCAGTCTGGACTTGAGAGCTTTACGAATACACTATATATAAAATCGGTGTTTTGTGTAAAAATCTAAAATGTCTTCTTTGACACAGTGTCAGTCATATCACAGATTGAGCAAAGCTATTTCGAGCTCATTCTGAGGTAGATGAAGAAGTCACTGTGTGTCTCTCAGTGGAGGTCATGAGAGAGGCACAGAGAAGGACAGCTAGAGACGTTCTATCACCTCACACACAGGTGACAGCATGTGGTACAGGTTATTATGGGCAGCTCAGGAAGTGTGGCCACCTGGCAAAAATGAGATCCCCTGAGAAGATTTAAAACCCCTTCACCCGAAACCACAGCCCCCAATCCCACTCTACACCCCTTCTCCACCCACTCTACCCAAACCCCCACTCATCTAATTTAGCTCTTAGCCCCCTCATTCCTAGTACACACACACACACACACACACACACACACACACACACACACACACACACACACACACACACACACACACACACACACACACACACACACACACACACACTCACACACACACACACACACACACACACACACACACACACACACACACACACACACACACAGTCTGGACTGGAGCAGACAACCCCCTCTCCCAGCCCTTAAACAAACTCCTGCAAAAGTGTAAAAGTGACAAATTGAGTATGCAAGACGAGCCCCACCATTATGAGTCTAATGGGGTATAGGGGACGAAATCTGCCAAGAACTTGCAAAGTCATTGCTTCTTATGTTTTCTGTTCCTCCAGAGGACATCTATGTTCCACATTCTTGGCAAAGCCTGTGATTATAAAAAAAATCAGCCCAGTTTTCCAACCAGTTGGCAGAGAGGAGATAAGTCAACATCTATTACAATTGCATCGTGTTACAATATAAACTTGTCTTAACATCATATTCACATGCTGTATGACTGTATGGCCATGCCCTGGTATTATTTTGTAATAAGATCATAGAAATATCTGGCCGTGGGCCATGATGCAGTGTTTTATTCATTTAGGGCTGGGATATTGAAAACATAAAGGAAGGAGTGAAATCAAATCACTCTGCCCCAATGTCATCAGACAGCCACCCTGGCCCTCAAAATAAGGCGTCTTTCATTTAAAAAAAACTAAATCCCAGAAAGAGAGCGAGAGAGAGAGAGAGAGAGAGAACGAGAGATCGAGAAAGAGAGAAAGAGACAGTGAGAGAGAGAGTGAGATGAGAGATCGAAAGAGAGAGAGAGAGAGAACAAGAGATCGAGAAAGAGAGGAGACTGTGAGAGAGAGAGTGAGATGAGAGATTGAGAGAGAGAGAGAGAGAGAGAGAACGAGAGATCGAGAAAGAGAGAAGGCGACAGTGAGAGAGAGAGTGAGAGATTGAGAGAGAGAGAGAGAGAGAGAGAGAGAGAGAGAGAGATAAAGAGAGAGAGAGAGAGAGAGAGAGAGAGAGAGAGAGAGAGGAGTGGGAGAGACTGATTTTGACACTTTCTGCACTATTTCCTCCCTATTTCCTCCCTGAAGACCCTTGTCTGCAGAATGTGCAGAGTAGGCTTTCCGTGAAGGGGTGGCTTTCGAACCTGCCAGAACAAAAAATAATGACCCCCCCCCCAAAAAAGAGAAGAAGCCATCTTCCCCCTCCCCCTTCTTCCCTCGCTACCCAAACGCCGGCTCGACCGGGGGATGGAGTTATTATCCAGAAAACCTCATGGCCTTCTTTTCCTCTGTTTTTTTCTCTTGGAGTTCCCGGAACATTGAGCTATATACTATTACGACCAGAGTGCTTGGATTGCACACCACCTTTCTCTCTCTCTCTCCCTTTCTCTCTCTCTCTCCCTTTCTCTCTCTCGCTTGAATCTGATGTGCGGGGGGAAAAACAAGTGCTCTTTTTATTTTATTTAACCTTTATTTAACTAGGCAAGTCAGTTAAGAACAAATTCCTATTTACAATGCCGGCCTACCCCGGCCAAACCCTAACTCTTCACGGCAAAGTGCGTCTGCCTTTATTTCTGTCCCACATCACGCCTAATTGGTGTTCATGTGATAGAGAGAGAGCCAATGAGCGGTGAGCGCTGTGCTAAGGTTAAGCTGTGGGTGGAAATATTAGAAACACAGGGATACAGTTATTGTCTGAAAAAAAAGAGTCTGAAAATATTCATTTTTGGTTGCATCCATTGACACAATGAAGACATTTACTATGTTGAATATAATGTAGATGGCCTCTACTGTTTAGGTGCTAGTGTTTGTAGCGATTTAAATATTCAAGACACATCCCCTGAGTAGTAGGCTTGGTACACTATATGTACAAAAGTATGTGGACACCCATTCAAATTAGTGGATTTGGCTAATTCAGCCACACCCATTGCTGACAGCTGTATAAAATTGAGCACACAGCAATGCAATCTCCATAGACAAACATTGGTAGTAGAATGACCTTACTGAAGAGCTCAGTGACTTTCAACGTTTCACCGTCACAGGATGCCACCTTTCCAACAGGTCAGTTCGTAACATTTTTGCCCTGCTAGAGCTGCCCCGGTCAACTGTAAGTGATGTTATTGTAATATGGAAACGTCTAGGAGCAACAACAGCTCAGCCGCAAAGTGGTAGGCCACACAATCTCACCAAGTGCTGAAGTGCGTAGCGTGTAAAAATTGTCTGTCCTCGGTTGAAACACTCACTACCGAGTTCCAAACTGCCTCTGGAAGCAACGTCAGCACAAGAACTGCTCGTCGGGAGCTTCATGAAATGGGTTTCCATGGCCAAGCAGCTGCTTGGAAGTCCAACGGACAAATCTAGCCAGGAGAAGGCTACCTGCCCCAATGCATAGTGCCAACTGTAAAGCATGGTGGAGGAGGAATAATGGTCTGGGGCTGTTTTTCATGGTTTGGGCTAGGCCCCTTAGTTCCAGGTAAGGGAAATCTTAGCGCTACAGCATACAACGATATTGTAGACAACTCTGTGCTTCCAACTTTGTGGCAACAGTTTGGGGAAGGCCCTTTCCTGTTTCAGCATGACAAAGCACAAAGCACAAAGCACAAAGCACAAAGCACAAAGCGAGTCCATACAGAAATGGTTCGTCGGGATCAGTTTGGAAGAACTTGACTGGCCTAGACAGAGCCGTGACCTTGACCCCATCAAACACCTTTGTGATGAATTGGAACTCTGACTGCGAGCCATGCTTAATGAGATGAGATGTTCAAAAGAGCAGGTGTCCACATACTTATGGTCATGTAGAGTATTATGGAGTGTCAGTATTGTTGCCACTGCTTTACTGTTCTGTTGTCAGACAGCAGTAACAGGAACAGTGGGTGAGGTTGCCAGGGCTGAGGTCATGCAGCCTATCTGCTGAGGTGTCAGGGAAAACACTTTTATAGGAGTGAAGTGCTTTAAAAGAGCCTTTCCTGTCTATTATGGTCAACTTCCACAGGAGGACGAATGATTTGTGTGTGTGTGTGTGTGTGTGTGTGTGTGTGTGTGTGTGCGTGCGTGCGTGCGAATGTGTTCAAGGACCTTGATCATGAATAATGAATCCCAAGGATCAGTTTTCCTGTCCTTGTCTCACCACGGTGGAATAATATTAGTGTGTGCGCTTCATCAGAGAAACAACATGGAATAGCCTTGGTCACCAAAGTATCGTCCATTTGAGGGTCATTTAGGGAATAAGAGGTTATCTTGAAAAAGCAAGCATGATCAAGAACTTAATATATTTTGATCAATTTGGTCGTTTTCTGTTCTGTATGGCATTGACCCTGATACCCATATACACTGAACAAAAATATAAGTGCAACATGTAAAGTGTTGGTCCCATGTTTCATGAGCTGAATTAAAATATCCCCAAAATGTTCCATGCGCACAAAAAGCTTATTTCTCTAAAATGTTGTGCACAAATTTGTTTCCATCCCTGTTAGTGAGCATTTCTTCTTTGCGAAGAGAACCCATCCACCTGACAGGTGTGGCCTATCAAAAAGCTGATTAAACAGCAGGATCATTACACAGGTGCACCTTGTGCTGGGGAAAATAAAATGCCACCCTAAAATGTGCAGTTTTGTCACAACACAATGCCACATACAGTATGTCTCAAGTTTTGAGGGAGCATGCAATTGGCATGCTGGCCGCAGAAATGTCCAACAGAGCTGTTGCCAGATAATTGAATGTTAATTTATCTTCCATAGGCTGCCTCTAAAGTCGTTTTAGAGAATTTGGCAGTACATCCAACCAGTCTCACAACTGCAGACCATCTGTTGCACGTCGCGTGGGCGAGCGGTTTGCCCCATGGTGGCGGTGGGGTTATGGTATGGGCAAGCATAAGCTATGGACAACGGACACAACTACATTTTATCGATGGCAATTTGAATGCACAGAGATACCGAGATGAGATCTTGAGGCCCATTGTCGTGCCGTTCATCCGCAGCCATCACCTCATGTTTCAGCATGATAATGCATGGCCTCATGTCGCAAGGATCTATACACAATTCCTGGATACTGAAAATGTCCCAGTTCTTCCATGTCCTGCATACTCACCAGACATGTCACTCATTGAGCATGTTTGGGATGCTCTGGATCGACAGTGTACGACAGTGATTTCCAGTTTCCGCCAATATCAAGCAACTTCGCAAAGCCATTTAAGAGGAGCAGGAAAAACGTCTACAGTTCACAATCTGATCAACTCTATGCGAAGGAGATGTGTCTCACTGCGTGAGGCAAATGATGGTCACACCAGACACTGACTTCTTATCCGCACCCCTATCTTTTTTTAAAGGTATATGTGACAAACAGATGCATATCGGTATTCCCAGTCATGTGAAATCTATAGCTTAGAATTGATTTAAACTGACTGAGTTCCTTATATGAACTGTAACTCAGTAAAATCTTAGAAATTGTTGCATGTTGCATTTATATTTTTGTTCAGTATATTTTTGTTCAGTATACCATCATCAAGGATGAAAAATGCATTATTTTCTACTACTAAAGTAATAAATCCTTTCTTAATTGAACTAAGGCCAAGGTTTGTCTGAAACCATTGTCATTGCATCTGCCTGCTTCTTACCCTAGCAGACCCACAAGTCACTGAACCGGGTGTAAGTGTGTGAGAGAATGTGTTGTGGGTGGTTTTAGATAGCCATTTGCTGGGGCCAAATTGAGTTATGTGCGTATGTGTGTGCATGCTTGTACGTGTCTAGGGGTCACATGAAGTGGTGAGGCACACCTCTCCACCTCTCTTTTCTGGGTGTTAAAACAGAGGAAGTTGCAGTCGGAGAGGGAAGGATGCCCTCTTAAAAACCAGGAAATTAGCCTCCAGGATGCCCTGCTCAACGCTAACGATGGGGTCGTACACTAAGCTGCTTATGCCCTGTCCCTCTCCCTCCACACTGCCTGTTTGGCCTGGCTACTGTAGTGACAACACAAACACTGAAATACAACACTGCGTAACCATATACCTTACACCACACATCAGGAAGACTGTTACAGTAGCAAACCACAGGTATGCCTCACTAAATTACTGTTTTCTGCAGCGAGAAAGAAACGATTAATCAAATGTTGTCATCGGTTTAAGAACAGTAATTGTTTCTAAATACCCAGTAGGCTTTTCTGCTCCAGTTGCTCAGCTTAATCATATTGCGGTGGGAGAAATGACAGGCGTTTTTGTTTTGTTGTCTTATACATTGTTCCCTTGACAACGTGTCACAGCATTCTTGTTGTGAACACGTTTACGTCTCCATATTTCATGACTCATCTCCTTCAGTTGACTTTAAGTGGAATATGGAAAGTCAAAACATGATTAGCTTAAATGCATGGCTGTGATCTGACAAAACGTTACCAACTGGCATATTATACTGTATGTGTCATGCTGTCTATGTGTAATAGAGAATAAAAATATGAACTACTTTCCACATTAAGTAAATGAGAAACATATTGCTACTGCTGTCTTTGTGACCCCCACATATTGTTAACTTCTGTTATCATTGCAGTGGCAGTCACATAAACCGCAACTGATGACACCTGATTGGGGTCATGGCCCTGAGAGTAAGGAAGGCCTAGTGGGTCTGTAGGAGAGAGGCGCATGGGGAACATAGAGATAAGAGAAGCCCAAACACAGCACTTCAACGAGGTGGAGATACAGTAATGAGGAGTAGCCTGTATAGGTCTTAAAGGTTAAAGGTTATTCAGATTGTCGAAAGTTGGAAGAGAGGCATCGGGATGAAATTTCAATTTCCATATTATGTAAATACATTTTTTAATTTACATTAGCGGTTGAATCTCCTGTGCCGAGACATTCTTTTGCAGCTCAAATGTACCTTAAATATCACAGTAGCCACTAGCCAGTAAGCATGCAAACTATTAAATTAACTAAGCGAGCAACTTTTAATGCATCTCCCATATTACACTCTTGATTAATGCAACAAAACCATATTGCGCTCTTGAATACTGCAACAATCCACGAGCATGTGCAGTCATTTAAATGGTTGATTTTCTTGTCATACACTCATTAATTTAGCTGAAAGACAATACCACAGCCAAAGTGGCACAGCTATTAGCTAGCTAGCTAACATTAGCCAACAACATTTGCTTTATCAAGTAACTTCAGCATTGTAAAACTGAACGTTTACCCCTTTCATACGCATATAAAAGTACAGTAACGTTATCAAATAGTATCATTCATATTATACAGAGCTAACTAGGTAGCAAGCTAAGCAAAATGTCTGCATCCTCCTCACATACTAACTTACTAGCTAAGTTAGCTAGTTAGCTGAATGCTAATGTCAGCCAACGTTAGCTGAACCATAGCTAGATTGCTTTTCGGCCTACCTTAGAACAAACCATACTTCAGTTAATCAATATCATGCAAATCATTATTTGAATAAAGCAAATTGCGACTTAAAAAGTTATTAATTCACTGGGGAGTTGCTGCTTGCATTCCGGCTCGCTTTTGCATTGAGATAAATGACAATGTTCTGAGATTCCCTTAAAGCTACAATGTCAATTTCAGAGTAACAAGCAATTTTTGGTAAAAACGTAATAAAAACAAGTCTCTAATATAAGGAAAAATACAAATACATTTCAGCTGTTTCAAAATCATTGCTCTGCTATTACGATATTTACTGTAGGAGTGTTGGGCTCAATAAGACAGTTCTTCTGTTTACAGAGGGGCTTGGAGGGGGGCAACTGTCAAGCAAGTGACTTGTGAGACTTCCGGAGGTAGTGGTCAAGACATGACAAGTTTGCAAGTTCACATTACAGTAAAAGGTCTAGCTGAGTATATTTTCTCTGAATCTCTAGGCAATCTCGTATAGTGAGAAGAGTCCCTTATTTACTCCCCTTCTCCTATCTAATGATAGGATAGAAAGACAAACACATACTCATGCGCGCACACACACATGAATAATGATAGCAAGCACCTCTGGATAATGAAACAGTGGGAGGATGCAGGCCAAGGGCCAAGGAATGAGAGGGAGAGAGATAGAGAGGAGGAGGAGAAGAGAGAGGAGACCATTAAGATAGCAGGGGTGTTAATGCAATTCATCAAGCAGTGATAAGGCCATGGCCCACTGCCAGAGAGCAAGGTGTGGCGCAGTCCCTCACACATCATTGTCAGTGCTAATGTCCCTCACTAAGACAGTTTGTTGTTTGCATTACACTTGACAATTCATTTTCATATTATTACACAGAGCTGTGACAAATATAGTAGGGGAAAATACCTAATTATACAGAACACAATAGTATTTTATTATATCTTTATAGTGGAACCGCCGGCAAACCAAGCTTTTCTTATTGACAATGTGTAGCCTATACACTCGTCCGATGCCTAATATCAGTGACCTCTTGACCCTTTCACAGTAAAGCTGACTAACATCTGATACTGAGCCCAAATCTCCTTGATGGCCTTCCTCTAAGTGTGGGAGCAGATAACAATAACGATATCAATCTCCCTGCTTCTCTCTCTCTCTGTCATTGTCTCTCTCCCTGTCAGAGTAAAACTGCCTCTGTTTCTTGGGTAACAGTAGACTACAAACAACGGTTGGATTTTCAGCTCAGCTTACGCATATTCACCCTCCACCTAGCAGAGCTCTGCTTTTCTGGAATCCAACCATTGCACCTGGAGCAATGTTTCAAGCTGTCACACAGAGAGCGAGTCTGGGAGAGAGGGAGAGACACACACACACACACACACAAACACACACACACACAGAAGCAAACACACACACACACACACGTAATTGGACAGTTAAATTAAAGGAAGGCATCTGTGTGTTTTTCCCCTTTAAATGTTCCAGATAAAGATGTCTGCTGCATGACTGTGAGACTGAGCTGTGAGAGCTGTCTCTCTCTCCAGGGGATGATGGATGCAGCCTTCAACTGGGGCGTCAGGTAGCCTAGCAGTTAAGAGTGTTGAGCCAGTAACTGAAAGGTTGCTGGTTTGAATCCCTGAGCCGACTAGGATACAAATCTTTCAATGTGCCGTTGAGCAAGGCACTTAACCCTAATTGATGCTTTAGTCGCTCTGAATAAGAGGGTCTACTAACATGTAAATGCCTCTCAATTAACTGGCTTTTAGGTGTATTTCTCTATCTTTGTCTCTGATCTCTGTTCTCTGTTCTCTCTCTCTCTCTCCTTCTCCATTCACTGTAGCTTGTATGTGTGATATCACGTGACTAAGGTGTTGTAGGCTACTTTGACAGTCAGAAACCACCACACAAATAGCCATTCTTATGAATCCCCACACCATCAAACAAACCTTATGTTTCCAGTGACATGGAGGCCTACACACAACCCAGCGCTGTTCTGAAATGAAACTTGGACGTGCTAAAATAGAGTCCTGAAAAAACCCCAAAACCCATTGTCTCCTCTCTCTCTCTCAATTCAATTCATCATTTTCAAAGGGCTTTTTTGGCATGGGAAACATACGTGACTCATTTCACTACTTTACATTATCAAAATGCGTTTTTGGGCAGAAATGCCTTCTGGAACATGTGAACTTTCATCTGCCTTATTAACAAATCTGTATTCCATCCATAAATACCAATAAAATAGTTAAATTACGAGCCTAGTTGGTTTAGCCACGGAAAAAGACAGGAAACTTCCTGCTAGCCATGATTGGCTGAGATAATGGCTTGGCTGGACATGCTGGGAGATGAGTTTGGATTGGTCTGCCATGTAGCATGCTTCTGTCTATAACGTGAGCTGTTCCGTATGTGTTGACAGTCCTTTCTCCTGAGCTGTTTTTGAAACATATAACGTTAGACATTGAGAACGACAAAAGTTTTGCTACTTTTCTCAACAACATTGATGCCCTGAATTTAGCAGGCGCTATCGACAGAAGTGATGGGCTACTTTCTGCACATGCCATGTTCAGTGTGAACCGGAGTGACTTGACACAACGCTGGCCAAACAAGATGTAGCTACAAACAAAACAGAGTTAAATTGTTCCAGTCTGCCGTGAAGTGTTTATCCATGTATACGGGAAAGAGTCTAGCAACATTTTCAGATATATGGTGGTGGTCAGAAAATAGTTTTTATTGCAAGTTAAAGCGTACTTTTAGTTAGCTAGCAAATGTTAGCTTGCTGCCTCGCTAGCTAACGTTAAGTGTATGATCTGTGTAGTAATATTATTCCAATCAGAAATCTATTTGCATTTCTATTTATAGCCTAATGTTAGCTAGCTAACATGAACCTAGTTTGTTAGCTTTAGCTACCTGCAGATTCATACTACAGCTATGACAATGTTTGTGTTGGTAGTAGTATAAATTGGTATTATGCCAGTTCATGATTTAGCTAGCTAGCTACCTGACCTATCAAATTAGTCAAGTGTGTCTGAGGGTGATTACGGCCATCTATTGTATTTCATGAACATGTGTACATGTCTAGACAATAGTGACCCAACCAACCACTTAGACGAGACATTTCCTTCACATGACCCATCAACTTAGACAAGTATGTCGGGTAAGCATCATCTAATAATGACAAAAGAGTTTATCTGGACAATTTCGGTTTTTGATATTGCTACTATGCAAGTAACCACTTCACTGTACCGTTTACACCTTCTGTATCCTGTGCATGTGACAAATAAAATGACATTTTATTTGTTATAGCGTGGGTTTACCACATGGCCTCACATGTGAACCCTAAAGAGATGGGTGGGGCTAAGGCTTAAGAAAGTATGAACGATGCTGAATGGGTTTTAGACAAAGAAGAGCTGTCCAGTAGGTGTACTAAACCATTCAAGGGACATTTTCTCAAAAGTGGGGTTACAAGTTCATCACATTTCAAAGCAGAATTACTTCCCCATTGTTCCTCAACTGCAGTGTATGGTATACCATTTTATAGCTCTCAGTCTCTACTTTTATCCAATATAAATCATACCTTTTCAAATTTTGCTACATAAGACCGAATCGAGACGGTCAGTCACATATGTTTACATTGCCAACGCAAGTGAAATTCATAATGAACAAAAGTGAAAAAATCTATCAAAAATGTACTGTAAACATTACACTCACAAGTTTCAAAGGAATAGACACATTTCAAATGTCATATTATGTCTATGTACAGTGTTATAATGATGTACAAAAGGGAAAATAAATACACATAGATATAGGTTACAATGGTATTTGTTCTGCACTGGTGGCCTTTTCTTGTGACAACAGGTCACAAATCTTGCTGTTGTGATGGCCACACTGTGGTATTTCACCCAGTAGATGTGTGAGTTTATCAAAATTGGGCCTGTGAAATCTATGGGAAACATGTGTCTCTAATATGGTCATACATTTGGCAGGAGGCTAGGAAGTGCAGCTCAGTTTCAACCTAATTTTGTGGGCAGTGTGCACATAGCCTGTTTTCTCTTGAGAGCCAGGTCTGCCTACGACGGCCTCTCTCAATAGCAAAGCTATGCTTACTGAGTCTGTATATAGTCAAAGATTTCCTTAATTTTGGGTCAGTCACAGTGGTCAGGTATTCTGCCACTGTGTACTCTCTGTTTAGGGCCAAATAGCGTTCAGGTTTGCTCAGTTTCTTTGTAAATTCTTTACAATGTGTCAAGTAATAACTATTATATTTTTTCTCATGATTTTATTGGGTCTAATTGTGTTGCTGTCCTGGGTCTCTGTGGGATCTGTTTGTGTTTGTGAACAGAGTCCCAGGACCAGCTTGCTTATGGGACTTCTCCAGGTTCATCTCTGTGTAGGTGATGGCTTTGATTTGGAAGGTTTGGGAAACACTTCCTTTTAGGTGGTTGTAGAATTTAACAGCTCTTTTCTGGATTTTGATAATTAGCGTGCATCTGCCTAATTCTGCTCTGCATGCATTATTTTCAGTTTTTTGTTGTACATAGAGGATATTTTTGCAGAATTCTGCATGCAGAGTCTCAATTTGGTGCTTGACCCATTTGTACATTCCTGGTTGGTGAGCGGAATCCAGACCTCACAACCATAAAGGGGTCTATAACTGATTCAAGTATTTTTAGCCAGTTCCTAATTGGTACGTCAAATTTTATGTTCCTTTTGATGGCATTGAAGGCCCTTCTTACCTCGTCTCTTAGATCGTTCACAGCTTTGTGGAAGTCACCTGTGGAGCTGATGTTTAGGTCGAGGTATGTATAGTTTTTTGTGTGCTCTAGGGAAATGGTATCTAGATGGAATTTGTATTCGTGGTCCTGGAAACTGGACCTTTTCTGGAACACCATTATTTTTGTCTTACTGAGATTTACTGTTTAGGGCCAAGGTCTGACAGAATCTGTGTAGAATATCTGGGTGCTGCTGTAGGCCCTCCTTGGTTAAGGAGAGAAGCACCAGACCATCAGCAAACAGTAGACATTTGACTTCAGATTCTTGTAGGGTAGGGCCGGGTGCTGCAGACCGTTCTAGTGCCCTCGCCAATTCGTAGAAATATATGTTGAAGATGGTGGGGCTGTCTCACCCTCCGGCCCTGTGGAAAGAAATGTGTGTGTTTTTTACCAATTTTAACCACACACTTGTTGTTGTCAACAAAGCATGAGAAGACTTTGCCTTTGATTTAGTTTGTTTGTTTGTCAGTTAGGGTGTGCAGGGTGAATATGTGGTCGGTCGTACGGTGATTTGGTAAAAAGCCAATTTGACATTTACTCAGTACATTGTTTTTGCTGAGGAAATGTACGAGTCTGCTGTTAATGATAATGCAGAGGATTTTCCCAAGGTTGCTGTTGATGCATATCCCACAGTAGTTATTGGGGTCACATTTGTCTCCACTTTTGTCAATTGGGGTGATCAGTCCTTGGTTCTAAATATTGTGGAATATGCCAGAGCTGAGGATGATGATAAAGAGTTTAAGTATAGCCAATTGGAATGTGTGGTCTGTATATTGTATCATTTAATTTAGGATACCATCAACTCCACAGGCCTTTTTGGGTTGGAGGGTTTGTATTTTGTCCTCTAGTTAATTCAATGTAATTGGAGAAGCATTGGGTTCTAGTCATCTTAATAGTTGATCTTAAGATTTATATTTGACCATTTATGTGTTTCTGCTGTTTGTTCTTTGTTAAAAAGCCAAAAAGATTAGAGAAGTGGTTTATCCATACATCGGTTCTCAGACCCAGGAATGTTTTAATTTTCAACATCTCCTTGATAAAGTTTTGCAAAATGTTTCATATGGTTTGTGACGTGTCGATGAAAGAGCAGTGGAACAGTAACCTGACACCTGGCTCCAGCCTCCAGCCTGGTCCAGCCTACCACTTTTAGGAGGTGTGAAGGGCTACCAAGGGCCCAGTGTTCAGCCTCTGTCCCCTGGTAGTGCAACAAGAGACACTGTGTGGGGACCAGACAGGCACAAGTGACCTCACCTTTCTCCACGAAGCACGGCATGTGCAAACACACAACACACACACATGTGCAAACACACAAACACACACACCTTTCCCCAGGGTCATACATTTCTGTGTTCATACATTTCTGTGCTCCCAGGTTGATAGTTGTTTGCTGACAGGCTGCTCGCTAGCTGAGCTGAGCCTCTGAGCAGAGCAGAGGAGTGAAGAGTTTGAGCCCACATCCCTTTCCCCACATCATACTGATAAAGTGCTGTGATAAGCTGCCTGGTGCTGGTGAAAAGTGTTCTGCCGGCCACCAGCCCCCAGGGCCACAATGAAAGAAAGAGAGACTTGTCTGGAGGAGAGCAGAGAGGGGAACAGGGAAACCGGAGAGGCGAGAAAAGGAGGAGAAAAAAGTTAAAAGGGAGAAAAAGACAAGCGAGAGGTGTTGGAGGGATAATGAAGAGGTCTAGGAGTTGTAAGCCGAACTCGACTGTAAGACTAGTGTGTGTGTGTGTGTGCGCGCACGTGTGTATGTGTGTGTGTGTGTTAATACTTGCATGCGTGAATGAGTATGTGCGTATGCGAGTGTCTGTGTGTATGACAAACTGCACTACTTACACTACCAGCTGTGGGTGGTGAGAGTTGAGGGGGAGGGTTGTGTGGAGAAGACAGACATGGGGTGTAGCTGCTATGTGTGGGCGGGAGCTAGCCGTAGCTGTGCCATGTGTTTATGTTGACTAATGAGCTAATTACCCAGACCCTAATCTGCCCAACTTGTGTCATTTCACAGGAATGCCGCAGCTAGCAGTCAAACACTCACAGCAGATTACGGGTAATTTCCTGACAGTTAGGAGCAGACTACCAGAGTTTGAATTCCTCCACACACACCAGGCGCTAAAGCAACCAAACCAACCACACATCCACTGCTGCTTGTTGCACCTTCTCCATCTGTCCCTCTTGTTATTGGGTGGCTTATTTGTGCCAGGGCTCAAACTAGTCTTTTTGATGTAGTAGTTTGAATGGGAAGAGTGTCTTGCCAAAGATGGGATACATCAACAGGTTGTAGCCTGCAAATTGGTTCAAAGTCACTTGCAATTTCATTTGTATTTGAATGTTCTGTCTTTCATTTAATGACTTGCTGTTTACATATATCTTCTGCATGGTTTTGTTTTTCCCTTCATATCATCAAAGTACAATTAAAAATCCAAAAAGAAAAAAAGAAAGCAGATGAACAACAGAGTAGACTTTCTGAGAAGGTCTTATCCAGATCGCCTTATCCAGTGAAGGAGGTGTATGTGGGGGGATTTAGTTAAACACCCTACCCCCGTACCCTCCTACCCTCTCCTCCCCACCTGTGGAGTCCCCACCCTGCTGCCCTTCACCAAGTGCTCATCAATCACTTCTCAGATCCCAGTGATGCTCTTGGTGGTCCCTCTCTTCCTCCACTCCTCCTCTTTTCACACTACCTCACTAAACAACGTTCTCACGCACTCCGGGCAGAGTGAGTGGACACTACTCATTAAGACAATTTCCCACACCTTACACAGTAACAAACTCTTCTGAGTTTCAGAGTTATATTTTTAAAACAATAAAAGGGTGGTTTGGTAGTGTGTGGCGTATAGATCTTATAATATGTTCTAGTTAATTATGTGGTGTCCAGATCCTGTGCGGAAAGGGCCAGCCACATAATACAGGAGTAGAGTGTAAACTAGGCCAATCTCTGAGACCGGCATCTTGCCATTCAAAGAGAAACAGAGGGCCAGGTTGGTTGATATTTAAATGGTTTGTGTTTGTTTTTCTTCTGCTCCCGTGTGTGCATGTGAGCCCAGTATAAAGGACCGGGTCGTTTGAAGGGGAAAGCACCAGGAAAGTGAGGGGGAAGGAAATGTTTCTTTGGTGTTTTATACATCAACGAAATGACTTCCCTCAAATAAAGACGTTGTTTCATTCTGCCTCTGTTCTGTCTGGAACAACCTGCCTACAGAGTTTCCTGTCCTGAAAACTTCCATTTGATTTGAAACAA
Organism: Salmo salar; assembly: GCF_965601325.2. Lineage (NCBI taxonomy): Eukaryota > Metazoa > Chordata > Actinopteri > Salmoniformes > Salmonidae > Salmo > Salmo salar. The sequence continues at coordinate 32,355,479 of NC_138293.1, forward strand.
TGCAGAGCAGCGAGGATAGAGAGCATGTCATGCTCCTGGATATGTTTCCATTGTATGGCAAGCTTGAAATATTTGTGCAATTGTAATAAGTAAACACAAGTGACTTGTGTTTAAAGTCACACACATAATTACTTTTTATATTCAGTTTACATCGGTGAGAGGGAAACAAGAATACCTTTTATCTAAAAATGAGTGATTGAACTTGTTTTAAGTATTATGGGTTTTGTCTCATTTGAAATATGCCTACAAGTGCCTGAGAGCTTTTGTGACTCTCTCTCTGTCATGCAGTTTCTCCCTCACTGCTCATCATCAAATTACACCCCTGCCTGGGTCTGTCATGTTGGCAAATATAAGTCTTAAAGATGCGCTATGCATAAATCACTCAGACATTTGCTGATTGCAAAATAATGAATAGTTCAGTTTATGTGACAAAACAAGCAAATATTGTGTATAGAATCATGGTACCATCTTAATATATGCTTCCGTTCTTAATATATTTTCCATAACCAAAAATATTGTATTTTCAGCTGCAAAAACAAAACTTAAGAACGGAAGCATAGAAGAACAGATCCCATTTCTTACGCGTGCTTTCAACGAGAATGACAGCTCTGTAATACATATCTCCATGTGAATTTGGTCAGGTCGCAAAAAAGTTACATACTGCAGCTTTAAAGCACACTCCCAATGTAATCCCTCTAATCTCAGACATAACGTGGCCTTTCAGAGAGACTTCTTGAAAAGAAAAGAGAGCTGTTGTTCTCTCTCATTCTCTCTCTTCTACCCCTCTCATACTTTCACTCAGAAGAGCACGGTTTAATATTGTTTTACCGTTTGTAAGATTGTCGAGTTGCCTCAGTTCTGAGTTTGCTGGTCTGATGACTTCTGGTGTTGAGGCTGTATAGTTACCTACCTGAAGACATTTTCTATGAAGCACATTTTAATAAGGGAAAGGGGGAACTGAATGTATTCAACTGAAATGTGTCTTCCGCGTTTAACCCAACCCCTCTGAATCAGAGAGGTGCGGGGGGCTGCCATGATCGACATCCACGTCTTCGGCGCCGGGGAACAGTGCCGTGCTCAGGGGTAGAACGACACATTTTTACCTTGTCAGCTCAGGGATTTGATCCAGCAACCTTCCGGTTATTGGCCCAACGCTCTAACCACAATGCATATCACTTCACATTTATGTAGGTCGTATTGTGAATAAATCCATTAAAAATGTATTTGTCTCATGCGGAATACAACAGGTGTAGAGTTTACAGTGAAATGCTTACTTACGAGCCCTTTCCCGATAATGCAGAGTCAACAATAACACTAATATATTCAAGGAGTACCGGTACTAAGTCAATGTGCATGGGTACAAGGTAGATGAGGTAATTGAGGTAATATGTACATGTAAAGTGCAATCGGAAAGTATTCAGAACCCTTCACTTTATCCACATGTTGTTAAGTTACAGCCTTATTCTAAAACATATTAAATAATTGCTTTCTACACACAATACCCTATAATGCCAGGTCGCAGTTGTAAATGAGAACTTGTTCTCAACTGGCCTACCTGGTTAAATAAAGGTGAAAAAAAAATATATATATATATATATATATATATATATATATATATATATATGACAGAGTGAATTAAAAAAAAAAAATGTTACAAATGTATTACAAATTTCAAACAGAAATACAGTATTTTCATAGGTATCCAGACCCTTTGCTATGAGACTCGAAATTGAGCTCAGGTGCATTCTGTTTCCATTGATCATCCTTGAGATGTTTCTACAACTTGATTGGAGTCCAACTATGGTAAATTCAATTGATTGGACATGATTTGGAAAGGCACACACGTCTATATAAGGTCCCACAATTGACAATGCATGTCAGAGCAAAATCCAGGTTGAAGGAATTGTCCGTAGAGCACCGAGACAGGATTGTGTCGAGGCACAGATCTGGGGAATGGTACCAAAACATTTTTGCAGCATTGAAGGTCCCCAAGAAAACAATAGCCTCCATCATTCTTAAATGCAAGAAGTTTGGAACCACCAAGAATCTTCCTAGATATGGCCGCCCGGCCAAACTCAGCAATCAGGGGAGAAGGGCCTTGGTCAGGGAGGTGCCCAAGAACCTGATGGTCACTCTGACAGAGCGCCAGAGTTCCTCTGGGGAGATGGGAGAACCTTCCAGAAGGACAACCATCTCTGCAGCACTCCACCAATCAGGCCTTTATGTTAGAGTGGCCAGATGGAAGCCACTCCTCAGTCCTCAGCACATGACAGCCCGCTTGGAGTTTGCCAAAATGCACCTAAAGGACTCTCAGACCATGAGAAACAAGATTTTCTGGTCTGATGAAACCAAGATTGAGCTCTTTCTCCTGAAAGCCAAGCATCACGTCTGAAGGAAACCAGGCACCGCTCATCACCTGGCCAATAACATCCCTACGGTGAAGCATGGTGGTGGCAGCATCATGCTGTGGGGACGTTTTTCAGTGGCAGGGAGTGGGAGACTAGACAAGATCAAGGGAAAGATGAACGGAGCAAAGTACAGAGAAATCCTTGATGAAAACCTGCTCCAGAGCGTTCAGGACCTCAGACTGCGGCGAAGGTTCACCTTCCAATAGGACAACGACCCTAAGCACGCAGCCAAGACAACACAGGAGTGGCTTTGGGACAAGTCTGTGAATGTCCTTGAGTGGCAGAGCCAGAGCACGGACTTGAACCCGATCGAACATCTCTTGAAAGACCTGAAAATAGTTGTGCAGCGATGCTCCATATCCAACCTGACAGAGCTTAAGAGGATTTGCAGAGAAGAATGGGAGAAACTCCCCTTAAACAGTTGTGCCAAGCTTGTAGCCTCATACCATAGAAGACTCGAGGCTGTAATCGCTGCAAAATGTGTTTCAACAAAGTGCTGAGTAAAGGGTCTGAATACGTATGTAAATGTGATATCAGTCTTTCAATTTTAGACATTTGCTTCTTTTTGCTTCTTCATTACGGGGTATTGTTTGCAGATTGATGAGGAAATAAAACAATTTATTTCATTTTAGAATAAGGCTGTTACGTAACAAAATGTGGAAAAAGTCAAGGTGTCTGAATACTGTCCGAATGCTCTGTAGCTAGCGGTAAAAGTGACAAGGCCAGTGGTCACCAACCTTTTCTGAGTCAAGATCACTTTCACAGTCAGAAAGCAAGTCGAGATCTACCGCTCAGATTTTTTTCCTACAGTTGTGTAGGAATGAGGTTTGTGCAGTAGGCCTGATACGTGATCACAGCATATTGGCTATATGCCTGGCCTGCCAATATTGTTCTTCTCAGATCATATTATACTTCCAAACTCAAGCTTTGATAACAAAATAGTTCCCAGTTGTTTTGGACTCACTGAAGTCGTAAGTCGGAGATTTCCGAGTTCTGAGTTATTTTGAACGTGGCATTAGTCTCAGCAGAGGGAGGGAGAGAGCAGCAGAGGGTCCGCCTCTGAAGGTCCCTGCTCTCTCCTTCTTTCCCTCCGGTGAGACTGACCAGAGAGAGGTGACAGTCTTCCACCTGATGGCAAGACTCGAGTCACACCACATCTGCCACAGGCACAAATTCATGTTGTGAAAATACTCCTCGATATTAAAATAGACACGACAAGCTGCTACTAATAAAAACACAGGGCTATCAATACACTTTGCTACTCATTCATTGCAGCGCGAGTGGAAGTAAAGAGAAGCGCATTTCATGTTTTGTGAAAGTGTTGAATAAAAACCAAAAAACAGTGTTGACTGTACTGAATAAAACTGAGAAAAACAGCAGCTCTTCACTGCATTCTTTGACAGTCTCTCTCTGGTCATGGTTTTAAAAGTTATGAAATCTCACGCAGGCTAGTATCAAACTTTGCTGTGGCCGGGGTCGTTGAAGCTGTAGGTAGGCACTGTGATTTGAGCTATCCGATTGGCCGGCGCAGTAGGCGCACTTGATTTAGCCACAGATCTTCCAGTCAGCTGGGTAGGCGGAGTTTGTCTGGTTCAAAATGGGAACACTTTTCCTACCCGGTGCACCAAATACCAACAACGCAACATATGCCTTTATCATTGGCTTTCTATAGAAATGTTTGGTGATCGACTAGGACCAGTCCATCGTGATCGACTAAGAATGCCTTGAAGATCGACCAGTCCATCGTGATCAACTAGGAATGCCTTGAAGATCGACCAGTCCATCGTGATCGACTAGGAATGCCTTGAAGATCGACCAGTCCATCGTGATTGACTGGTTGGTGACCAATCAGGATAGATAATAAATAAAGTAGCAGCAGAATATGTGACAACTGTGAAAGAGTGTGAGTGTGTCTCTGTGTGAGTGTGTGTTGGTGTGTGTGTACGTGTGTGTTGGAGTGTCAGTGTAGTATGTGTGAGTGTGTGGCTAGAGTCCAGTGAGTGTGCATAGAGCTGGTGCAAGAGAGTCAGTTCAAATAAAAGGGGGTCAATGCAAATAGTCTGGGTAGCTATTTGATTAAATGTTCAGCAGTCTTATGGCTTGGGGGTAGAAGCTGTTCCGGAGCCTTTTGGTCCCAGGCTTGGCGCAACGATTCCGCTTGCCGTGCGGTAGCGGAGAGAGCAGTCTATGACTTGGGTGGATGGAGTCATTGATCATTTCTAGAGCCTTCCTCTGACATCGCCTGGTATAGAGGTCCTGGATGACAGGGAGCTCGAATATAGTGGTTTCTGAAATTTACTTAACATCGTTCCTCTAAGCTTGAACAATTATGGCCTACAAAATTCTACAGATTATCCTACAGATTAAAGCTCAATTGAATAAAATAAAACAAGAATAACAAAAACTCCCATGGTTATAGCCCCTCCACCACCTTTGGCCTGGATTCTCTCAGCCTGTGGTGAACATCAGGCAGGATCAGCATCAGGCTGGCTTACCCTGCTCTTACTGCAGCTGGAAGCATTTCTGTGGTTTGGCCAGGTGTCTATATGCCCCTGCCTGGCCTGCCTGTCCGGGACAAAGCATGACAGGGGCCTGGGACTGGAGTCTGGAAGCAGCAGGCTGGAGGGGTGAAGTTGCTGCTGCCCTCAATGTTCTAAGATGTCCAACGCAGCAGACCCACCTGACTGCTGCTCGCATGTAACTGATACAGCAAGCTAGAACTGCTGCAGGCAGGGGAGTGTGTGTGTGTGTGTGTGTGTGTGTGTGTGTGTGTGTGTGTGTGTGTGTGTGTGTGTGTGTGTGTGTGTGTGTGTGTGTGTGTGTGTGTGTGTGTGTGTGTGTGTGTGTGTGTGTGTGTGTGTGTGTGTGAAAAATATTTTGATTGTGGACACCTTTATCTAGCCAAGTAGAACCCAGTTAAGACATCAGATCACCAAATTTCATACAGCTTCCAGTGGTTTCTGGCAAGCAGTAATTTGCATGTATCATTGTAAAAATATATATATATCTGTGCTGTCTGGAGAAAAGAGTAAGGAGAAACTTAGTGTTCCTTCACTTCTTCAGTTGGAGGTCTTGGAGGGTCTTTTTAAGGGACCCAGCTGTGTGACCTGGAGGTCCTGACTGAGCTCTAACTGGTCAGTTTAGTGGGGGCCAGACTTTCAACTGCAGTCTTGGACTGAACTGATGTTTCAGAGCCACACTGAATTGATGAGCCCCCGGAGAGGCTTCCAGACTTCCACACAGCCCCTCAAACAATCACCTATTCATACATCCCCAAATAGCTAACTGCACGGGCTAGCATGCTACATTCCTACACAAACCTTTACCATGTGGGCCGAAATTATTGTACATTTAACTAAATGTTTACATTTGTGAAAATGAGAAAATGCAGGATTCATAAATTCTACCAACTAAAAAAATACATAATTTTTAAATTCAGTTAAATGTTTTATTGTACCTCAGAGCTTTGGAGCGGTAACATCAGGAAGTTACTACCTGAAAATGTAAACATAACGTGTAAAGTGTTGGTCCCAGGTTTTATGAGCTGGTATAAAATATCCCAGAAATGTTCCATAGGCACAAAACACTTATTTCTCTCAAATGTGTTTACATCCCTGTTAGTGAGCATTTCTCCTTTGCCTAAATAATCCATCCCCCTGACAGGTGTGGCATATCAAGAAACTGATTAAACAGCATGATCACTACACAGTTGCACCTTGTGTTGGGGACAATAAAAGGCCACTCTAAAATGTGCCATTTTGTCACACAACAGAATGCCACAGACGTTTTAAGGGAGCGTGCAATTGGCATGCTGACTGCAGGAATGTCCACCAGAGCTGTTGCCAGAGAATTGAAGGATCATTTCTCTGCCATAAGCCGCCTCCAACATCGTTTTAGAGAATTTGGCAGTACGTCCAACCGGCCCCACAACCACAGACCACGTGTAACCTTGCTAGCCCACGACCTCCACATCCGGTTTCTTCACCGTTTGAGACCAGCCACCCAGACAACTGATGAAACAGGAGTATTTCTGTCCGTAATGAAGCCCTTTTGTGGGGAAAAGCTAATTCTGATTGGCTGGGCCTGCTTCCCCAGTGGGTGGGCATGGCTCCCAAGTGGCTGGGCCTATGCCCTCCCAGGCCCACCCATGGCTGCGCCCCTGCCCGATCATGTGAAATCCATAAATTAGGGCCTAAGGAATTGATTTGAATTTACTAATTTCCTTATATAAACTGTAACTCAGTAAAATTGTTGACATTGTTGCATGTTGCGTTTATATTTAGAAGAAATAGGCGAAAGTAATTAAAGTAGTATCAACAAAATGTAGTTATTATATTTTTGGTCAGTGTGGCCCAGATGTTGGCTACGACACATCACGTTTTGACTTCATTTGCCAGGACTACACTCAACTGTTATAAGCCAGAATTGCAGTTCAGGCAGGCCCGTATGTGGACAATATAGGTGTGTAACCTAAAGTATGTCCCCTTTCCGTTAACCCATGTACTGTACATGTATCAACCCCAAACATACAGTACATACACCCCTGTCCTGGTCGGTTCACATGCCTGTTCTGAATCATCATCCATGTTCCAGTCAGAGATGAGAGACGGAGAGGTCAGCTAGCTACACATCAGCTACATTTATCTTCAAGTTACTAGCCAGTTATTTATAGAGCGAGAACAAATATACAATGGGAAGGAGGGTTAGTGGTTAGGAGGGAGGTAGAAGGGGTGGGGGGGGGGTGGCTGATGGAACATCTGTCCCTTTGAAAGGCATCTCCAATCCTCCTCAGAATGTTCAGAATCCACTGCAGGGGTGTACGCGCTCCACTGGCAGCCAGAGAGCTGGCATGCTAGACAAAACAGAGCAGGAATGGAGGAACAAAGTGTTTGCCATAGAGCCCAACCCTGTGTGTGTGTGTGTGTGTGTGTGTGTGTGTGTGTGTGTGTGTGTGTGTGTGTGTGTGTGTGTGTGTGTGTGTGTGTGTGTGTGTGTGCGTGCGTGCGTGCGTGTGTGTGTGTGTGAGCGAGCGAGGGAGCATCCCTCTTATCAGTGAATAAGAATGGCAATTCATCATGACAGGACAGCACTCACCGTTGTCTGCATAGGCCAACAGAGCTGCTCTGTGAGCAGCGAGATAAGTTATTTCTAAGGTGTGAGAAGAGAAATTACGCACTCAGGCAGACCATGAAAGCTACTGATGAGGTGTGGAGATCCTCAAATAACCTTATTCTCTATGGTCAAAGAGGAAACAAGGAGTCTGAACACTAAAGCACAATAGTTGAGATTATCTGTCAGTCAGACGGACTCAACACAATGGAATCCCTGTAATTATGTAAGAGCCTCAACGTGTTTGCATGGAAAGAACGTTTGTTTGTCTTTTCTCAATATTGAAGAGTACCAAAACACCACAGTATTTGGTGAGCTTTGAGGTGAAACAGATATTCTGCTCTATGTAAATGCAGTCTAAAATCCCTCTACCGCCCACCCCAAATCAGCATATTTGTACAGTACTGTAATTGCTAAGAATGTTGAGCATTCCTGGTCATTTGTAATATAACTAATAATAAAACAAGCATTTTTACAGTGACCAGTCACAAGTTCCAACGATTGGGTAATGTGCGTTACGAACAATACTACCGCAGATAAAACAAGGGTAATATAAATGAATTTTAACAAGCTCTCTAGTGGCCAGTCTTTCGCTAGTGGCAAGTCACTCTAAAGACTAGGTCACCCAGTAATACAATGTTGTTCTCAAACATGTTTGATTTGGCAGAAGTAGATTCTCCCTTCTCTTTGAAACCCGACTATTGTAATATGGTGTTTAATCCTCTAGCAGATCTGGATTTATGATCTAATGTACATGGTTTTAATGCAGAATGTCTATGTTTTCAAAGCCCTTACTACTGGGTACATACCATAGATATCTGTAACAAGTACTAGAACAACAGATTATAATTACATGTAGCCTAGTGTTATTTCACAGTAGCGTTAAAAAAACACACTTTAATCTTGATTATGTGATTTCACGAAGAGAGTACTATATTATCAAATTTCTACTTTAGCCAATAACAAAGTGATAATGAACGACGCAGACTGTGACCTCACTTGTAAAATATTGTCCCACACAGTAAGCCAGTGAGTAACCCAGGAGCGAGGTGGCGGGATGGCGGGACGTGGGGATGTAGGATGGGGCCATGGCGTCTGCTGTCTTCCGGGGGTCCGGGTTATAGGCTGGCCTCTGGGTACGTAGGGGCGGGCAGGGCCGAGGGCTGAGGAGATGGGAAACGACGAGCTGACCCAGGCTCTTTTTAGTCTGTCTGCGTCAGAGTTGCTTCGTTGCACACTCATAAATTCACCCGCACCGACACCCCCGGCCCGACCTTCCCACACATACACCCGCCCACACACACACACTCACAAACACACACACTCACAAATACATACAAGTACACACATTTTCAAACATGGACAAAATCGTAAAACACACAAGATTACATTTTCATATCTTTATTATTATCTGTATTCTGTATATTGCATTAAGTGCAGTAGGGTCATCGACCTTGGCTAAATGGCGTCTCAGATTCACAGCGTGTTTTTCCTCATGCCTGTCACATTATGTATGGCCAAGGTCATAGAGAGAGGCTGTCTTGCAGACATGAATAAGGGGGTGACTGGAATCATCAACCAACCTGATGTTTGATTTAAATCTAGGTTCATATAATAATATACTAAATAACAGATTTTTTAAAGCACCCTTTTCAACTTCAAAGGTGTACATTTGACAAAGTCTACACATTGGTCAAGTACTTATGTTAGCGTTTCAGTTTTCAAAGAAATAGTATATTATTAAGAGTAATTATAGACCTAATAGAACATTCATCATTAAGACATATACTATGTTTAATTAACACACCAAAACTACCCAAATTCAAACATACAACCACAGTAAATGGTACAAGATATTACAATATAACTACAACATCAACAACAAAAGTAGAAATAATGACCAGAGAAATTATAATAATGATACTAATAATAAAATTAGATTGAATAGACTTGGATAAAAAAAAACATAATGTATACATTTAAGATAAACTAAGATTGGAATGACTATTGCATATAAATAAGATATTGTGGTAGTATTTCATTTCCAATGTACTTCTTTTTTTAATAGTGTTTTCTTTTGTATTTAAAGCTTGACTGTCTATTGTAGTAGATCAATGTGTAAAATACATCTCCAGAAATATCTAAAGTCACATTCGTCTCCACAGTGTATTAATCATCAACATAAGTATTATAATTTAACGTGTAGCTAATTCATGATAATGAATGAACATGTAGCTAATCAATCTCAAAAGTATTAACCAATTGCGTGGGAATATTTTTGTAATGTGGATAGTTATGGTATTCTTTCTGCTTGCCGTCATGCATGGTTCTAGAAATAAAAAGATTTTGAGGTGACAAACTAAATAATCACAAGGAAAGCTGTAGTATCACATGGGGTTGCATCGGCTGGGAAATGAAGACTTTGAAGTGAATGAATGTCATGCTTTGAAATATATTCTATGATACTGGAAGAAATGCTGCAGCACTTTTTCTTACTATGATCATTGGGTCGAATGAGCAAACATACAGTTCGTTTTTAAAACCATACTGAAGAGAGACATGTTATTCATTTAATAACAAATAGAGACTAAAATTGACATTTTCTATTGATCTACCTATCCATCTTTTCTACCTAGTTACCTAGCTTGTTATTATTATCTCAATAAAACGGAGCTAAATTACATTGACACTTTATAATCAGAAATACATTTGCCTTCCATTAACAATACTTTCAATAGACAGAAAATATTTTATACTTACTGTTGCATCTTTAAATTGATACATCACTCTGTAAAGAGAGTATTATCAATTTACAATATTTATTTTCATCAAATGAATGGATGCAGTTACGTACAGTATCTCACTCTCGAGCATAAAGTCGTGAAAGTGTATAACTATTTCCAAGCTGCAACAATGTCATTTCTAACGTTATAGTTTACCTAAAATCTACTTATGTTTTTAGTAATGTTAACAATGCAAATATTATAAGAAATAATAATAATATTAGCCATAATTCTAAGATACTTTTCTATGTAGGCCTAAATAGTGTAAGTGTTAGCTTCAGATATTTTAAAGCTGAAGTGAAGCCAAAAGCTAGAACAAAACTAAGTCCAAACAAGGACATGATGTAGCAGTGGTGTTGAAGCAGATGTACACCCCCTCAGTGAGTATTTGGTTCTGGACTGGTCCGGTTCTGAGTTTGACAGCGTTGGGATAAACAGCATGGAGAGAGAGAGAGAGAGAGAGAGAGAGAGAGAGAGAGAGAGAGAGAGAGAGAGAGAGAGAGAGAGAGAGAGAGAGATTCCCCAGGTAGAGTCTACTGGCCTGTAAAGTTGCCTGAGACCCAGGACCCACCATGGGGAAGGTATGTAGCTACAACCTTGGAGGTCCACACTGCTACAGTACACCACCCTGGCCCTGCCTCACCCTCGCTGCATTTTAGGCACTATCCATGGGAGCAAGCTGCTGTGAGGGAGATATTAAGTCCAGCTTTGTATTCTGTGAAATCTTTGTAAGAACAGTATATGTAAATGTAAATATGTGTTAACATATGTAACTATTAATATAATAATCAATAATTAATGTTGTTAATTCTGTTTGATTATTCAAATTGATTCATTGTGGTGATTACGGTATGGGAGCAGGGTAATATCTGTTGAACTTTAACTTTATAATAATATCTATTATACAATATAATCTTTGAGAAATATAACAAATCAGAGGACTCAAGTCACAAATAGTCAAAATAATTATTATACTATGAATTTCAGTGACTCTGTATTTTACTCCATCATGAAAACAGTGTCACATAAAACACAGCAGAGTTCAGCAGAACTATCAAACGGTGTTTAAGCGAGGAATCCCCCTGTAATTATGTTTAAAGAGAAGAGGAAGCTGTAGTCCTGAACCCGTCATTTAGCCGGCATAAAATAAACACCAGGCCCCTCACTCGCTTGCTGCTACATCGTCAGATATGGCCCTCACACAGTCAGACCCTCACACTGTAAATAATGACTTTTATACCCATAAGCAACCTTCTGGGGGTCATGATCATGATACAGAACAGAATTAAACTATCAGGCAGATAAGTCATTCAGTGAAAGGAAATGGTGATTGTAGGAGGTCACATACCCCGACGGAGGTGTTTCTCGGTAAGGGCTGGTCATTGTTAAAACACAGTGAAAACAACCATTATAAATGTTTAAGACAACAGTATTGCAATTCTTCCACGTGAGATATCCCCCTATTTCATTTTCCTCAGCCAATTAGAAAACAAAACATGAAAATCACTTGAGACTTTTGATGAAAGTGGTTGATTCTTCAACATAGCAAAAAGGCAAGAAATGACATGTTACTAACATGACATGTTACTGCATGTTATCACAGAGAAAAGTCAGCACCTTTTGTTGGTATGGCAACTGAATATGCGTACGCCTACTATACAATCACTTGGGTTTAAGCTTTGGATAACACACTTGTATTGATGGAATGGGATCACGTTATCAGCTGAGGGAGCAATACATAGTTCACACATAAGTTGAGAAGGAATAATTCCACTGATGTTTGATATCAACACTCCGTCATAGAATGTCTGTCCAACCACCTTGGTTCGGTTCTCTTTGAAGTCAGGCCAGAACTGTCTGTGGCGTAAACCTCTAACCTTCACTGACAACATTTAATACCACAGGATTATATAGATTACATAGATCTGATGACAAACAATTCTGATGAATTTACCATCAAAAGCCAACCCTTGTTGTAGGGGTGCTGGAGTAGGATCTCTATCAGTCACACTGTTGGAATCAGACCATTCCCCGCAGCACTAACTGCACTGAATAAACTTCTTTCAGCATATTTGGATATTGCCAAGGAGATCAACAATCCAAAAAGTATCAACAACTACTGCGTATACTAAAGGCAAACAGGGTCACTATTTCAAAACGGAGTTCGGTTTTCTTTGACGTCACTTAATCAAATCTTTCTACAGTTGATTTCCATTGTCTGCGTATTTTCAGACGGCATTAGGCAGCATTGGTAGATGCAATGATGATGAAAAAGAGTCTCGGGGCTCAAATGATTTGTTTGTGTCAATAGAAAATCACCACGGAACCTTGGAGGAGCAAAGTTATTATAGTTTTGTGTTTTCATATTGTTTTTTTACATTTTACTCAAGGCTGTTTACTCAACACATTCCTTCTAGGATTTGTATTTGAAATTCAGTTTAGATTCAGTTCGTTTTCAGATCCACTGCTAACTTGTTTTTTGTTTTGTTTAAGTTTTATAGTCTGAGTTTATACCTGGCGCTAACATTTATCCTTTCTCCTGATCTTGTCCACATTCTGATTGTGCCCACATTTTCAGATATGCATCTACACATGGTATTAAAATGAGTCTCTTATCGGTCCACTGTGTCCGCATTGGTACCAGATTTCCTGGTCCCTCCATGTATGCAAATTATTTGACGGATATTCGTTCAAAATAATATTTATTTAAGACACATATTGACATCATAAGTCAATGGTGCCCCCTGTCAATGACTTTAGACGGCGGGATAATGATGATTTAACTGGTTTCACTGTCCAGATCCATCTACACTAAGATATCTAGACTCAATGCGTGCCTGACTACTGCCGTCCGTGGTCAGGAACATATGATCACAAACTTTCTCTCAATAATCTACAACTGTCTAAAAAATGTGGACACAAATCAGAATACGGACAAGATCAGGACAAAGGACGCATGTTAAAACCAGGTATAAACGGGGCTAGTAAGATGACGTGGATGCACAAAGTAAACAGTAGTAGTGGGTCAATTTCAGCAACAACCAGGAGCGTTGAAGCACGAGGCTAAAATGTCCTGCTGTTTTGGTCCTGTAGCAACCACGTTCAATGCAACACACTTTGAAAGGCGGTGACCAACAACGGTCACCAACTTGACAAAAGTGACCCGCTCAAAACGTGCCCTTTGAGGTGAGCACGATGCAAGACTTTGCTCTCACACAGTCATACAGAGTATCTGCCCATGTGCATGGGTGCGCTTCGCGCTGCTACTCTGTGTGACTATGTGAGAGCAAAGTATTGCATTGTGCTCACCTCAATTGGATCACTTCACCGCCTTTCAAAGTGTGTTGCATTCTGGGAATAAAAATAGTCTGACTTGCACCTACATGAAACCGCATGAACTGTACAAAAATCATGTGATCAAAGGTTATGAAGTTTTGCCTGCTGTCGACTGCAAGTTTCATCAACTTCATCCTGCAGCCGTCGCCTGCATTGTGGGAGGCTCTATTCTCATTCATTCATTAGGATTTTTGTTTGACCCATGCAAACGTGACCAAAGACATGGCTGAAACAGGAACCAATTTGCTGTGATTTATGTGTACAGTGGATATATTCAAATTAATGTGATATGAGGCTCTCTCTCTAATTGATTGTACAATGTACAGACACAATATTATATTATGATTTCAGATTCAGAAGTTGAAAACTCCATTGAAAACTCCATTCCATTGAAAACTCCATTCCATTGAACACCCCATTCCATTGAAAACTGAACATAATTCATTAGGGTTTTTATTTTATTTTATTTTGGAGTTTTCATTTTTCAAGCAGGTTTGTTAATTAGTTTATTTCAGTTTACTAAATAGTTCTCATGATTAGTTTTAATTTTCTAAAATAATCTTGGACCCCAGTGACCCCATAGGTCAACATCAACATGGTTTCAAAGTGGCCCTGCGCGGGTGAGTGGTGCCCACGCTCTGTGGCACAATAAAGCAATTTACAACACTGGGCTGGTTTGTAAATTGGTAATAAGGAAAGGTCACGACCTTCAAATAACATCCCTTACCAACATGTAACCCACCCCTAACGTTACCCACCCTCCTGCCATAAATAATAAGAATGGCGCCAGCAAAACCCTGTCTCCTAACCATGTCAAAAAACATCTCACCTGATGACAAAGCATTGGATAGAACCATAGAACATTGACAGAGTAAAGCAAACCCGAAAGTTCTATTCCACTGTAGTGTGTAAACTATACAGTCAACTCAAATCTTAACTACTAAGTGACATTAACAATAAGCTGTTAATACCATCATGCTAGTTGGGGTTTGAATTGTTTTCCAACTTTCCACCAGTCGATATTTCCCACACTCTCACTCATGGCCTCAGCTGTGCAACGCACCAAAATATTTAGTGTAATAGCTGGTTACTCCGCTTTAGCTGGTTATCTCCTCAGCTCTAAGCTGTCAGACTGTGCACCGAAGATAATTAAAAAGGCCCAGGGTGTTTTGTTTGTTTTTACATTGCAGTGCAGAGCGTAGCGGGACTGGCAGACTGGAACAGCCTCGGAGGGGTGGGTGCACGGCAAGAACGCCGTGCCCTCTTAAATCACTCCCCTGTGCCGAAACGCTGACATCAACTGATGAAGAATCCTGACAAAACATTCCCAGTGAGAGAGAGAGAGAGAGAGAGAGAGAGAGAGAGAGAGAGAGAGAGAGAGAGAGAGAGAGAGAGAGAGAGAGAGAGAGAGAGATGTCTTCATTTCCTGTCATCACTACCTCACTCGCTCCGTTCCATACCTCCCTTACTCTCTCTAACTATCGTGAATGATGATCTACCTTCACTCTACATAATCTAACAATAAGGATGAGTCAAATTTCACTCTTCCTGTTCCTGACTCACCCAATCTTCTCACACCACTTCCCTCTCTACCTAAATCAAACGTTTTTGGACTATACCTCCAACACACTCAGCCAGTACACTTCCTTTCTCTCACAGAAAGACACAGGTTTCCTTACCTGTGCAGTACGTCCTCCCTTTCCTTTGACGTAATAGAGACCCACCCCCATCAACCTTACTATCCTGGTGTCCTCCCATTCGTTTTAGACCTGCAGCTTCTCTCATGCTCCCAGTCTTTCTCCATCTATCCTGTCCTGACTTGGTATTCTGCGTTGTGAAGACTGCACAAATCTGAGAAGTGACAGTCAGACAGAAGTGGCATGGAATAAAAGAGCCACTAACAACACATTGACATTAACTCTATGACTATGGACTAGTCTGGGACATCACTGTTCTCTTGCCTTATGGCTATCTGCTGCCACCTGTCTGTGCAGGAGTGTACTGCTATGACTCCTTTGAGATTCATTTTTATTTATTTAACCTTTACAGAGGCAGAGGCAGTGGCGGGCGCGAGAGAGCAGCGAGAGAGGCAGCGAGAGACAGAGAGAAACAGGGAGAGCGACAGAGACAGAGACAGAGAAAGACAGAGAGAGCGCGAGAGAGAGAGAGAGAGAGAGATGTAGACCGAAAAGAGAAAATAGCTCCTTTGACTTTTGACTCAAAGCTGTTTACTCAACATTTCAGCATGGTTAAAAATAGCATGGAGCCGTTCCACATTAAAAGAATCTCTCGCCCCATAAGCATTCATGAGAGGGATCTGTGAAATGGAGCTGAACAATACTGCAACTGATGTGAAGAGAACCGCAGAGTAGAATGAAAATCCTCCAACTTAACCTACAGTTCTGACTCACAGCAAAACATTAACACAAGAGAATGGCACTGTATTGAGATCCCCTCTAACTTGATCTCATATCCAACTTAGTTCAAATGTATCTGCAACTGGAGATCGTAAATGTGGCAAGCACATGTATCTAATAGTTTGAGTGATAAGAAAAAGACAACGTGCAAAACACATTTTAGAATTGTAAATAACGTCAGATAAATTAGATCATCTCCTGAGGATGCTCCTTGTATCTGACCCAGTGTGAATGGCATGTGGATCTCGTCTTCTTGCCCAATGGGTCGACGTAGACATGATCATTGAAAACAACAACTACTGACAACTGTTGTCAAATATAGACGTTAGCAAGATTCCACAAGTCCTTGGCCAGAGACTGCTTCATTGCAAGACAATGACTCACTGAATCACTGACTGAATTGCTGCTCTGTAAGATCGAGTCTGATTCTACAATATGTGTGGTAAATCGTTCACTGAATCGTTGTTATTGGCCGCATTTGCACAGGCTGCCCAATTCTGATCTTTTGCCACTAATCAGTCTTTTAAACAATCAAATATTTTGCCAATAATTGGGCAAATCTGAATCTCTGCTCTGTTAAATGCTTTAATTTGGAGAAAGAGAGAGAGAGATTGAGAGAGAAAGAGAGATGCAAACAGAAAAGAGAAAACAGTCAAATGACTCACTGAATTGTTGCTATTTACAATGAGATGGTTTGATTCTATATATATGACTCAGTGAATTGCTGTTGATAGACTCTAGTTCTGATTCTTCTCTGAGAGTTTTGATTCCCTGACTGGATCACCCCAGGCAGGAAGCTTATCAAGCTCTAACATAAATAGCAATCAGCCAACGAATAAACCAATCAGCGGCATTGCTACAAAATATGGACCAATCAATTAGCCAGTGGATTTCCTTCCAAATTAACGAAGCGAATCAAACCATCCAGGGAAGTATTTTACAGACAAGTTACAGTTTGTTTTTCTTAAATAACTTCCACACCCTCTATGGCCATTTGCAGTGTTGAACATGTTGAATCGTTCTGCCTGCTCGCCTTGCAGGTGGATTATACTGTGTCATTTGACGTACATTTTGATCAAATTATTAAATCACACTTCAACATTTCATAACATATAAAACAAAGCAATTATTGTTATCACTGCTATCGTTATGGTCCCACTTCACATGTACCTAGTAAAGATATATGGTTCTGTCCTGGCATTATGTGTCTTATACTTACATCTGTTTGAAGATAGTCTTTTTTAATTAGAAGGCCTTTACCCCCCCCCCCCCCCCCCCCCCCACACACACACACACACACACACACACACACACACACACACACACACACACACACACACACACACACACACACACACACACACACACACACACACACACACACACAGCTGACTCCCAGGCAGGCAACAGACTGAGCTCTGTCACTAGCATCCAGCTGCTAATCAGAACCAGACTGAAGCATTCCCCTGGAGGGGACTACCAGCAGGCAGTCAGGCAGACAGGCAGAGAGGCAGGCAGGCCATTATCATGATTGAACTTACAGAAAAGATACAGAGTTAAAGGAGACATGACTGTACTGTCCATATATACATATACTGTAGTACAGTGTCACTCAAGACCTTGCTTGCCAGTGGAGTCTTGTATTCAAAGCAGTAGCTGGGTGTAGTTAGTTACTGAAGACATGAAAACATCTCCCAGGTCACTGAATACGAGCTACAAGCCAGAGTGTCTATTGGAAACAGACAAGTTAGTGAGGCAGCAACATGTTGCATTGATTTGCTTACAGTGCTCTGTTCTGCTGTTATACTCTGACAAACGGCCTTGGAATGAAAATCCCTGCCCAGCCATTTGAACATCGGGTCCTTGCCAATGTAGTGGTGGCTAATGGGAAGCTTACGCTTGTCATACCCCAGACCACAGGAAATGAGACAATGACAAGACACAAACTGATCACACGTTTAAAAGATTGTGCTGCTAATTGTGTTGTGAGTAAGATCTTATTTATCTTCCCTTGGTATGAATATCTATGGTTTATTCCATTCCCCATTGATATCGTTTTATTCATGATTTTCGTGTGGTGTCATGCCATTGTTCTGAACGTTTTCTTGAAGACTGATGCCCGACTGCATGTTCTACTCAACGCATTCTCAGTTGCTGCTTGAAGATTTTGTCAAAACTACATTAAAGTGGCTTGGAAATATCATTATATTTCTCGAGGCAAATAATGACATTTTCATTATAGTCATTTAGCAGACACTCTTATCCAGAGGGACTTACAGTTAGTGCAGTCATCTTAAGATAGTTAGGTGGGACAACCACATATCACAGTCATAGTAAGTACTGGGCTGAGTGGGAGCTGCTCTCCTGTAGGGGTGGGAGGGCCAAGAAACAAGAGGTGGTGGAATGGAGTGCTCGGTTTGGGGTGTAGGGTTTGAGCATAGCCTGAAGGTAGGAAGGGGCAGTTCCTCTTGCTGCTCCGTAGGCAAGTACCATGGTCTTGAAGTGGATGCGAGCTTCGGCTAGAAGCCGGTGGAGTGTGCGGAGGAGCGGGTTGACATGGGAGAACTTGGGAAGGTTGAACACCAGATGGGCAGCAGCGTTCTGGATAAATTGCAGGGGTCTGATGGCACAAGCAGGCAGCCCAGCTAACAGCGAGTTGCAGTAGTCCAGACAGGAGATGACAAGTGCCTGGATTAGGACCTGTGCTGCTTCCTATGTGAGGTAGGTTTGTACTCTACGGATGTTGTAGAGCATGAACCTGCAGGAGCGAGTCACTGCTTTGATGTTTGCAGAGAATGACAGGGTATTTCCTACATAGTAGGAAAACCTAATCTGAAGACATCACAGTGATGTCTTCAGATTAGCTAGCTTGCTACATTTGAAGGAAGAGCACTGCATGGTGTAATAAGATGGCGCCGACAGACACGGTCACCCAGTTTTTTGGGGTGTTATTTCTTACATTATTTGCTCCGAACTTTTACTTGTAGTATTACCTACAGCTGAAAATAACTTTTAGACATTAGATCAGCATTCACGCACCAGACATTCGAGCAGAAATTCAACAACCCTGATCTGGATCCTTTGTTTGGACTTCCAGAGGCAGCTCTATTCATCCCGAGGGCTGCACCAACATGCAGACGCCGGAGAAGAGGAAGAATAAGTGAGGCCCTAGTCAGATTCACACTGCGTGCATACCATCCACCACTTCTGATTGTATTACCCTAATGTTCAGTCCCTGGACAGTAAAGTAGACGAACTCAGGGCGAGAATCCCAAATGGTTCGGATGCTACAAACAGAAGTTGGCAAATCTACAGTACCGACTTCAGACAAGTCCCCTGACACTTGTGGGGGTCGTAGAGCTAAACTGAGACCACCATTGTATCCGTGAGAGTCTCCCCTTTCCATAGAAGTCATAATAGTTTGTAGGTCAAACCACACGCTACATAATGTTTCGTTAGATACGTTTGAGTTTATTAGCGTTAACTGCACCTCAGATTGCAGCCCAAATAAATGCTTCACAGAGTTCAAGTAACAGACACATCTGAACATCAACTGTTCAGAGGAGACTGTGTGAATCAGGCCTTCATGGTCAAATTGCTGCAAAGAAACAACTACTAAAGGACACCAATAAGAAGAAGAGACTTGCTTGAGCCAAGAAACATGAGCAATGGACATTAGACCGGTGGAAATCTGTCCTTCGGTCTGAGTCCAACTTTGACATTTTTGGTTCCAACCGCCGTGTCTTTGTGAAACGCAGAGTAGGTGAACGGATGATCTCTGCATGTGTGGTTCCCACCGCAAAGCATGGAGAAGGAGGTGTGATTGTGTGGGGGTGCTTTGCTGGTGACACTGTCAGTGATTTATTCTGCACCTGTGATGGCATCTGCAAATCTGTGTAAGTGACCAATTATTTAAATTGGATTTGGATTTTAGCCTTGCATTTTTGACAAACTTTGCCATCTAACATCTGTCTAAAGTCTATCTGATGACATCATAATGTTGTTTCCTACAAATGTTGGGTATATATTTCTAAGCCAATATAGTGTAGATAAAAAAAATGATGTACCCCCTTTAAGAATGACTGGGCACCACTAGACTTTCAGGAGTCACTATGGTTGAGACGTCTTTAACGTTCACAACAATGGAGTGACGCAACCGGGTGACGCCGCAGCAACCCATGTGTATCTACCGTATGTTATCACTGTCATAGAAATATGTCATGATGCCACATTGGACCTTACTGCCCATTGGTGCATCTGTCCCAGAGACACTCTTCTCATACTCCCTCTGCATCAGGGGCCAAAACGACCCAGTATGAGATGGGATTGGGTTGAGCATGCATGTATCAACCCTGGATAACTAGAAGAGATGTAAAGCAATTATCCCAGTAACCACCAAAAACACTACACACATGCGCGCACACACACACACACACACACACACACACACACACACACACCTAAATGACCTGCATAGACCTTAGCATCGAACCCCCCCCCCCCCAACCTGTCCTGTACATTCACCACATCAGAGCAGCTCAGGGCTCCTGCAAACCAGGGACAGGGCAATCAGCACCAAACGACCATCACAACTCAGCGGAGTTCAGCTTGTCAAAACAGCCTGATTGCCTTTCATTTGATTTTCCTAAACCCTGAAAACTCCTCTGAGAACTTCTGTCAGCTGCAAGCAGCCAAATGTTGAGAAAACAGGATTAATTGTCATGACAACACCTGGAAAGCAGCACGTGCAAGCGATAGGCTAGGGGGAAAATGAGCCCGCAGTTAGCTAGCTGCGATGGCTAACAACGTAGCTACGCTGGTGTATTTATATTTATCTTTGGCAAGGACTGAAGGCCATTACATGCAACTGACAACGGACATTTTTTTTTTTCAGAGGATAGTCCCTTTTAGACTCCCCCCGTTTCTGTTAGACTGATGGAGAAACTTTGAAGTTTCCTTGACATTTCAGAGATGTTTTGTTAGCATCAACATGTGTAATAGTTTACAGCTGGGTTAGCAGTGTAAGTCCTCACAGTTTATAATTAACACTGGAAAGAGTTTTTATGAGGAACTTTATGCGCTCCCTCAAAGTAGTGGACTGTCACACATTTATTGTGCTGTCACAAGTTACTGTACAGTATGTGACTGAGGTCCTAGTGAGTAGAGCTTGGTTCTACTGCGAATGGAGAGATGGGGGAGGTAGGGAAATGTTAGGTGTTTCATTAGATTCAGCATACTTTCATTATTGTGTCATTATTTTGTTCAAGGGTTCATCTGGGGTGAGTGGTGAAATTAAACATGAAAATGTCAAAGGGTGGAGGAACTTATCAACCTGGCAACCAAACAGTCACATTTTATTAGGGGCTCCTGAGTGGCGCAGCGGTCTAAGGCACTGCGTCTCAGTGCTAGAGGCGTCACTACAGACACCCTGGTTTGAATCCAGGCTGTATCACAACCTGCTGTGATTGGGAGTCCTATAGGGTGGCACACAATTGGCCCAGCATTGTCTGGGTGTAGGCAGTCATTGTAAATAAAACAGACTTGCTTAGTTAAAATAAGGAAAATTAGAATGGCAGGTTGCTCAGAAGTAAAGACACATTAAGGGATGTGTTTAATACATTTACACATGTCACAGCTTTCCAGAAACAGTAACACCTCCTACAGATTTCATTAAAAAGAAGCTTGTCTGGGAGTGAGGAACATTGACTTATTTTTCTACAGTAGAGTGTTCCTGGAAAAAGACTGTGCCATCATTTCATCTGCCAGTGACTCTGACCACCCGAGGTATGGGTTCTAATAGCTGACCTGCAATGACCCTTCTGATTTTCCCATCAATCCCAGTCAGGAGTACAGATAATGACCATTCCCCTGGGGCTCATCCTGGGTCACAGGCAAGTGGAGCTTCTGTTTGACCCTAGCGGGCTCAGCTCCTAACCCGTCCGTCCCTGTGTTTTGACACCACACACACACACACACACACACACACACACACACACACACACACACACACACACACACACACACACACACACACACACACACACACACACACACACACTGAAACAGCATTGTGACCCTCATGTCCTAGACAATACAACGGGTCACGCTGTCCACCTCTCAGCCTCTCTTTGCTTTTATGGGGGTTGTTTCCGGTCTATCGCCGCGCCATACACAAAAAGATGCTAGCTATCAAAAGAGACAGAATAGACCGGATGAGAAAGGGCATAGAGATGGACAAGCAGAACAAGAGATAGAGAGATAAAGAGGCAGACGGAGAGATGGGGGATCACGATGGGGTGAGAAACGTGTGATCGTGGTGTTTGTGGGTCACAAACTCAGATCAGGGACGTGAGGCCTGGGTTGGTAACTGCCAGAGCAGGAGCTGGTGGTAGGATAGGTGTGGGGTAATAGGAAGCGCTGTTCGTAGGAGATAACAGTGATTGTGTGTGTGTGTGTGTGTTTGTGAGGGGGGCAGGAAGAGCAGGGTCCACTGGTGGCTCATTAAAGGCCATTTAGGCCCCACAACACAGGCAGGATACAGTAGTGAATAGAGGAAAGCAGGGGGCAGGGCCCAGCGCTCTTTCAATCCCTTACTCACACACACACACACACACACACATACACACACAACATGAGACTCACATCAACACCATGGTCTCTCCACTCATCTCTCCTTTTCTCTCCTGGGGAAATACAGCCATTAACTAAGGGGAGAGAGACATGCCCTGGGCCTAGACTCAGACAGAGGTCAAGAGTAGGACCCCAATCTTCAGAGAAAAAATAAAAATATGACAGGCTGAAAATTAATCAGGATGGTATGTGAATGCTCACGCCACCATTCACAGTATGAAAACAATATTATTGCTTCCAATTACGCACACACAGAGACACACACACACACACACACACACACACACACACACACACACACACACACACACACACACACACACACACACACACACACACACACACACACACACACACACACACACACACACACACACACACAGCACTGTCCAAAAGGACACAGACTAGAACTTGCATTGCTCGCTCCTTCTCTCCTTCCATTCCTCCCTCTCTCTCCTCCCTCCTTTCCCCTTCTCCCTCTCTTTGACAGCCAGGATTCTAGGCACAGTGCTATAGTGCTGTAGTGTTTGATGGGAGTTGTGAGTCTAGTTGTGTCTAGCTGTCCTGATAGATGACAGGTGAGAGAGGCTCTCAGATCCCTCTGACATTGTAATCTAGTTAAGAATGTGGGATTAGTGGCCTCTGGAAAAGGGTTGAGGTCCCCTCTGTACCCTGACTGATACAGAGCTTTAGAGGAGAGTGAGAAATCCTCCACCATGACATGACTGGCAGGAATGTGTAAAGGGGAGGAGGGGTTGTGGGGTGACTGACATGGGGATGCTATAGGGGTCTGCAATGCATTTTGGTCCAAAGTGGATACAGGAAAGGAAAGGCTGTGAGCTGTAAGTAGAGCTGATAGAGCGGACCGGGTCGTATAGTTCCCTGTAGCTCAGTTGGTAGAGCATGGTGTTTGCAACACCAGGGTTGTGGGTTTGATTCCCATGGGGGGCCAGCACGGGGAGAAGAAAAAATGCATGAAATGAAATTTATGCATTCACTACTGTAAGTCGCTCTGGATAAGAGCGTCTGCTAAATGACTGTAATGTAAATGTAGTTGCCTAGATACAATATAAGCCAAGATACAACAGCATTCCTCTATACATACTAAAGGCAAATATTTTCACCCAGAAGGAAATAAAAGTCACCTCCTCGTGTCATTAAAAACCACTCATCATTTCTTCAGGAAGCACTTAAAATGCTTCCTTCTAGCCAGGTCACTGGAGGTTACAGCACCTGCAGCACATGGTCATCCCATTAACATTAATCATCATGATGATAATAGACACCATGATGATGTATAATAATGATTATAATAATAATAGCTCTCACAGCATTCAACTACAGTAGCAGGCAGGGAAAGGAGGAGAAGGAGGGGGAGGAAGAATGTACAGCCTGCGTCCATCCCTCTGTCCCTCCATCACTCCATCCCTCTGTCCCTCCATCACTCCAGACCTCCATCACTCCATCCCTCTAGACTTCCAGACCTCCAGACACCTGAGAGGTCTGTGAGAACCCAGAGGAAGGGTCCTGGCCATCGGAAATCCACCTCTCCCCCTCTCCTTCCCTCCATGGACACCTAATCAGAGGAACAAAAGGGGTTCCACGAAAGGTCTGAAATAGCACACCGGGAGCAGGAAGAGTGACAGGGTGTAGGGAACACACTATTATACACTGACATTGGTAAACAATGTAATACTCATAACGAGACTGCACAGTTAAAAGGGAACTGCCCCCACTGATTTGGCCTCGTTTGTTGGCTTGATCCTCAAGAAATGCTGGCGGCCATGACAGAAGCCACGTGTGAGTTGGCTTGGGGTTGTGGTTTGATGTGAGTGATTCTTGGGTGCGTCCTTGCCACCACCAAGACACACCCATTTGTCAGAACCTTGCCCGCAGCTGTTTCCCCCCACTCAATCACGACAACGAAAAACTCCTGCTGGTTGAGTTCAATAACTGCAGGCAGATGTATGGAGAGATGCCGGAGGAAAACTTTGAATAGGTTAGTAGCCAACAGAATAATATAAGAAGAATCCAATTGCTGAATTTCTGTGGATATTCTTAACTAAGTGTATTGATACATTTCAAATGTAGTAACAGGTCCATGTGGAACAAACTATAATGTACTAATACCGTAGAAGTAGTGTTCTGCAAATATAACAATGTGCACGTTTCTCCTTTCATTGTCATTCCCAGCCGATAGAAATACTGTGCCTATCGGCATTTGGTCTGTTGGTAATGGGGCTACCTTGGCAAACATGTCAGAGTGGTCCTACCTTCCTGTGTGGTGTCCCGTATGCAGCAGGAGTTCCCTGATCCTGGTGCAGAATACACAGGGTTTCTCCCTCCCCATATTGACTGATACCATTCAATTCAATCGTTAAAAGAAAGACAATACAAGCAAAAGCTGTGTCTAGTAAAATGTTTATGTATAGTGTCAGGTCTCTCCCCATTTATAGATATCAGTATCAATCTCGTCAGTCAGTCTGGACAATTCTCCAAGTGCTGGCTCAATAGATGCATCTTTGAACACATACACAGTCACTGTTCTATTAGCTTTTTGATAATGCACTTCACAACCAAAATGAATCTACTACTTGTATCTGCTTAGCTGAGCACTTGTTCATCAAACAGGGTATTTTTTAATAAAACTTTTCACATAACACACGTTACCGTTGTTGATGAAGCCGTCTGTGTCATCAGGGCAGTAACTCGAGTCAAGCTAATTCTAGGTTGTCTCTATCTACTACAGACACAAAGTCATACAGGCCACCTATATCTACAATGTATCTTCTTAAAATGTGATTTTTAACCTAAACTTAGCCCTAACTTTAACTGCACTGCTAACCTTATGGCTAACCCCAGTGGCGTAGCCAGAAATGTGTAGGTGTGCGGGCCAGCAGCAATTTGAGTAGATCCAAAATATACACTACATTACCAAAAGTATGTGGATACCTGCTTGTCGAACATCTCATTCCAAAATCATGGGCATTAATATGGAGTTTGTCCCCCTTTGCTGCAAATAACAGCCTCAACTCTTCTGGGAAGGCTTTCCACTAGATGTTGGAACATTACTGTGGGGACTTGCTTCCATTTAGCCACAAGAGGATTAGTGAGGTTGGGCACTGATGTTGGGCGATTATGCCAGGCTCCCAGTCGGCGTTGCAATTCATCCCAAAGGTGTTCGATGAGGTTGAGGTCAAGGCTCTGTGCAGGTCAGTGATGTTCTTACACAATGATCTCAACAAACCAACCACCTCGCCTTGTGCATGGGGGCATTGGCATGCTGAAACAGGAAAGGGCCTCCCCCAATTGTTGCCACAAAGTTGGAAGCACAGAATTGCCTAGAATGTCATGAAGCACAGTGTTATATGCCTCAATGCAGTCATATTAGTGGCTTTTTAGGGAGGTGGCTTTCAGTTAGCTATTATTGTCAACCCATCCCGTGAGAGTGAATGTCATTCCAGGTAATCGGTTCCGTTATATTTAATGAAATCTGACTATCTGATGGTGTTTGCATGTTCAGGTAAAAAAAACAAATAATGTCCCATTTGGAACATTGACAAGAGCATAATATACACTACTGATCAAAGGTCTTAGAACACCTACTCATTCAAGGGTTTTTCTTTATTTTTACTATTTTTTATACTGTAGAATAATAGTGAAGACATCAAAACTATGAAATAACACATATGGAATCATGTAGTAACCAAAAAAGTGTTAAACAAATCATAATATAATTTCTATTTGAGATTCTTCAAAGTAGCCACCCTTTGCCTTGATGACAGCTTTGCACACTCTTGGCATTCTCTCAACCAGCTTCATGAGGTAGTCCCCTTAAATGCGTTTCAATTAACAGGTGTGCCTTCTAAAAAGTTAATTTGTGGAATTTCTTTACTTCTTAATGCGTTTCAGCCAATCAGTCCTGTCCTGACAAGGTAGGGGTGGTATACAGAAGATAGCCCTATTTGGTAAAAGACCAAGTCCATATTATGGCAAGAACAGCTCAAATAAGCAAAGCGAAACGACAGTCCATCATTACTTTAAGACATGAAGGTCAGTCAATCCGGAAAATGTAAAGAACTTTGAAAGTTTCTTCAAGTGCAGTCGCTAAAACCATCAAGCGCTATGATGAAACTGGCTCTCATGAGGACCGCAACAAGAATGGAAGACACATAGTTACCTCTGCTGCAGAGGATGAGTTCATTAGAGTTACCAGCCTCAGAAATTGCAACCCAAATAAATGCTTCATAGAGTAACACACACATCTCAACATCAACTATTCAGAGGAGACTGTGTGAATCAGGCCTTCATGGTCGAATTGCTGCATAGAAGAAGAGAAGAAGAGACTAGCTTTGGCCAAGAAACACAAGCAATGGACATTAGACTGGTGGAAATCTCTCCTTTGGTCTGATGAGACCAAATTAGAGATTTTTGGTTCCAACTGCTGTGTCTTTGTGAGACGCAGAGCAGGTGAATGGATCATTTACGCATGTGTGTTTTCCACCGTGAAGCATGGAGGAGGTGTGATGGTGTGGGGGTGCTTTGCTGGTGACACTGTCTGTGATTTTTTTTAAATTCAAGTCACACTTAACCAGCATGGCTACCACAGCATTCTGCAGCAATACTCAGCCCATGTGGTTTGTGCTTAGTGGGACTATCATTTGTTTTTCAACAGGACAATGACCCAACACACCTCCAGACTGGGCTATTTGGGCTAGGGCTATTTAAACAAGAAGGAGAGTGATGGAGTGCTGCATCACATGACCTGTCCTCCACAATCACCCGACCTCAACCCAATTGAAATGGTTTGGGATGAGTTGGACCGCAGAGTGAAGGAAAATCAGCCAACAAGTGCTCAGCATATGCAGGTAGCCCTTCAAGGCTGTTGGAAAAGCAGTCCAGGTGAAGCTGGTTGAGAGAATGCCAAGAGAGTGCAAAGCTGTCATCAAGGCAAATAGTGGCTACTTTGAAGAATATATTTTGATTTGTTTAACACTTTTTTGGTTACTACATGATTCCATATGTGTTATTTCAGAGTTTTGATGTCTTCACTATTATTCTTGTCACATCTACTTCCGCTCCCCCTCTCTGGCGCTCGTTGTCGCCAGTTTACTCATTATTACCTACACCTGCCACCATTGTTAAGTGCACCTGCGCCTGATGAGACTCACATGGACTCCATCACCTTCCTGATTACCTGCCCTGTATCTGTCACTCTCTTTGATTATTTCCCCAGGCGTTATTGATTCTGTTCCTGTGTTATATGTCTGTACGCTACTCGTGTTTCTTGTTTTGTTCCATTTATTCTTAAATTCACTTCCTGTACTTGCTTCCTGACTCCTAGCGTACCCGTTAAAGAATAACGCCTCGCCAAAGGGAAGCAACAGGGATTGTCTTAGCTTTTTTACTGGTGACGTCAGGTCCAATGGCGGCTGCCAACGCAACTGGGGATACCTCAGCTGGCTCGTCAGGCTTCCATGCCGCCTCAGCTGGCTCGATAGGTTCACAAGCCTGGCTTGGCTCGTCAGGCTTCCATTGCCGAAGCTACCGGGGATGCCTTAGCTAGCTCGTCAGATTCCCATGCCTCAGCTGGTTCGACTGGTTCGAGTGTTTCCCGCGCCTCAGCTGGCTTGAGTGATTCCCACGCCTCAGCTGGCTCTACAGGTTCCCGTGCCTCAGCTGGCTCTACAGGTTCCCGTGCCTCAGCTGGCTCTACAGGTTCCCGTGCCTCAGCTGGCTCTACAAGTTCCCGCGCCTCAGCAGAAGTGACTGGACCCCTCCTGGTCCTCGGGACCGTCCCTCTGGTCGGCATCCTGCTGCTGGAGCCGCGCGTCGGGGAGGGGGTGCTGTCGTGTCTACTCCCGCTCCCCCTCTCTGGCACTTGTTGTCACCAGTTTACTCATTATTGCGCACACAGGCCATCATCGTTCACGCACACCTGTGCCTCAGACTCACCTGGACTCCATCACCTTCCTGATTACCTGCCCTGTATCTGTCACTCCCTTTGGTTCTTTCCCCATGCGTTATTGATTCTGTTCCTGTGTTATATGTCTGTACGCTACTCGTGTTTTGTTCCATGTTTAATGTATTATTAAATTCACTTCTTGTACTTGCTTCCCGACTCCTAGTGTAGAAATGAAAGAAACCCTGAAATTAGTAGGTGTGTCCAAACTTTTGAATGGTACTGTATATAAAGACCATGGCAGACACAAGCACATGTCTACATGCGAAAGACCACTGTCGTATGCAGGGAGGGAGAAGACAGAGAAGGGGAAAAAGATATGGAAGAGGGAGAGAGAGATTTCTGTGGAAATGAGGAAGAATTCATTAGTGTGTTTTGCTCTGAAGTATATTTAATGTTGAACAGACTGTGTGGGCCGGGATGGGAAAAAAATGTCAAAATACAATTACAAAATACCATAAAGATCAATGCATCAAAATAAACTACAAAATACTTGTATTTTGAATTGTCTTTCATTAAAATACACAAATGTTTCATTTTGAAATCCATGTGCAAGTAGCCGGCCCGAACAGGAACAACATTCTAAGTGACGTTTACAGAAATGTTTTACTTACTGTGATATGTTAACTACAGTACCTTAGTTGAATGCACTGATTCTAAGTTACTCTGGACAAGAGTGTCTGCTAAATGTATATGTGAAAATGAACATACAAAAATTGACTGCAAATCACACTGCGTATTAATATTTGACTTGTTTCGGGGTCATGTCTAGATGGGGTACAGCTTAACCTAATTATCCTAACCTACTGAGTAAATTCTCCTCAACCTGCTACAAAAAAAGTACATTTTAAAAAGTCCCTTTTAGACAAAATCTTATTTTGAGGTGGAGCTTGTTAGAATAATGCTCAGCGGGATTTGGAAATGTCAATTCTTACATAAACATTTATATTTAATTAATTTATCACACCATGGTGCCATCAGACTACTGATAGCAATGCAGGGTGAAAGGGGCCACAAAATGGTTAACCTCTGTAAAAAATAGTAGAGAGAAGTATTTTATATTTTGAAAATACAAATTACAGCTCTTGAAAGTATCTTGTTACAAAAATATACACGCAACATGTAACGCGTTGGTCCAATGTTTCATGAGCTGAAATAAAATATCCCAGAAATGTTTCCATAGGCACAAAAAGCTTATTTCTTTCAAATGTATTTACATCCCTGTTGGTGAGCATTTATCCTTTGCCAAGATAATTCATCCACTTGACAGGTGTAGCACATCAAGAAGCTAATTAAACAGCATGATTATTACACAGGTGCACTTTGTGCTGGGTACAATAAAAGGACACTCTAAAATGTGTAGTTTTGTCACACAACACAATGTAATAGATGTCTCAAGTTTTGAGGGAGCGTGCAATTGGCAGGAATGTCCACCAGAGCATTTGCCAGATAATTGAATGTTAATTTCTCTACCATAAGCCGAGTCGGTTTAGAGAATGTGGCAGTACATCCAACCGGCCTCACAACCGCAGAACAGCCCAGGACCTCCACATCCGGCTTCTTCACCTGCGGAATAGTCTGACACCAGCCACCCTTACAGCTGAGGAAACTGAGGAGTATTTCTATCTGTAATAAAGACCTTTTGATTAGAAAAACTCATTCCCTCCCAGGCCCACCCATGGCTGCACCTCTGCCCAGTCATGTGAAATCCATAGATTAAGGCCTAATTTATTTATTTCAATTGACTGATTTCCTTATTATGAACTGTAACTCAGTGAAATCATAGAAATTGTTGCATGTTGTGTTTACATTTGTGTTCACTGGAGTGTAGTTCAGTCCAGTGTAATACAAATCACAAAACACCACCAGTACATGTAACAGAAATACTGCCCATCTGTGTGTGTGTGTATTCAAGTGTTGAGAAAGTGGCTATGCTTAAACACACACACAACATGTAACGTTATCTTCCTGAGCCAAAGAGAGGAGGGTTTATGTGTCCCGAATGTTGAGTGGACTTACACTGCTACCAGACTGACTCACATGTTGAACATGGTCAACAGTGACGATGCGACAGTTAGGGTGTTAGCCAGCGCCTCCTTCTGGACCTACGGAGGAGGAAGGTTCCATTGGCCACGGACACTGAGGACAACTTCCTGGGATTCAGGAGGAAGGCCAATGGAAAATTGGACACTCATACTGTGGGCTTTGGAATCTGCTCAGACTGGCCGGACGTCAACAACCTGTGCAACCGGACTGAAGTGGAGCTCAGATGGACACGGACTGATATGTTGTGGCAGACCCCTGTTTTGTTGTGGAGGCTTGTGTCACCCGTGACGGAACATCTCATCATACATTGAGGACGTCACTCCTTGGTATCAGATGGATGCAGCTACGGCATCCCTGTACTGGCCTGAGTCTGCAGGGGAAACTCGCTGCTCTGGACTGTGCTGACCTCTATGTCTCCCATTCAATGTACCAGAATGCTGCCATTGGCGAGGACATTCTCACCATTACTCTTAAGGTGAGGCTGAAATGTCTACCAACAAAATATAACCTAGCACTCTGGTACCCTGCAAACCATGACCCATTTTGAATTCTACATGAGTCAAATGTAATGGATTATGTTTCCCTTTCTCGTGAATGGTTGCTGTTCATACAAGGAGTTGTACATTGCTAGACATGACCACCGTGTCGACCTGATAGCCAGCGAGGTGAGACAGCTAGTCTCACCAACAGCACAAATCAATAAACATTCTTGTGTAAAAGGAAGCTGGTTTGATGTTGATGATTATGTTTTTTCCTGTGTGTCAAATATGCTAGTTGTTGTTGTGGGGGGAGGCCAGGGTGAGGTGTTCATTTTGGAAGTGGGCTGCTCATTTGACGGCTACATGGAGCAGGCCTTTGCCGACAAGTTTCTTAAATACCCGCCCCTCGTGGTACGATTGGACAGCCTCGGGTGTATGTGCAAGCTGGTGGCGCTAATATTTGGCAGTCTCGGCCACATACACAGGCTTGAAGTTTGCGGGCCTGCCAAAAATGAGGGCAAAGCAGTTGGCTAGGTACTGCTCTGCTTCAGCTGTCGTGGACAACCTAGATGTTTGGAGAAGGAGGGGCTTTCTATACCCTTGAGTACCATGTATACAGGGACCTTTGAAATGTTTGGATCCTTTTTTAATGTAAATTTGATTGGTGGATTCAAGTAAAGAATTTCAGGTGTGTGTGTGTGTGTGTGTGTGTGTGTGTGTGTGTGTGTGTGTGTGTGTGTGTGTGTGTGTGTGTGTGTGTGTGTGTGTGTGTGTGTGTGTGTGTGTGTGTGTGTGTGTGTGTGTATGTGTGCGCGGGCGTGTGTGTGCATGTGCGTTTGTGCATGCGTGCATGCATGTGTTTTGGTGTGTGACTTCCTCAGCTGTTCATTATGAAGTGACAGCCTGACAAACTGAGTCTCTATTGGTCAGATTGACTTCCTGCCCACAGAAGCCACACTGTTTAGCCTGATTAACTAAATCACCAAAATCACTCTGACCCTGGATAGTAGATTGTGTGCATTGCATGCAATGGTGTCACTGCTTCTGTGTGCTCTGTTTGGGTGACACCATTGCTAGCTTACCTCATGAACTCAGTTTGTGTGCATGCCATGTGTATGTGTGTTGGCGTGCTTGTGTGTGTGTCTATCTCTCTGGCTGTGTGACTGTGAGTATGTGTGCAGCATCCTCATGTGTGTCTCTGTACGTGCATAAAACCCACCCACCCAGCCTGCCTGCCAGCCAGCCTCCATCCTCACACAAGCGGTCCGTCTGGTGATAATATCTGGCTGTCTAAATGAGTCCAGCGCAGGAGGACAGGAGAGGGAGAGGGAGGTGATAAAGGGGACAATGAGGCAACCGGGGCCACCGGCTCCCATCTCCTCCAGGGGCCACAGATTAGGACTCCTGCGCTTCCCTTGAAAAACAGGCCCCGCCCGGGACTCTGGACCCACAGGAAGCTCCTGTCATCAGGCCTGCCTCACCTCCCTGGCTCCTGCTCCATGGCCTGGCCTCCTCTCTTTCGCTCTACCCGAAATCAAAATCGATTGGTCGCGTACACATATTTTGCAGATATTATTGCAGGTGCAGAAAAATGATATGTTTCTAGCTCCAACAGTGCAGTAATACCGAACAATATCAAAACAATACACACATATCCAAAAAATGTAAGTTAATTAAGAAATATCAGAACGACCCATGTCAGAGTCCAGAATATAAATATATACTGTAAGTATATGATGGTGTGTATAGACAGTACGGACGGTATATGAATAGAAAAGGTATATACAGCAGTAGTTATATAGGATGGGCCATGACTAGAATACAGTACATACATAAAAAGTGAGTAAAACAGTATGTAAACATTATTGAAGTGTCCAGTGTTCAATGACTATGTACATAGCGCAGCAGTCTCTAAGGTATAGGGAGGAGTAACGGTTGGTAGCAACAGTGAGTTCAGGGCAGGGTACTGGGCAGAGGCCGGCTAATGGTGACTATTCAATGGTTTGATGGCCTGTACTGTCTCCGCCTTCTAGATGGTAGCGGGGTGAACAGGCCGTGCCTCAGGTTGGGCTGACCGCACCAACCTCTGGAGAGCCCTGCAGCTGCGGATGGTACAATTGCCGTACCAGGCGGTGATACAGCCCGACAAGATGCTCTCAATGTGCATCTGTAAAAGTTTGTGAGGGTATTAGGGGCCAAGCCAAATTTCTTCAGCCTCCTGCGGTAGAAAAGGCGCTGTTGCGCATTCTTCACCACACTGAAATGTATTTTTCGTTTTTTAAACAACTATTATTGAATTATTTCAATTATTTGAATTCCATTTCATAATTTTTTTTTCTTCTGTGAGCTCAATGCACACATTGCACAGTGTCTCTAGAGATAAATCAGATTCAGCCTGAACTGTGCGATGTACTGTAGTAGGGAGTTGTAGTTTCCAACAGGCCAGTATTTTACATTGTTTAACTCGTAAAACGTGGTAATTAACTACAATGACCATAATCTATGGCGCATCTACTTTTACAGTGTTTCTTTTATGCCTGCTTACAGAAGAGAGAAGAATGTGCTATCGTGAGGTAATATAGAGTAGCTGTTGCTTAGCGAGGTATCTCTACCTGAAAATATATGATCTATGTGAATGATAGTTGTTATTCAGCAGACATTATTAAAGTATGCCTTATAGACTTTGAAGAACTACATGGTTTTGTTCCTCCAACCCACACTGCTCTGCCACAGTTTTTTCGGCTGTTCCTTCACACAGCATTTTTTCCTGAGGCAAGCCCTAGTTCAGTAGACAAAGTCTACTCCACTTCGTCATGATTGGTCAGCAGTAGGGATTCTTCAACGAAGTAAGTGTTTGTTGTCATTCAACAAGAGACGACTCGTTTTCATGCACATTTTTTCACTTGAGAAATACTGCACCAAACATCTTAGTTTATGTAAAATTGCGCGAATAAGACCTTCTCTGCAAAAATGTCAAAATGAATTGTTTTCTAAATAGTCATCTTGTCTATTTTGAGGAAGTGTATACTGGCTACGGCGTCTCAAGAGGGACAAACAATACCATTGTCACTTTTTCCTAATTTTTCAAGTGAAGGTCTTTTAAGGAAGTATACAGGAAGTAAGGAAGTTTGGAGGATGGCTTTCACTTCAGCAGTAATAAATGTATGAACTTCTTTGAGGAAAAGATCATAATCATTAGAAAGCAAATTACAGACTCCTCTTTAAATCTGGGTATTCCTCCAAAGCTCCATTGTCCTGAGTCTACACAACTCTGCCAGGACCTAGGATCAAGGGAGATACTAAAGTGTTTTAGTACTATATCTCTTGACACAATGATGAAAATAATCATGGCCTCCAAACCCTCAAGCTGCATACTGGACCCTATTCCAACTAAACTACTGAAAGAGCTGCTTCCTGTGCTTGGCCCTCCTATGTTGAACATAATAAACGGCTCTCTATCCACCGGATGTGTACCAAGCTCACTAAAAGTGGCAGTAATAAAGCCTCTCTTGAAAAAGCCGAATCTTGATCCAGAAATTATAAAAAACTATCGGCCTATATCGAATCTTCCATTCCTCTCAAAAATTTTAGAAAAAGCTGTTGCACAGCAACTCACTGCCTTCATGAAGACAAACAATGTATACGAAACGCTTCAGTCTGGTTTTAGACCCCATCATAGCACTGAGACTGCACTTGTGAAGGTGGTAAATTACCTTTTAATGACGTCAGACCGAGGCTCTGCATCTGTCCTCGTGCTCCTAGATCTTAATGCCGCTTTTGATACCATCGATCACCACATTCTTTTGGAGAGATTGGAAACCCAAATTGGTCTACATGGACAAGTTCTGGCTTGGTTTAGATCCTATCTGTCGGAAAGATATCAGTTTGTCTCTGTGAATGGTTTGTCCTCTGACAAATCAATTGTAAATTTCGGTGTTCCTCAAGGTTCCGTTTTAGGACCACTATTGTTTTCACTATATATTTTACCTCTTGGGGATGTCATTCGAAAACATAATGTTAAATTTCACTGCTATGCGGACGACACACAGCTGTAAATTTCAATAAAACATGGTGAAGCCCCAAAATTGCCCTCGCTAGAAGCCTGTGTTTCAGACATAAAGAAGTGGATGGCTGCAAACTTTCTACTTTTAAACTCGGACAAAACAGAGATGCTTGTTCTAGGTCCCAAGAAACAAAGAGATCTTCTGTTGAATCTGACAATTAATCTGGATGGTTGTACAGTCGTCTCAAATAAAACTGTGAAGGACCTCGGCGTTACTCTGGACCCTGATCTCTCTTTTGAAGAACATATCAAGACTGTTTCAAGGACAGCTTTTTTCCATCTACGTAACATTGCAAAAATCAGAAACTTTCTGTCCAAAAATGACGCAGAAAAATTTATCCATGCTTTTGTTACTTCTAGGCTGGACTACTGCAATGCTCTACTTTCCGGCTACCCGGATAAAGCACTAAATAAACTTCAGTTAGTGCTAAATACGGCTGCTAGAATCCTGACTAGAACCAAAAAATTTGATCATATTCAGGGGCGAAAATCTGATATCAACTTTGGGGGGGACAATTACATGACATTTTCTCAAGAGCAATTCCTGAGGGGGACACCAAAAGTAGTGCTGTAACACATAGCCTACATTGTAATATGGTAAATGTATATTGAGGAACCAAAGAAATAAGGTGTTTGCCGTACTCCTAACTACCGGTACCCAAAACTACACAACTATTCACAACAGCAATACCATTGCCTTTAACAAATCTTAGTTCAGTCACCAGTTTAAGTTGAGAGTGGGGGTATCCATGGCATTTTCCAATTATATTCCTATTTTACAAGTTAAAAAAATGGAGAACCTTTCATAATGTTGCCAAACAAAGACTCAACAAACTTACCTGAGACTCCCTGTCTCTGCCAGTCTGTCCCTGCATATCTGTCCCCAACTCTGCTGTCTGTGTGCAATCTGTTGCCTGCTCTGCCTAATGACATCATTGTGAAACATTTCCATTAGAATTTCATTTCTTTCTTATGAACATTTTATCAACTAGTCTTTGAGATATTAGGCTACTAGGGTTCTTACTTTGCGTTTTGGTGTACTGAAAAATACTCTGATGTCCATCTTTTATTTTTCTGCCATTTATCTACCTGGCTGGCTGGCTACACACACACACACACAGTGTGTTGGTTATTTACAGTAGGAGATGGGCTTCTATCATCTTATCTTTTATCATTCTATTTGGGCTTCGATCTAAAAGGTAGCTAGCAAATGTGAAACGGATTAAAATGACAAGAGTTGACAGCTGTATGAGTTCACCATTTACACAACATATGCTGCAACCTTTTGTAATTTTAATAGTTTGTTTCATATTGGCTGGCTTCCAACAATAGCTGAATTTGCAAAGCTTGCGAACACCAATTCAGTTTCAGTGGTGTTTGCTATAATCTTTGCTACCTGGGTTAATCAGTTTATCGCTAACCTTATCACAGGGACTTTGAAGCACTAACTTACGTCATCTGCATGCTGATCTCGGAATAAATTGACCATAGCAAAGATTCCATCTTTGACGAGGCCACATAAATGGAATAGGTACTAGCTAGCTTAATAGTTCATATTTGCGCGCTAGCTGTGCATATTCAGCTAGTGTGTGTGCGCGATTGACTGGATTAACCTCACGTCAGTTACGTTCATTGAGTGCCTTTCAGACAGTGGCTACGACCCCTCTGTTACCTTGCCAGTGGATCAAACCATTGTGAGGAAAAGGGTGGGGGGGGTCGCAATCTTTTGAAACTTAAAAACGCGCTGTTAAGTGTCTATAATCAGCACAATTGCTTTCATTGCGTATTATTAATATTATTTAAATTACATAGTTATGTTTCAGTGATATATTGGGGGGGACAAATCATATTTTTCCCAGGATGGGGGGGTCGTGTCCCCCCCGTCCCCCCCGCGATTTCCGCCCCTGATCATATTACTCCAGTGCTAGCCTCCCTACACTGGCTTCCTGTTAAGGCAAGGGCTGATTTCAAGGTTTTACTGCTAACCTACAAAGCATTACATGGGCTTGCTCCTACCTATCTTTCCGATTTGGTCCTGCCGTACATACCTACACGTACGCTACGGTCACAAGACGCAGGCCTCCTAATTGTCCCTAGAATTTCTAAGCAAACGGCTGGAGGTAGGGCTTTCTCCTATAGAGCTCCATTTTTATGGAATGGTCTGCCTACCAATGTGAGAGACGCAGACTCAGTCTCAACCTTTAAGTCTTTACTGAAGACTTATCTCTTCAGTAGGTCCTATGATTAAGTATAGTCTGGCCCAGGAGTGTGAAGGTGAACGGAAAGGCTGGAGCAACGAACCGCCCTTGCTGTCTCTGCCTTGCCGGTTCCCCTCTTTCCACTGGGATTCTCTGCCTCTAACCCTTTTACAGGGGCTGAGTCACTGGCTTACTGGTGTTCTTCCATGCCGTCCATGGGAGGGGTGCGTCACTTGAGTGGGTTGAGTCACTGACGTGGTCTTCCTGTCTGGGTTGGCGCCCCCCCTTGGGTTGTGCCATGGCGGAGATCGCTGTGGGCTATACTCGGCCTTGTCTTAGGACGGTAAGTTGGTGGTTGGAGACATCCCTCTAGTGGTGTGGGGGCTGTGCTTTGGCAAAGTGGGTGGGGTTATATCCTGCCTGTTTGGCCCTGTCCGGGGGTATCATCGGATGGGGCCACAGTGTCTTCTGATCCCTCCTGTCTCAGCCTCCAGTATTTATGCTGCAGTAGTTTATGTGTCGGGGGGCTAGGGTCAGTCTGTTACATCTGGAGTATTTCTCTTGTCTTATCCGGTGTCCTGTGTGAATTTAAATATGCTCTCTCTAATTCTCTCTTTCTCTCTTTCTGTCTTTCTCTCGGAGGACCTGAGCCCTAGGACCATGCCTCAGGACTACCTGGTATGATGACTCCTTGCTGTCCCCAGTCCACCTAGCCGTGCTGCTGCTCCAGTTTCAACTGTTCTGCCTGCGGCTATGGAACCCTGACCTGTTCACCGGACGTGCTTGTTGCACCCTCGACAACTACTATGATTATTATTATTTGACCATGCTGGTCATTTATGAACATCTTAACATTTTAACATCTTGACCATGTTCTGTTATAATATCCACCCTGCACAGCCAGAAGAGGACTGGCCACCCCTCATAGCCTGGTTCCTCTCTAGGTTTCTTCCTAGGTTTTTGGCCTTTCTAGGGAGTTTTTCCTAGGGAGTTTTTCCTAGCCACCATGCTTCTTTCACATGCTTTGTTTGCTGTTTGGGGTTTTAGGCTGGGTTTCTGTACAGCACTTTGAGATATCAGCTGATGTACGAAGGGCTATATAAAAATAAATTTGATTTGATTTGATTTGACAAGTCACAGACGTTCACTTCGCCTAGCGGAGTTCTGCTAAGAGCAAACGAACCTAGTATGCAGATGCCTTGGCACACACACAGTGACACACCCACCCACCCACCACTCTCCTCACCAAAGCTCTGAAATGTAAAAAGCCAACTGCTACAGAAGTTTCTCCCTTACTTCCAAAAAAGGATCCCATCTCGCCCAAAAAAATCGACGTATTTCTTAAAAGGATCGGTGGGTCCCCCACAGGACGGTTGAGCTAACATAGGCTAATGTGATTAGCATGAGGTTGTAAGTAACAAGAACATTTCCCAGGACATATTTGTCACATACGTCGTAAGGATGGGACCAAGGCGCAGCGGGAATGTGTATGCTCATCTTCTTTATATACGAAGAAAACCAACACAAACACTTAATCAAAAACAACGACGAAAAACAGTCCTGTAAGGCACACAGCTACACATGGCACAACAACCCAGAAATCCCATGGACAAAACACCCCTATTAAATAGGACCTTCAATTAGAGGCAACGAGAAACAGCTGCCTCCAATTGAAGGTCAAACCAATAAACTAAGCATAGAAATAGACTAACTAGACACAGACTTCGAAATAGACTAACATAGAACATTGCCCAACAAACCCCAAAACACACTAAACAAACACCCCCTGCCACGTCCTGACCAAACTACAATAACAAATAACCCCTTTACTGGTCAGAACGTGACAGTACCCCCCCCCCCCCCCCCAAAAGGTGCAGACCCCGGATGCACCTCAAACAAAAAACACAAAAATAAACCCCAAAACAAAAATAATCCCAAACTAAAGGGAGGGAAGGGAGGGTGGCCACCGTCAACGACGGTTCTTGTGCTACCCCCCCAATCCTCCACTATGGAGGTGGCTCAGGCTCCGGCCTTAGTCCCCAACCTAACCTGTCCATCCCCGCTGAAGGCTCAGGGCTAAGACGCGTCGCTGGAGACCTCGGGCTGAGGCGCGTCGCTGGAGACCTCGGGCTTATGCGCATCGCTGGAGACCTCGGACTGGAGGGCGACTCTGGCTGCGCCGGTTCCGGACTGTAGGGCGACTCTGATTGCGCCGGTTCCGGACTGTAGGGCGACTCTGGCTGCGCCGGTTCCGGACTGTAGGCCGGCTCTGCAGGCTCCGGACTGTAGGCCGTCTCTGCAGGTTCCGGACTGTGGGCCGTCTCTGCAGGCTCCTGACTGTGGGCCATCTCTGCAGGCTCTGGACTGTGGGCCGTCTCTGCAGGCTCCGGACTGTGGGCCGTCTCTGCAGGCTCCGGACTGTGGGCCATCTCTGCAGGCTCCGGACTGTGGGCCGTCTCTGTCGGTTCCGGACTGTGGGCCGTCTTTGCAGGCTCCGGACTGTAGGATGTCATTGGAAGCACTGGACGGGGAACTGTCGCCGGAAGCTCTAGACGACGCACTATCGCCGGAAGCTCTGGACGGGGAACTGTCACCGGAAGCTCTGGACGGGTAACTGTCGACGGAAGCTCTGGACGGGGAACTGTCGCCGGAAGCTCTGGACGGGGAACTGTCGCCGGAAGCTCTGGACGGGGAACTGTCGTCGGAAGCTCTGGACGGGGAACTGTCTCCGGAAGCCCTGGACTGGACAGGCGCACTACAGGCCTGGTGCGTGGGGCTGGCTTTGGAGGCGCCAGACTGGTATCACACACCTCAAGGCCAGTGCGAGGAGCAGGAGCAGGACGAACTGGACTGGGCTGACGCACTGGAGGCCTAGTGCGTGGGGCTGGTACTGGAGGTACCAGACTGGAGACGCGCACCACAGGGCTAGTGCGAGGAGCAGGAACAGGACGTACTGGACTGGGCTGATGCACTGGAGGCCTGGTGCGTGGTGCTGGCTTTGGAGGCGCCAGACTAGAGACACGCACCTCAGGGCTAGTGCGAGGAGCAGGAACAGGGTACACCGGGCCATGAACAAGCACTGGAGGTCTGGAGCGCACAGCCTGCAACACCCGTCCTGGCTGGGTAGTCACAGTAGCCCTGCACGGGCGTAGTGCTGGCACAGGGCGAACTGGGCTGTGTAGAGGCCTGATGGCTGCCGTGCGTAGAGCAGGCGCAGGGTAGCCTGGGCCTAGGAGACGCACTGGTGGCCAGATGTGCTGCGCAGGCATCCTCCTACCTGGCTTGATGCCCACTCTAGCACGACACTTGCGAGGGGCTGGGATCGCTCACACCGGACTGTGCGTGCGTATGGGCGAGATCGTGGAACTTGAAAATGTATTAATAAACCAATTATGCACGTTTGGGCAGTCTTGATACAAAATTTTGAACAGAAATATAATGGTTCACTGGATCAGTCTAAAACTTTGCACATACACTGCTGCCATCTAGTGGCCAAAATCTAAATTGTGCCATGGCTGGAATAATGCATTATGGCCTTTCTCTTACATTTCAAATATAATGGTACTAAACAAATACAAAAAAATGAATGTTTTTTGCTTTGTATTATCTTTCACCAGATCTAATGTGTTATATTCTCTTACATTAATTTAAAATTTCCACAAACTTCAAAGTGTTTGCTTTCAAATGGTATCAAGAATTTGCATGTCCTAGCTTCAGGTCCTGAGCTACAGGCGGTTAGATTTAGGTATGTCATTTAAGGCAAAAATTGAAAAAAAGGGGTAGATCCTTAAGAGGTGTTCCCATTTTTGTTAAATCATAGGTTTCAAAGTGGGCAGTGGTGTCCAATCCCCAAACCTAGACATAATCCAAACCCTAACCCTAACCCCTCCAGTATATGAGGACTACTCGTAAGTAGTAGCTAGGCTCTGGCCAAAAGTAGTGCATTATATAGGGAATAGGGTACAATTTGGGACGCAAGTACAGGCCTGGGAGGGGTGTGTCATATTAGATAATGGACAAAGGTACAGGGGAGGTGGGTGATTCATATTAACAATGAATAAGAATAGGCCACTGCCTTGATCAGGGTGCCAAAAACACTGCTAAAGCTATCAGATCCCCCACCTATACACACACACACACACATACACACACACACACGCGCGTTTCTTCCGGTGTCATGCTCCGGCCCCACCTCTGTTGGTGGGACTAGGTGGTGTCCTGACCCCTAACCTTTGATCTATAACAGGGTATGTGATTCTTATCCACATCTTTAGAGGTTATATGATGAAATCCATTCTGGGGATTGTTCGCCACTGCAACCTGTTGCAGCATAGTTACATTATTAATAGCTGCAACAGTATTAGGAGGGTGTTATATCTGAGGTCATAATGGTGCTTTTAGCATAGCATTCAACTCATAC
Source organism: Salmo salar (assembly GCF_965601325.2). NCBI lineage: Eukaryota > Metazoa > Chordata > Actinopteri > Salmoniformes > Salmonidae > Salmo > Salmo salar. Next base: position 32,397,330 of record NC_138293.1, read on the forward strand.
AACTATATTCACCTGCATTCATTCTGTAGCTTGTACTGTAGCCTTGGGATGAGTTGAACATCTTGGCTCTGTCTTTAGACTAAAAGCCCAGTAAAACAAGATATTTTGTTAAACAAGTAATATTTTTTTTCCTCAAAAGGGTAGGGGTCAAAATAATTGACAGCCCTAAAGATGCTACCATGATTACGTGTGTCTTGGGGGTATGATCTTTGACACTGTAACTTTCTCACTCATCATTATTCATGATTCACTCAGGATTATCTGTAATCATGGTAGCATCCACGTGAATTCATAAGTGTTTAGAAACATATTGTATTCTTATTTTTAATAAAAGTGACTACAAAATTACACAATACATTATTTACCATTAATTTATATTGGGCACAAAATAATCTGAAACACAGCCAAAATGAACTGCAAATGCATTTAACAAGTCCGTAGAGTCACACACTTGATGTAGTCATTGCATGCTAGGAATATGAGACTAAATAGTTAACTTTTGACTACTTTATTTATAATAATCTTTAGGGGTGTCAATCGTTTTGACCCCTACGTTTTTGAGATTGTTTTTTGTTTTTGTTAAACAAAATCACTTTCTCTGACAATTGTATTAGTATAAAATAATGCAACATGCATGCAACATAGCTCAGTATTTTAAGTATTTATTTTACACAATCATTATAGCTCATCTTTATCAACGGTGTCAATAATTTTGGACCCCATTGTATGTGGGATGCAAGGCTGATGTGAGTTGTAGTTTTCAGTAAATATTCAACCTAGTTCAGCGCAGAAATGTGGTAAATAACTACAATGACCATAATCCATTGCATCTGTTATTTCCGGACAGAGACAGATACACGTTTACGCCTGCTGCTGTTAGGTTACAGACACACAGACCGCATGAGAGAGGAATGTACACTACAAAACAACGAAAGTGATAGAGACAGTTAATGAAAGTGTGCATTATCTACTTTGAAGAACATTAAAATGTGGACCTGACTCAGACACTGGAATATTTTCAATATTTTGGCAATTGAATGTTCACTATTTTTTGTATTTGGAATTTCCATTAAAAAAAATGGTATTGTCATTATTCATTTAATGTTTACATTTTTTTTATTAAAATCGAAATATTTTTTTATAATTTAACCTAAACCGAACCAACCTCAAAAAGCACAAATCTACTTTGTAGACATCACAGACTGGCACATGGTAAGACCTTTTTATTTTTATTTATTTCACCTTTATTTAACCAGGTAGGCTAGTTGAGAACAAGTTCCCATTTGCAACTGTGACCTGGCCAAGATAAAGCGTAGCAATTCGACACATACAACAACACAGAGTTACACATGGAATAAACAGAACATACAGTCAATAATACAGTACAACAAAAGCAAACAAAAAGTCTATATACAGTGAGTGCAATTGAGGTAAGTTAAGGCAATAAATAGGCCATGGTGGCGAAGTAATTACAATATAGCAATTAAACACTGGAATGGTAGATGTGCAGAAGATGAATGTGCAAGTAGAGATACTGGGGTGCAAAGGAGCAAGATAAATAAATAAATAAATAAATAAATAAATAAATACAGTATGGGGATGAGGTAGGTAGATAGATGGGCTGGTTACAGATGGGCTATGTACAGGTGCAGTGATCTGACCTACTATAGTACCAATCTGTAGGTTCTATTTCAAGCAGAACAGCCATCTCCTCCTGTGCTGGTTCTACTGGTGCAGCTGGCTGGGCATGGAAAGCCTGAGCTGACCTAAACAGCTAACTCTGTCGAGTGTCCCTGCAGTACTGCCCACAGGTAATGTTTTCCTCTCTCCCAATGTTCAAATAAATTGTTACATTTCCTTGCATTGAAGAAACAAAAAGAGCTAGCTAGCTAGCTTCCCGAAATACAAGAGGTCTTTTCAGCATCACCCAGACAAATAGCTCTAGCCCATACAGCCAGTCTCTCCATGGCTCACAGACAGTAGTCAGACTTAAGCTGGCCTGTTTTAGAGAGAGGATTAGGCCAGACCACAGCATTTACCTGCACAGACCCTTGTTTGGTTCATTCAAATGTGACACTAACCAGACACACTGTAGACTGTGACTTAATCTTCCTGTTTTTGACTATAGGCATGCAGTATGTTTGTAAGGTTGCAGAAAACCCCCAGTAATGAATGCAGGTGAATATAGTTGTATGAGTTGTATGCTATGCTAAAAGCCCCATTAGGACCTCAGATATACTGTAACACCCTCCTGATACTGTTGCAGCTATTAATAATGAATAATGTATCTAGCGTCAAAGGTCAGGGGTCAGGACAGCACCTAGTCCCAACAGTCCTCCATGTGTCATCCTCAGGGAGAGGTGGGACTGGAGCAGGACACCGGAAGAGAAGGGTGTGTGTGTGTGTGTGTGTGTGTGTGTGTGTGTGTGTGTGTGTGTGTGTGTGTGTGTGTGTGTGTGTGTGTGTGTGTGTGTGTGTGTGTGTGTGTGTGTGTGTGTAGAGCAACATAGAGAGACTCCTGGCGCCTTGCCACACCGTCTGCCAACAGAGAAGACATATCGATCTTCAGACAAACTTCATTGTGTTTTCCCTCAGCAAACATAACAGATTGCAGTAGAACACCTTCATTCGTAATCGCCTGCTCCGCTTAAGAGATTCAAGTTCTTATATGACATTGGCCTTTTCAGAGAGCCAACTTTTACTATTAGGCTTCTCAATGTGATCCCTTTTATACGGTATGTTCCCTCCAGGTGAAAAGGGTAAGCCATCAACAGGAATAAATCATGACCCAGTCAAACTAGACACCCAGGCCGGTGCACACAGCACCCAAATCAGGGAGTCTTGATTCGATGGGTCCTGGGTCTGGGTCTTTGCCTGGGGTGTGGGTCTTGGTCTCCACAAACCCCAGTGGGTAACAGCACAGAGGGACAGAGGGACAGAGTGACAGACGGACGGTGTGTGATAAATGGCTCTTATCTGGAGGCTACGGTGTTGGGAAGCCGACTGTTTCCCTGCGATTACATTAGCAGGCAGGAAAAAGGGGACATGAGGGGAATGGCTGCAATTCCAGAGAATGAGGGCAGACAAATATTCACTTGTTTGCCAATTGATAAAGAGACCATGTGGGCAGAAGGAAGAGGGATGGAGAAGGGGGAGGAGGAAGGGATTACTGGAAAGGATCTTATAGTTAGTACAAAACAGGGACAATTTGCCAACCAAATAGTGTTGTGGTTGTCTAGACTGAGTAGTGCTGACGGTACAGTGATTTTCTGACTGCATTCATTTAGGATGTTGAGAGAAACTATGAAACTATGTGTTGGCTAATATTTGTAATATAGTTTATAACTAGTCCAGGGGATAGCCTAGAAAATTGTTATTTATTCAGTAACAATTTTGCGTAATTATAATGACATGAATAAACAGAAATCAAAATGACCACATGAACCCGATCCCAATTCATCTTAAAAGAATGTTTACATGAACTTCAATTCACCTCAACTACACACTTTCATGCAGAAATATGTAGCCAAACAATATCTAGTCAGAGGTCCCAATCCATCTCCCGAGGGCCGCTATAGTAACCCTTTCCAGCTGACCTTAGGGCCTTGGAACAACAGGCTGTTTAGGGCCAACATCCTGATGACTCAGTTCGTGCTGGGTTCAAATACTATTTGAAATAATTGTACATACTTCAGCTGGGCTTGATTGAGCTTGCCTGGCGCAATGGGACCAATATTCTGCAAATGTGCAAACCCCACCTATCTTACTCTCCAGGCAGGCTAAAGCAAACACTCAAGGTATTTGAAAGATTTTAGATTGTATTTAAACCCAGGCGGGGTCTCAGTGCTTGGCCTGGGTTTGGGTGAGAGTGATTCATGGCTGGAGCTGACTGGCCGGGTGTCACCAGAGTGCCCACTTGACTAGATTGTTTCCTCGCTGTGCCCTCTGTAGCCGCACACGCCCTAGTTAGCGAGGATGTTGGATGTCAGTTGACTATGCATCACTGTAGAATAGAAAATAATGGTGCCTAATTGGAGCTTAAAAAATATATATTTGAGACACGACATAATGTCAGAATCCGAGAAAGAGAAAGAGAGAGGGCAATGGAGAGGGAGAGAGATAGAAAGAGAAATTGTCGTAAGGAACAAGCGGGCTGTGTCCCAGACAAACATTGCGTGGTCCTTCTCCTTCCTAGCGTAGGCTACATCCTGAGGAAGAAGCTAGCCGCCCCACAATCCCTCTGAAAGACTGACTCCACCTCCTCCTGGGTCATCTGAGTGACTAAGCCAGGAGCAACTCTCACTAACACTTTCCCCTGTCTCTTTCTCTCCCTCTCTCTACGTCTCTCTATCTATCTGGTTCTCTCTCTTTCTCTATCTCTCGCTCTCTCTCTCTCTATCTAATATCTCAGTATCTTTTCATTGTCTATTCCTTCCCACAATCCTCATCATCAGCCATCCCTTTTTCCTTTTCCATTCTATACTGCCTTCGTATCCACACCTGTCCGGCATTATACTAAATACAAATCAAAGGCCATGTATGCAGCCAGAAGAACACCTAGCAGAAATAATGTCATATTGTAAATGAACCTTCATAAATCACCACCACTCTAACAATCAAGCTAATCAGGCTAAAGTGGCTTTACATTAAGGCATAATTGAATAAGGTGGCTGTGTAATTTAGCAGTGTACTGTGTTTAGTCTGGAGGGGCTAGTGGAGCTATGGGACTGCTTGTGTTTTCAGGTTGAGCTGAGTAGGGCTGTGCTGTGCTGCTCTGCTCTGGCTCCAGACCTGCAGCGATGGCAACACACACACACGCACACGCACACACACACACACACACAGGAGTGGTAAAGGGGATGGTTTAGTGTTACAGGGCTTCCCCTGGGCACTTTTCACCACTGCCAAAGCAACCTGAGGAACTACAGATACGCTGAGAAAAATGCTGGAAAACTGAGAGTGAGACTTCCCTCTATTTTTCACATCCATTCATCCAGCAGTGTGGTGGTTATCTGGCCTCAGCATGCCTGCTCAGCGCTGCGGGAGGCTCCAGAAAACAAACCACCAGGCAGCGGGAACAGGGCAGTCCCACGGTCATACACAAACACACATGCACGCACGCCCCACCATGCCCCTGCCCACGCAACGCCAGCCCCTGTGACCTGGCTACGCGTAAGACCAGAGGCCCCTCAGTGCCCAGTACTACCCAGTGACCAGTGCCAGCATTTCCCTCTTGCACACAGTCAGACCAGACATACTGTGTCACTGATGGGGTAGGTGATCAAAAACAGGGCCAGTCACTAAAACCAGACAATGGGCCACCATACATGTGCGGTAAGATTTGACCCTGCACTCTTAGAAAAAAAGGGATCCAAAATGGTTCTTCGACTGTCCCCATAGGAACCAAAAAGGGTTCTTTGGCCGTCCCCATAGGAACCAAAAAGGGTTCTTCGGCTGTCCCCATAGGAACCAAAAAGGGTTCTTCGGCTGTCCCCATAGGAACCAAAAAGGGTTCTTCAAAGGGTTCTTCTATGGGTACAGCCGAAGAGCCCTTTTAGGTTCTAGATAGCACCTTTTTTTCTAAGAGTGTGTGTGTGTGTGCCATACTAGGAGGAGAATAATAAAAATATAAGTACAGCTGTATTTGTCAAGGGGATGTAATATAGAGAAGAATGTTTGTGAAATAGTTTCACTATGGACTGGAGAGAGGACTAAGATGGCGCTGCAGTGGATAGCAACCGTTTTACGGGGCTCTGCTATTTTGTGTGGTTTTTTTATGCTGAACTTAACTTTTTTTGTACATGATGTCTCCTCCATAGTTTCCTATGACCGAAAACAGCTTCTGGAGATCAGAACAGTGATCACTAACCTCAATTTGGATGACAATTTCGCTCTGAACATTCTGCTTACTCCGAACCAGGCCATAATCCTAGGGACTCAAAATGGGAAGCAATGACGCGTAAGAGGCAGACGAGCCAGCATCCTACCTAGACTACGTTGGCGTGGAAATAAACCACCTCTTCTCTCCCTTCTGCTGGTGAACGTACAGTTACCAGAGAACAAACTGGACGAGCTCCATTCGAGACTATCCTATCAATGGGACCTAAAGAACTGTACGTGTGGCTAAGTTGGTAGAGCATGGTGTTTGCCATGCCAGAGAAAAAAATGTATGAAATGTATGTATTCACTACTGTAAGTCGCCCTGGATAAGAGTGTCTGCTAAAATGTAACATTCTGTGTTTTACAGAATCGCTGAACAAGGACATGGATAATATACATCTCTCTGCCTTTTCCATGCAAGACGGGTCGGCAGCCTCAGGTAAGATGAAGGGGGGAGGGGTGTGTTTCTTTGTTAACAACAGCTGGTGCGCAATCTCTAATGCTAAGCAAGTCTCAAGTTTTTGCTCGCCTAAGTTAGAATATCTCATGATAAGCTGCAGACCATACTATTTACCAAGAGAGTTTTCATCAACAGTACAGCATATTTTTCGTAGCTGTCTATTTACAGTACCACCACAAACTGATGCTGGTACTAAGACCGCACTCAACGAGCTGAATAGGGCCATAAGCAAACAAGATAATGCACACCCAGAGGTGACGCTTCTCTTTGCCGGGGATTTTAATACAAGGCAACAGAAATCCTTTTTACCTCAGTTTTACCAGCATGTTAGCTGTGCAACTAGAGGCAACACAATTCCAGATCACCTTTACTCCAAACACAGAAACGCATACAAGACTCGTCCTCCTTTGGCAAATCTGACCATAATTCGATCTTCCTGATTCCTGCTTACATGTAAAAACTCAAACAGGAAGTACCAGCAGCGTGCTCAATACAGAAGAGGTCTGATGAAGAAGATGCTAAGCTACAGGACTGTTTCGCTAGCACAGACTGGAAAATATACGTGCACTGACTTTGTCGTCCCAACAGTGACTGAATATACACATCCTAACCAGAAGCCATGGATTACAGGCAACATCCGCACTGAGAAAATGGCCAGAGCTGCCGCTTTCAAGGAGCGGGACACTAATCTGGACGCTTATAATAAATCCAGCTACGACCTCCGACAAGACATCAAATAGGTAAAGCGTACTCATAGCATGCTCTGACCAGCTGGCAAGGGATTTCACTGACATTTTCAACCTCTCCCTGACCCAGTCTGTAATACCTACATTTTTCAAGCAGACCACCATAATCCCTGTGCCCAAGAACTCCAAGGTAACCTGTCTAAATTACTATTGCCCCGTAGTACTCACATAGACATTAAATGCTTTGAATGGCTAGTCATGGCTCACATCAACACCATCATCCCAGACACACTAGACCCACTCCAATTCGCATATCTCCCCAGCAGATCCACAGATAACGTAATCTCTATTACACTCCACACTGTCCTCTCCCACCTGGACAAGAGGAACACCTATGTGAGAATGCTGTTCATCGACTACAGCTCAGAATTCAACACCATAATGCCCTCCAAGTTCATCACTAAGCTCAGGACCCTGGGACTGAATACCTCCCTCTGCAACCGGATCCTGGACATCCTGAGGGGACCTTCAACACGGGGGTCCCTCAGAGGTGCGTGCTTAGTCCCCTCCTGTACTCCCTGTTCACCCATGACTGCGTGGCCGCGCACAACTCCAACACCATCATTAAGTTTGCTGACAACACTACGGTGGTAGGCCTTATCACCAACAATGAGACATGTGACCTGGCAGTGTGGTGCCACTACAACAACCTTTCCCTCAACGTCAGCAAGATAAAGCAGTTGATCGTGGACTACAGAAAACGAAGGGTACGTCCCCATCCACATCGAACAGGGCTGTAGTGGAGCGGGTCGAGAGCTTCAAGTACTTATCTGTCCACTTCACTAAGGAATTAACATGGTTCAAACACAAACACAGTTGTGAAGACTACAGAAAATGGAGGCCTCTTCTCCCTCAGGAGGCTGAAAAGATTTGGCATGGGCCCTCAGATCCTCAAAAGTTCTACAGCTGCACCATTGAGAGCGTTTTGACTGGCTGCATCACCACTTGGTATGGCAACCACTTGGCATCCGACCGCAAGGCGCTACAGAGGGCAGTGCATACCCATGGGCAGTGCCATCCAGGACCTCTAGACCAGGCGGTGTCAGAGGAAGGCCCTAAAAATAGTCAAAGACTACATCCACCCAAGTCATAGACTGTTTTCTCTGCTTTTGCACGGCAAGCGGTGCCGATGCACCAAGTCTGGAACCAACAGGTCCCTGAACAGCTTCTACCCCCAAGCCATAAGACTGCAAAAAAGTTAACCAAATAGCTACCCGGACTATTTGCATTCACCCTTTTTGCACTAACCCTTTGACTCATCACATACGCTGCTGCTACTGTTAATTATCTATCCTGTTGCCTAGTCACTTTTCCCCTACCTATATGTACATATCCACCTCAATTGTCTCATACCCCTGCACATCGACTCGGTACTGGTACCGCATGTATATAGCCAAGTTAAGTATTTATTCCTTGTGTTATTACTGTACGTTTTTCTATATTTGTTCTAATGTTTCTCTCTGCATTGTTGGGAAGGACCCGTAAGTAAGTCCTTCCCAGCTGTTGGCTGGGCTCCCTGCCTGTGCCATTAAACCCCTACAACTCATCCAGAACGCCGCAGCCCGTCTGGTGTTCAACCTTCCCAAGTTCTCTCACGTCACCCCGCTCCTCCGCTCTCTCCACTGGCTTCCAGTCGAAGCTCGCATCCGCTACAAGACCATGGTGCTTGCCTACGGAGCTGTGAGGGGAACGGCACCTCCGTACCTTCAGGCTCTGATCAGGCCCTACACCCAAACAAGGGCACTCCGTTCATCCACCTCTGGCCTGCTCGCCTCCCTACCTCTGAGGAAGCACAGTTCCCGCTCAGCCCAGTCAAAACTGTTCGCTGCTCTGGCACCCCAATGGTGGAACAAGCTCCCTCACGACGCCAGGACAGCGGAGTCAATCACCACCTTCCGGAGACACCTGAAACCCCACCTCTTCAAGGAATACCTGGGATAGGATAAAGTAATCCTTCTAACCCCCCCCTTAAAAGATTTAGATGCACTATTGTAAAGTGGCTGTTCCACTGGATATTATAGGTGAATGCACCAATTTGTAAGTCGCTCTGGATAAGAGCGTCTGCTAAATGACTAAAATGTAATGTAAATGTAAGTATTTCACCTGTTGTTTACAAAGTATGTGACAAATACAATTTGATTTGATTTTAATGTTCACCTGTAAAGTAGAGCTTTGATTGGCACACACATAGAGTTGCACCCCCACACACACACACATGGACACACAAACACACACACACACGCACCACCACACACACACACACACACACACACACACACACACACACACACACACACACACACACACACACACACACACACACTGCTTCTGGTATAGCTGACTGCAGTCCCTGTTCCTATTCGTCTGGACACATATAACTAGGCTCATCAATCTTCTTCTGGGTCTATTCAGACCTGGGATTAAAAACAGGTGGGCCCTGTTGAGCATGGCTCACGGAGGTGAAGACTCTTTCCTACTCCATGACACGCTGGCAGACACCAGAGTAACACACACACACACACACACACACACACACACACACACACACACACACACACACACACACACACACACACACACACACACACACACACACACACACAAACACACACACACAGAGATGGAGAACCAGAGTCTGTTCAGTATGAGCCTGTCTAGTCTGTGAGCTGTCAGAACCTGAAACCCAATCTCAGCTGGACCCAGACAGATAAAGACAGAGATGTATAGCATGATGTGGATTGGGGTACTAAGAGGGAAATAGTACATCAATGAGATGAAACCTTGTGAACAACATCATAGGCAGAATAGGAGTTATCGTAGTGTGAAAGTTGTCAATCACATGACTGATACATGCATAATATGCACTGTACAAGGAGTCTCTCTATGTTGCTCTACACACACACACACACACACACACACACACACACACACACACACACACACACACACACACACACACACACACACACACACACACACACACACACACACACACACACACACACACACACACACACGGAAAGTGACACTGTTGTGACAATGCTGGTGGGTGCCACAACCATCCCTTACTCCAATCAAAGTGTTTCTGACAGAGTGGCTTCCTCTGGGCTCTGTTTGCCTTCCTGAGCCTCTCCTGGCTCCCACAAAAATGTACTTAACTAAAGAAACAAGAGAGGTGAGACTATAGAGAGGACTAGAGGCAGCCTTTCCTCATGGCTTCGTTGAAATGATGGTTTAACGTGTTATGGAAGGAAGCCAGCTAGGCAATCTCAGGGTGTTTCATATTCAGATTGCCAACAAGAACTGTGGGTTAAAGCAACAAGGCAGACAATAAGTTAGTCTGTCTTGAGAGAAATCTGAAGCAGTTCCCGTGATTAAACAGTGCGATAATGAAGGTTGTGTGTGTGTGTGTGTGTGTGTGTGTGTGTGTGTGTGTGTGTGTGTGTGTGTGTGTGTTTGTGTACGTGCACGTGCGTGCGTGCGTGCGTGCGTGCGTGGTTGAGAGAAAGAGGTGATTTGACCCCAGTTAAGTCAATTGACTTCTCGCCACATCTGCCTAGCCCAGCTGTAACAACACTTCCAGGTTCTACCCAGGCACTGAGTCAAGAGACTGGCCTGGCCTCATCCCATAACACAGACTGAATGTGTGTTTGTTAGTGTGTGTTCATGTGTGTGTGTGTGTGTGCCCCTCACCACAACCCCACTCAATCGAATTGTAATTATTCCCCTCCACCCCACATCCCCCACTGGCAACCATGAACTGAAACAACAAGCACCCGGGGTGCTCGCGCACACACAGACACACACACACACACACGCACACACACGCACATGCCCTGAAACAACAAGCACCTGGGGTCAGGGGCAAAGCAATCAGCACCAGTGGCTAAGGCTTAATGGATGGGTTTGTTTGCTGAAACAGGTGGCTTCATGGTGCATCAGGATGGTGTGGAAATCAGTGCATGATTGGAGTTAATGGTGTTACTGATAAGTATAGTCAAGTGTAAAAGTGTATTGTATTGTATCAATTTAATTCATTGCAATTTAGCTTCGAAACTTCGGTCACCTTCAACAGGTGTCAGAAAATGACCGTGTTTATTCTTTACACTGAGGACAAATGTAGCTATCATAAGAAGAGTTGGCTGGATAAACAGATAGACAGGGGCAGGTGTTGAACATTTGCGTGAGCTAGAAACACTAGAGCGTAATGCATCAGACAATGTGTCAATGTGTTTGTTATTCAAATAAACTACACTAAACAGAATACTGTGAAAATAATACAGCGGCTCCCACATTACAATGACATCTTCATGTTGTCGAAACGCCACCAACTGCCGCTCTGCAATCACCACACAATCTGTGTAGCTGGCCCCACCTGAGAGTCCAGTAATGTACTCCCCATATCAGGCCCACTTCCTCTGCACGAAGACAGGCAGCGCTGGAATGGACAGGGAAGGTGGCCGGAAGGGGATAGGGGATGAGGATATGGGTGGGGAGGATGGGGGGTGTAGTTTGTCTAGACACTTAATCTGAATAGCAGAAACCTGAGTCGTATGTAGAATCAGCTTGATCCCCTCTGTCGAAGAAGCTTGGACCATCTTTTTTGATATCTTCAGTGATATTGTTAACAAACATGCCCCCATAAAGAAAATGACCGTGATCTTGCAGAGCTACTCCACCTCAAGAATTGCATTTGGCGAAAGGTTTGGCACACGCATACTCAGGCTCTCGTTAATTAAGGCAAATGAGAAATAAGTGCACTCAGGCTATCCAGAAGGCCAAAGTTAGTTACTTAAAGGAGCAGTTCTCTCTCTCTCTCTCTGTGGGTCTAACCCCAAGAAGTTCTGGAAAATGATGAAAGACCTGGAGAATAAACCCTCCTCCTCACAGCTGCCCATGTCCCTTAAAGTTGATGATGTGGTTGTTACTGACAAGAAGCACATGGCTGAGCTCTTTAATCACCACTTCATTAAGTCAGGATTCCTATTTGACTCAGCAATGTCTCATTGCTTGTCCAACATTTCCTCATCTCCCACCCCTTCTAATGCCACTATCCCCGATGCTCCTCCCTCTTTTCCCCCTGCCCCGCTACAGAGTTTCTCCCTGCAGGCGGTCACCGAGTCCGAGGTGCTAAAGGAGCTCCTTAAACCCCCCAAAATAATCTGGTTCAAATGGTTTAGACGCTTTCTTCTTTAAGGTTGCTGCCCCTATAATCGCCAAGCCTATCTCTGACCTTTTTAACCTGTCTCTCCTCTCTGGGGAGGTCCCCATTGCTTGGAAGTTAGTCAGTTAGTCCTTTATTTAAAGGGGGAGATCAAGCTGATCCTAACTGTTAAAGGCCTATTTCTATTTTGCCCTGTTTATCAAAAGTGTTGGAAAAACTTGTCAATAATCAACTGACTGGCTTTCTTGATGTCTATAGTATTCTCTCTGGTATGCAATCTGGTTTCCGCTCAGGTTATGGATGTGTCACTGCAACCTTAAAGGTCCTCAATGATGTCACCATTGCCCTTGACTCTAAGCAATGTTGTGCTGCTATTTGTATTGGCTTGGCCAAAGCTTTTGATACAGTAGACCATTCCATTCCTGTGGGCTGGCTAATGAGTATTGGTGTCTCTGAGGGTCTTTGGCCTGGTTTGCTAACTACCTCTCTCAAAGAGTGCAGTGTATAAAGTCAGAACATCTGCTGTCTCAGCCACTGACTGTCACCAAGGGTGTACCCAAAGGCTCAATCCTAGGCCCCACGCGCTTCTCAATTTACATGAACAACATAGCTCAGGCAGTAGGAAGCTCTCTCATCCATTTATATGCAGATGATAGTCTTACACTCAGCTGGCCCCTCCCCGGATGTTGTGTTAAATGCTCTACAACAAAGCTTTCTTAGTGTCCAACAAGCTTTCTCGGCCCTTAAACTTGTTCTGAACACCACCAAAACAAAGGTCATGTGGTTTGGTAAGAAGAATGCCGCTCTCCCCACAGGTGTGATTATGGAGACATAATTGATAGATCGGCAGGTAAGAGTGCTCTAGAGCGGCTAGATGTTCTTTACCATTCTGCCATCAGATTTGCCACCCATGCTCCTTATAAGACACATCACTGCACTCTATACTCCTCTGTAAACTGGTTATCTCTGTATACCCGTCGCAAGGCCCCTGTTTGATGCTTATTTATAAAACCCTCTTAGGCCTCACTCCCCCCTATCTGAGATATCTACTTCAGCCCTCATCTCCAGATACAACACCCGTTCTGCTAGTCACATTCTGTTAAAGGTCCCCAAAGCACACACATCCCTGGGTCGCTCCTCTTTTCAGTTCGCTGCAGCTAGCGACTGGAACGAGCTGCAACAAACACTCAAACTGGACAGTTTTATCTCAATCACATCATTCAAAGACTCAATCATGGACACTCTTACTGACAGTTGTGGCTGCTTCGCGTGATGTATTGTTGTCTCTATCTTCTTGTCCTTTGTGCTGTTTTCTGTGCCCAACAATATTTCTACAGTGTTTTGTGCTGCTGCCATGTTGTGCAACTACCATGTTGTGTTGCTACCATGTTGTTGTCATGTTGTGTTGCTACCATGCTGTGTTTTCATGTGTTGCTGCCATGCTATGTTGTCTTCTTAGGTCTCTCTTTATGTAGTGTTGTCTCTCTTGTCGTGATGTGTGTTTTGTTCTATATTTTAATTACATTTATTTTTAATCCCAGCCCCCATCCCAGCAGGAGGCCTTTTGCCTTTTGGTAGGCTGTCAATGTAAATAAGAATTTGTTATTAACTGCCTTGCCCAGTTCCCTGTGGATCACAGTGAGAACTATGTGACGTAGCATGTGACAATTGTCCTTATGTCCTCCGTCATCTAAACCAAAGTTACGCCTTATTATGAATAACCAGACAATGTTGTTGAAACTGTTTATGAGAAGCATAATGTGGATTAGAGATACACACACACACACACACCTCTTAACTGTGACGGGTCACCTGTAAAAGATGAGAAACGTTTGTTAAGAGTTTGAGATTGAAGCGCTTGTTTTGACACCGAAACCTTTTGTTGTGCGTCTCCTGAATATATAGGCTCTTTCTGGTCATACATTTAGTGATCAAAAGTTACAAGGGCAATGTTATATTGTTTTTTAAAATGTTAATGTAGATTTTCTGAAATTTGTATGATTGCCTTGTATTTCCTCGTTTATTGAAGAGGGTTCTGTTAATTTCCTGGTCAGAGAATTCATGGGCAAATGGGGCGTGTTCGAGTGCATAGTTAATGAATCAATCAATCAAATGTATTTATAAAGCCCGTCTTACATCAGCTGATGTCACAAAGTGCTGTACAGAAACCCAGCCTAAAACCCCAAACAGCAAGCAATACAGGTGTAGAAGCATGGTGGCTTGGAAAAACTCCCTAGAAAGGCCGGAACCTAGGAAGAAAACTAGAGAGGAACCAGGCTATGAGGTGTGGACAGTCCTCTTCTGGCTGTGCCGGGTGGAAATTATAACAGAACATGGCCAAGATGTTCAAATGTTCATAGATGACCAGCAGGGTCAGATAATAATAATCACAGTGGTTGTAGCGGGTGCAACAGGTCAGCAACCTCAGGAGTAAATGTCAGTTGGCTTGTCATAGCCGATCATTCAGAGTATCTCTACCGCACGTGCTGTCTCTGGGCAGTTGAAAACAGCAGGTCTGGGACAAGGTAGCACGTCCGGTGAACAGGTCAGGGTTCCATAGCCGTAGGCAGAACAGTTGAAACTGGAGCAGCAGCACGGCCAGGTGGACTGGGGACAGCAAGGAGTCATCAGGCCAGCAAGTCCTGAGGCATGGTCCTAGGGCTCAGGTCCTCTGACAGAGAGAGAGAGAGAAAAAAATACTTAAATTCACACAGGACACCGGATAAGATATAACAGACTGACCCTAGCCCCCGACACATAAACTATTGCAGCATAAATACTGGAGGCTGAGACAGGAGGGGTCGGGAGACACTGTGGCCCCGTCCGACAATACCCCTGGACAGGGCCAAACAGGCAGGATATAACTCCACCCACTTTGCCAAAGCACAGCCACCACACCACTAGAGGGATATCTTCAATCACCAACTTACCATCCTGAGACAAGGCCGAGTATAGCCCACAAAGATCTCCCCCACGGCACGAAGCCAATATATTATATTTTCCTGGTCAAGGTTTGGCTTTTTCAAGAGAAGCTTTATTACTGCCACTTTTAGTGAGTTTGGTACACATCCGGTGGATAAGGAGCCATTTTCTTATGTTCAACATAGGAGGGCCAAGCACAGGAAGCAGCTCTTTCAGTAGTTTAGTTGAAATAGGGTCCAGTATGCAGCTTGAAGGTTTAGAGGCAATGACTATTTTTATGAATGTGTCAAGAGATATAGTATTAAAAAACTTGAGTGTCTCCCTTGATCTTAGGTCCTGGCAGTGTTTTGCAGGACAACTGAGCTTTGGAGAAATACGCAGATTTAAAGAGGAGTCCGTAATTTGCTTTCTAATGGTCATGATCTTTTCGTCAAAGAAGTTCATGAATTTTTCAATGCTAAAGTGAAAGCCATGCTCTCTTGGTGAATGCTGCTTTTTAGATAGCTTTGCGACAGTATCAAAAATACATTTTGTGATTGTTCTTATTTTCCTCAATTAAGTTGGAAAAATAGGATTATTGAGCAGCAGTGAGGGCTCTTCGATTCTGCACGGTACTGTCTTTCCAAGCTAGTCGGAAGACTTCCAGTTTGGTGTAGCGCCATTTCCGTTCCAATTTTCTGGAAGCTTGCTTCAGGTCTTGGGTATTTTCTGTATACCAGGGAGCTAGTTTCTTATGACAAATGTTTTTTGTTTTTAGGAGTGCGACTGCATTTAGGGTATTACGCAAGGTTAAATTGAGTTCCTCATTTAATGAATGTACTGTGGTACTGTGGTAGTAGCTTATCCCGGGGGACGTACGTTTATATCCCACATGGTATTTATGCTCTAAAGCATGGGTTTAGCACTGTTACTGATATGTGTGCTGGTATAAATACACATGTTTATTATCTGAACATGTATGTATGGTATTTCATGTGCTTTGAATGTTAATTGACCAGATATGTATAAGGGTTTCCCATTGGTCAGTTGCATCATGGGTATTGCTGTAAGAATCCTGTCCTCTCATTGTTTGTTGGACAGGACAGGGAACAGGTTGGCATGCGGCTGTGGTTTCTGTTGTTATTGTAGCCTAGGTTTTGTTTGAAGAGCTCTATTTGATTGTTTTTGTAAATACTTGTACATTTCGGCAGCTATTATTGTCTTCGCTTGCAAATAAAAAGCCTCACTCTTGGCAAGAAAAATCTGTTCTGCATTGTTGCCTCCTCGCTGTAAAATCGTACCGCTGGGTCAACCTCACAGAGCAGATACGATGTCTATCGTGTTCCATTATCAGGCTGGTCTGGTGTTGAGGGAAGGGAAAAGGGGAACGGGCGGAGGGGAAGCAGGAAATGGGAACGGGGTAAGGAGGGATAACATTACTGGGACAATATTTGATTCATTGGAGATGGAGATGTAAATATGGTCTAGCGGTTTAGTTTTGCTTCCGGCCAGGTTGCAGTCAGCAGCCTAAGAGCAGCGGGAGTCAGGGGAGTGAAGCCCTGTACTGAAACTCTTCTTGTCTCTACAGAATAATCAGTTAAGATTCTTTTCAAATCACATATGTAGCCTCCTTTCACCCAGCTTGAACATCCTCAAAAATAATATGTAGTGCATTTCAGCACAAACCCCCAGGGATCCCAACAAAAGGACTAAAGATGTTGGATGCTCTGGAAAGTGACATTCGGAAGAAAACAACTCATATTTATTTAAACCTTTCATAATGTTAAATATCATTACTCCACAGAATTCATCTTGAGAGAGGAGGGAGGGGGTATGGTATATTGAAGGGCTTTATTATTTCTGGCAGGGAGATCCACACACACAGCGGTGACCAGAGGAATATACCCAAATGGCAACAGCTAGCGCTAGCTACAACAGATTGTACAACAAACACAACTTTCAGGCCCTGGTGCACACGCACGCGCGCATGCAAACACACACACACACACGCACACATCTTTCAGGCCCCAGCACTGTGTGTGCATGGGGTTGGGAGATGAGCCAACAGCATAAGCCTACTACAGTACAGTACCTCTCACCCTCTAACCTCTCACTCCCACTCCCAGCCGACATAGTTAGCCTTCCTCCTTCTAACTTTAATGTCTCCATCCCTATTGGATGATTTACTATCCTCTGCCGGCCAGCTCCACTGTGCACAGAAGCCACAGCAGGGGCTCCCAAGGCCTAGGGAGATCAGGGGCTCCCTGGAGCTAGTCTGCTGGGCACTAACTGGTTGAATCAACTTTGTTTCAACATAACTGGCAGAGGAAAAGAAAGAAACCTGGCAGAATCTCTGCTCTACTAGAAAAAAAAAGCTGTCAATAACAGGAACTCAATCACAACTGCCCTGGTTTCCGGTAAGTACTGCACTCTGGGCTGCCCAGTCTGCCTTTGACACAACGTGCCTGGGCTCTGGCCTCCCTCACTGAATGAAATCTCTAACTTGGCTCTCTTGGACCATAGTCATTTATACCTCATTCTGATGGGGTGTCTCTGCTATTTTTTATTCAGATTGTTCAGCTGCTTGCAACAAAGAAACAGCTCAACATTCTCTGTTGGTTTACCAAATAAAGTATAGAGCTCCAACAGTGCAGGTAGGTTAATGTAACCAAAAGTGGATGTAATATTTATGTAGCTCTTGTTTTCCGAGACACTTGCAAAACAGAGCAGATGCACACAGGAATTTGACTCACTGTCTTGTACTTTTGAGAATGAGCCTTGCGGTGAGCAATTTACCATAGAATGAGCCTAGAGTTAGGAAAATAAACAGAATCTTGCGTAGTTTCATTAGATGTTCGATTAAATTCTGGGGGCAGATGAGTCAGAAAATATACTCGAACGAGGATTGGAAACATGGTGGTAGCTCCACCCCACTCTCTCTGCAAGTTTCGGGCAAGTCTATGGTCCAAATGTCCCCTCCCCTTCCCAAATTCGAAAGATGTAAGCACCTGCGAAATCGTGATTTGTCCAAACGATCAGTGAACAAAGAACAAAGTTCCTTGTCAGTTCTTTATAATCTGGTGGACTTCTAGGAAGGGGAAATGATGTTTTCAGTTCTTGGAATCAGTGTACGTCTCATCGACTGGGCTTTGAAGTCATAAACAGTCAGTTAGCATGTGTCATCAAGCGCCACCCTCTGGCCACAGGCCCAATCTGCACTGGATTATGATACTTGTATAAGAGCTACAGCAGGCATACAGTAACACATCGCTGAAATACAGTTCTGCAGTGTATGAAATGATGTACAGAAGACCACAGTAGATATTATCACGTTGTTGACCCAAATCATTGTTAAACAAGGTACGTATTCTCAGTAGTTTGCAGATAATATAGCCTAGTTACACATCTCCAGCATTCTCTCGGCTCTCGGCTCCTCTGTTCACTCATCGCTCTTTAGAAGAGATATAAAATCACACTGAACATAATTCTCAAACTGCCCACCCCTTTCTCCACATGATCTCTCCTCTCTCTCGCACTCTCTCCTCGCCTCCCCTCCTCCTCTCCCCTGCTCCGTTCTGTTTGGAGCCAGTTCGGGGAGCCGTGGAGCCGTGGGTTCAGGACTAATTGAATAAGCAGCGACCCTGTGGACTGCCTCTCTGTGGGACCCGGGATAGGATCTAAAAGTGCACTCCTCTGAGGGCGAACATAGCCAACTTAGAGTCATTTCATGCTCGCTGCTCCGGCGTGCACACCAGGGGCCAGCCCAGCACGGAGGCCACACACACCAGAAAGAGAAGTAATTTATGTGCTCTCTAATCAGGCATGCTTTAAATTCTGTTCTTTCTCTCATGAAACGCAGCTGTTAATTTTCCCTGGCTCTCGAACCCCCTCCCCCTCATCTCCCTCCTCTCCTTCCTCTTTCCTGAATCAAATGGATGCTGCAAAGGCAATTAATAACTAAAAACGATCTCGACATGCAGGACTGAACATGCTAACACACCTTGACGGCAACTGCATGTTTATCTGGAACAGTGCTCGGATGTGAGTGCTCATTATCAGAATACATACCGGTATCAGTGATTGTTGCACCCTGTGCATCACAGCAATGGAGTTGACACATTAATAATAGCATTTACGAGGGAATCAAAATGCACAGATCCAGCGGTCAGTGCGGTAGAAAAATAACTCAGTATATACTTTTTATGTATTTGTTAATTTTTTTGGCCTAGGGCATATCAATCATATTGGTGGAGGCTGAAAGGCCTACCATTTCCATGCTATACAAGTCAGTGTCTTCTGAATCACCCCACCGTCACCTCTCCAGGGTCAGAACCCCACTGGACACAAGCCAGAGCACTGTTTCATTAAATGGAATTCCCAAATCACAATCTTAATGAAGCTTGCATCCATTATGTTATTTAAGCTCCCAAACTGGACTGTTAGTGATTATGA
Source organism: Salmo salar (assembly GCF_965601325.2). Classification (NCBI taxonomy): domain Eukaryota; kingdom Metazoa; phylum Chordata; class Actinopteri; order Salmoniformes; family Salmonidae; genus Salmo; species Salmo salar. The sequence goes on from NC_138293.1 coordinate 32,416,933, forward strand.
AAACCTTCAGCTCTCCCCACTTACAGACCTGCAGTCTTGTGGACCATAAAGTCATCGGAAGCAGTTGATGTGACGTGAACTAGACCCATTCATGTTGCTTAAGCCTACTGCTTGTCTAAACTTAGCGAAGTGAATACACGCCGAGTGTACAAAACATTAGGAACACCTTCCTAATATTGAATAGCATTCCCTTTTGCCCTCAGAACAGCCTCAATTCATCGGGTCATGGACTCTACGAGGTGTCGAAAACTTTCCTCTGGGATGCTGGCCCACGTTGACTCCAATGCTTCCCACAGTAGTGTCAAGTTGGCTTGTTGTGGATCTCTAATCCAAATAGTTCCTTCCATCTGATCCCTCAGATGCTCGATGGAATGGAGATCTGGTGACTGGGCAGGCCACTGCAGTAAGCCGAATTTACTGTCATGTCCGTGGAACCATTCCTGGACAATCCTAGCCGTGTGGCATAGGGGATTATCCTGCTGAAAAATCTATTTGCAGAGGGATACACTGCTGCTATGAAGGGATGCACCTGATTGGCAGCGATGATGTTCACATATCCCATGGCATTCAAATGTTGCTGCAGATATATCAAGAGGCCCAATGTGTGCCATGAAAACACACCCAACAGCCCCACCACCAGCCTGCAATGTTGACACACGGCATGATGGATGCATGTACTCATGTGGTTTTCTCCATACTCTAGTCCTCCCATCAGCATGAAACAGCAGGAACCAGGATTCATAAAACCATGTAATTCCAATTCTCCAATGTCCCATGTTTTCATTCCTTAGCCCACTGCAACCACAGTTTCTTGTTGTTTGCTGAAAGAAGTGGAACTCTATACGGTCATCAGCTGCCATACCCCATTCATGTCAAGGTATGACAAGTTGTGCATTCTTTTATGGGTCTTTGGGTACCAATTCTGTACTGGATTGTCAGTTGACTAACTGTAGCCCATCTGTTATTCTGCCCAATTCATGTCAGCCTCATTTGTCCTCTTTCATCAACGATCCGTTTTCAATCACTGGCTGGATGTCCTTTGTTTTTTAATTATTTTTTTTAACCTTTATTTAACTAGGCAAGTCAGTCAAGAACAAATTCTTATTTACAATGACGGCCTACCTCAGCCAAACCCTCCCCTAACCCAGACGACACTGGGCCAATTGTGTGCCGCCCTATAGGACTCCCGATCACGGCAGGTTGTGATACAGCCCGAGGACGAACCAGGGTCTGTAGTGTTGAGATGCAGTGCCTTAGACCGCTGCGCCACTCGGGAGTGGGTGGTGGACCATTATTGATACACTCGGGAAACTGTTGAGCATGAAACCCCCAGCAGCGTTGCACCTACTGCCATACCCGGTTCAAAGGCATTTCAGTCTTTTGTCTTGCCCATTCACCCTCTGAATGGCACACAGCAATCCATGTCTCAATTGTCTGAAATCTTAAAAGTTTTTCTTTAACCTGTCTTCTCCCCTTCGTCTACACTGATTGAGGTGGATTGAAATGTTCACCTGGCCAGTCTATGTCATGGAAAATGCAGGTGTCCCTAATGTTTTGTACACTCAATGTAGTTCGCATTAATAAAATAAATCATGTAACCTTACTGTAAAGTGTTACCAACAATTTAATTAATACATGCTTTTTAATCCATTTAGTTGTTTTATCTCAATAAATATCCTTTTAAAACAACTTTTTTTATAATGGACAATAATGCCATAGAACACATACTACACTATATTACATTACTAGTGATAATAGAAGTATTTCTAAGAATATGAATCCCTGTCTCCGCCATGTCTGAGAGCATATCAGCCAAAGATACTGTAGCCACGCTGTAATCCCCAGATCTCCTGGCCCCTGTACCTGTCTACACTTCCTGCAACGGTTCTCTGCCATTGACTGAAATATGAAATTCATAAGCATTCCCATCATGTTACAGGCTGTTTCTGGGGCTTCAGGGTTCAGAGGAAGCCAGTCTAACAGAGTGCCTTTTATTACACGCATTAGTAATCCAGGAAAGGGGAAGCACATGTCCGGGTGAAATACGATCGATTTCAGATGAACTCCAACAGATCGTTTCTCAATCCATCCTCTAAAATGTTCTATGAATCACTCTCATAACTACAGTAACTCTCTCCTGATTCACTCACACTGACTGAGGTAATATTGAAGTAATTCATGAATCAATTAATTCACTTTCAGTGAATCGAAGAGCTCTCTCCTAATTTTTAATAGCATAACTCTACTTTACACATTTCAGATATACTTGATATGTTTTCTTTCTAAGTGTCCTCTGATAAAGCTTACATTATGTTTGTCTTTATAGCTCTATCTGCCTATTGGTAGTGAGGCAGACAGGCAGCCCCCGTGGTGGTGTATTTCTCCCTCTAGCTAAACTTGAAAGACAAGTGAGTCATTAGTTTACCAGGCTTGATATTACACACAAACATGCTAGGTTGTTTGGCTGGGTTAAAAAGATATGACTCAGCAGGTCAGATCAGAAGACTAGAGGCGTGGCTTAGTAGGGGCCACCTGTGAGAGTAAATGTCATTCCTGATCATCTGTTCTGTTGTATTGTTAGTAGCATGTTAAGATTAAACACTGGCAGTTTTTAAGCTTTTATGAGGTTAACAGAAGTAAGCCTGATAAAAGTGCATGTGCTCCTTAAGCGCCCGTGCAATTCCCAATGTTAGGAAAGTTACCACTTCATTACAATATGTAATGAATAATGTTAATATTATATAAGAATATGCAATTTGCAAGAATATTTAAGGAAAATGTAAAATTGCAGTATACAATCTTAACATGTGAAAAAAAAGAATGATCTAAAAGCCACGCCCCTAATTAACCACACCTGAAAATAAACCAAACTTAAATTAACCAATTTTTGGGTAATTTCAACAACCTAACACATTGGTTTAATCACGCAACCCAACGGGCTGGGTCAAAATAACCCAGCATGTGTTCTGTCCATTATTTACCTATTGCTTGGTTAAAAAAAAAAAGCGGGTTGTTTTTAACCAAGCTTTTTTTTTTGGACTGTACTGTACTCACAGTAGGGAGAAGGTTCATTCGAAAACCCAGATGACTGGTAAAAAAAAATCTATCAAAACACAGAGTGAGTACACTGCTTTGGATGTTGAGTCTGGATTTTCTCGGAGATAAAGTCACTGATGGGAAAATGGTTTCTCGAAGGACATTAAAACGTCATGAAAATGTATTATTCATTTTATAACTGTTTTATTGTTTTATTGTGTATGTCTGAGTTGTCTCTGGAGACCACTGTGTAATAAATTAGCTTTTAAACTAAATTAGAGAGTTACTAAAATGCTAACACTTTACAGTAAAGTATACTTTAAAATACTTACAGTATCTATATCATTAAGGAGAGTATGAGAAAAAAAGTTTATAATTTCAGTCTTGGGTTTGACAGGTATATATCACTATTATGAGCTACATATCACAATTAGCTAGAGATAAATTCCTTGAACAGTCTTCAATCTAAATATACACCATGAATAAGTGCAATGTGCTGTAACTATTCAGGAGTTCATTTGCCAGCACTGACACGACCTCCCCCCTCACCCATCTCAGGCCAAAGCCTCCTCTCCTTCCCACTAATCTCAGTCTCAGTGTGGCCCTTTTTGTGTGCGAGCACTGAATCTGTGGGCTTTGCCGGCTTTCCACTCTACAACCAGGCAGGCTTCTGACTCCACACTCTCATCCCTCCATCCCCCAGCATCCTGTTTACTCTGTGTAGCCGTGCCACCTCAGAGTCACTCCAGACCACCAAGGTCCTAACGGCTGCGTGGGATTGGCCGGTTTAGCGGCCGTCGCCATGGGAACGGTAGGGAGAGGTGCTGGAGTGGGCAGAGGAGTGGCACTGATGGTCGCTTAGCGGTGAGGATGTTTTACGCTTTGGACCAGGGCGAGAACCAGGGCAGGAGGAAATGTATGATTAAACTTAGACCAGTCCCTGACGTCAAAAAAACATTGGGGTTGGTATGTGAGTAGAGCGTGTGGCGGTGGGGTGAACTGTACAGTTTCACTATGGGTCTTTGTCTTCAGAACGTGGCAGAGACACAATACAAGTTCTAGAATTAATTGTTGAAAGCCAAGACAAAAGTCAACATTGAAATGATTGCCACTATCCTGTCAATCTAACACGGCCATTTCTTTAAAAACATTTAGTGGTTCTCTCTCTCACACAACCCTTCAATATGAGACGTTTTTATTCCCGGCCTCTGCCATTACATTTTATTACAGCTCTTTACTTGGCTGGCGAAAGTGTTCATACCTCCCTGCTTAAATTTCCTCTTTAGGTATGAATGTAATTGGAGATGTTATTTTTGACACTAGGGAAAACAAGAGCTCATGTTGGCCTCTAATATCACGGCAGTTGTTCTTCTAGAGCTTTTGTCACCCTCTCGTGGTAGGAGTAGCGGCATTCCGTGTTCTCTGCTCTCTTCTCAGTCTGTCAGCATTTCAGTGTTTTCTCAGAGAGCCACCACAAATGGGACCACAGCTAGCGCCATCGCATCTATTTTTGCCCGTATGGACACAGTCATGGGTGGTCCTGCTGCTTCTTAACATTGTTGAACTCCTGACAGCAGCAAACCTCTAAGAAAGCTCCAGTTCAGTCTTCTGAGTCTGCAATTCAGGCTTTAGTCTTCTGCAGTGAAAATAGTTCAGTCTGTCAATGACTCATCAAAGCAAATAGCCCTGGCCTGGGCAAAGCAAACGGAGCATGAAAACGTAGAGGACAACGCTTCATTGCCAGAACATTCTATTCTCAACCAGAAGTTCTGCTGCCATTGTGGAACTGACGAATGAATGGTGCTGCTAGACAAGGAGGGGTGTTTAGCTTTCTGTTTTGGAATGAGTTGTCCTGGATATGAGGTGTTTGTGGCTAGTTTGAGGAAAAGGGGCCAGATTTCCAGGCAGACAGGGATGCTGGATGGAAGGTTGAAAGGGGGAGAGGGGGTTTTTGAGGAGGGATACAGGTGTGGGTGCATTAGCCCCTGGTCGGAAAGCAACCACTCTGCACTAATTTTTGCTGAGTTTCTGGAAAGTGGGAGAGAGAGAGAGAGAGAGAGAGAGAGAGAGAGAGAGAGAGAGAGAGAGAGAGAATCAGCGGAGAGTTTCCCCTTCTGCGCTGATGTGTGCTCCAGTACTTGGGCCTGATGGCCTCCTGATGGTCTGCCAGATTGGGGAGAGGAGAGAGAAGGGTCTGATGGGGGTTGAGGGGGATGGGGGAGGCAAGTGCCACAAGGTGGAGAGAACATAGAGGGGGGAGGTCAGAAGCGGATGGAGCCTGTTTTCCAACATAGAAACCCTGCTTGTGTTTTACATACTTTCTGTGAGTACAGTGCAAGCATTAACCGACTCACAAAGAGTCCCAATGGGGTCCGTCTGCCTGTACAAGTGGACTGTATTCCCATTGTTGATATTGTCAGAATATTCAACATTCCATGCAAGGCTCCCCCGATATCCTGAGATTCTAGACAGGAAGCTTCTAGTATACTTCTACTTGTTATTGTGGTTGTCCTCTACACAGCCTGGATGCTCTCACCCCGACTCTGACACATTGGGGCATGACATTTAAAAAAGCTGCTAAAAAATAAATCAGACACTTTCAGGGAAAAAAAAGCATTTGAGCAAAAGAGACAGGCCAAGCCAGTAACAAAACCTGGAACAGTGGGAAAAGGGGGAATTGTGTGTCCTGACTCAGAAGTGTTTGTGTAGGGTATTCCAGGCTGACTGTGAGTGTGACAGCCACAGGATCAGGATGTGTGTGGGCTATTGTTCCTCACGTCTACCTCAGCACTACGGCTTCATTTACTTCCTCCTCTCCCACGGGCCGCGTGGTAGACGTCCTGGCCCACACACACGCACACACTCAAATTTGATGTGCAAACATAAATATGATAGTTCGCTCTTTTTATGTTGCGTCTGTAGCCTACTTTTATAAACTGAAACAAAAAGTGATCATACATGGTGTAAGAACAGATTATTCAATCACTTAATCAAATGTAAATTGTAAAAATGTAATGCATTGTTTAATCCCAATCCCAACCTATTGAGAAGTATTTGATAAATGCAATTAAGTATTGTCATATGTGTGATGCGACTTCTTTGACATACCAATAATGAAGAACTTGTCATATTGACATGGCGGAATGGCAATAAGTAATACATAATGGAAATAAGTAATACATAATGGAAATAAGTAATACATAATGGCAATCAGTAATACAAAATGGAAATAAGTAATACATAATGGCAATAAGTAATACATAATGGAAATAAGTAATACATAATGGAAATAAGTAATAATGTCTCATCCTTTACAGTTTACTAATGTTGAACAAGCTGTATTTCATCATTATAAATAAGCCGTTTAAGAGGACCCTCAATTCAGATTCCACTAAATAGGCCTCATTTTATTTTCATCTAATAAAGAAAATAAAGAACAGATATTTATGTTAAGGAAAAAAAGGTAATGCAGGTAGATAGTTTGATTACAACAGCTGCTCATGTGTAAGAACATGTAGCAATAAAAACAGCATTTCCCAACAATATCAAACCTCTCAACCTGTAAGTACCAATAACAGTAATATCATCGACAACGCCACAGAACAGACACACAGAACAGACACACAGAACAGTACATCTTTATGTCTGTTCTGCCACACACAACACATAAATGTCTCTCTCACACAGGCTGCCTTTGTGTGGTCAAGTGGATATGGTCAAAAGAACGAACCACAGAACTGTGTTGCTCTTTTCCTGTTTTCCTTGTCTAAAAGGAGGTTGGACCCTGGTCTGACCAGAAATGCCAATCCAAGAAAAGACCAGCTATGAATCGTGAACCCACTCTGCCTCTGACAGGACAGCACAGCCAGAGATCAGTGATCCCACCCAAGCCAGGACTCACACTAACCTATCTACCCACTATTTCTGTGTGTGTGTGTGTGTGTGTGTGTGTGTGTGTGTGTGTGTGTGTGTGTGTGTGTGTGTGTGTGTGTGTGTGTGTGTGTGTGTGTGTGTGTGTGTGTGTGTGTGTGTGTCATCTGTGTGTGTGTGTGTGTGTGTGTGTGTGTGTGTGTGTGTGTGTGTGTGTGTGTGTGTGTGTGTGTGTGTGTGTGTGTGTGTGTGTGTGTCATCGTGTGTGTGTGTGTGTGTGTGTGTGTGTGTGTGTGTGTGTGTGTGTGTGTGTGTGTGTGTGTGTCGTCTGTGTGTGTCGTCTGTGTTTGTGTGTCCCAAAAAATAGTTATTTGGCTACCCAATAGAATTGCAGGGTACAGTGCTTTAGTAACAAAAACTGCAGACTGCGGTGCAAAAGGTTGCATTCCAGTCAGATATCACGCTGGGCATTTTAATGCCGCAGCACCAACAAGGGACAAATTGGACTGAGTGAAAACCAATTAAAACCAGTGATCCCTGATGTCACATCTCTCCAGTTCACCTCAGCCGCTTCTCTCTCTGACCATGTCTCGACTTGTGTCGTCTGTACGTCTGACTGTCCGTCCTAGCTATTTGGAGAATCCTTCTCTCCTCTCCTGTCTGACTTTCTTTGTGGGAAACCTTTTACACCACAATAGCAGCGGCCGGGCCGGTTGGTCAGCTTGGGCCTGCCATTGGTTGCCTTACAGGACATGGTGTTTGTGTTGGCAGGGGGAGCTGTTTTTGGGAGTCATACAGACAGAAAACAGGCTGGAGCTGGAGTTTTTTCCCCCAGCGTACTTACAGTCCCGGCAGCAGAGGGACCGTCCAGGCTTCAGCTCATCAATCACTCAGCACTGAGAGGGAGGACAGTCTCTGTGGGTGGGATGGGAGGACATAGCAGAGAGATGGATGTGTATGTACTATATGTATGCAGCCTATGTACCAGAGTGTGTGTGTGTGTGTGTGTGTGTGTGTGTGTGTGTGTGTGTGTGTGTGTGTGTGTGTGTGTGTGTGTGTGTGTGTGTGTGTGTGTGTGTGTGTGTGTGTGTGTGTGCGTGCGTGTGTGTGTGTCTGTGTTTGTGTGTTTGTGTGTGCTATTAAACATAACAGAGGGGTATGTTCGTGGGCAGGATAATTGGACATGGGTAGGAGGTCAGAGAGATGAGAGATGACCACTTTATATGTCTGGTTCAGAAGTTCTGAGCTGACCAAACACACACACATAATCCTCTGCACTGCCTTGAGTGTGAGGACTGGCCTCCACTAGCATCCTGCAGCCTGGGCAGTTTTGATTAAGCAACCAGACCCATACCTGAACCTCAGCCCACATAACAGGCCCTGATGGATTGAACCAGCTCTCCCTGCAGTGGTGCTGCCCAGAGACCTCACAGCAGAGCTGGCTGGCTTAACAGAGACCCTGTGCAGGCCCAGGGGTGAGCCAGGTTGATGGATAAACACAAGGCTGATGGAGAGGGCCCTATTGTGGGGAGCCCCTGACCAGCGGTAGGTTCCAGCCTGGAGATGATATGGAGACACACCGCTGGGTGACCCAGCAGCAGGGACCCTCCCAGATCATTAAAGGGAACCTCGGCCTGGTCATTTGATCAGCGCTCTGAAAACACTGGACACAGCAAGCCGCTGTGTTTCCCCTACGACTGCAAATCAATCTGTGTGTGGGTGGGAAGAGGCGTTTGTTTTCCTTTCATAAGTCATGTTTCAACCGTTCTTGAAAGGCGGCTTGCGCACTCAAAGTAACGCACATGTACTCACCACATGATTTTGAAAAAAATCCATATTACTAATGATGGTTAAACAAACATAACCAAAAGCAATCATTGCAAGTTCGAAGGTTGGCCTAATTCTTTACTTCTGCTCTCATGCAAAATCGCAATTGACTGAGTAGTGTAGTAGAATGTCATGACTCAAAAAGTTCTATCTTCATGAGAACACGGTGCTAGGACAGAGCAGACATTGTCACTGGGAGATATCCAGGTAAAAGGTGATAAATGAGGTTGTGATTGAAAGGGTTAATGAGACAGTTCCGTCTCATTGGTGGCGAACCTCAGCGGTGTTAAAAACAGATCAGTCACCAAGCGCTGGACGTTGCCAGCGCTGGACCTGATGACACGTGTACTGCCATTAACTGAGCATAAACGCTGTTCGGTCTGTTCCAGTCCCCCCCCCCCCCCCCTCCCCTCACACCACGCAAATCAGAACCACCTGCCCTAGGGCCCTGAGAACCGCAAGGCTCTCCTTTTCACCGGATCTCCACAGAGCAGAGAGAGAGAGAGAGAAAAAAAAAAAAGAGAGAGAGAGAGAGAGAGAGAGAGAGAGAGAGAGAGAGAGAGAGAGAGAGAGAGACTACCTCCAGGGGGGCTACCTCCAGGGATATTCTTTGAACAGAACAGAGAATCTTCCCCTTAACATCTAACCCCCTCTTGGCCTCCCAGTCTCTCCTCCCTTATGAAGAGTGCAAGATAGCCAATATATTTTATTACGTACAGGAAACTCCTGTATCAAAGGACACTTTGTTAGCCGATCCGCGGGGATCCCATGTGGGGTTGAGACTTGTCCTCTCTCTCTTTCGCTCTTATACTCCATCTTTTTCTCTCTCACGCTTTTTTTTCTCTCTCTTCACTTTTTCCCTCTCTCTACTCCCTCTCTCTGCTCTCTATGTATGTGTGTATGTGGATGGGTGGTAGGCATATCGGCTGACAGACTGTGGAGCGTACCACGCAAGGGCCTTGGGTGCTTTCTCAGAGCCAAGATGGCACCTGGGTCTCCCAGCGCCTCCACCTCCAACCAGCTCCCATTGCCTGCCCTACACCCTCACCACCACCATCCCCTGCCCTGACGTAACAAACCCCCTCCAATCTCTGCAACCAGCAACCAGTCTACACACACACCCGCTACACAGCAGCAGTTCATTTGAACAGCCACCAGGAGACCAGGGGCCTGGACAAAATGAGCAACTCGTATTATTCCCCATCCCTCACTCTGCTCCAGTGAATACTTTTAGACTAACTTATTCACAGGAATACATTTGTTATTTAACAAACAATGAGAAAGAGGCAGACATCATGTCAGTAAAGCTGCTTTTTTCACCTTTTGTGTCTTTGCTCCGGTGGTCTGTAACTGACAGGAACTCAGGCACTATTTGTTATCTTTAGGCCCAATAAGTACATCTGGTTCTGGTTTGGTTCCTCCACATCGCCCCTGGAGATGTGGATGGAGGGAACGCAGGGGTAGGGGAGGGTGGCGGGGACGAGAGAGGCATTTCTGTGTGGGAGCGTGGGTCTTTTTTCTCCTCAGACTTAAATTGAATTTCTCACCATCCCAAGCTGGGCCTTGGACCAGGGATCTAGGGCTTCTCAAGCCTGTCACACAAAACTCTCTGTTTAGCTAGCTCCCAGCCCTCAGGCTCTCAAATACAATGTGAGGAAGAAGAAGAAAAAAACTGGAAAGAAATCAGTTTCACCTGTTTAGCCAAATGATTGCATGTTCAAAGGAATAAGACCTATTAGCCAGATCACATAGGTTTGTGAGGTAAGAATGGCTCAACTTTTTCTGAACCCTCCCTGTCATGAAACTATTTTTGTCTGTTGTTGGTGATAGACAGTGTCTGATGGTGAAACAATAATGTTCAGTTCTCAGCTAGCCAGGATGAAAAGAAGAGATGTACTGATATTTTGTTGAATTATACTTTTGATCACATCTTTGATTTCAATCAGGAGGTAGGCCTACTTGTTTCCAAGCCTTTATCAGTTGTCTCATAATTTGAAAGAGAAAACTATGTAAATGTTCTCGTGTTCTGGAGAGAGAGCAGTCATATACTGGGAAGACCAACTTTACCTGAGGGCCTCACACTGTCTTGGTAGGAAGATTCACATTGGGGTTTAGCTGGCTTAGCTGGCTAGCAGGTAGCTATAGCAGAAGGTAGCTGGCAAGTCCAGTTAGCCAGGAAGTGATCTTGCTAGCAGTTACCCAGAAGGTCATCTGTCCCTGCTAATGTTTCACCGTCGGTACATGTTTATCATATAGTAAGTAGCTTGTTCTACCATAGAATATTGTTATAAAATGCAGTAACGTGTTGGAATCGCGGGTTTATGCACTGCGGTTTCGTTTTTAGATTTTTCACCATGAACTGTTTAAAATGGCGGGAGTTACTACCGGTTTGAGAGTGGCGTCATGGGTAATGTTTAAACATTGTTTCCACTTGTTATTACTTTTTTTTTTAAATGTATTCTTTAATCAGCATTTACTAACACTAACTGTTACTGTCTGAAATGTTAGGCTACCTGTTGAAAATGTTAAGAATAAAACCATTAGCTTAATTAGTAGTGAGCACCATGAGGTCTTGGTGGGGGACTCTTATTTTTAGCTTGTTTCAATGGTTACAAATGCCTCATTTGTTAAGTTTGACATTGTGTATCAGAACAGTAGGCCTATACATGATACCGATTTTAGCTCAAGGCGCCCGCCAATAAAATACAAATGATGTATTGGCGCATTGAACCTTCGTTTAACTCCTCAGTGGATAGTGTTACATTTAACAACGGCATCATCTGAATGCCGACATCTTTATAGAGCCTACCTTTGCCATTGCTTTAACTTGTTATGTTGACAATAAAGGCTCGCTGAGTAGTTTAAATCAGTTGGGGTCAAGCCCTGCATCTTGTGCCCATCACTACAATATTAATGCACTAATATTCAGACACCGGAAAATATGGCTTAGAATCCAGACTACATCCAGATGATAACAGTAAGTACTATATTACCAATAACAAAATCGCTACCTTTTTCATTTCTTCCTTAGCTACCGGAGTATGACTAGAGTTGCCATTATCAGCATCTTTCCCACTGCCCAGACAGCAGCCAACCAAAGGAAGCCTCATACAGGAAGTAATAAACACAGACCAGACCAGACTAATCAATTCATAACAACCATTGGACACAGCCCCAGTTAACCAGTCACTAACGTTTCTCTCTCCTGGGCCACCCTCCTAATTCAATCATCTTTCTCATGACATCATCAGGACCGACGGGCCAATCAGAGCTGGCCGGGCTAGCAGGCTAAGTGTTGGAGCGGACAGGGTTGATTGTTGTCCTTCGATTAGCTCTCCTTGTGTGGTATGGCCCGGGCCGAGACGAGGAGCATAACGCATAACATTGAGCTACAGTAAGTGCCAAGTCCAGCCCAACACAGGCATGGTTGTTATAAGCTCAATTGAAATCCTGATGGTGGGAAAATGGAGAGAGAGATAGCAGAACTAGACAGGGGGATAAGGAGGTGGTTGTGTGGATTAGATTAGATGGCAGCGATCAGGACGGGAGATCTGAGATACCCTAAAGAACCCCTTTGACCCTCTGACCTCACATGCGCGCACGCACGCACGCATGCACACACACACACACACACACACACACACACACACACACACACACACACACACACACACACACACACACACACACACACACACACACACACACACACACACACACACACACACACACACACACACCCTTGGTTTTCCATTTTCTTCTCTTTCTGACAAATTGTGTATGTGTCATGACATTAAAAACATTGCCATACATATTTGAAAGGCTAGAGCTTACTGGAAATAAAATTTCATAATAAGTGGAAATTAACAACACAAATTCCTTACCAGCTGCTTTCACACACATACACTCACACAGACACAAACGCACATACAGTGCCGTGAAAAAGTATTTTCCCTTTCTGATTTTCTCTATTTTTGCATATTTTTGATACTGAATGTTATCAGATCTTCAACCAAAACCTAATATTAGATAAATGGAACCTGAGTTTACAAATGACAAAATTTATAAAAATATCAAATTGATACTCATTTTATTTAATTAATTAACAAAGTTATGCAACACCCAATTCCACTGTGTGAAAAACCAATTGCCCCCTTGGTTGTACCAACTTTAGCTGTAATGACTGCAACCAAGTGCGTCCGGTTGATCAGTCTCTCACGTCGCTGTGGAGGAATTTTGGCCCACTCTTGCATGCAGAACTGCTTTATCTCAGCGACATTTGGGGGTTTTCATGCATGAACTGCTCATTTTAAGTCCTTCCACAACATCTCAATTGGGAGCTGAAGCGCAGCTGGGTCAAGACAATGATGCATAAAAATGGCTAAAAAGCAACAAATTTGACATTTTGGAATGGCCTAGTCAATGTATAGACCTAATCCCTATTAAAATGTTGTGGCAGGACTTGAAATGAGAAGTTCTTGCTTGAAAACCCACAAATGTCGCTGAGTTGCAGTAGTTCTGCATGGAAGAGTTGCCGAAAATTCCTCTACAGCGACATGAGAGACCGATCAGCAACTACAGGAAGCGTTTGGTTGGAGTCATTGCAACTAAAGGTGGCACAACCAGTTATTGAGTCAAAGGGCGCAATTACTTTTCCACACAGGGGCATTGGGTGTTGCATACATTTGTTTATGAAATAAATGAAATAAGTATGTAATTGTTGTGTTATTTGTTCACTAAGTTTCCCTTTATCTAATATTAGGTTTTGGTTGAAGGTATGATAACAGTCAGTATCAAAAAATATGCAAAAGTAGAGAAAATTAGAAAGGGGGCAAACACTTTTTCAGGTCACTGTACACATACACATACACTTTCTCTTTCCCTCTCTTTCTGTTCATTCTGTGTTACTCAGCCCTTTCTCTGGCCCCTGTTAAAAATCCCTGATTCCCACTTTTTCCCAACATAGCTCAGCTAAACCCCATCCACCAGCAGCACCAGCACCCCACCCCACACACTGTAGTCCTCTGTTTATTTTTTCAGGTGAACAAACTGTATCCCACACACTGGCTCCCTCAGTTGCTTTTAATTAGGCTTCTGGAATCTTCTGTGCTTTCATCTGATTTCCACGAGGGGGGGGGGGGGGGGGGGCGTGTGTGCGTGCGTGCGTGCGTGCGTGCATGTGTGTGTGGTGACTCCTGGCTGAGGTAAATAAAAGTTAGAACAAAAATAGCTTGAGACAAGATTGCGTCAGAGGCAGCAGGGTTAACAAGAGTTTGAACTGCCATGCCAAGGAACATTTTGCTCACATCAGTGGATTCTAACAATAGTTATCTTTAACTGATCAAATCCATTTACGTAATAGAGATGTGTATGTTGTCTGTCTGTGGGTGCGTTAGTCCTTCTGACACTTTTTCACCCCCTCAAATACAACCTTGAAAAGCCTGAAAACTCAACTCATCACAAACAACAAGGCTGTTTTCATTCCAACCCTAAATCGAAACAGATCTCACTCAAGGATTGCTTTCGCCTAAGCTTCTAATGTGAGAGACCATAGATGGACTTCACTTACTGGGGTCTGCCCTAGGGTATTATAGGGGCAAAGGTGTTAGGCTAATCCACACCATCCAATATCATTCATCTATAAAGGGTCATGACCCTTGATTTTCTTGGCCAAAGCATTACTAGGCCTAAGGTTAGGTCGAGAGTTCAGGAGGACATGGTTTGACCATGGTGGCCAACCTGGTCTCAGAGCATTTCGTATTATTCTGTACGTAAATCAGATTCACTCCATCTAGTATGATATATTGCGTTTCGTATTGTACAGTAGGTATTCATTTGTGGATGTCCATCACCCATTTCATATGATATGTTACGAATTACAATTCATATTATATGTTACAAATTAGCTATCTAACGTTAACTAGGCTAGGAGTTAGGGGTTAAGGTTAGGGTTAAGTTTAGGAGTTAGGTTAAAGGGTTTAAGATTAGGGTCAGGGGAAGGGTTAGCTAACATGCTAAGTAGTTGCAAAGTAGCAAGTAGAAGAGTGCCTTTGATATTTTAAGTAGAAAACTTGCTAATTAACTCAATTCTAAAGTTGTCCGTGGTAAGATTCGAACTCGCATCCTTTGGGTTGCTAGATGTTCTCGTTATACACCCACCCATTCTACATTCGTTTTTTGCTTTAAGTAACCATCTGCCTTATGTAACCGTAACAAATGTAACATATCATACTGATTAGAGTGTCCCGTATTTGTGGTGGCATTCTCTGTGTGTAGCTATCGCTTGCAAGCCTAAGACAAGTCAACTAAATGGCATCAAAACAACATATACTTTACAATAACTTTCACTGGGCCATTATACATTCTTAAACATGTTTTCAAATAATTAAATATCTATTCATATTTAAAATGCTTATTCATGAAAGTTATTATTAAGCTTTACCCAATAGCAATCCTAGTCATATAATCAAATCAAATGTATTTATATAGCCCTTCGTACATCAGCTGATATCTCAAAGTGCTGTACAGAAACCCAGCCTAAAACCCCAAACAGCAAGCAATGCATGTGAAAGAAGCACGGTGGCTAGGAAAAACTCCCTAGGAAAAACTCCCTAGAAAGGCCAAAAACCTAGGAAGAAACCTAGAGAGGAACCAGGCTATGAGGGGTGGCCAGTCCTCTTCTGGCTGTGCAGGGTGGATATTATAACAGAACATGGTCAAGATGTTAAAATGTTCATAAATGACCAGCATGGTCAAATAATAATAATCATAGTAGTTGTCGAGGGTGCAACAAGCACGTCCGGTGAACAGGTCAGGGTTCCATAGCCGCAGGCAGAACAGTTGAAACTGGAGCAGCAGCACGGCCAGGTGGACTGGGGACAGCAAGGAGTCATCATACCAGGTAGTCCTGAGGCATGGTCCTAGGGCTCAGGTCCTCCGAGAGAAAGACAGAAAGAGAGAAAGAGAGAATTAGAGAGAGCATATTTAAATTCACACAGGACACCGGATAAGACAAGAGAAATACTCCAGATGTAACAGACTGACCCTAGCCCCCCGACACATAAACTACTGCAGCATAAATACTGGAGGCTGAGACAGGAGGGATCAGAAGACACTGTGGCCCCATCCGATGATACCCCCGGACAGGGCCAAACAGGCAGGATATAACCCCACCCACTTTGCCAAAGCACAGCCCCCACACCACTAGAGGGATGTCTCCAACCACCAACTTACCGTCCTAAGACAAGGCCGAGTATAGCCCACAACGATCTCCGCCAAGGCACAACCCAAGGGGGGGCGCCAACCCAGACAGGAAGACCACGTCAGTGACTCAACCCACTCAAGTGACGCACCCCTCCCATGGACGGCATGGAAGAACACCAGTAAGCCAGTGACTCAGCCCCTGTAAAAGGGTTAGAGGCAGAGAATCCCAGTGGAAAGAGGGGAACCGGCAAGGCAGAGACAGCAAGGGCGGTTCGTTGCTCCAGCCTTTCCGTTCACCTTCACACTCCTGGGCCAGACTATACTTAATCATAGGACCTACTGAAGAGATAAGTCTTCAGTAAAGACTTAAAGGTTGAGACTGAGTCTGCGTCTCTCACATTGGTAGGCAGACCATTCCATAAAAATGGAGCTCTATAGGAGAAAGCCCTACCTCCAGCCGTTTGCTTAGAAATTCTAGGGACAATTAGGAGGCCTGCGTCTTGTGACCGTAGCGTACGTGTAGGTATGTACGGCAGGACCAAATCGGAAAGATAGGTAGGAGCAAGCCCATGTAATGCTTTGTAGGTTAGCAGTAAAACCGTGAAATCAGCCCTTGCCTTAACAGGAAGCCAGTGTAGGGAGGCTAGCACTGGAGTAATATGATCAAATTTTTTGGTTCTAGTCAGGATTCTAGCATCAGAACTCAGGAATGATCCCGTGATCCAAACCATCAACTTATTCATTTCAAATTTGTTCAGAGATTTTATCTAACACCCAAGAAACGTTTTATAATGAAATTGGCCCCAACTTCCAAATGCTCATTGTGTCCCCTAAATCAGGTAGACACATTCCTTCATATGATGTGGGAGTGCCCTGCAGTTAAATGCTTTTTGGGACAAAGTTACAAAATGTATTTGAAAGAGCATGAGTGTAAATATTCAATGCTCCCCAGACGTTATGTTACTTAATGATAATAGCCCGTTGAATCTCTAATTTAATCAGAGAAGATTACTGCTGGCAGGCAGCACTGCTGCAAAACATTGTGGGGCTCTAAGATGGCAACCACCTCACTCTCTCCCATTTAACCAGTGGATACAGTTACTATTAGAAGTAATAACAGTAGAATTATCGACAACGAGAATGAATGATGCTAGTCAAGGAACAATTGAGGCATTGACAAATATACTTAATTAACTCTGTAAAAAAACAATGTCAACTAAAGCCTCAACATACAAACCAATTATATACTGTATATTTAATGAGACTCTGGTCATTGTGTGTGTGGGGGGGGGGGGGGGGGGGGGGGGGGGGACTGATAAGCAACCTCGGTCGCCTGGTGGGACGGGAGGCATGCTTTCTTCGGGTCGGGGTGTGGGGGGTAGGGCAGACGAAGATGAAGATGCGGGAGGAGGGGAGCTAGGCGTGGTGGGAAGGGGTGGGAAACATGGTTTTCGGGTCAGGAGGGAGGATGCAGGGTGGGGTGGATGGGGACTGAGGGGGTTGGGGAGAATGGGTTGGGGAGGGAGAGCCTTTTTTAATTTTCCTTGCATACAGAAGATTTCCGTTGATGCTGTTCTTTGTCTTTGTATGCATTTCTCTGATTGTTTTTTTTAATTCTTCTTTCAGGTGGCAGCCCGCAGGTACAGGAAAGTAGGAAATATGAAATACAAATATTATAACTGAATGTATGAATATATCTGAATTAAAATGATTTGGAATGTTCTACCTGTACCTGTAACCACCTTCTGAAAAAAATGACAAACTAAATTTGAAAACTTGGTAATGAAGAGGCAGATTGACAAATGTTACAGCAACTACTCCCATACCATGAACACTTGCAGCAAATGGCTATTGACAACCCATTAAACCAAGGAGATATACTGTACCATCAGACCTGGTCTTAAACGTACCTGGGTCGTTCCATGAACGAGTGCCTTTGATATTTTAAGTAGAAATTGTGCACCGATATTGCATTTTTCAAAGCCTGTTATATTAATTGAAGTATCCTTTAATATAGACCACATGGAGAATTCATTAAATCCCTCCGTCAACCCTGTGTCACTTCTAGGAAGATTTTAACCCACTTAATCCCAAAATGTATCCAAGTTTCACCATCAAAGCCTTAGTTATGTTGCAGCCATTTCTGAAGATGATTAGTTATTTAATGTGATTAGTGAATCATTTCTGAAGATGATTCGTTATGTAATGTGATTTGTGAATCATTTCTGAAGATGATTCATTATGTAATGTGATTCGTGAATCATTTCTGAAGATGATTCATTATGTAATGTGATTCGTGAATCATTTACGCCTGTACATCATTTTAAGTTTAACCCTATACGTGAACTGAACTCTCATTTTAATATGGTGGAACTATTCCTTTATTATTCTAAAGAAACATAGAACATTAATAGTCAAATCATAGAATAAAACCAGGTAAGCTGGCTCTACTCTTTTGGGCCATTTTCTGATGTTTTGTGGTGGTGAAAACTGTGTGGGTCGAGCATAAAACATCAACCCTGTTACACATAGATAGACAGGCTAGCAATGTTTGAATTTAATTTGCATTCAATTGCCACTCGCTGTTGCTTACAACAATCGTCCATTCTCCCTGTAACAAGGGAATTTATGGATGATTTAAGAACAAATCGTCAATCCTGTTACTTTATTTGGCACTTATTAGGTACTTACTATAGTCTTTTTTTTATTTCACCAAATGAGATGGGAAAATATGTTTTTTAGGATTTTTTTAAAATTAGGTTGACTAAATTACACTGCTCAAAAGACACCAAATTGGTTGAACGACCCACCTGCTGCAACTTTTGAACATTGCTTTTATTTAAAGGAGAGCCTGATGAGCATGACTGAGTAGACCTACACTGAGCGTCCAGTTCTTGACACACTCAAACCGGTGTGTCTGGCACCTACTACCATACCCCGTATAAAACGCACCTAAATCTTTTGTCTTTACCCGCTGAAACGGCACACATTCACATTCCAAGTCTCACTTGTCTCAAGGCTTAAAAATCCTTCTTTACCCTGTCTCGTCCACTTTATCTACACTGATTGAAGTGGATTTAAAAAGTGACATCAACAAGGGATCATAGCTTTCACCTGGATTCACCTGGGCAATTTGTCATGGAAACAGCAGGTGTTCCTAATGTTTTGTGCTCTCAATGTATATCTACATTGAAATCCTGAGTAGGCTACGGATTTCTTTCCAAGTTTTACTGCCCTCTGCTGGACACATGTTGTCAATAGAATTTGAAACCCATTGGGATTGGTTGAGCCTCGAAGCTACAGGAGCTACAGTCAGGAACCCAACAAAACACCAACACTGTGATTGACAGAAACTCAGAACTAAATATTTGTTCTTACTTAATGTTGGAAATACAACACAATTTGAATACGTTTTAAAGAGAATTTCAATGAAAAGACACGTGATAATGTAGGCCTTCATTGTAAATAAGAATTTGTCCTTAACTGACTTGCCTAGTTAAATAAAGGTTAAATACAAAAATACAAAACTTAAATTATAATAATGGTGTTTTTTCTTTCTCTGTAATATTTATTTCAGTTTTAATGCTCCAAAACTTCAAAAGACACATTGAATTCAAAATGTGTTTCACTCCATTGCTGAGATCAGATTATCATTGTGTTTTTTATTGTACTCTATCCTTCAAAAACAATGACAATCAATGTTCAACGGACTTAAAAAGACAGCAGTTTTACTGTTTATACAACTGTAAATCTAAGATAGATATACACCATAGAGGAAATTATAAAAAGAGTCAAATATCAAATACTAGCCATATTTAATTCTAATAGCTAGGATACTTTCCAATAGCCAACCTTCATGGAAGGTAATAAAGTAGTTTTATTTTTAATTACAGTATGATAACATGTGAACAACCATTGAGAAAAAGTTTGAACAAATAACAATAGCAGAAATGCAAACATTTATGCACAACCCTACACATTGAAATAATTATGTATAATGTGTCATGTATGTACTATAATTGGTTTTACTGAGCACATGAAAGAAAAAAGCATGCTTTCATTAAATAAAAAGTAACAAAGGCAAAATATTTTTTTTCCCAAAGAAAATACTGATAAGACTTCAATTATTTGAATATAAAGTAAAACTGTTATATATATATATATATATATATATACACACACACACACACACAAACAAAATATAATGAAATAATGCAGGGTATGACTACAGGCACAAAATTTCTAACATGGTATTTTCTGCTAGGATTAGTTTTGATAAATTCATCTGATTTAAACAAATAACAATATAAAGTGCACATCCTAGAGCTTATGAAAACTGACCAGACAAGATCCATTCAACCCTTTTCATACTGTAGATTTACAAATATACTAGAACATGGATAAACGTCCCGAACATTGTCAGATTATTTTAGATTTAATGTATTAATTTCCTTGCTTGAATTTAGGCCTTTTTTGTTCTGTTTGTGTGAAATCAAAATGAGTCATCTCTGCAACTTAACCCTTAGATGCAGCCCCTAAATCTGGGAGGCCAATCATCTTGTAACAAATATTCCTGCGCAACAATTTCCATTTTCTTTAGTGAAAGTACATATTTTTCCAAAATACAATATAGAATATCAACAGCAATTGATATTCTATAATTCTATAATGGATTGAATGATTTGAAGAAAATGAAAACAGGATAACAATGCTTTGCCAGACTCATTACTAAGTACTCCAGGTCTGCATTAAAGGATTTAAGCAAACATCTACATATTTTATCTATTTACACCCAATATCAAGAGAGCACAAAACAAACAACAAACACATGACATTTGTCTATCTATCAGTCAACTTAAAAATCCTTCGGTTTGATAAATACACACAGTCAGAGGAAAAGTGTGGTACAGTACTCAACATGGAACTCTTTTACATTAACAGAAAATGAAATGGAGAGCAGCATCGCAGCATAAACACTGAGATGCATTGTGGATAACTGATATGGAAATACAGCAAATCCAAATGGATTCACATATGAGGGAAGAGAACAGCAAAACAGTACGACAGGGAAACAAACGAACTTTGGCTAAAAGTAAACATTTTTTATCTGGAATCTAGTTTGTCTGACAAAGTCAAAACCCCGAAGTATTTACAAGATACTAGGTTAGAGTTTGGTGTTATGTCCTACTAATCTTGCATTGCAGATGAAATACATACTGTCCCTAGCATACTATCTTTCACTACACCCTCCAGTCTTCTAAGCTTTGGCATCACACTGAAATAGCACTTTTACAGTACATGACAACACATTCAAAAAGTACAGTATAACTGTGAGCTAATGTTTCCACTAAAACCAATTCCTTCATTTTGTCAAATTTTTGACCTATCCTTGGACATGTGTACTAAAACCAACAAAACAGCATATCCAGTGAGCTAACAGTTGTTCAGGTAACATGTATCGTCCAGCTACGGTAGTTCTACAGGTGTAGTTCTACAGGTTGTTGTTCTGTATGTTGTCGTTCTACAGGTATACAGGCAGGTAAGCTCCAGTAATTCTACAGCTGTAGTTCTACAGGTGCACAGACAGGTAAGTGCTGGTAAATATGCAGGTGCACAGCAGGCTTGGTCCAGGTGGCCACAGCTGGCGCCGTCTAGTCATCATGCTGCTCAAAACATAATGGGATGGGAAACAGTTAAGTTTCAGCAATGTCAACATTTTTGGACTATATCCCTCTAATCTGAATTTCTTACTGCCTTTATGCACAAATATTGAGAAAATGCTTCCCCCTGGTGGTTTCTATGAGGACATTACTTTTATTGTTGAGATTGAGAGCTTAATCCTGATTTGAGACGTAACATGTGCATTTGGGGGAAAATATTCCATTAAACTGTGTAGGGTGTTTACACAAATGTAGAAAAATATGCAGTAGGAAGTAGATACAATTTGCGATGAGGAAGGTTTAGAGACTTACCTCAACTATCTGTAATGGGTACGCATGAAGATCGCCGTGAGCAGTTACACATGTTCTTCTATAAAACAGAGGCAAAACACAAAGTTAAGTCAATAATCGGTAACAATAAGAAACCAAAACACTTCCTATCCTCAGCAAACCAATCAGTGGCTGTTTTAAAAATAGAACTACACCACTTCATAATATAGTGATATTCTCTATAGTAGCAAGCTGTTTCAAGTTTGAATGTCACATGCACAAGTTACGGTGAAATGCATTTCTTGCAAACTCAAAATCACAACAATGCAATAATCAATAACAACGCAATTCCAGAAAAAAATAAACACACGAGAAATAAGAAATATGAAGAACACAATGCGTAAGCATACTATATACAGCAGGGGTCGGCAACCTAAAGCACGTGTGTCAGCCTTCGATACATTTATTTCAAAATTGCGTTGGTATTCACTGCAATGTCGTAGTTTCCAAGGTATGTCAAGCCTGATTAGCCAATGGGCTTTCATGATTTTGCAGGAGTTTCATATTATTAGTTCAGTGCAAGACAACCCACCTCACCTCTCCCGCAAAATTCAAAACCAAGGCAGCACTGAAGATGAGAGATTCGTTTTCACATGGCTAGCAGCTAGCAAGCCTTCTTTTGTTATTTAAAAAGTTCAGGGCGCAAAATGTCATCAGCAAAGAAAAATAAGGCAGGTGTCCACTCATTTATTGCCCCTTGGACAAATGAATAATGATTCGTTTTACTGATGCACCGGTCTATTTGCTCTCTTTGTTGTAAAGCTGTTGTTTGTCGGACATCAAGTGTGCGGCATCATTTTGGAACGAGACGTGAGAAAAAACTTGAAGGGTGAGGAGGACAAGGCTGAAGGAATCAAAAGACACAGTCATCTCGAAGATAAAATACATGCCTGTGTCTGCCAGAACTGTTGAAAGGCACGTTACCGAGATGGTTGAAAATGTATAGGAGCAGCAAACTGTAGCGTCAAAAGATGCACCTGTGTGGCTCTTTGATGAGAGTTTGGATGTGAATGACATTCCACGTCTGGCAGTTGTTGCAAGATACTGTGACTCAGAGCAGGTACGCGAGGAGCTGCTTTGTCTATAACCCATGCATGGTACTACTAAAGGTTGTTATGGGTGTAAGATGGCACAGTGATGCCATCTGTTGGTAAATGTTAATTACTGCAACTCCAGTGTTTTTTACCGGTGTGCTTGAAATACCCGGATGTATTGCAATATACTGAACAAGACTGGTTACTTGCATCAATGCCTCTGTATCGTCATTTAACATTCAAACAAAGGTGGAAGACGTAGCAAAAGCCTTCACAGATCATTTTGAGGAGAGAGGTGTCGATATCAAAAACATAATCACTATTACACCCCGCTATGGTGGGGAAACAAAGGATTCGGAAAGCTGACTGAAGATAAGATTGGCCACCCCGTTTTAAATGTCACTGTATCATTCACCAAGATAATCTGTGTTCCAAAATCAAGCCTGCGGTACTAATGGAAAGCGCCTCTGTTTAGCGAGCTATGGAATTCATACTTTGATAGATATTCAATAGACACAATTAGTTGTAATGCACATATGAAAATCATTACTGGCACGCAGATCGCTAGAAATGGTAAGATAAATAGTAAATTGGCATTCCAAACAAAAAAAGGTTGCCGACCCCTGATATACAGGGACAGTTCCAATACCATATTTACAATGTGCAGGGATACTGGAGTGATGGAGGTAGATATCTATATGGGTAAGGACTAGGCAACAGGATATAAGATAAAAAGAGTAGAAGCAGCTTGTACAGTGCCTTCGGAAAGTATTCAGACCCCTTGACTTGGTCCACATTTTGTTACGTTACAGCCTTCTTCTAAAATGGATTAAAGAAATAAAACATCTCAGCAATCTACATACAATGCCCCATAATTACAAAGTGAAAACAGGTTTTTAGAAACTCTTGCAAATATATTTAAAAACCTTAAATTACTTATTTACATAAGTATTCAGACCCTTTGTTATGAGTCTCGAATTGAGCTCTGGTGCATCCTGTTTCCATTGATCATCCTTGAGATGTTTCTACATCTTGATTAGAGTCCACCTGTGGTAAATTCAATTGATTGGACATGATTTGGAAAGGCACACACCCGTCTATATAAGGTCCCACAGTTGACAGTGCATGCCGGAGCAAAAACCAAGCAATGAGGTCTTAGGAATTGTCCGTAGCGCTCCGAGACAGGATTGTGTCGAGGTACAGATCTGGGGAAGGGTACCAAAGAATGTCTGTAGCATTGAAGGTCCCCAAGAACACAGTGGCCTCCATCATTCTTAAATGAAAGAAGTTTGGAACCACCAAGACTCTTCCTAGAGCTGGCCTGGCCAGGCCAAACTGAGCAATCAGGGGAGAAGGGCCTTGATCAGGGAGGTGACCTAGAACCCGATGGTCACTCTGACAGAGCTCCAGAGTTCCTCTGTGGAGATGGGAGAACCTTCCAGATGGACAACCATCTCTGCAGCACTCCACCAATCAGGCCTTTATGGTAGAGTGGCAAGACAGAAGCCAGTCCTCAGTAAAAGGCACATGACAGCCCCCTTGGAGTTTGCCAAAAGGCACCTGAAGACTCTCAGACCATGAGAAACAGAATTCTCTGGTCAGATGAAATCAAGATTCAACTCTTTGGCCTGAATGCCAAACGCCACGTCTGGAGGAAACCTGGCACCATCCCTACAGTAAAGCATTGTGGTGGCAGCATCATTCTGTGGGGGTGTTTTTCAGCAGCAGGGACTGGGAGATTGATCAGGATCGAGGGAAAGATGAATGGAGAGATCCTTGATGAAAATCTGCTCCAGAGCACTCAGGACCTCAGACTGGGGCGAAGGTTACCCTTCCAACAGGACAACAACCCTAGCCAGGACAACGCAGGAGTGGCTTTGGGAGAGGTCTCTGAATGTCCTTGAGTGGCCCAGCCAGAGCCCGTACTTGAACCCGATCGAACATCTCTGGAGAGACTTGAAAATAGCTGTGGAGCAACACTCCCCATCCAACCTGACAGAGCTTGAGTGGATCTACAGAGAAGAATGGGAGAAACTCCCCAAATGTTTCTTTTTGTACCTTTATTTAACTAGGCAAGTCAGTTAAGAACAAATTCTTATTTTCAATGACGGCCTAGGAACAGTGGGTTAACTGCCTTGTTCAGGGGCAGAACGACAGATTTTTACCTTTTCAGCTCAGGGATTCAAACTTGCAACCTTTCGGTGACTAGTCCAACGCTCTAACCACTAGGCTGCCTGCCGCCCCATAAATACAGGTGTGCCAAGCTTGTAGTGTCATACTCAAGAATACTCGAGGCTGTAATCTCTGCCAAAGGTGCTTCAACAAGGTAGTGAGTAAAGTGTCTGAATACTTACGTAAGTAAATATCATATTTTCATTTTTTATTTGTAATAAATTAGCAAAAATATCTAAAAACCTGCTTTTTCTTTGTCATTATAGGGTATTGTTTTATATATTGATGAGGTGGAAAAATAATGTTATCAATTTTAGAATAAGGCTGTAACCTAACAAAATGTGTCAAGGGTTCTGAACACTTTCCGAATGCACTGTATGTGAGTGGGTGTGCGTGTGTGTAGAGTCAGTATAAATGTATGTGCATATTATGTATGAGTGAGCAGAAGATGGAGTGAGTGTGTAGGACCCTGTAAGCGTGCAGAAATAAAAGGGCAATACTATTGTTCTCTATAAGGAGTGAGTAGGTGTCCTGTACCTTTTCATGAAGTCGGTGATGGAGGACTGGGTCAGAGAGCCAAGGATGCCTCAATGCTTCAGAGGCACCTATCCTCCAACTGCACAATAACACACATACACAAACAGTGAGATAAATGTATAAACAGATGTAAAGCTCTGTCTCTTGGCAGACATTCCCCTTAGAGATATATTTTAGTATATTGCAAAATATACTTTATATGTTAAGCAATATATTCTGGATTACGGCGGATGTATGCAGGGGAGAAAGTAAGGTGGCCCGGTACGGCGTCCTGGCAAAATAAATACTGTAAGCCTTTTGAAGTGATTGTTTGACAAGCAGATGAAAACATCATGACTGGTTGGGTTTATGCCACAATACAAGCTAATACGTTTTTCAAAGTTAAATGAAAAATCATTATAATTAGGACCATAGAGATGCTATAGAAGTTATAGGGATTCTAAATGTTATTCTATGATTAGGTCCACACGGCCGGCCCGCCCATTAGGTAGGATTAGGCAGCCTCCTAGAGTGGCAGTTTGACGAGGGAGGCCTTTTCCGAGCTAAACTGACCAAGACGCACCTCCAACAACACATAACACCTCACATTATTCCGTCTAAAAACAATGATAACTTTCACCCAGTGGCATGAGGGCTATTTAGGTGAGCGCTGATGCCGCCCCATGATAATCAGTGTCCACTTTGTCCATGCCCAGCGTGCCTCTCCAGGGTGCTGTTGGAAAGACGCAGCGCTGCGGTGCTCCACCAACGCTCCATCAGATTAATTTAACATAAGTGATGTAGCCTACGGTAGAAAGAGTAGTAGCCTATGTGGTTTTTCTGTAGCTCATAGACTGGAGACCAAATATATAACAATGTCATGAGACAGACACTGTTTAAATCATAAACTCGTTAATGAGGAAGTCAAAGAAAAAGGCAAGTCGGCAGACATCAGCGCTTTGGATTGGCTGCGACATAATCAAACAGAGGTGGACAGCAAACGGAGATGAAAGTAAATCATTTCAACAATTGTCTTCATTTAATTCGACTTCACTAACAGCAATAGGACTTTGCTAGAGTCTATTTTCCTATAAAAAAAAGAGGTAAGCCTACCTGTTTGACAGACGCAATTAAGCTGCCCTTAGATTATTGGTATAGCCAAATCCTCCAATACTGTCACCATGCATTTCTTAAATACCTCCATGTCTGGGAATGGCTTGGTGGGTTTGGTTCAAACCAGGGCTTGAATTTAGTGAGGGTACAGAGGCTTGCGAAAGTATTCACCCCACTTGGCATTTTTCCTGTTTGAATTATAATGGATTTTTTTTTTTGGGGGGGGGGTTGTATAATTAGATTTAGACAACACGCCTACCACTTTGAAGATACAAAATATTTTTAATCGTGAAACAAACAAGAAATAAGACAAAAAAAACGGAAAACTTGAGCGTGCATAACTATTCACCCCCCCCAAAGTCAATACTTTGTAGAGCCACCTTTTGCAGCAATTACAGCTGCAAGTCTCTTGGGGTATGTCTCTATAAGCTTGGCACATCTAGCCACTGGGATTTTTGCCCATTCTTCAAGGCAAAACTGCTCCAGCTCCTTCAAATTGGATGGGTTCCGCTGGTGTACAGCAATCTTTAAGTCATACCACAGATTCTCAATTGGATTGAGGTCTGGGCTTTGACTAGGCCATTCCAGGACATTTAAATGTTTCCCCTTAAACCACTGAAGTGTTGCTTTAGCAGTATGCTTAGGGCCATTGTCCTGCTGGAAGGTGAACCTCCGTCCCAGTCTCAAATCTCTGAAAGACTGAAACAGGTTTCCCTCAAGAATTTCCCTGCATTTAGCGCATCCATCATTCCTTCAATTCTAACCAGTTTCCCAGTCCCTGCCGATGAAAAACATCCCCACAGCATGATGCTGCCACCACCATGCTTCACTGTGGTGAAGGTGTTCTCGGGTGATGAGAGGTGTTGGGTTTGCGCCAGACATAGCGTTTTCCATGATGGCCAAAAAGCTCAATTTTAGCCTCATCTGACCAGAGTGCCTTCTTCCATATGTTTGGGGAGTCTCCCACATGCCTTATTGTTTGCTTGTTTTTTTCTTTAAGCAATGGCTTTTTTTGGCCACTCTTCCGTAAAGCCCAGCTCTGTGGAGTGTACGGCTTAAGCTGGTCCTGTCACATCCTGACCAGTAAAAGGGGTCATTTGTCATTGTAGTACGGTCAGGGCGTGGCAGGGGGTGTTGTTTTGGTGTGTTTTGGGGTTGGTTTGTTTCATGGGGATTTGTTCTAGTTTTAATTTTCTATGTTCATTTTCTATGTGTGGCCGAGTATGGTTTCCAATCAGAGGCAGGTGTCTTTCGTTGTCTCTGATTGGAAGCCATACTTAGGCAGCCTGTTTTTTCCTTTGGGTTTGTGGGTGGTTGTTTTTCGTATACTCTATGTTACCTTACGGAACTGTCGATTGTCATTTTGTTATTTTGTTTAAGTGTTCACTTTATACGTAAATAAAATAAGATGAGCACTCAACACGCTGTGTTTTGGTCCGCTCCTTCTGACAGTTGTGACAGAACCACCCACCGACGAAGGATCAAGCAGCGTGGAAGGGAGCAACAGGAGAGGTATCTGGAGTCCTGGACCTGGGAGGAAATCCTGGACGGGAAAGGACCCTGGAGGCAACCTGGAGAGTATCGCCGCCCGCTGGAGGAGATAGAGGCAGCGAAGGCGGAGCGGCGTTACTGGGAGGAATGGCTGGAACGTCAGGAGAAGGCTGAGAGGCAGCCCCCCCCCCCCCCCCCCCCAAAGAAATGGGGGGACATACGGACATACAGGGGAGCCCTGACCTAACTTCCCGGGCGTACAGGAGAGAGCCGTGGAGCAAACCGGTGCCAGTCATGGAGTCAAGCACGGAGCTTGACGCGAGATTCCGGAAGGAGGTACTGGCGGAGAGGGCACGACTGAGCAGGCAGGCAGAGGGGCGAGCGATGCGCACTATCTCGCCCATCCGCACGCACAGTCCGGTTCGGTCGGTATGGGCTCCGCAGCGTTGCCGTGCTAGAGTTGGCACTCAGCCAGGAAGGAGTGTGCCTGCTCAGCACATCTGGCCGCCAGTGCGTCTCCTCGGTCCAGCTTACCCTGCGCCTGCTCTACGCACGGCAGCCCTCACTCTCCAGCACAGCCCAGTTCGCCCTGTGCCAGTGCTCCGCCCGTGCCGGGCTACAGTGACCATTCAGCCAGGACGGGGTGTGCCAGCCCTGAGCTCCAGACCTCCGGTGTGCCTCCACGGCCCAGTGTAAGTCTCCCCAGTCCGGGGAGACCAGTACCAGCTCCACGCTGGAGGCCTCCAGCGACGCTCCCCAGTCAGGAGCCTCCAGCGACGCTCCCCAGTCAGGAGCCTCCAGCGACGCTCCTCAGCCCGGAGCCTCCAGCGACGCTTCTCAGCCCGGAGCCTCCAGCGACGCTTCTCAGCCCGGAGCCTCCAGGGACGCTCCTCAGTCAGGAGCCTCCAGGGACGCTCCTCAGCCCGGAGCCTCCAGCGACGCTCCTCAGCCAGGAGCCTCTAGCGACGCTCCTCAGTCAGGAGCCTCCAGCGACGCTCCTCAGCCCGGAGCCTCCAGCGACGCTCCTCAGTCAGGGGCCTCCAGCGACGCTCCTCAGCCCGGGGCCTCCAGCGACGCTCCTCAGCCCGGGGCCTCCAGCGACGCCCCTCAGCCCGGGGCCTCCAGCGACGCCCCTCAGCCCGGGGCCTCCAGCGACGCCCCTCAGCCCGGGGCCTCCAGCGACGCCCCTCAGCCCGGGGCCTCCAGCGACGCCTCTCAGCCCGGGGCCTCCAGCGACGCCTCCCAGTCCGGAGCCTCCAGTGGTGGTCTGCAACCCGGAGCCTTCAGCGGTGGTCGGCAGCCCGGAGCCTTCAGCGGTGGTCGGCAGCCCAGAGCCTTCAGCGGTGGTCTGCAACCCAGAGCCTTCAGCGGTGGTCTGCAGCCAAGAGCCTTCAGCAGTGGTCTGCAGCCAAGAGCCTTCAGCGGTGGTCTGCAGCCCAGAGTCTTCAGAACGGGAGCTACGCCCAGAACCAGAGCCACCTCCGTAGTAGTGAGAGGATTGGCGAAGGGGGGGTGTAGCACAGGAACCGTCGTTGACGGTGGCCACCCTCCCTTCCCTCCCTTTAGGGTTGGGGTTGTTTTTTGTTTTGAGGTGCAGTCGGGGTCTGCATCTTCGGGGGGGGGGGGGGGGGGGGTACTGTCACGTCCTGACCAGTAAAAGGGGTCATTTGTCATTGTAGTATGGTCAGGGCGTGGCAGGGGGTGTTGTTTTGGTGTGTTTTGGGGTTGGTTTGTTTCATGGGGATTTGTTCTAGTTTTCATTTTCTATGTGTGGCCGAGTATGGTTTCCAATCAGAGGCAGGTGTCTTTCGTTGTCTCTGATTGGAAGCCATACTTGGGCAGCCTGTTTTTTCCTTTGGGTTTGTGGGTGGTTGCTTTTCGTATAGTCTATGTCACCTTACGGAACTGTCGATTGTTATTTTGTTTAAGTGTTCACTTTATACATAAATAAAAGAAGATGAGCACTCAACACGCTGCGTGGTCGTATGGACAGATACTCCAATCTCCGCTGTGGAGATTTGCAGCTCCTTCAGGGTTATCTTTGGTCTCTTTGTTGCCTCTCTGATTAATGCCCTCCTTGCCTGTTCCGTGAGTTTTGGTGGGCGGCCCTCTCTTGGCAGGTTTGTTGTGGTGCCATATTCTTTCCATTTTTAAATGGTTTTAATGGTGCTCTGTGGGATGCTGTGGGAAGTTTTGGATACTTTTTTATAACCCAACCCTGATCTGTACTTCTCCACAAATTTGTCCCTGACCTGTTTGGAGAGCTCCTTGGTCTTCATGGTGCCGCTTGCTTGGTGGACCCCTTGCTTAGTGGTG